>NC_056747.1:22656447-23384837 GCF_019279795.1 Protopterus annectens
CCTACCTGTGAACCTATGAACCTATAAGAATATGAATAAATAAAAATACAAAAACCACCAGTTCTCAGTTTTCATAACATTATCCTTGTTCTGAGTTTGTGCTTACAAGCAGCAAACTATCTGTGTTACATATATATTGTATTGTATGTATATCTCTTTTGTTTCAAATGTACATATCAGGTATTCTTTAACTGTATGAATTTGCCACTTCACCTTCTATAGGATCATAGGAGGTTACTAGGCTAATGATCCTGGTGCCCTTACAAGCCAATAACTACTTCTGGTTACCCTTGACATTAATTCATTTTAACTGTCATTCCAAATGACATTGGCATTGAATATGTTAGAGCCTTTTTGTTCAGGAACAGTGACTTTTCTACAAACAAAATTACTTTGATATGTATGTTTCTTGAAGTAATCCTAGAGAATAATGTGTTTATCTTCAAAGATGCTTTTTATCTACAGTGTGTTGGGATGACAATGGACAGCATGTGCCAATTCCTATGAGAATTTGGTCTTAGCGCAATAGGAATATGAATTTATTTATTCGAACAATTAATTTGTGGGCAACATCCGCTACTATAGACATTTTGTGGATGACTTCTTTTTGGTATGGAAAGGTACATCTGATACTCTTTTAGCTTTTGTTGATTATTTACTTACCGCAGATACCTCTCTAAGATTTACTCATCACTTCTTGAGTGACTCAATTGATTTTTAGATGTTACTGTATCCAAGGATGTACATGGCAAAATAGAGACTAAGATATTTAGGAAGTCTTTCAAAAAGAATAACATTTTGCATAAAACTAGTATGCACCCCAGACAAATCACTCAGAATGTGCAGAAGGGTCAGTTGCTCAGAACATCGAGGCTTCACAATATAGATAGTAGTGCAGATGAAGCACTAACAGAGACGTCTGAATGGTTCTTGGAAAAAGACTACTCTTGTAAGGAAGTAGATGAAGCAATATCTGAAATACATTCCCTAAGGGAAACTACTGCACAACCCTATTTTAAGGAATATAGTGAAGTAGCACTTAATAGGTCAGATAGACAAACTGTCACCCCTTGAGTTGTACTTACATACTCAAGCAATGTAGGAATGATTTGTGAGATTATAAAAAAGAACTGGCCAGTTCTCATGACAGATGAAACAGTTAGAAGGGCACTAGGATCCATACCAAGTTTTTCATTTCACAATAATAAATCTTTAAAAAATAAACTGTGCTATAACTATACCAAATGTAGCAGTTTTCCTTTGCTGGATCATACAGGTACTTTTCCATGTCAATCTTGTCAAGCATGCAAACATATTTTGACTATAAGCTCTATTGGACATCCCTCTTAGTGCTATCAAATTCAGTTTGACTTTTATGTTGACTGCAGGAGTTTGAATGTGATTTATTATGCAAAATGTCAAGCACGCAGCAGATTTTATGTAGGAAAAAAAATGGATACTGAAAGACATAATACTTGAACATGTTGGAGACATTTACAACAAAAAACTTAAAATGCTTTAGATAAACATTTATCTGACTCTGGCTCTGCTCATTGTTTTAAATTTACTGTTTTAGAGTGCATTGAATGTACCATTAGAGGAGGGGATATCAGAAACATTACTGAACGTGCTGAACTTAGGTGGATTATTTTATTAAAAGCAGTTTCGGGTTCCTATCTTTCCCTGGGAAAGAATTTGCTTGGCCGCTTCGGTACTTTGCCGTTTTCGGCACTGTAGTGTGGTCTCGGAGTTGGTATATATAAGTAGCTTTTGGCACCATAGTGCAGTCTCAGAGTTGGTATAAATAAGTAGGGGGGTGTGGGGGGGTTTTAATGTCATGTTGTAATGTGCTTTCTTTTTTCTTTTTTTTTTTTTTTTGTTGGAACAGCGATTTTTTTCTGACAGTTCGGTTTTGTAAACTTTTGCTTAAATGGGGTTGATTAATCACTGTTCGCTTACCTAAGTGTTCGGTGATCTAATATAGACCCACAGATTTGCACCCTGGTTTGAATAATAATGTTTCTAGCAAACCAGTTTTACAAGCACATTGCTTAAGGCATTGATTTTATAATTTTTTAGAATGGTCTTATGAATGGTTTTGCCCTACCACTTCCTGAGTAGCCATGTGACCTGATTGTTTTTTTTCTGATTGGATAACGTGTACTTTTAACAGTGCTGCAGTTTGTATGGCGTGTTATGGTCTGAAGAAGTGGTGTCTAGCTATGAAAGTGCATACCTTTTACTTTTTGTTTTTTTATTAAAGTTTTAGATGTGTCAGCTTTAGTGGTTGAGCTTGTTTTTACCTGTTAGATTGCCCTTACAAGCCTAGCCAAGAGTTTTTCCTCAAAAAGAAACCTCAGCCAGCACTTGTTGCCCCTGTAATTGAGGGACACAAGTGGAACCCCTTGGACAAATTTGTGGTTTCCCATCCACTCATCAAGGATGCACTTGAAGAGGGTCAACAAGGTACTCTGTTTAATGTGCATGGGAAGTCTATTCCAGAGATGGGGCAGCCTCTGGGAGACAAACCTGTTTCTTCAGCAGGTTTTGTTGATGTTGCATTTTAGATTCAGGCCCTTTGAGTGGGTAATGCATGAGGAGTTAGACTTATGGATATGGAGCATCTCTAGTAGGGCAGGGTCCGAGATTGCCTTGTAGGTGAGATACAGATCATCTCTGAGCAATCTGTACAATACAGAGTAGAGGGAAAGTGATTTGAGCCTTTCTGTATAGGACAGGTGTTGGAGGCCATGGATTCTCTTTGTGAGGTATTTCTGTGGCCTTTCCAGTTGGTGCAGATGT
Organism: Protopterus annectens; assembly: GCF_019279795.1. Taxonomy (NCBI): domain Eukaryota; kingdom Metazoa; phylum Chordata; order Ceratodontiformes; family Protopteridae; genus Protopterus; species Protopterus annectens. The sequence continues at coordinate 22,659,250 of NC_056747.1, forward strand.
TTGGAGAGGTACATACCAAATGGGGCATTACACACAATTATTGGTCTAATGAAAGAGGAGTATAGAGAGAAAATAACCTCCTTTTTTTCTGAATGCAATCCCTTTACTTATGAAATGAAACAAGAAAAAGGCTTTTCTGACCACTGCTGCTACATGATGGTTGAATATGAGATTGTTATCAACTTGAGTACCCAGGTCTCTCACCACAGGCTGTGTGATTAGGGAGTGTCTTTTGATGTGATAATCAGTAGGGACTGTGTTTCTGCCGAATGATATGATGATACTTTTTTTGCATTTAGCTTGAGGCCATGACTTTGACACCAATCATTAATTGCTGTGAGGCCCTCTTGCAGTATGTTAACATCATTTGGGGAGTTAGCGACAGCACCCAATTTACAGTCGACTGCAAACTTAGTCAGCCATAGGCCTTTTGTCTTTGCCTGGACCTCTGAGAAGTAGATGCCAAACAGTAGGGGTCTCAGGACAAATCCCAGGTGAATTCCACTAGTGACAGGTCTGCTATCAGAGGTGGAGGCACCTATTTTGACTTTGAGGGTCCTGTCAGCGAGCCATTTGCCCGCCCATCTGATGAGATAGGGATTTACACCAAGTTGTGTTATCTTTTCGATGATGCCCAAGTGGGGGATTGTGTCAAAGGCCTTGGCCAAGTCAAGGTAAGCTGTATGTACTAACTTTCCTTCATCCATGGTCTTGGTGTTCAACAGGCAAGATCTGCTCTTGATGAATCCAAACTGGGTGAGGTCAAGTGCTTAGAGATTGCCATTTTCCTTGCTTATGAGATCCATAATAATATGCTCTATTTGGCTTTACAAAATCAAAACTTGGTCATTTAATGAAGCTAATTTATGTGTGAGAGCTTACCTTTATCAGAAACTATGTTGTAAATTTAATATCAAGTAATCAATCAATGGAAGATTCTTTAACTTTTAAAATTAAATCAAGTTTATTAATAAGATGTTGTCTAAAGTCTGAACTCTAACCAACATGTTTCTCTAGATCAAATTCTTGTTTAAGAAGTCTAGATTTTTACTTTATTATCAGAACAACTGATACCATACTTTAAATCATTCTCTGTACTAAAGAATTCTTTCAGAGGTGGATGATAAAGCATACCTGTATACATTATAGGAATAAATAAAATTCCATTCCTATATTTAGGATGCATAAATATAAAGTTACGATATCTAATAATAATATTTAATGGGTAACTAGCCATATATTTTGGTGTAATAGTGAAGTACAAAATTCTTTAGTAACCATAACATGGGTTATTTACAATCATATTTTTATGTATTAATGATATTTTCATGAAGTGAATGCTAATTAGTTCCCAATAATCTTTCCATTTTGCAACATATGACTGATCTATTAACAAAGTAATAACTTTTATAATAGAAGAGATAGTATATAAATTAAAGTCTGGAAATGAAATGCCCCCTTGAGACCAGCTATTAGTATGTTTCTTTAATGCAATCCTAGGTCTATTAGGTGCCCATAAGAAATTTAACATTAGTGAATTCAATTTCTTAATAATTATTTTTGTAGGTGGAGTATTATTGATTGTATTAAGTATAATATCTTAGGGAATATTATCATTTTAATAATTGTAAGTCTCTCTCCATGGTAAAAACATATTATTCCAGCTAGTGAAAAGATTTTGTATATTATGAAGACAGTTACTATAATTATTATGTATAATAGATTTAATATCTTTAGTTAATATTATACCTAAGTAAGTTATCTGACCTGAGTTGGGTATATATTTAGTAAAATCACTAATGGGGACATTTTTCATGTATATATGGTAATATTTTAGTTTTTCTTCATTAAATATTAAACCAGAAATATTTTTAAAATCATCATTTTATCAAATAATGACTGCATAGAAGATTAGATCCTGCTGATGTAATTAGAACATCATCTGCAAAAGTTGAATTTTGATGTTGTATTTTCATCTATATAAAATCCTTCTATATCAGTACTGTTTCTAATCAAATTAGCCCAAGGCTCCATTATTAAAATAAATAATAATGGTGAAAGTGGACACCCTTGTTTTGTACCTTTTAATATGGGTATTTTTGTGAGACATATGTTCCTATCTTAATTAAGCCAATGCTCCTTTATATAGATGTTCAATTAAATTACAAATGCATTTGTACACTTCAATAAGATAAACAAGTAGTCCCAACTTACTGAATCAAATGCTGAACTTATATCAAGACTAATAAGTGTTAAATCTTTTTTTTTCCTATTTGCAAAATCAATTAATGTTAAAGTTCTCTTATATTATCAAAAGTATTTCTATTTACAATAAGCCTGTCTGATCTATATCTATTATACCTGCAATGATTGTCTTCAATCTATCAGCAAAAATACTCATAAACATTTTATAATCAACATTAAGTAATGAAATAGGTCTATATGAAGTGCATCTAGTTGGGTCTTTATTGGGTTTTAAAATTGTTGAAATAAATGTGTATTGCCAAGATGGGGAGTTTTAACTCATTTTGGCCAAATAAAACCTATGTATTAATGAATAAGTATTAGAAGAATTTTATAAATCTCTGGTATAATACCATCATTACCGGTGCTTTGTTTGATTTAAGTTTGTTTATTTGTGTAATAACCTCTGTATATGAAATATTTTATTACATTAATTTAGTCTGTTGTTTATTAAGTTTTTAGTTCATGTTTGATCAGTTATAAATTCCCTTTATTTTATCTTTAGGTTCCATGTTATTTTTTGGGTAATTTTATGAAAGTGTTTTAAACACAATTTTGGTAAAAGAAACATTCTTTTTTCTGACCATTTGCTGCCTTACATGATGGTTGAATATGAGATGTTATCAACTGGTCTCACCACAGGCTGTGTGTTAGAGTGTCTTGATGTGATAATCAGTAGGGACTGTGTTTCTGCTGATATGATGATACTTTTTGCAGGCCATGACTTTGACACCAATCATTAATTGCTGTGAGGCCCTCTTGCAGTATGTTAACATCATTTGGAGACAGCACCCAATTTCGCAAACCTGCCTTGTTTTGGACCTCGTAGGGGTCTCAGGACAAATCCCAGGTGAATTCCACTAGTGACAGGTCTGCTATCAGAGGTGGAGGCACCTATTTTGACTTTGAGGGTCCTGTCAGCAGCCACCATCTGATGAGATAGGGATTTACACCAAGTTGTGTTTCTTTGATGCCCAAGTGGGATTGTCAAAGGCCTTGGCCAAGTCAAGGTAAGCATGTACTAACTTTCCTTCATCCATGGTCTTGGTGTTCAACAGGCAAGATCTACCCTTGACAAATCCGAACTGGGTAGGGTCAAGTGCTTGGAGATTGCCTGGTTCCTTGTTTATGAGATCCATAATATTATGCTCTATGGCTTTACAGATCAGACTTGTCAAGGTAATGGGGCAATAGTTTTTAGGGTCAGTAGTGGCACCACCTTCTGGCAGTTCTCCACTCTGCTGGAATGAAGCCTGTAGCTTTAGTTGAATAGGATGCTCAATACATTCTTGCTGGAGATGGTGCAGAATAGAGCCTATCAGGTCCCATGGAAGCTGTGTTCTGTGCCTTGAATAGGACCTTTAACACTTGATCTATGGAAATGTGAGGTGCAGAAATAATAAAGGGAATTCAATTGTAAGTGATACTGTTAAGTATTAATTCTGGAACACCTGGACTTTGTAATGAAGGTTCCTGATGGAACTGAAGAAGGCTTTTGATTTCCTTGTTTTAGAGGCTAATTTTGATTCAATTGGCTTTGGAGGTTTTCACTAGTGATCTAATTTGCTTATTGAGGCTGAAGAGTTTTTCCAATTTGGAATTTGCTCCTTTTCCCTTGGACAATAGTTTATTCCTTTTGTTGTAAAGCCTGTTGATAGAGGATGTCCACTAAACAGGTTTGTGTTTCCTTGAGGAGCAGGTTTTAGTTCTGTTGCTGATGCAGTTGTACAGGTTCTTGTAAACTGCATTGGTGTACTGTTCAGCATAGTTGTCTGCATCCTCTGAGGCAGTGGTGTGATGCTACAGATACCCTCTTAGGAGGGGGGGGGGGGGGGGGGGGGGGGGGGGGGGGTAGAGAAAATTTCTTTGATATGTTTTGTAAATGCAATGGACACCTTTGTTTTGTCATTTAAATTAAATGTTTTGTACTTATAGTAAACAAGTAGTCCCAACTTACTGAGATCAAATGCTGAACTTATATCAAGACTAATAAGTGTTAAATCTTTCTTTTCCTATTTGCAAAATCAATTAATGTTAAAGTTCTCCTTATATTATCAAAAGTATTTCTATTTACAATAAGCCTGTCTGATCTATATCTATATACCTGCAATGATTGTCTTCAATCTATCAGCAAAAATACTCATAAACATTTTATAATCAACATTAAGTAATGAAATAGGTCTATATGAAGTGCATCTGGTTGGGTCTTTATTGGGTTTTAAAATTGTTGAAATAAATGTGTATTGCCAGGATGCGGGAGTTGTTAACTCATTTTGGCCAAATAAAACCTTATGTATTAATGAATAAGTACTTTTAGAAAGAATTTTATAAATCTCTGGTATAATACCATCATTACCAGGTGCTTTGTTTGATTTAAGTTTGTTTATTTGTGTAATAACCTCTGTATATGAAATATTTTTTATCTATTAATTTAGTCTGTTGTTTATTAAGTTTTTTGTTCATGTTTGTAGTTATAAATTTCTTTATTTTATCTTTAGGTTCCATGTTAATTTTATTGTGGTTAATTTTATGAAAGTGATTTCTAAATTCATCTAATATTTCTGGTAAACTAGAAACATTCTTCTTTTCCTTAGAGAAAATTTCTTTGATATGATTTTGTTTATTCAACCTTTTGTTTTATTTTTAAGTCTATGTAAGTATTTGGGACTTATTGAGTAAGACAAAACTTATATTTCTCTAATGTTATTTTAACTTTATGAGTTAAAATTTCTTTGTATTTCTCATTTAATTTATTTATTTCTTCAATGACTTTTTGTCCATAATATTTTCTTTATTATTATGTTTATATGAGTCTAATTTGCTTTGAATATCTAGTAATTCCTTGTCCCAAGATTTCCTTTTATTATTATACCATCTGATACTTTGTCCATATAAATATGATTTTAGAGCATCCCAAATAAAATGGAGACTTCAGGTGTAGTGTTTATGTCTAAGAAATGTTGCACCTCTGAAGTATATAATCTTTATAGTCTTTAGTTGAGTTAAGTATGCTGGTATTCTTTTGATCTGAACATTATAAGTATTTTATCATAATTCAAAGACAATTGAATTATGATCTGATATAGGACATGAAATGATTTTGGAATTAATTAATCTGTTACCATCTGGTTAGAAATAAAGACTCTATCTATTCTTGTATAAGTTTTATATCTATTAGAAAAAAAGTGTATGGTAATGATTTTGAATCTATCTGATTATTAATATCATTCAAATGATATAAATTAATAAAATCCTTTAAATGTTTTGCATTAGATGTAATTTTCCTTTTCCTATAGTAGTAGTATCTTTTCATGTAGGATACAATTAAAATCACCGCTAAAATAATATCTCCTATAGAAAATGATATAATCTTATTGAGATGGTGTTTCACTGTATTAATCCAATTCCTGGTATCCAATATACATTGATTAATGTAATATTTTCCCATTAATCTGTATTGTAACCATACAAAACATTCCTTTATCATCTTTATAAGACTTAATAGTTTTAGGTATGGGCATATTTTGTTCCATAAGATAGCCACTCCTCTTTTTCTGGTGTGTCTGACTAACCAAGACTGTATATTTATTAGTGGCTAAATAATATCTTTTTCAGAATGTGTTTTGAAGGACACTTTATGGAATGAAGCTAAACTTAGAATAGGATCTCATAAGCCATTTGGGAAAAATGGGTATATTGCAATAGACCTTTAAATGACTATAATGAGGTCAGGGATATCAAAATGGCCTTTGGGGAGACAGGGGAGTGAAGTTTGCACTGAACCTATCTGCTAGCAAGTTGGCTAAGTCAACAGGATCAGTGTAAGTGATACTGTTAAGTATTAATCTGGAACACACCTGGACTTTGTAATGAAGGTTCCTGATGGAACTGAAGAAGGCTTTCTGATTTCCTTTTGTTTTAGAGGCTAATTTTGATTCACAATTGGCTTTGGAGGTTTTCACTAGTGATCTAATTTGCTTATTGAGGCTATGAAGGGAGTTTTTCCAATTTGGAATTTGCTCCTTTTTACCCTTGGACAATAGTTTATTCCTTTTGTTGTAAAGCCTGTTGATAGAGGATGTCCACTAAACAGGTTTGTGTTTCCTTGAGGAGCAGGTTTTAGTTCTGTTGGGTACGGCTGAGCCCATGCAGTTGTACAGGTTCTTGTAAACTGCATTGGTGTACTGTTCAGCATAGTTGTCTGCATCCTCTGTGAGGGGCAGTGGTGTGATGCTACAGATACCCTCTCTTAGGAGGCTGTAGTCAGCTTTTGAGAAGTATTTTAGCTTGATTATGGTTGGGTGGGATAGAAATTTTGAATGAGACAGTCCGATGATCTGATCTCACCAGGGAAGAACATACTATTAGAGTGGTGCAGCAGTCATCCATGCTAGTGAGAACCAAGTCCAGCATGCTATCTCCCCTTGTGGGGGATGAGATGAGCTGGTATAGTGCATTAAAATTAATTAAGTCAAGGAATCATTGAGTGAGTGCTTCAGTGTAGGAATAGTTCACCCAGTCTTTGGCAAAGTAGCTGAAGTCACCAAGGATCAGGGTGTTAAGGGGTAACGTGATGGACTCAAGTAGATCCAGATAAGAGGAGTGGGTGTCCTGAGTCATGGATGGGGGTCTATAGCTGGCTATAATTTGGATGGGTGTCTTGTCAACTGTCAATTGCACCTGTAATAGTTCCAGTGCATCATGCTGGCAGACCAGTCTGGAGGTGTGCCTGCCTTTAATGAAGATAAAGACTCCACCACCCTTAGTCTTCCTGATCTCATTTTGGGGTCAGAATGTGTGGAATGAGGTATAGACTGGTAAGGGAGGGGTGCTCTCCATAGCTCTGAACCAGGTTTCCATGGCTGAACAGATAACGGTATCTTCCAGTGCAAGGATAGCCTCCAGTGAGTGCATTTTCAGGTTAAGACTCCTAGTGTTTAGCAGCATGACCTTCAATTTGTTTTTTGACAGATCTTTTATGTTGGAAGATTTGTCTTTGGGACATTGCCTAAAAAAGGCACAATGAGGGAGGCGAGAGCCTTGGCCAGGATCCAGAATCCCAGTGGTGACAGGTGGTGACTATCTCTGGCAAAGCAGTGAGGCATGTCAACCATGTCATCCCAGGCAGACAGATACTGGATCCCCTTGTAATGACACCAGAAACTAAGCCAATTGTTGCAGTCAATTGTTTTTTTGGTGGAATTTATATATCAAAACCTACAGTTGTTTCTTCTTATGTTAAAAGGTAAAACCCTTTTCTAGATTTAGTTAGGTGTAAGTATAGTAAGTTATGCTGTATCTAACAGTACCTGGGATAAATCCTTTATAACAACCCAGCCCTGGGAGTGTGGTTTATTAAAGTTCACTATCAAAAATGAAACATCATTGTTTATCAGAGGCTACTGCTAATTCCCTTCATAAATTTTATGCTAAGATTTTATTTCCAGTATAGAATTTTAGCTGATTTTATTTAATTTATTTATTTCTTCAATGACTTTTTTGTCCCTAATATTTTCTTTATTATTATGTTTATATGAGTCTAATTTGCTTTGAATATCTAGTAATTCCTTGTCCCAAGATTTCCTTTTATTATTATACCATCTGATACTTTGTCCATATAAATATGATTTTAGAGCATCCCAAATGTGAATAATGGAGACATCAGGTGTAGTGTTTACGTCTAAGAAATGTTGCACCTCTGTAAGTATATAATCTTTATAGTCCTTTAGTTGAGTTAAGTATGCAGGTATTCTTTTGATCTGAACATTATAAGTACTCTTTACCATAAATTCAAAGACAATTGAATTATGATCTGATATAGGACATGAAATGATTTTGGAATTAATTAAGTCTGTTACCATTTGGTTAGAAATAAAGACTCTATCTATTCTTGAATACGTTTTATATCTGTTAGAAAAAAAAAGTGTATGGTAATGATTTAGAATCTATCTGATTATTAATATCATTCAAATGATATAAATTAATAAAATCCTTTAAATGTTTTGCATTAGATGTAATTTTCCTTTTTCCTATAGTAGTAGTATCTTTTTCATGCAGGATACAATTAAAATCGCCTGCTAAAATAATATCTCCTATAGAAAATGATATAATCTTATTGAGATGGTGTTTCACTGTATTAATGCCAATTCCTGGTATCCAATATACATTGATTAATGTACATATTTTCCCATTAATCTGTATTGTAACCATACAGAACATTCCTTTATCATCTTTATAAGACTTAATAGTTTTAGGTATGGGCATATTTTTGTTCCATAAGATAGCCACTCCTCTTTTTTCTGTGTGTGTTCTGAGCTAACCAAGACTGTATATTTATTAGTGGCTAATTTATCTATATCCTTTTTCAGGAGATGTGTTTCTTGAAGGAATATTAAATCGGTACTATGCAAATTAATATATCTCATTAAACTTGCCCTTTTACATGGGTTATGCAATCCATTAATGTTTAAAGAAATTCCTTTTAGAGATACCATTTAACTTTTATAAACATATAAAACATATAATCAGAATAACATTTACTAAAATAAGTATTATTATGTCTCCTCCTTTAGGTGTTCTATTAATTATAGCTGTATTTAATGAAAATCTTATGGAGTTTTGTGTAATTTTCACTTTTATTTGTAGTGACAATGAGTTTATAAAATGTGATGTGGATGTCAAAACTATATACACACAACAATAATCAGGTGAAAATAATGTTTAGATTAAACATTGCACCCAGCCTGGAGTTGAAAACTCCAACTTCGAGTAGCACATACCACTCAAGTTATCCCCCTATCCTAAGCAGCAGTACTTCAGCTGCCACCAAATTAATTCGATACTAACTATTATTAACTAAATTTAACCTCATTTAATTTGATTATCTACTATAACAAGGCTAAACAATTTATATAACAGCTTCATATAAACATATAAAACATTTAGAAACAACTAATATTGCTATGTACATCTATTCTATATAATAAACTCATAATCAAAATAGCATTCTAACAATCTTGGTAATGGGAGCAAAGAAGAGAGAGAGAGAGAGAGAAAAAAAGAAAAAAAAAAGGGAATATCCATATGGTAGTTTAATAAAAGTTTGTAAGAATAAGTTCTTATTATATGTTTATGCTCATTTGAATTCAATAACATTTATTATCTTAGGCAGCGATTTTTTTCTGACAGTTCGGTTTTGTAAACTTTCGCTTAAATGGGGTTGATTAATCACTGTTCGCTTACCTAAGTGTTCGGTGATCTAATATAGACCTGCAGATTTGCACCCTGGTTTGAATAATAATGTTTCTAGCAAACCAGTTTTACAAGCACATTGCTTAAGGCATTGATTTTATAATTTTTTAGAATGGTCTTATGAATGGTTTTGCCCTACCACTTCCTGAGTAGCCATGAGACCTGATTGTTTTTTTCTGATTGGATAACGTGTACTTTTAACAGGGCTGCCGTTTGTATGGAGTGTTATGGTCTGAAGAAGTGGTGTCTAGCCATGAAAGTGCATACTTTTTACTTTTTATTTTTTTATTAAAGTTTTAGATGTGTCAGCTGTAGTGGTTGAGCTTGTTTTTACCGGTTGGATTTCCCGTAAAAGCCTAGCCAAGAGATTTTCCCCAAAAAGAAACCTCAGTCAGCACTTGTTGCCCCTGTAATTGAGGGACACAAGTGGAACCCCTTGGACAAATTTGTGGTTTCCCATCCACTCGTCAAGGATACACTTGAAGAGGGTCAACAAGGTCCTCTGTTTAATGTGCATGGGAAGTCTATTCCAGAGATGGGGCAGCCTCTGGGAGACAAACCTGTTTCTCCAGCAGGTTTTGTTGATGTTGCATTTTAGATTCAGGCCCTTTGAGCAGGTAATGCGTGAGGAGTTAGACTTATGGATATGGAGCATCTCTAGTAGGGCAGGGTCCGAGATTGCCTTGTAGGTGAGACACAGATCTCGTCTGAGCAATCTGTACAATACAGAGTAGATGGAAAGTGATTTGAGCCTTTCTGTATAGGACAGGTGTTGGAGGCCATGGATTCTCTTTCTGAGGTATTTCTGTGGCCTTTCCAGTTGGTGCAGATGTTTGGAAAGGTACATACCAAATGGGGCATTACATGCAATTATTGGTCTAATAAAAAAGGAGTATAGAGAGAAAATAACCTCCTTTTTTTCTGAATGCAATCCCTTTACTTATGAAATGAAACAAGTAAAAGGCTTTTCTGACCACTGCTGCTACATGATGGTTGAATATGAGATTGCTATCAACCTAAGTGCCCAGGTCTCTCACCACAGGCTGTGTGTTTAGGGAGTGTCTTTTGATGTGATAATCAGTAGGGACTGTGTTTCTGCCGAATGATATGATGATACTTTTTTTGCATTTAGCTTGAGGCCATGACTTTGACACCAATCATTAATTGCTGTGAGGCACTCTTGCAGTATGTTAACATCATTTGGGGAGTTAGTGACAGCACCCAATTTACAATCGACTGCAAACTTGGTCAGCCATAGGCCTTTTGTCTTTGCCTGGACCTCTGAGAAGTAGATGCCAAACAGTAGGGGTCTCAGGACAAATCCCAGGTGAATTCCACTAGTGACAGGTCTGCTATCAGAGGTGGAGGCACCTATTTTGACTTTGAGGGTCCTGTCAGCGAGCCATTTGGCCACCCATCTAATGAGATAGGGATTTACACCAAGTTGTGTTTTCTTTTCGATGATGCCCAAGTGGGGGATTGTGTCAAAGGCCTTGGCCAAGTCAAGGTAAGCTGCATGTACTAACTTTCCTTCATCCATGGTCTTGGTGTTCAACAGGCAAGATCTGCTCTTGATGAATCCAAACTGGGTGAGGTCAAGTGCTTAGAGATTGCCATTTTCCTTACTTATGAGATCCATAATAATATGCTCTATGGCTTTACAGATCAGACTTGTCAAGCTAATGGGGCAATAGTTTCTAGGGTCAGTAGTAGCACCACCTTTGTGCAAGGGGATGACAATGGCAGTTCTCCACTCTTCTGGAATGAAGCCTGTACTTAAGCTTTAGTTGAATAGGATGCTCAATAACAAAGCCAGTTCTTGCTGGAGATGGTGCAGAATAGAGCCTGGTATACTATCAGGTCCCATGGAAGCTGTGTTCTGTGCCTTGAATAGGACCTTTAACAGTTGATCTATGGAAATGTGAGGTGCAGGACAAGTATCAGGGATGTCAAAATGGCCTTTGGGGAGACAGGGGAGTGAAGTTTGCACTGAATCTATCTGCTAGCAAGTTGGCTAAGTCAACAGGATCAGTGTAAGTGATACTGTTAAGTATTAATCTGGAACAAACCTGGACTTTGTAATGAAGGTTCCTGATGGAACTGAAGAAGGCTTTGTGATTTCCTTTTGTTTTAGAGGCTAATTTTGATTCACAATTGGCTTTGGAGGTTTTCACTAGTGATCTAATTTGCTTATTGAGGCTAAGAAGGGAGTTTTTCCAATTTGGAATTTGCTCCTTTTTACTTTTGGACAATAGTTTATTCCTTTTGTTGTAAAGCCTGTTGATAGAGGATGTCCACTAAACAGGTTTGTGTTTCCTTGAGGAGCAGGTTTTAGTTCTGTTTGGTACGGCTGAGTCCATGCAGTTGTACAGGTTCTTGTAAACTGCATTGGTGTACTGTTCAGCATAGTTTTCTGCATCGTCTGTGGGGGGCAGTGGTGTGATGCTACAGATACCCTCTCTTAGGAGGTTGTAGTCAGCTTTTGAGAAGTATTTTAGCTTGAATATGGTTGGGTGGGATAGAAATTTTGAATGAGACAGTCCGATGATCTGATCTCACCATGGAAGAACATACTATTAGAGTGGTGCAGCAGTCATCCATGCTAGTGAGAACCAAGTCCAGCATGCTATCTCCCCTTGTGGGGGGTGAGATGAGCTGGTATAGTGCATTAAAATTAATTAAGTCAAGGAATCATTGAGTGAGTGCTTCAGTGTAGGAATAGTTCACCCAGTCTTTGGCAAAGTAGCTGAGGTCACCAAGGATCAGGGTGTTAAGGGGTAACGTGATGGACTCAAGTAGATCCAGATAAGAGGAGTGGGTGTCCTGAGTCATGGATGGGGGTCTATAGCTGGCTATAATTTGGATGGGTGTCTTGCCAACTGTCAGTTGCACCTGTAATAGTTCCAGTGCATCATGCTGGCAGACCAGTCTGGAGGTGAGCCTGTTTTTAATGAAGATAGAGACTCTACCACCCTTAGTCTTCCTGACCTCATTTTGGGGTCAGAATGTGTGGAATGAGGTATAGCCTGGTAAGGGAGGGGTGCTCTCCATAGCCCTGAACCAGGTTTCCATGGCTGCACAGATAACGGTATCTTCCAGTGCAAGGATAGCCTCCAGTGAGTGCATTTTCAGGTTAAGATCCCTAGTGTTTAGCAGCATGACCTTCAATTTGTTTTTTGACAGATCTTTTATGTTGGAAGATTTGTCTTTGGGACATTGCCTAAAAAAGGCACAATGAGGGAGGCGAGAGCCTTGGAAAGGATCCAGAATCCCAGTGGTGACAGGTGGAGGCCATCTCTGGCAAAGCAATGAGGCATGTCAACCATGTCATCCCAGGCAGACAGATACTGGATCCCCTTGTAATGACACCAGAAATAAGCCAATTGTTGAAGTCAATTATTTTTTGTTGGAATTTATATATCAAAACCTACAGTTGTTTCTTCTTATGTTAAAAGGTAAAACCCTTTTCTAGATTTAGTTAGGTGTAAGTATAGTAAGTTATGCTGTATCTAACAGTACCTGGGATAAATCCTTTATAACAACCCAGCCCTGGCAGTGTGGTTTATTAAAGTTCACTATTAGAAATGAAACATCGTTGTTTATCTGAGGTTACTGCTAATTCCTTTCATAGATTTTATGCTAAGATTTTACTTCCAGTATAGAATTTTAGCTGATTTTATTCAAGCGTGTTTAGACATTTAAATGACTCAAAATTGAAAATGAAGGCGAGATTTAGAATTTCAGTGAAATTCAGATTATTTGGCAAATATTAGATAATGGCATCTTCTCTGGACATCTATTTTAATATGAAGCAATTGCTGCCATTTTTTGGAAACAATCCCATACTCACTCACTAGTAATGGACATGATTTGAGTGACCTTCCAAATTTTTGCCATCTCACAATGCAGAGAGATTGCAGTTTTTGGTGTATGAAGGAAAGGGTGCTTGAAATGTATGTTACTTATTTTTAAGAAATGGATTTTCTGTTAAATTGCTGTATACACATAAATGTTCCTTCCTTTCTGGCAATGTAAACTGGCAGTTCATTATGATGATATGTACTATTGTTCATTTGCCTTTGGCAGTTTTGTGTGGAGAGTCAAGGCAAAGAACAGTTAACAAGCTTCAGCCTGTTGCCTTGGGTTTGATTGTCTGTCTTCATATGCCTAGTGTTGGTGTTTGACTGAGTTACTTTTTCATGCAATGTTTATGCATCCCCCTGAATTATGCAGGATGTTTACTTTAACAAAAAGTACCCAGATTTAAGAAAAATATATTTTACTGAATAATAAATAAGTAAACAGGTGTTAATTCTGAATACTGTTGGTGTGTGGAACTTCTGTTACTAATACTGTTCTGCATTGTCAACCAACAACAATCCGAGCAAAAAGCAATATTTTGATGTAGCAAGTGATCTCTTTACTTTAGACGACAGGGTGACAGCATTAATGAGTACGAGACCATAAAATACAATGCACCTCTATGTGAAAAATTAGCTTTTAGTATACAAGTTTTTCCCATCTGATGAGAAATGAAGGCATTGCACCAAATATTTAAATAATATGCAGTAATGATACTGTGGGACTGATTGTGACACGCATGTAGGTATTAAACTCATGCGTACTATCGGTGAAAAATCACTGCACAGAAATATTGATGCTGACTGCATTTAAGAAATACTCAGCCACCCCACCTCATCTCCCTACATTACCAGCATATATACAAGTTATAGGTACAAAGTAAGCCTCAGCATACTTTTCCACAAGCTCATAAAAATTGCCTCGTGTGTAAAATGCTTTCTCAAATTCACTTAACATCAACTGACCTGCAGAAAAGTTGTTCCCATCATCTACTAATCTTTAAATATATATATATAAAAGTTCTCTTGTCTGTATAGAACTAACAATTCTATATTTTCATATTTGAAAATACATGCCATATGCTGTTTTGATGACTTATGGTTTGCAAAGAAAATGGCTGTAAGGTTGGAGGTTGCTGAAATTACTTGCTGTTGCTATTTGTGTATAGAAGCAAACATGAAATACTATATGAACCTGTATCAAAAGGAACTTAGTTTAGAATTTTACAGGTCAGTTAGTAAAGAAACACAGGACTATAATGTTTGGCAAATGCAACTCGGTCAATTCTCATTTTAAATTAAATAAACTGAAATGAAAGTTGGTTGAATTTTAAAAGCATTGCTGTGAGGTGCAAAGTTTCTTCATCCAAAGTACTGAACCCATAAAACCTTAAAGGAAAAGCAGAACTAATATAATCAACTCCAGACTGAATAAACAGCCTTCCTTGCACTGACCTGTAATGTAGAACTCCATTTCTGACAAACTGACCAAGACCAAATACCATACATGCAGCTTTCATTCAGTTTAACTACTCATGAGGCACAATATGCAAAAATAATTGGTACAAAATGAAAGTGAAGTTTCAGTACTTAAAAATATGATTTTGATTGTTAGTCTATAAACTGATAATTAGGTGGAACTTAATAAAGTATAATCATTGAGCAGGACGTGCTCAGCATTATATGCAAATAATCAAAGCTAATGACTACAAATGAGATGAGTTTTAGGTTCATGAGTTATATGCCAGTCATTACAATATAAACACTCTGCATCAAGAAACTGATGTAAAACCTTTGTGAAAACAGTCATTTAAAAAGACTAGCCTGCAAAGAAATAGTTGTATATATAGTCCGTTGTATAAAAGTGAGATAATTTTGAAACAACTCAAATAACATAAAACTTTGAAATGCATTTGCTTTAGTTTTGAAGTGTACAAATCCATAATAATAGGAACCAGCCGTATGCATTCCAGCGCTAAAACAGTCGATGCTCTACTCACAATTGCATGCACACACACATGCACACGGACACGCACACGCACACACGCACACACGCACACACGCACACACCACCACCACTAAATGTGGTATGGCAAAAGATAAAATAGTGTGCCATAACTCAAAAAAAAAAAGGCCAGATTCCAAAAGAGTTGCTGTTTATGTCTGCCATGATTCTGAAGGACTTGCTCTCAGTGTAAGTCACTTCAGTGTAAGGCCTATGTATAAACAAGCTAACTCCAGGGCCCAGATTCCAGAAGACCTGGTCTCAGTGTAAGTGGTTGCTTTTAGAATTGGGCCCTATAGCTGCAAGTATATTTAGAAATAAGATAAAAAAACTTCAGTTAGCTCAATGTGCCAACATCCAACAGATATAAACTTAACTCCCATGTATTGCTAACCATATAGCAGCTAAATTAATTCTTCATCCTACCGTCAATAAAACTAAATGCCATACATAAAGTATCAGAATGTCTACAATAATTAATTTCTTAAATCAATGTATCTCAATCTCTATGTTTCCACTGAGAAAATGCTGAGCTTTGAGAATCGTGAATATCACCATAGTCCTTACCTAACAGAAAATATCTAATCCCCAGATATAAGATTTACGAGTTAACTTCAAACAGCAGTCAAAAAGAGTAAAGGCTTTATAGAGACAAATAAAACTAAAATGAGAAGTCAAGTCAGCTTACCATTGTGAACACTTTAAAACTACACTCAGTGGAACCAATAAATACTGTTGTCTTTTTGTGTATAAGACCTTTATTAAAACAATTTAATAAAGGTCTTATACATGATTTTTTAGCAAGATAAAGTAATTGAATCTTTAACCCACTTTTATAAAATCTAAGAACTATATTAAATAATGTTTACCATGGTCTATTTCTGAAAAAAAAATTGGTAAATTGTCAAAAGTGGTTGAAACTACCCTGAGGTCATCTTTGTCATGGAAGTGTTAATCATGGGTAACTGCTAAGCCAGAATATTGTACCACAAGCAGGAAATTATTTGTTGTCACTTTCACAATGGACACAGTACTTATACTCATATGGAATATAATAATAGTAATAACTGATATGGACACATATTGATTACTTTTTCAGTCATTCTTCCATGTATCAGTGTTGCCATCTTTCCCCTGCCTTTATCTTGAATCTCAGATTATGTTTTAGTACCATCCTTCTCTTCTTTTCCCTGGTGACAACAGCATAGCTATAACGCTATATGGAGAGTATGCAGACATGGACTCAGTACTACGACTAGCTGTCATAAACATAATAAGGCATACAATAAAAGCTGTGAACTCTTGTCTTGCTCTGCTACCATGATATATTAAGAAGAATCCTCTTTCATACTCTGCAGAAGAATATGAAATTAGAAGAAAGGCTGGACTTAGGGCAAGAATGTAGCAAAAGTCAGTCTTTTGACTGGAGGTTAGTTGGGGACATTATTTGGCAGTGAACACATTATTTTGGATTATTCAAGTTAACGGCTGTGCTTACTGAAACTTTTTTATGTTGTATTGAGTTCTGAGTTCATGGTGCTGTTCTGTTTTGTTGGGACATGTTTAGTTGGACAAATTTAGTCCCTTCTCTTCACGGTCATCCCTATTGTAATTGGATTACTTCAAGTGACGGCGTTATTCAAACTGCGAGACATTTTACTGTTGTGTCAAGGTAGTTTGGCAGGATGTATCCTGGATTTTGCTTCCCTTTTGGGACTTCATGCTTAGATTTATATTTTTTGTTAACTGAATGCACAGTTTTGTGATAATATCATAGACACAAGGGTATTTTTTTATATATTGTTTAAACACTGTAGTCTGATATTTTATTGTCATAAGAAGCATTTTAAATTTGTAAATTGACATTGTGGAGTAACTTGTACAATACTACATAATTCTTTGCTAGTGTTATAAACACTGAAGTGTTTCTATTTGTTTTTTTGTTAATGTTAGGCCTTACTTTTCCTACTAACTTTTCACTAATACAAATTTAGTACCTAGCAGCATACCCTCACTCTTCCCTCCACACTTAAACCACACCATCAATAGTATCCAATGACCACTCCTTCAAAAAATGCATCTCAGACTAGGAATTCTCTGTTTTACACTCACATACCTAACCTACATCACAACCATTCATACTAACACAACATTAGAAAACACTGCATTCCATATAAAACATACTTACACAAAATCAAACACACCCTCAGATTTCCCTATCACTGCCACATTATTTAAAGACAACTCAATACTACGCATATATAAGTTTCACATAACCACTTCTTACACTAGAAAAATATCACTTGGATCCAACACAGAAGTGTCAGACACTATTAAATATATACTGTTTATCACAAAGAAACTACTCACTTCAGGAGACACACGCCCAAACCCAGGACCACTTAACACTCTACTATCAACCAAACAAACCTCTGACCTATCAATACTTAATATCAACACTAGGAATGTATCTAACAAACTTTCTGACCTACATGCATTTATAGCCCACTACTCCCCAGACATACTAACCATTACTGAGACCTGGCTAAAACCAAGCACCCTAGATGAGGAAATCCTTACACCAGGCTATAAAATATTAAGACAGGATAGAGTAAGCAAGAAGGGAGGTCAAATTGCTATCCTCTTTAAAGGTACACTCAACATAAAACCTCTACAAACCCCTTTACCTAAATTTCAAAATGCCGAAATCTTAGGCTCAGTCCTAAACAACACCAAAGAAATCAATATACTCTGCTGTTATATTCCCACAGGAAATAACTCCCCCACCATTGAAGAAATCCTACACTGGACTACAGATAATCTTCCACAAGAAACCATCCTACTAGGTGACCTAAATACTGACTGGTTAGCATGTAACTCTAACAACACCACTAACCACATCAATCTCTTTGTTTTTTTCCCAAAAAACCACTAGAATAGATAAAAAAGCCAAAAAACAATTTATACTAGACTGGATACTAGTCAATTGTCCTAAACAAAATTATCAGACAGGATGCCTACCAGACACTCTAAGTGATCATCTCCCCACAGTCCTCCTTCGTAAACGTACCAACTTAGCTAAGCCCATAGCTTTTAGACAAGTCAGACATGACCACAAACTAAATATACAGGATCTTAACTCCATTCTAAAACAATGTAACTGGGGACCACTTAAAACCCTATGTTTAGACTAGGCCATCAATTACTTTAATGGCACTTTAATTAATGTCCTAAATTTAGTCGCACCCATTAGGAAAGTTAGAGTTAAGACAAACTACGCATCATGGCTAAGTAGGGATACAAGAACACTACTGAAGTTTAGAGACAAGGCTTGAAAAATGTGGAAAAAAAAAAACACTAGCCGATCCAAACAAAACTACCAGCAACTCAGAAATCAGGCCAAGGCACACACCAAATTGGATAAACAGAATTATTTCCCTGTTGCCCAAAATATTCACTGAAAAGACCCGCAGAAGTTTTGGCATACTATCAATTAATTGTTAAAACCAGGTAAAACCACCACTCCAACTCCCACCTCCACCAACAATACTAAAGGCATAGCCTCCCAAGTTAATCAACACTTTACAGAATGTATCCTGACTTTATCCTCCCAAATATCCAAAAACAAACTTTCAGATATCTCAAAAAAATACGCTGATAACACCCCCTCCTTTACTCTCTTATCTGTTCCTATCTCTACTATTAAAAAACTCCTCCTAAAACTGAAGCCTATCACCCTTGCTGCAGACAATCTTCCTGCTAACTTCCTCAAAGTAACTTCTGAGTCCATTTCTTACCCTGCATCCATCCTTATCAATTTCTCCATACAGGAAGCTTACATCCCTCACCTGGGGAAAGTTTCACATATTATTCCACTTCATAAAGGTGGTAATTCCTATGATTTCTCTAATTATCATCTAATTGCAATTCTGTCCCCTCTCTCTAAACTACTTGAAAAATGGATATACTCTCAAGTAATGAATTTCCTTAACTTACACAATCTTTTCTCCTCCACACAACATGGCTTTCGGCAACACCATAGCACAACAACTGCTTTTCTCTCTTTTACTAACCTGATAAACCAACACAGAAACAACAACTTTGTATCTGCTATATTTTTAGAACTCTCAAAAGCATTTGACATGTTCTCACACTCCCAGCTTCTAGACACCCTTTCCTCTCTAGCCTTTGCTCCTCCAACTATTGCCTGATTTAAAAATTATCTGTCAGATAGGCAGCAGTTTGTCCAATGGCAAGGTTTACTATCTCCTCTACTCCTAACAACCACAGGTGTACCACAAGGGTCTATATTAGGTCCTCTTCTTTTCTCGATTTTTACTAACAATCTTCATACCTCCACCCACTCTGCTACACTCATACAGTACACAGACAATTCAACACTTATCTGCTCTGCACCCTCACTTACCACGTTACAACAACTCACTCAGGATTCCTTTAGTTTAGTGGAAAGTTGGATTACTCAAATCCAATTTATCCTAAATCCCCAAAAGACTAAATTGGTTCTTTTCACCCCCAACAAATCTATTCCTACCTCTCTATCCTTCTCAATCACTTCCAAAAATGGTACTATGATCAACCCCTCTGATCACACCGAACTCCTGGGTGTAGAAATTGACAAAAAACTACAGTTTGATGTCCACATTTCACAAACCATCAAAAAAGTCCATAAAAAATGGGAACACTATACAGACACAAAAACTTTCCCTCAAAAAAGTGAGAATCTCCCTAGCCCAAACCCATCTATTGTCCACTCTAATGTATGCGGCACCACTTCTTACCCATATCAGAAAACATGGTCTTGCTAGACTTGTGGTGGCATGTTGCAACAAAATTGCCAAGTTTGTTAATAACTGCAAATTCAGAACCCATCACTGTCAGGCTCTAAAGGAACTACAATGGCTAGAATTTCCCAGCTACTCAATTACCATCAACTAATCATTGCCTACAATATTATGAGACATCCCAATAGAACCCCAGCACTTAGTCACCGACTCACGCCCTACAAATCAAATCATCCCCTTGGCTCCACTGACAAATCACTCCTTTGTATCTCTAAAGCTAACAACACTGCAGGTAAAGCACTATTCTCCCATAACATAGCTAAATCCTGGAATAACCTTCCCCCTGCTTTATCTTCTGCCTTCACTATTACGCTGTCCAAAAACTCACTTAAATTACACAATGAATTCCTGGCTATGTCCATGCATTACCTAATCATCACTGTTTCTACCACTCAAGATAGCTTCATATCCAATTATTCCTACTGTAATTTTTCCTACAGTATCAGGAATTTTATTTTCTACTCAAGTTTCTAATAGTTATATTAACTCATGCTAAACGTACATTAATTAATTTCTAAGTAGTTTCTGTCTGTCTCTGTTGTCAGTTATAATCCTTATCTAGTGTCAATTTCTGTTTCAGTATCAAAAGTTTTATTTTTTATCTAGTGTCTAATTTTGTTTTTTGTATCAAAAGTTGTATTTTTATCTATTGTCAATTGTTTGCTTCTGTATAGATGATCATATTGTTATCATATTGTACAACTATTTGCTTTTCTTTACTGAATGTGGAGCCTTTCTCCCTGGGCCTCCACTGTAAATGGACATGTGTCCAGTCGGACTATCCCGGTAAACAAAAAAAATAAATAAAAAAAATAAATCAATAGAATCTAAAGATGACTGGTACACTTCAATCAGCTTGTCTGTCTATACCTAGATTTTGATCCCTTGCAGGAGTATATATTCTTTGTTCGACTATAACATTATAGTGAGAAAATTATGTTAGTTCTTCTTCGTCATGGCCTCTTAATGAAATAGGATCAAAAGGCCAGATAGACTGGATGATAATTTCAGTTCCAGTAATTTCACAGTCATTTCTAAATACAAAGAAATGTAATTGACTCTGATTTATAGTGGAATGTAACACTTTTTGAATATACATATATATATATATATATATATATATATATGTATATATATATATATATATATATATATATATATATATATATATATATACATATATATATATATATATATATATATTTATATTGTTCTTGACTATGTATGCATACTCAGAATGACTTGAACTATAGACTATATTGCAGAAGAAAAGGAAATTAACTGAACTCCAGTGTAATTGAGCATGCCATCCAATACTTCAGCTCTTGTTTGAAGAGAATCAACACTCTCTTACTGAATCACATGTTTTAGTTATGTCTGATGAGAAGTAAAATTACTTTACTTTGAACGTAGTTGCATTATTTCACTGGAATCACATTGTACAATTGGACATGGCAGCAATAAAAAATTTAGAAACTTAGTAACTTACATTTTTTTTTCAATTTCAGCTTAGAAAGAATTATAGTAGCCTCATCTCTTTTATACCATTGACCTTTTATTGGCATATCATCCTGGTATATAACAATAATACGATATTCATTAAAACTGCTTAGGTATCATGGCACTGAGTAACCCTCATCTTCCTCATATGTTTACAAAGCAGTGCACCTTTATCCCCATAAACTGCCATCATTTGTAGACTATAACTATTTAGAGAACACTGCTTATATAAAGTATGCAGGGTAATAAATATTATACAGCTGAACACATTTTCAGTACATTAATCTGAGACTTAATTCTTCAGTGAAATCAATATATTTAACAAGGTAACATTTTTAAGTTGAATCATCATACTTGACATTAGCTATTTTTTTTTTTGTATTTTCAGTCATGTGGCTGCCCTCATTTTGTGATATGACAGAGACAAAATCCTGAAATCAAAGTTAATTGCTCTTCCATTCTCAGCTCTGAAAATTTTTTCTACTGTGTTTATTAAAGCTGATGAAATATTTTCTGCAATCTGCCATATGATGAATTTTTATTAGTACTGTTTCATTTTGAGTTATTCAATTTTCCTAAACATGGACATACTCTAAGCTTCTATTCAGTAATGATTTTGTCTGATTTCATATTTACATTGGAAAAAAAAAGCAATCAATAAACGTAAAACATGAACATCTTCTGCCTTCACTATTACGCTGTCCAAAAACTCACTTAAATTACACAATGAATTCCTGGCTATGTCCATGCATTACCTAATCATCACTGTTTCTACCACTCAAGATAGCTTCATATCCAATTATTCCTACTGTAATTTTTCCTACAGTATCAGGAATTTTATTTTCTACTCAAGTTTCTAATAGTTATATTAACTCATGCTAAACGTACACTAATTAATTTCTAAGTAGTTTCTGTCTGTCTCTGTTGTCAGTTATAATCCTTATCTAGTGTCAATTTCTGTTTCAGTATCAAAAGTTGTATTTTTTATCTAGTGTCTAATTTTGTTTTTTGTATCAAAAGTTGTATTTTTATCTATTGTCAATTGTTTGCTTCTGTATAGATGATCATATTGTTATCATATTGTACAACTATTTGCTTTTCTGTACTGAATGTGGAGCCTTTCTCCCTGGGCCTCCACTGTAAATGGACATGTGTCCAGTCGGACTATCCCGGTAAACAAAAAAAATAAATAAAAAAAATAAATCAATAGAATCTAAAGATGACTGGTACACTTCAATCAGCTTGTCTGTCTATACCTAGATTTTGATCCCTTGCAGGAGTATATATTCTTTGTTCGACTATAACATTATAGTGAGAAAATTATGTTAGTTCTTCTTCGTCATGGCCTCTTAATGAAATAGGATCAAAAGGCCAGATAG
This sequence comes from Protopterus annectens, assembly GCF_019279795.1. Classification (NCBI taxonomy): domain Eukaryota; kingdom Metazoa; phylum Chordata; order Ceratodontiformes; family Protopteridae; genus Protopterus; species Protopterus annectens. Next base: position 22,682,351 of record NC_056747.1, read on the forward strand.
ACTGGATGACAATTTCAGTTCCAGTAATTTCACAGTCATTTCTAAATACAAAGAAATGTAATTGACTCTGATTTATAGTGGAATGTAACACTTTTTGAATATACATACATATATATATATATATATATATATATGTATATATATATATATATATATATATATATATATATATATGTATATATATATATATATGTATATATATATATATATATATATATATATACATATATATATATATTGTTCTTGACTATGTATGCATACTCAGAATGGCTTGAACTATAGACTATATTGCAGAAGAAAAAGGAAATTAACTGAACTCCAGTGTAATTGAGCATGCCATCCAATACTTCAGCTCTTGTTTGAAGAGAATCAACACTCTCTTACTGAATCCCATGTTTTAGTTATGTCTGATGAGAAGTAAAATTACTTTACTTTGAACGTAGTTGCATTATTTCACTGGAATCGCATTGTACAATTGGACATGGCAGCAATAAAAAATTTAGAAACTTAGTAACTTACATTTTTTTTTCAATTTCAGCTTAGAAAGAATTATAGTAGCCTCATCTCTTTTATACCATTGACCTTTTATTGGCATATCATCCTGGTATATAACAATAATACGATATTCATTAAAACTGCTTAGGTATCATGGCACTGAGTAACCCTCATCTTCCTCATATGTTTACAAAGCATACAAAGCAGTGCACCTTTATCCCCATAAACTGCTATCATTTGTAGACTATAACTATTTAGAGAACACTGCTTATATAAAGTATGCAGGGTAATAAATATTATACAGCTGAACACATTTTCAGTACATTAATCTGAGACTTAATTCTTCAGTGAAATCAATATATTTAACAAGGTAACATTTTTAAGTTGAATCATCATACTTGACATCAGCTAATTTTTTTTTTGTATTTTCAGTCATGTGGCTGCCCTCATTTTGTGATATGACAGAGACAAAATCCTGAAATCAAAGTTAATTGCTCTTCCATTCTTAGCTCTGAAAATTGTTTCTACTGTGTTTATTAAAGCTGATGAAATATTTTCTGCAATCTGCCATATGATAAATTTTTATTAGTACTGTTTCATTTTGAGTTATTCAATTTTCCTAAACATGGACATATTCTAATCTTCTATTCAGTAATGATTTTGTCTGATTTCATATTTACATTGGAAAAAAAAAAAGCAATCAATAAACGTAAAACATGAATAGCTCACCACAATATGGATATCACACAAAGACCTCCCACCAACCCAATGGCAAAACATACCAAGAAGTTCCCAGACCACACTGTTTTCCTCGTCCTTATAGTGGACAATGATAAACTCATTTCCACTTGCAGGAAATAGAAATGACAAGTTAGGGAAAAAAACTGGAATGACAAATCAACCTCCAAGCCAGAAAACCACCTAGTTCTAATACCACAGCCTCCATAAACTACATCCTGAACTTCCATAAATTGGACCATCATATGTTTTACTCACTATAGCCACACAATCAACTCCACATCAAGGGTATTAGATTTCACTATGTTCTTATGAGATTGAGGTTTTTGCTGAACCTGGAATTGTTTGTGACCTTTGGAGCTTGTAAAACAATTAATCTTTTGTTTGCAGAGGCCATTCTGTGCCTTAGTGGGAGGAAGGTACACGTTGGACTAATCTAGCTAGAGTTACTGTTGCAGGGCTCTGTTTAGGGAGTTTTGATTGGATAATTTGAACTTTAGTTGTTTCCTGTTTTTCTGCTGTAATAAGACTCTGTTTGGACTGGTTTGTGCTTGTTTGCTTAAAGCTGCAGTGAGTTAGCTCTTCTGCCCTTGCTCTACAGCTTTCCAAATACCTGCTGAGAGACTACAAAAGATAATTGCTTATTTTCAGCTGTTTTCTGCTGTCTCTGATTAACTAAAGCAATATTTGCTGCATATCTGTTTTTTTTAAACTGTGCAACTGTATTTTACTACATTTTTTGGATTGTCTGCTAATTGAATTCCTCTTACAAATGTAATTACTGTTCTTCTTCTTGTTTTGTTCACTTTACTTGTTTACTGCACTTGAAAAACACTAGCATAGACTAGGTTTGGTTTTTTTTTCTGAATCTAGTACTGTTTGTGAACTTTGGAACTTGTAAAACAGTTAATCTTTTGTCTGGAGAGACCATCCTGTGCCCTCGTGGGATAAAGGTATGGTTTGGACTGATCTAGCTAGAGTTACTGTTGCAGGGCTCTGTTTAAAGTGTTTTCATTGGATAATTTGAACATTGGCTGTTTTCTGTTTTTCTGCTTTAATAAGCCTTTGTTTTAACTCGTTTTTGCTTGTTTGAGCCTGTTTGCACATCACACACTACTGTGAGGAGGGATTGCCGGTTACAGAGACATCTGTTCTCTAGCTTCACAAATATTAGCAAAACCAGAGGTCTTCGCACCTAAACTACTAATACCTGCCCCATGCTGTATTCCCTCTTCAACATTACAGCCAGACCAAGATTATTCCTGGGGCCATGAACTGTCAATTTCCCTCCTTTTCTCCTACCAACCCGGTTGACATGGGTCTACTGAGGCAGTGTAGCCTCATGTACACTGACAACCACTTACTTATAAATCATTCCTGCATCGTTTGTGAGACATGCACCTACATTATGAATCTAGAATCACAGCTCTCTCATGCAGTTGATAGCAATACAGAGCAGGTTGTCAGCCCACCTAGCACAACCCTTACTCATGACACACAGCATACACATAGAGCAACATATGCAGAGGTACTCACAAAAAATCTGCCTAAGCACAAGAGACCTCCAAAAATTCATACATACGTACTAAACCAACCATAACATCCAAAAGACACAATGCACATAATGACACAAACACAAGTGTCTCACCATCAAAGTCCATAAGGTAATGCACATCATCTTAGTCACAGTAAACTCTATAGTGAGACACACCAATGTCCCCCTCACCAGGCTGAACAAGGAGAAAGTCATGGTCAGCTGTCTTTCTCATGCCAGGATTCGTCAGATCATGCAGACACTAAAGTCTCTCAACAACAAGTACCTTTATGATTCGATCATAGTACATGTTAGTGTGAATGACTTGAGATGTAGCTACCTGGACTACATGAGGAGAGACACAGTTGAGCTTTCTGATTATGTGTCACAGGCAGGTATGTCCCTAGCCCTGAGCAGCACATTACCCTAGCCTAGGATGATACCACGAATATAAACAGAAAATCATTGACTTTAATAACTGGCTTAGTTTCTGGTGTCATTGTAAGTGGATCTAGTTTCTGTCAGCCTGGGATAACATGATCGCTAGACCTGGATGCTTTGCCAGAGATGGTCTTCATCTTTTATCCCTGAAATTTCAGCTACTGGCAAAGGCTCTTGCCACCCTCATAGTGCCTTTTTTAGGCAATGTCACAAGGACAAAATTCCTGACATAAAAATGTCATCAAATAACAACCTCAAGGTTATACTGCTAAATGCTAGGAGTCTTAGCATGAAACTGCATTCACTGGAAGCAGTCCTCATCTTCAAAGACGCTGACATCTGTGCAGTCATGGAGACCTGGTTCAAGGCAGTGGAGAGCACCTCAACCATATTGGGATAGACCTCCTACCACATGTTCAGACCATGAATGGAAGTAGTGAAAACTAATGGGGGTGGTGTATCAATATTCAATAAAGATAAATACACCTCCAGAATGGTTAAACAGTATGATTCTCTAGAGACACTTCAAGTGCAACTAACTGTTGGTAAGACACCTATTCAAGTCAGTGCCAGCTACAGGACCCCCTCCATGAATCAATCACCCACTCTGCCTACTTGGCTCTACTTGAATTATTCAAAGATACATCAAAACACCATGGTTCTGGGTGAGAATGCTTTTAATTACCCATCCATTGACTGGGTAAATTACTCATGCTCAAACTCACTTCCCAAAGGTTACTCAAGTTCATTAACACCAATGCTCTAGACCAGCTGATGGACACCCCAACTAGGGGTGGCAACATGTTGTATCTGGTGCTTACCAATATGGGGGACCACTACAGCACCCCCACTGTGAGGACTGCCATTGTCAGATGTGACTACAAATCAGTTTCATAAGTAACTATCACCCCCCCCCCCAAGCAGCAACTAAACTAAAAAAAAAACTTTTCCAAAGCAGATTATATCCTGCTATGGGATGATATAAATAGCTTCACTGTACCTCCCCCCTCAGATGTAACTGGCAACTATGCTGAGTCCTACACCAATGTTTTTTACAAACACCTATATAACTGCATTGATGGGGCTGAGCTCTTCAAGGAAGAGCAAACCTGCCTGGTGGACAACTGACATTAACAGGCTTTATAATAAGAGGAAGAAATTGTTGTCCAAAAGTAAGAGGGAGCATGCCTTAAACTGGAAAAACTCCCTCCTCAGCTTAAACAAACAAACAAATAAGACTTCTTGTGAAGTCCTTCAAAGCAAACCACATATCCAAATTAGCATCCTCAACTAAGGACAACTATAAGGTGTTCTTTAGTTACATCCATAGCCTAAAGGGTAGGACCCAGATTTGCGCCAGACTGGTAGTTAATGATACCACATACACTGTGCTTGTGGACATAGCAAACCTGTTATCTGACAGGTTCTGTGAAAACTTCACTTCCCTGTCCCCACTATATATACCTCATGACATTCCTTCCGCCTGTCCCCCACCTTGTATCTCTAGAGAGCAGGTCGTAAACACCCTCTCTAAGGCTATAAATATACCATCTATGAGACCTGATAACATCCCAGGTTGTGTCCTACATGGGCTCCAACAAGAATTAGCAACAATATTGGGTACTCTTTCAATCATAGTCTAAGGCCAGCTTCATCCCAGCTGAATGGAAAACAGCCACCGTTATCCCTTTCACAAGGGTGTTGCATCCACTGACTCTGGGAACTACAGACCTATTAGTCTGACTAGCCTTATCTGCAAAGTCATGGAGCGAATCATAATGGACCTTAATAACAAAGATCTAGGTAATCTCCAAATACTTAACCCTACTCAGTTTGGATTTGTTAAAGGGAGATCCTGTCTGTTAAACCTTGTGGATTTCTTCAAGACAGTCACCAGAGCCATGGATAAGAGGAAAACTGTTCACACAGCCTACCTGGACTTGGCTAAGGCTTTTGACAATATTTGCCACTGAAGCGTTATTGACAAACTCATCCAGGTAGGTATCAACCCTTGTATCGTTAGGTGGGTTGCTAACTGGTTCACAGATAGAACCCATACAGTCAAAATAGGGGAATCTACCTCCACCAGCAGACCTGTAACCAGTGGTGTTCCACAGGGATCAGTCCTGGGACCACTACTGTTTGACATGGTATTTTTTTATCAGGATATTCGTTCCACCAAGAAGTGTTTCAGGTACGGTGTGTTTATTAATTTTTGACATATTTTACTTTTTTCTGGACTCAGCTCTATGAGCTCAAACAGTTTTCACATCCTGTTACATATGGTTGTTAGTTATCATTGTTTACAGCATAATCAAGCTGCTCTACAACTATTGAGAGTCACCTGGTACCATCTCAGTTTTTGATACTAGATTTTTTCCCAAATGTCTTTATAAGTCTTCTCTTTTTACCCCCGGCTCTCTTTCCATGCACATTTTCCCACCTCTTTCCTCTATATGCATTTCCAGAGGTACTCTAGTTATTATTATTTGCCCTTACTTATTATTTAACTGGATTTCCATTCTCTCTCTTTTTTTCTTTGTTCATGCTCATAATATCATATAAAAGAACCACATCCCTAATTCTATTTTGAAGAAATCAGAGGTGAAAAATATGGATGCTACTTTTAAGGTACCATGTGTGCACCTCTGAATACACTAATCCCTTGACCAAATTTCTTCCTACATAGTTCGAAGTTTAATCTGAGGGGAACTTAGAGCACCCAGATACAATGTTAGGTCTAGAATGCTCTGTACTACTCCTGTTCCATCCACTGGGTCCATGCAGCAGGACTGATTATTCAAATTTGAGTTAACTTATATCTATAAGGTCACTAGCATACAAATAATTTAAATAAAATTAATTTATGAGTAAGTTAAGGTTGATCAGAGAATTGTGGTTTAATCATACACTGTGGTCCACAACTCAGAGAAGATCTATTTGCTCATTTATCACATGTCTAGAATCCCTGTGGCTGTACCCAACACTAGGCAGCTATGACTACCTTCTTCCTCATTTCACTTCACCCATGTTGACAAGGGGACTTGGCAAGATTTTTTTCTCCATTTCTTCTCTCCATTTTGAATCATAGGTCTCCAGTTAACCATCCCATGATCCAAACATCAGGCATTTTCCTGATTGTACAAGGAACTTTTTGGCTCCCCCAGATGCATGTTTAATCATTTTACATTCCCACAACTGAATCATCAAATGGCCAGCAATGTCCAACACCAACCCCCTCCACCACTGAATGTGACAGTATGCTATTATTGTTCAATAGCTAAAATTTTGTAAGCTCTTAGAATCTCCCATACATTTGCATTTCCAAACCCAAAAATGCTAGGTTAAAACTGGCAACCCACAATATCATGGTCATTGCCCCCTTGGCCATCACCAATCACCCAAATTTCTTGGAAGCATGTGACTCTCAGCTCCATGCTTTGGTCCCATTATCTTGGCTTATCTGTTTTTTTATCTTCTTAAACCATATTTTTATATCCTTTTCATTCTTATTTTTATTGCTATCTCCCCAGACTAAATTGAACCCCAACATGCCCATACTGGTACCATGCGGTCATGCCACCACACTGAAGACTAAAAGTTGGATAAGGAATCAAAGTTTAGTCACCACATAACTTCTCATTTTAATCCACGTCACCAGCCTTATTCAGAAACCTGGGACATTCAAGGTTAATAATCACATTTGTGGAGTGCCTATCTACACCTTCCTGGCCAGGGCGTATTAATTGCCATCACCATTTTTTACACCAAGCACATGTTACTCTATTCCCTTCCAAAATTTATTCACAGTTTCTCTAGGTCTAGAAATATACACACACTGGCAGAACAGCTGCATGGGGTCTACTCCGTCAACCATAGCTTGTCTGCTTTGGATGCATTCAAACTAACTTTTTTCTCTTTATCATAGTTTTTAGTTTTTAGCATTCATATCTATGTTATATTATAAAAGGTACAGTTCTGTCTGTAGCTTTCATATGCATTTGTTACTTGTAATCCACATATAATGGGCTAGACTTAAGATCAACACTGGTTGAACTTTCCGTTCCCCCTCCCAAGCAGATCTGATGAAGCTTAGCCAAAAGTACATCAGAATTATTTCTAACATATGAATACCTTTATCTACACAAAACCTAAGAAACCTGATACTTTGTTCATTTTTTTTCTTTATTGTGTCCATAGCAAATTCACTCTATGACATTTTATATCTGAATCAAAAGTGGTTTTATTTTATATTTAGCTAAAAGTTGAATGTTGTGTAAGCCCTGATTTCTGTTTAAATCTGAGTTGAAAAAAATATATTTTATATTTGGATAAACAGTTATTGTTGTGTAAATCATGATTTACTGTATTTTTGCATCAGAACTATTGTTATGTAATAACTAGGAGATGCAGCTTGTTTCTACTCCCCCATGACCAGGACACTCATCCATCATTTGGGCATACCCCAGGGTTGGCTGGAGTGGAAACACACCCCCTCTAATTACAAATAGAAATGCAGTTACCTACTGAAAAATTTATCAGACATGAACTGTGCTCTAAAGAACAGACCAATAAAGACACCTGAGATTTGTCTTGCAATTGTTTCTACAGATCTTTCAAGCTATAAGCCTTCCCTGCGCAGTTGTAGACTAATAAGCTTTGGATATTTAGCAGAGAATTTTTATAGATTCATAGATTCATAGATTAGTACTAAGCTAACTGCCCTTGTGAGCCATTTTTAAGCCTAGCCAATTATCCCTTGTGAGACTTAAACCCTGCACCTTGTGTTTGTAAGGCTAACACTTTAACCATTAGGCCACACTCCCAACCCCTAAATCTCTAGTGCCTCGGCTATTAAGCCTTTACAGACTATAACCTTTACCACCCCATGCTTCCCTTTAAAAGCATTATTCAGTCCTCAGGGAGGAACACACACACACTTGGCAAGTCTGGGATTAGAACACCGACCTAGCTACTTTATTACACTACAGCATTACGCAGTTACAGAATACGCTGCCGAGATTAATAAGCAAAAGTGTTTTTCTTCTCTTTGTCATTTCAGATGGATCACCAAAGCACAACTATGAGTGTACAACATTATCTACTCTATGTGGCCGAATTGTACTTTTCTAGCTTTTGTGCATTTGTTTCCCTCACTACTGGACCTCCAGGATTTGAGAATCCCTACAGAGCTCCCCACAACTCAGGGTATAATCCAAATTTGTTTATTCAAATTTGTGTTCGTAGCTGCCAAAATAACAAAGAAATCTTAAGTTTTAACCACAGAAAGAGGTTCATCTAGTTTATCCCTAGATATAAATCTTGCAAAGAGTTTTGCTAATTTTTATTATTGTATGATTCTTTCACTGCTACCACATTTGCCCTTAAAAGGTTTATTTCACCTTTCAGGTCAGTAAGACTGTATATGTTTTGAAAGCAGCTCTGCATTTGTTAATTTTTTTCTGTCATTTTTGGGAGGGTCAGCAGGATTGTCCCTATGCCTCCCCTTCCTGTGCCCAACTATCTCATTTATTTTTCCATTGGAGAAAGATCCATCTACCCATTCACTCCTCTGTACAGACATGAATCAGGTGTTAGGGACTGAGCCATTGTGCTGATCCTGCAGACTGTGTAATCCCAAATCTATCTGCAGTTTGTATACTTCATAAATGTTTCTGGATGTACATGCATGCCCCCATCCATGTCCAACCTACGTGCTGAACTGCAAGCTAATGAGCATGGTGGGCACACCAGGCTCCTTGCTGCAAATGATAAAACTGAATTTTTGTAGGTGTTGATAGTGCAGTGAACCAAGCTGCCTTCATCCCACCAGTATGGCAAGCTGGTGATATCTGCTCACTCCTATCTTTCATTTTTTCTGTCTGGTCTCTCCAGTTCCCATGTCACTAGCCAGACATGGATTTTCTGGGATTAAATCAGGGCATCACCACTTTGAAGAACTGAGGTGGGTATTTCTTTCATTTCTTCACCTGTTTAATAAATAATTGTTCTGGGGTAGGTGTCAGATTATTGTCCATTAATGACGTTTAGAAATATTTGGGGAGCTGATACTGTATAGCTCAAGTAATCTTTCTGAATGCATAGACAGCAAAATCACGGTGGTAGGACTGTCAATAAATTCAGAAAGATTCCCTTGAGGTGCACACATTGTGTGAACCTTATGATAACCTTTATGAATTCTCCCCAGGCTGCATTCATGATGCCTTATGAAATTATACATTTGTTTTCCTGATAGAGCAGCAGTCATCTTTAGAAGCATTAGACTTTCCTGATTTGTCTCATACTTTGGATATTTCACATGATAAGGTGTTCAGTTTGCCATTTATGGTAATGTTTTCAAAAACTGCCAAATGTATACACCCATGTTATTGTGATAAGGCTAGATATTTATTATCCAAGGCCTGGATATGTTTAGGTTGAAGGGTAAGTGTTAACCATGGCTGGAAGGATTACATATCACCATGACTGACTTTGAATGCGATTATGCAGATGATGTCCCTAATGGAAGGATTATATAAACATGAACGTGTACTTGCACTATTGGCTACAGCAAACATAAATAAATAAATGAATAAATAAACGGGGAAAAATGAAAGTAAGACAGCTAATTCCTTCAAAACTGCCACCATTAGGTGGGTGAAATATAAACAATCTCTTGTTATGTTGCACGAATATCATGTTGCTGCTTTTAATGCTCACTTTTTGGGGGGAATCAATTTTCTGAGTGTCATAAAGCAGTATATTATGAAGTGAACAGCACTGTGTTGGTAGTACATTACCTTGGGTTAACATTACATTTTCTTTTCAATAACAATAATACAACAGCCCTTACTGTTTGCTTAGTAGATGCAAAGAGATAACTAAATTTGTATATTAATTTCACAAAATAATAAAATTTATCTGTACTGTATGGTGATTAAGTTCACATATCTAACATTTTCAGTTTAGACATCACCCAGGACTGAGAATGAAGGTCAAGGCACCAGTAGGAAAAATAAGTGACAGATCTGTTTCGGATGGATGCAGTGGCATGAAAAGAAAGGTTACCAGACATGAAAGTAGGGTACCACATGTACTTAGTATACAAATGCAGACATGAGTGTGATATTTTCTGTGACATTAATGAGGTTATAATACACTGCATATGTATACTGAAATATATAACAGAGATGTGAATCTAAGGTAAAATGTGCAACTGGTATCAGTTATATCAAAAAAGTAAAGAAAATTAATAAGCAGTGGCATTCATTAAACTCTGTGTAGGCTTCGCTGGAAGCCTACATTGAGTTTATATGTTTGTGCAGTGAGCTGCAGTGCTGATTATGTATTCATGTGCAACACCATGCTTAAATGTAAACAAGCATGGTTTGGTAGCTAGCAACAGTGTTACTGGTCAGGAAACCATGTAAAGCAACATGGATAGCAGCAGACATGTAGACCTGTTTACCTGTGGGCAAACTAGGTATGTGGGATTGTGCATTATACCACAATGATTACCAGGGTTAAGAATATAGCAATGTATATGGTCCAAACACATTAAAGGACAGTGTATACAGTGCAGAGCAATGTGGAATCCCATTTTAGGTATTCTTAACAAGAGTTGTGCAAATGATCCATAATGGTACATGGATTGTCATTTAAAATAAACAGTCGGGGAAGTGTGTGTATTGAATAGGGACACACAGATGAATTGTAGGAATGAAGACAGGGAAAGAGGACAGGTGAAATATCATAATGTGCAGCAGATGAGGACATGTAAATAGAAGGCAGTTGTAGGAAGAACACTAATCACATATCGACATGGTACAGTATGTTCTGCACACTGAAAATGTATATAATGTGATTGTTAGACAATGTGACTTAACAATGGAGAAAATGTCTTTGTTATATAAGCATCCTGACATGAGCAATGGAGAGGACATCTATCAAGGATGTTATATACAACCGGTATTAGGTGCATATTGTGGCGCTGTGCAAACTGATTTGCCTGAATATGACTGTAGTGCCATCAGAGGTTTCCAACAACTGGGACACAGTTTCCGGCTCATAGAAAACAGTAAACAGAAGCATGCACAATCATAGACAATATCAGAATAATACCACCAGTAATCATGTCTCTGATATAACAAATGTGATTCTGAGAGGGCCTTGCTGCTTCTGTGAGAACACACTTGTACAACTATTATGACATGTCAGCAATCTATGAGGGTAATCAAGCACAAAATTCTGACACTGAAACATCTGCTGAAGGTGTTAGGAGGGACACTGCTATAACTGTATGTGACATTATGATAAATCCAGGCTAGTTGACAGGTGTGCATGGCGTATATATATATATATATATATATATATATATATATATATATATATATATATATATATAGCACAATACACACTGTCACGAATGAAACTCATGCCAGCAATGCTGTCAAACAGTTATGTATGTACTGTGTGCATCACCAGAACAGGTATCACACATGCATTGTATAACACCCTAATGGGGGTTCCGCAGCATCGGCTAGTAATGTTTATGTAACAAAAATAATTCCTAGGTATGGCCAAAAATATGTGTGGGAGCTCACTGTGGCAAAGGTGGCACACTTCAGTTGCACATCACTGGAAGGTGTGTAGGAAGGTACATGAAGAAGGGTGCATTGTACTCAGTTATTGGTGTGATGAAGGCTGTGACCTAGGGAGACATTATGGCCTTTGATGTGGATGTTTTGCACACACTCAGGAGTTGTGTGACATAGAATGGAGAAATCATCACTATGGGCACATATCGGTGGACATTCTACATACCCTCTACCCCAGGACACAGGTCACATACCACTTGGTCTACTCATAGGGGTGTGATGTCTACATTATTATTGAGTTATGTGTTTGTTTTCATAATGTAATTAATCCTCCCATGTTTTTGTTTCATCTCATGTGTTGTCATGGCTGTGGTAGTAATCTTAGGTATGTGTTGATACTGCTTGTATTATACTAATATCACAGTTGGAGTCAATGATTGCTCAAATCTGAATTCCTGCAGATAGCTGTTTGGACACTGGATATGTATGTCATTCTTGATGTCTGTGACATAAATAATGGAGAGGAAAGGGCCTAGCAGACAGCCCTGATGTATGGTCCTGATCACTTGACTCAAGATATAGGTCACTTCACATAGGCGATACAGGAGTTTATGGCCACTTCTGACAGTGTTGAATTAATATCTCAGTGTGGATTTGTGTCAAATGCCTTGGTTGTTCAGGTTCTGCAGGATGATAGTGCTTTCATCATACATGACCTTCAAAAGGACACTGAACAGACGTAACTGACATGAATTTAGTATTAAAAACGTACACATGTCTTTTGCACACATCCGGGATATTACCAGTGTTCATTTAGAAATGATTACATGTTGGTCTACCTCACAGATGAGGAGAGTTGGGATGTATCTATACATGCATGCATCAGGTGCTGTTCCCCATGGCACTCAGATGGATGCATGTTGATGTACACTGTTCTACGGGAGCATTCCATCCAGAGGGTGTGTTGAAATGTGGATCCAACCATGTCAGGTAGGTGTATGTTCTCAGTCACGCTATAGGAGATCTGTGATATAGTCATAGCCCATTTATTCTGTGTGACAGATGTGGATGAAGGTAAGACAGTGCATACTAGTGCATACTGCATATCTTGATCTGGCATAGGGTTTTGACACAATCCACTACTCAGGTATCACTGAGAAGCTCTCCCAGCTGTGGTGTAACCCTTATGTCACTAGATGGTTAACAATTGGCTCACCGACAGAACATGTTGGTTAATCAACCTCTACCAGTACAGCTGTCACCATTGACATACCCAAAGGATCTGTGCTAGGACATTTACTGTTTGACATCTATTTCTTTAATAGTCTAGACTAAAGTAAATGGCCCTTGACGTACCAAGTGTGATGCATATCTGGTGCAATCACTGAGTCCACCAATGCTGTTAACATATTACAGGAGGGGCTAACACAGACAAATGATTACTACCAAAGCAACATGGTCTACAAATAAACAGAAAAATGTGTCATGATTTTTGCCTTCTGCAAAGTGGAATTCCTCACTAACTACAAGATTGCCAGAACACACACCCCCACCTATGCTCAAACCAAGTGGTGCAAGACCTGGAAACACACGTAGATAACAATCTGAACTTCGACCACCAAGTTTCCACAGTGGTATGGAAAGACTACATTGTGCACCTCATAAGTCAGGCCATCATATCCAGATCTGTGGATATTATAACAGCACTATTCTCAACCTTCATTAGAACACTAATAGAGTATAATGCTCCCTTTTGCATGTACCTCACCAGACATCTGCAGCACCTGGGGAGACCACATTGGTTTCTCACCAAGAAAATACAGAGCCCACAAACTATGCCATGATGTATGTGGATAGACTAGAAGCCCTGTCACTGTAATCTGTATTGCATAGGATGGCATGACAGTCTCTGACCCTGCCCTGATGGAAATACTGCACATCTGCAAATCAGTTATAGCTGATTTGTAGCTATAGCTGATGACATCAGCAGAGTCTGTTGAGAGGAAGATGGTAATAGCAGTGTCCCACATGCTGGTGTAAAATGCTCTCTCTAATGTCAAGCAAGTACACACACACACACACACACACACACACACACACACACACACACACACACACACACACACACACACACACACACACACACACACACACACACACACACACACACACATGCACAAACACACCCCTGTTGACTGCAGAGAGAATAGAACCCCTACCTATGTACACCAACTAGGGGACCTCAGTATTTTACGCAAGCACCACAGCACAAGTCTGACTTTTTCAATGCTGGAAGGACAACTTATAGTGGATGACATCAGCAGTGAATGTTGGAGAGAAGATGTTGGGAGGCCTGCATGAAATGGATGTGTAGGCATGTGCAAGTGTCAAAATATTGGCAATCAATATGACTGGAGTGGTAACTACAGGATACACAATTATATTCTTTTGACTAGACAGGCAGACAGACACACACACCCCAGTGGACTGCAGTGAGAAAATAACCCCTATCTATCCAACTATACCAGCTAGAGAACTCAGTACTTTATGCAAGCACCATGGTACAAGTGTGACTTTTACAAGGCTGCAGGACAGATTCTAGTGAATATCAGCAATATCTGTTGGAGAGATGATGTTGGGAGGCCTGCATGAAATGGATAGCTAGCCATGGCCAGCTGTCAAGATATTAAAGTACTGCATGCTACCAGATTGATGATTGTGCAATGTGTAGTATTTGGTGATTGTGTCTGCAATGTGCAGGTATGCTTTAAGAGACAGCTTTACAAATGATATGCAAACAGGTGTCCATATTACTACAAGTATTGGAAAATCTGAATGTGTGCTGCCATTGTAAAGATTGCATGGTACATAAGACAATTTATTTCTGTAGTGTAGTTGATATATATGTGAACAATTACTAAGAGACCAAGGTTGCAGTGCATAGGGGGAGGTAACAGATGGCTGCATTGTAAATATGTGTTATTTTCTTAGAGAGCACCTTCTTTTTGTTTGTGTTTTCACATGTAGTTTCATGGCATAAAGGCTAAATGGATAGTAAACATAAGTAATACCTGCTATTGGGCATCTCCCATACTGCAACACTGTGTAATGGATTTGTGCAATTGATTGCAAAGTGTTTGTGCATGCTAGATACACACTTCTACAGCTTCCCTTGTTTGTGCATAGTTAAGCAGTGTACAAATATGAGCCCCACTGCTAACATTATGAGAATTCTCACTGCAGTAAATACAGATGCTGCTTAGCTGACTCTGGCAGCAGGTGTAAATGCATAGACACATTTCTTTTGGAGCCCTGATGATATAGGGTTTGAATCCAGGTGCATGTAATACTTTTAAATAGTGATAATGTAATGAAATAATTATTTATACTACATTCACCATCTGTTATTATGTGTTAATGTAGCACAGCATGTTTAAGTAGCATGGTGCAGAGGTAACCTCACCACTGAAGAGCAGTTTACCATCGTTTGGCATTGGGGCACGATGCCAAACTCTGTGCAAACATAGAGTTCAAAAAGTGAAGGATTCCATTTGGATTTTTTTGTTACGTATGTGTCTTGTATGTGACTTTATTTTTTGACCAGACTATAGATGTTAAAATGGAGCAGATAGTAAAGTGGTGAAGTGGAGAGTAAGTGGGGGGAAAAACAAAATGAAGCCATATATGAATTTGCAGGAGAGAGGTAGGAAATAAACAGAGCTATCCATCTCTTCAATGGTATAAAATGAGCATATATGCAGAATATTAGCTGAATTTGGACTGTCACTTCCGCAAAGGGATTGACAACAATGAAATCATGTTGCATAGCCTATTGGACCAAATCAAATTTGTCAAGAAGATACATGTGTGAAGTGGAGAGCTATGTATGGGACTATATTTTTTTTGTGGGACAGGTGCCCATTTTGCTTTTACTTCAGTAAAGGAGAAATGCTGGGTAAGAGGAGTTGGTATTTCTGGGTCAGGTAAGTTGGGTAGGTGAGGAAGCAAATGCAAACAAACAGGACACACAATACAAGACACAGGGATGGTGAGGGACACACAAGGTAGGGAGATATCATAATTGTCTTGAGGGAGGGAACCACACAAATCATGCCTGTCATACATGAGGACAGTGAGAATCTAGTCACCATCTGCAGGACTTTCCTCATTATCCCATTACTCCACTGGTTACTGGAGTGCTTGATGTCTCCTCCTCCTATGGACCATGAGGGAGAACAGACTCTTCATCCAGCATAGGCATACTCCAATGGAGCTGTGCATGACCCTACACACCAACCCTGGCATCTCCTGGCAGGTGATGAAATCTCAACCTCTGTCAATACTCTGGGATGGTACTACAGCATCAGCTGCTAGGAAATGATATGTGAGGGAGCAGGTAGCACAGGAGCAGCAGAGGCAGTACTGTCAGTTTACTGCCAGATGTCCTGGGCATCAGTGCTGGAGCTGGTGGAGTGGGAGAAGCCTAAGCCTCTGGAGTTGGCCTACCTCCCAGTGCTGTGAAGCGTTTACTGATTTGGTAAAGATGGATGACATGAAGACATTTTGATGACACATAAAAGAAAAAAAAGAGATAAGGGTTGGGGTGAGAGAAGAAAGAGATAAAATGAATACCTTCATTTGTGACATACATTTCACTATCAAAATAATACAACTATTTAATCTGAAGTTTTACATTTAAGTATACTTCCTAACAACTACAAACTATAATTATGGATTGCTCAAAGAAATTCGTGTAATGTGCAAATATTGCACATGTGCTTGATCCAGATGTACAGATTAAAGTTAACAGCAGGGCATTTATGCCACTTGTGTAGAATTTAATTTATGCAGTATTATTAAAGAATTGCACTATTTTGCACTTGTTACTTGTGGTATTTGAAACTACAAAGTCTGGCTACAGTCTTACACTTGACTCCTAAAGTTGGTTTGTGCTACAGACTAATGCATGCATACTTGCTTTTACAGTATGCTTACTTTGCTATTACTGTATAGAAAACATTGTTTTTAATTTTTAAAGCTACAGTAATATTTCTCTTGTACTGCATACTTATCACTTGCTTCCCTCACTCTCCCTAGATGCTCACCGTGGGCCTGCCTATTCGCATCTATTTCAGAATTAGCTGTGAAAAGAAAAGACTAGAAAAGAAAAGAAAAGAACATTATTCATACCAGTCTTGCCTATATTTAACTTTTTATGTATTATAAATTCTCTTTATTAGCATACTTACACAACTGTGAGATGTTACTAGTTCAGAACTTATCCAACCACTGGTTGAGTGTATCCCTCTTGTGCCTTTTAATCTCATTACAGTGATGCCTACACTGTTGTCCAGTGTGTGGGAAGCCAGTTGCACTGGATACAGCCTTGGCCAGCCTATCCCAAGTCTCAGACTGGTACTGAGAGCCAGTATGGTCCCCCTGCAAAAACCTTTGGCTGTGACACTATACATGGATTCCAGTAAAGATTCCAGACTCCTCAACACCCCACCTCTGTGCCCTAAATTGGACACCTTGCACTCTAACACCAGTCATGTCTAACCCAAAAGCAGTGCAGTAGCAAATAATGATTTCCCACCAATTTCTGTTATCACAGTTAATGATAGTGTGCAAACCCAAGCAACAATGCCAAATGGGTTTGTGCATTGTTAAGCAAAGAACAACAGTGCCAAACAGAGAAGAAAGCAGTTTTGGAAATCAGAATGTTAATCTGACATTTGTCATTAGTTTGAGGGAGTATGCGCTGCTGTAACTGTTAGGTAATTTAACTTTGCAGCCATGCACTGGGGGAATAAATTTCATGACCTGGCACATTTGGTTTGGCTTTATACACTGAAAAAATAGATTTTATAGTGTGAGATTCAAACCTATCCATAAGGGACAAAACATTTTCTTCCATGATGATTTTCCATCTGTGCCACAAAAGAAGTGCTTCTGAAACATAGTCATGAATTATTTATAAATACAGATGACAGATTGAGGTGTTAACCATATATGTGTGTGTGTTACCTGACAAGGTCCTTGTATATACATTACTTTGTGTATGTGTGTTATTTAAGTGTGAACGCCATCCAAGTCCAGATAGCAGAATTATACTTATAGAAACACAGTGGACAGTATACCCTGAAGCATACATCTGAACCTTCAAAACACAGTAAGGTTGTCTTAGCCCTCATACATATAATTCATATCAGCTCCACTGCTATGCATAATTATGTTATTTATAGTTATACACAATTTGTTATAAGTGATATTTAATATACTGTGAAATGGAACAACAGAAAATATTTCTGAAACCCAGGACCATGTGTTTGACAACCCTATAGTTACACATGTTACCACAGGAATATTGAAATAGCAGTTGAATATTTGCCTGTTCCTTACTATAAACCGAACTGTCACAACATTAAAAATATGTTGCACTTCCTGTAGTACAACCTAGGACCATCCATATTACAGCCCTACACTTACACTTGCTGCCACAGGAATAATTAAATAAGAGTTTGATATTTCCCTATTCATGAACTTCTTTGTGTTAACCACTGAGCAATGCTACTTACCGTATTTGTGCGGTGCCTAATATACAGTTGATAAAATTTATCACTTTTGACATTGTTGACTGCTTTCTCTCTTTAGGTGTTGAATGGCTGCAGGTGTTGGGGAAGTGTGCTAACCACCCTGCAGTGGTGCTTAGCAGAGTTGCATAGTGGAAAGCAAAAACTGGAACAATGTATCTGTCTGCAGGTGTTCTGTCTACTTCCTGTGTGAGATAGTCCAGGTTTCCACACTACTAAGCATCTCCCAAATGAGACAACCAAAGCTAAACTTGTATTAGCCTTGTGAGCAGTGTTTACTAGGTTTAATCCTTAAAAGCAAAGGTGGACTTGAACCATGATCTACAGATAGTATATTCTGTATGGATCAACATATTTAGCAGATGTGCTCCACACACAGAATTTCAAAGAACTACATTACATGACATTTCTTGTGTTTCTCAGTTCCCCTGTTTGTGCCACACACTGCACACATACTGGCATTAAAAAAAGGAAAATTATGAGAAAGTAAGAAAAGAAATCTACTAAATAAACAACATATGAAATAATTTTACACATCGCTGGATTTGAATTCTCACTCCAATGAACATTCAAAACACAGTAATGGTGTCTTATCCTTTTGTGCCACAGAAATAGTGTTGCAGCAGTGAGTGAAAATCATTATGAATACAAGCAACTGCAACATCATCCATAGTATTAACAAAATATATGACAATTGTACATTTCTGAGTTGTTTGTACATGTATTAATTTCAGATATAGTGCACTGAGTGATCACAAAACCATTTATGACTATTGCTTGCAGAAATGCAGCTCTGTCTCATCTCTCTGTGTTTTTTATTCATTCTTCTGTTATCTATCCAGAAATTTGAGACATACACAGTCTGTAAGGTATTCTGTATCATTATCCTTAAAATTATGTGAGGATATTAAATGGCAATAATATACAGTTGTCAATAAATTCTGGGGAGGTTGAAGGTTACAAAACAAAAACTGTGAAATTTGTGCTGCTTATTTACATTTAAAACCTTGATTTAATTATGTCTGCACTGTGTAAGTCTAACCAGGCTGACACATCCACTGGAGGTGAGGGAGTCTGAATTACAGTTGTGTTTTCCTTCTCCCTACCAGTAATCATTCAGAGTTGCAATCCATTAGCAGCAAACACTGAAGGAGTGCCTTTACTATGTTTACATCATCTACATGGAGCCAAGAATTTGGGATTCAGCAATTCTAAAGAGTTCAGAACTCATATGCATATTCACCATGCTCACTACCTTGAATCTACACTTTAAGAAGGGAAGCATGTAGCTAAGGAACCTGAAGGTGAGGAAACTTGCTTAGGTGGATAACACAGAAAAAGACTGCTAATACTTTGGATGTATCTGCATATAAGGCTACTGCTTTTTGTGTCATTCACTGGTTCACATGTCACTAAGAAAAATATTTTATAAATATATATATGTGTGTGTGTGTGTGTGTGTGTGTGTGTGTGTGTGTGTGTGTGTGTGTGTGTGTGTGTGTGTGTGTGTGTGTGTGTGTGTGTGCATTAGAAAATGCTACTTTTATCTGTATGCACTTCTTAGAAGTTTACTGATGGCATAGGCATTTTTATCAGGGCCTTTTACTTTCTCAGATGCACAGCCTTATTAACTTTCATCACAATTGCTAATGTTACAACTGTTTTTCTCTTTACTGTCTTCTTTTGTTATTTCAGTGAAAGGTAAATGTCCTGTATTGTCAATGGCACAAAGGTGTTAGCCTTCTAGGATGGTCCACAGACACCTCTAGGGAAGTTCTGGCCACAGGTAGATTTGACTGGCAATTGCATAAAATTAAGAGGTTCTGTGGTAAATGTGTACACATTTTTGAGACAGCTTATTTGATAGCACTTTTATCAGTTCACTCATGGTTTGTTAGCAAAATGTGTCATTTACCTGTTGTTTTGGGAGTGGGAGAGCCAAGCTCCATTTCTATATTGGCATAAAGAAAATTGTTTGCACAGAGGTTTGCTTTGCTACTGTTATTCTCATTGTTTAGGATCTAACATTGTTTTGTCTGTGACTTTAATATGATACAACCTCATAAATCCTTTTTTATATTTGAAAAGTTTGACTATTTTTTGTTTCTCCAGTGGGTAATATTGAAAAACTACCATTTTATGTGTTATATCTCAGCAGGATTTTATTTATGTGATTCTTTTGTGTATCATCCTTCTTTTGTGTTTTATGTCACCTAGGACATGCCACCCAGGTGTCCCAATCCTCCCAAAGCTCCATCAGTGACTCTGAGAATGAAGTAATTGCTGAAGCATTTAGGCAACTTGGTGCCTTTCTGCTTGAGAGAGAACATGGCCTGTAAGAATGCAATTTGGCAGCAGATAGTGCCTGATGTAGATATCATAGTTGGCTAGAGCAGGAAATATGTTCAGGTGCGTCATAGGGCCACTGATATGATTTCATCAGCCCAGAGCAGTGCAGTTGCAGTGGGTCATGGACATATGGCTACCAGGTGGACTGCTACAGAGCAACCACTGACACCAAATGAAGAGTTCCTGTCCACTGTCAGGGATCCAGACAGCCTGGTGGAAAATGTGAAACAGCATGTGACTGATGTTGGTGTTGCTGTTTCAAGGAGGATAAATATGGCCCAGGAGGAGCTTCCAGGTAGGCTTACCTATTTCAATTGTAAAATACTTCTTGTATAGTAAAATATTGACAGCAAGTTCTGTTTAACATAAATTCTTTTTTTGGGGGGGTAGTTGTTGATCAATACAGTTAACAACACATCCTGGTTGATTACATATGGGAGTGGGTTGGACGTGTCACCCAAGTGTTTGTTAAAAGTATTGTTGATGGACATATAAAGGGCAAAATGTTTTAACTCCCTGTATTACTGTTAATTATAATGATAGTGTCTTTACCTTCTGCTTAACTTCTTCTAGGACCACCCTTCATATGAACTCCAGTATCATCTGC
The DNA here is from genome assembly GCF_019279795.1 of Protopterus annectens. Lineage (NCBI taxonomy): Eukaryota > Metazoa > Chordata > Ceratodontiformes > Protopteridae > Protopterus > Protopterus annectens. The sequence continues at coordinate 22,703,705 of NC_056747.1, forward strand.
ACATGGTAAGCCAAACATTTTTATGTCAGTGATGATGAACAGCTCAAAGAAATATTTATTTTGTCTATAAGTGTGATGCGGGTGTCAAGACTGTTGTGTGTATTGCTGTACTGTCTGTAATAGTGGTACCACTGTTAGTTTGTTAGCATATGCTGGACTATAGTAGCATAGGTATTAATTTATTTCCTGTGTTTGTTACTTATTATCATAGTTGATCTTGACAGTGGAAGTGTAGGACTCTTACCACCTAATGTCAGAGTATCAGCAGACTCTGATGATGATGGCAGCCAAACACAGGAACAGTCATGAAGTGCAGAAGTTGAATCTGACACTGATTTTGACATTCAGCTATCCCCTGAAATTCCATTGGACACAGCCAGTAGGCCCCTTGCCAACCCATTTCAGTGAGCTCTCAGATATTGGACAGGTGAAGGGTACAACACCCTATCAGTGTGGTGTGGTTACTGCAGATTCTGTGCCTGTTGACTTTGCCTGTAGCCAAAGTGTGGGTGAGGTGCCATGTAGGAGAGTTGTTTGGAGTGCTCAGAGGAAGCCTGCTGTCCATTCTCCACCTGATCCAATTGTGTCTTCCTGTGTCACTTGATGTATATTTTGGGCCATCATGAAGGCACAGGCACATTCTAATAGGTCATCCAGAGCAATGTTTATCGTTGTAGATGTGGCACAGGCTGACATGCATGACTGCCTCCACTGTGTTGCCAATCTAATGGATTGGATGAAGGACACATTGGAATGGGTGGCATATGTGATGGAATGTCTGCTGGGAAGGGGATGGCATCCACATGGGTGTAGGTCAGCCACATCATCTGATTTTAGCTGACATGGCCATTCCCAATAATGCTCCTGTAGTGGCACTACTTTCACTGCTTCATCAGTGGTTGAGGTGTTCTCATCCAGATGTGGCAGGCCATGGGGTCATGGTCCTGGGCATACTCCTGAGGAGAGCTCATCCAACAGACATCAGTCACATTCATGTAGCAGTAGTGCACCTCACCGTGGCCATGGACATGCCAGTGTAACTCCTGGCACAGCCAGTTATTGTGGTCAGGTATGACAATGATGAACTGCCATCGCTACCATGTACAGCTGACACCTGTCCAACATAGCAAGACATAGAGCTAGCACAGAACTTGGCTGTGTTCTTGCAGACACTCACACACCAATTTCACCTGGAGGGCCCATACACACACACACACACACACACACACACACACACACACACACACACACACAGCAGTTGCATGGTTCAGCTGTGAGGCTTAAAGCTCATTCTGTCTCTGTGGCCATTTGTTACTTTATCCAAATGTCTGCCTGTTTCCCTTTCTTACTCACATGCACTCACTACTTTTGTGTAAGCTTAGGCTTCCTTCCCTCCCCAACACAACACCATGTGCAAGTGATGATAACTGTGTCATGTCCTTGTTTTCTATCTTTTGGATTTTGGGATGCATAACCTTTGTGTCTAATGCACATGGTGTATAGCTGATTTAATGATTAGTATATCTCTGTTTATGATGATGTTGTGCTAATTGTACTTTGTACATATTTTGGTCATGCAAAGTTTGACATTTGATAGAATTAAACAGTTTTTGCATCAGTAAAGAATCTTCTGAGAGTTATGAAGTCTGAAAATGAAATGTGTCTCATTAATTTCTAACTTCTCTTTTTAATGATTTGTCAGTACAAATGTATGAGACCAAACTGAGGACATTCAGTGACCATCAATACTTTTCAGAGGTATGAATTTGTGAATCTTTAATGCCTGCAGCCTATTTCTTGATAAAGAGCATGTGTACTTACATAAATCTCTGCTGTCACATGTTGAAGTCATTATTGTACAAACCACTGATATTTTACTTACTCACTTTACCAAGTAACAACATGCAAGAATATGCCATTCATTTGTATTATTACATAATTTTGTTTTAATACTCTAAGTTCAATACTTGCATTGTAAATCCAATAGTTGCTACAGTTTTAGTTCAGTCTGAGTGTGTCTGATGCTAGGAGTACACAGCCATCACATGGGTAGGTAAAGGGTGTTAGCATTGCCTGGCATCAATATTACTATATGTATCTGCATAGTATGAAGGTTTTAGCCACTTTGGTGGTGAGTGAGTGTGCTATGCATTGCCTCTTAGCCAATGTGAGGCCATATTGAGCATGCCTATGTCTGCCAATATCCACAACAGCTGCTGGTTCCCTCTTTGACTCCTCACCTACATGTGGCTGTGGTGACCTTGCCATTGGTGGTGGGATTTGTGCCCTTCCACATGTTAATCCTGCTGACGCTGTTTTCTCAGGATGGTGTTGTGAAGCGTGGCACAGATGGTGATGATTTCAGTACATGTATGTGGATTGTACTGCAGGGCTCCCCCAGATGTATCTAGGCACCAGAACTGTGACATCAGCAGCCCAAACACATGCTCTATGATATTTCTGGTTTGAGCATGTGCCTCATTATGGTGTTCTTCAGTATGTATGTGTGCATTTCTTATGAGTGTCATCAGCCACAGTTGCAGTGCATAACCTGAATTCCCAGTAAATGATCATCTAGGATATCCCACCTAGTGAACATATGATACAGTTGGGATGTGTGCCAGATATGTGAGTCACAGTAACTGCTGGGATTGCCAGCACACACATGCAAGATGGCCCCCTTAGCATTACACACGCCTTGACATTTATAGAGTGGAAGCCCTTTTTATTTATGTAGACCCTTTCATGTTCTGTGTGTGGTGTCTTGATTTCTATATGTGTACAGTCTATGACATCCATTTCTTCAGGGTGGTGTGCTACAGGGTAGAACTCCTGCATATTTGTGGACCTGTCCTCAAGAGTACAGGTAAAATATATATGGTCACTGGCATGTTGGAGCATAGCATTCAGGAATCAATGCAGATCCCAGATGCTAATGCCTGTGACATCCACAACATGTTCCCCTTGGTCTCTGAAAGGTCCCTGTAGATAAAATTCTAAGTGGTACACACCATGTAGAGCTCCTTACTGAATAGAAAACAGTATGCTACTATATGCATGTCACACCATGATGCATACGTGGTCTTAACAGATGGTATAGAGTTTATTGAATCTGCCCTAAGATGTTTATTGTGCTACAAAAAATACAAATGTGTGGTACAGTGGGACCCAGTACAGTGGGGGAAAAAGCAGATTTATGTATCTATTCTTTTAGTGGAATATGGATGCAAATATGTTGGTAGTGAAAGAGTGGCCATTGCTGGCATGGCAAAGTTTGAACTGCTGGAAATTGAGCAAAGAAGGATTAACTAAGATCCATATAAGTAACCATTGTATGTATTAAAACAGAGAAATGAGTAATAACGTGGTTATTTGATTATTTTAAAATCATGTATTAGGTTGTTTTAGATTGCTGAATCCTCTATGCTTGAATATGGCTTTTTTTCTAACAGTAAAAGATAATAGACTTCGATTTTAAACTGTAAATTTTATACTGAAGTATAAGTGTTATAAGTTTTAGTGCTTGTTTTAAGTATATGTGCTATATTGTGTAATGTTGGTTTAAAAGTTGTCTTGCTGAAGGTTTTGGATTATAATTGTTTAATTGAGTATGCAGAACAGTATATAAGGTTGGTTGACATTTTGTCATTTTATTCTGATGAAAGCTTTGGACGAAAGCACTAAATAAAAATTTTCTTGACTGGGGTGCCTTGTGTGGATGTTATTTTGTGGATTTTTGCTTTTCCTTTGTTGTGTTACCTAAAGATTGCCTGCAGTGAGGGAAATGATGTTTTGAACAACCTTTCTGTCATTCTATACCTGCGGAGTTGTACTCCATTATGGAAGGTATAAAAATACGTTAGATACTTTTCAGTCTTCTATAGCTATGTTTAACAGCCAGTTTTCTCAAAGCACTGTTCAGTCTATATCATGGGCTTTTGCTGCTGTTGCTTCTGCTTTGTCCCCCTCTTTGACTGCTTGAGAAGGAGACTTATGTGAAAGAAATATAACTAATACTGTAATACTGTAACAGGTACTGATTTTGAAAAATATCTGCATTTTTCTACTAACCATTTTTGTACTGTTGGAGATGTTTATAATGCCCATGCAGATTTTGATTTTTATCAGCCCAATATTTCTTAGCAGTTAAAACTATTTGATAAAAAGCTTAATAAGTTACAAAATTTGTCCTTTGAGAACATACATTTTGAGCAGAGCATTAATTTGAACATTGTGCCAAAAGGTTTGAGAGTATATAAATACCAAGATCCATTTTTAAGGAACTAACAGAATTTTTCAATTATACTGGCATCAAGTTGCTTAAGTTACTGATTAGACATAATGAAGGGCTGTTACAAGCTTTAAGTGATGAAATTAAAGCCCTTGATTTTTTCTAATTCTCAGCACTTGTAGCAGACTTATTCATTCTGAGGTTGATTCCATTATGTCTTCTCTATTTTTTTAAATTTCTCCAAGTCTTTTGGGTTTCTAATACCATGACAGAAATGGACCCCATTCCTAAGGCAAAGTATGATTAAAGTTCATAAAATTATTATTGTTTCAATCTTTGATGTCAGCCAGAAGTCCTCTTCGCAGCACCTGCAATGTGCCCAGTAATGACTCCTTCTGCAATTTGTACAGAGTTACATGTACTTGTACATGTCTAAATACAATTGTAGAGTCTTTTTTATAAGACCCATTGTTCCTACTACTATTGGAACTGTCTAGGTATCTTCTACAGTGCACTCATTTCTACCTGCAAATCCTGATATTTTATGACTTTGTGTCTCTCTGTAGACAAGACACTGTAGTCATTGGGTGTAGTGATTTCAATGATCAATGCTACTTTTGTCTTCTTTTCATGGACCATTATATCTGATTTTCTCGCATCTATCTTTTGAATTGTTGGTAATGAGTGATACCATGTGATGTAGACTTCATGATTTTCTATGATGCTTTGTGGCTCATGTTTCCAGTGTTTTAGCTACTTCAGTATTATGTTTTCACAATCTCTAGTGCAACAGCCTTGACACATTATTATGCCTTTCAGTAAAAAGTCCTTCTGCCATTAGTATTTCACAACCAGCATCAAGATGTGCAACTGTTTCCAGTTCTGTTTTACAAAACCTACATTTGTCTGTTTCACCCACATGTTCAATGGACTTTGTAAACCAGCAGGTATATAGCCCACTGTTTTGGGCTACCAGTATTAGCCTTTCATCTTTTGGTTTTAAATCATATCTTCTTAACCATTCCTGCATTTGATCCTGATCAACATGAGGTTCTTCCAGGAGTTTTCTATACTTGCAATTATATTCATGAATTTTCCACATTTCCTGCCTTCTCATCTGATCCTTCACCATATGTTCTTTCTTTTGTTTTTTGGCACATTCAGTTGATATCTGATTTTTATCTACTTATGGTTTAATTTCCATTCCTCCTTGACACCGATATGCTTCTGCTAGACTAAGAGGAGAAATCATCTTAGATTTATTCTCCATGTTTCAATGTTTTCATTATGTTAAGGCCTCATGAGGTGAGCAGATATGTATGCAGTCCCATGATTGCAGATCTATACATGTAATCAATTTCAAGGAGGCCCATACCTCCTTCTGAGCAAGGAATATATAATCTTGGTATGCACTGATTTTTATAAATCATTTAGTGAGCATGAAGCATCCTTCTTGTTTTCCTGTCCAATCTATCCAACACCTTTTGGGGCCAGTCAGTCACTCCAAAACTGTAAGTTAGGACAGGAATAGCAAATTGGTTTATAGCTTGAATGTTCCTAGATGTTGATGCTGTTTTCAGGATTAATTTGTCTTCTAAAATATTCCTTACTAAGTATTATTTGCATTTGATCATGTTTTATTGTTGATCCTTCAATTCCCAAATATTTATACATTTTCTTCCTCTTGCTCAAGTTCTTTTATACCACATTCCTGTCCCAAACTGATGTTTTCTTGGTGCTGCAGCTTTTCTGCTTTAAATGTTGCTTTTGCACATTTATCAAGACCAAATGACATTCTTATATCATCTGAAAAAGTTTTGACTACTTGCATTTGTGATTTCAGTTCCTCATCAGATAAGTTATACAGTTTTAAATCATTGACAAAGAGAAGATGAGAAATCTTTGCACTTTGTTGCTTTCTGGGAGCCAGATTATAGCCATGACCTAATCTGTTAAGCAGACAGCTTAATGGGTTAAGGGCAAGGCAAAAGATCAATGTTGACAGACAGTCATCCTGGAATATCCCCCCTTGGATTTTTATCCCTGTAATAATAATTTGTCCTTTACCATGGCTTAACTGCAAAGTGGTTTGCTACTGTTTCATGGTCACTGTGGTGTAGTTTATCAGTGTAGGGTGTATCTTAAACATTTTTAAGCACTCTTTTATCCATGAATGTGGGATACTGTCAAATGTTTTTTTGTAGTCAATCCATGCCATATCTAGATCCTTCCCCTTTTTAAAGTTCTCAACTATGACTTTATTTAACAACAGATGATCCTTTATTCCATATTAATTTATTTTACTTCCCTTTTGTTCTATTGCCATAACTGACTTTTCTTCTAAATGACTATAAACTCTGTCAGCATCAGTTGCAGTGTATAATTTATATGTCATCTGAAGGCAAGTTATTCATCTATAATTCTTAGGGTGGCTTGCAGATACACTCTTAAGTTGGAGGATTGTTTTTCCTGTTGTTAGCCAGGTTGGTGTCTGTTCAGGGTGTGCATATAAATAGTTCTTACTCTTAGCTAAATCTTCGGGCAGAGATGTTAATACTTTTAAGCAGAAGTTAGGTACTGCATCTGGGCCTGGGGTTTTCAAATTTGAAGCTTTTATTAACTTTGTTTCAATCTCTTTGGCCATTATTTCATCCCATTTCATATCTTATACATTTGAGCTTCTTATTCTTTCTTTTACTTCTTCTATCCATTTAGCATCTTCATGTTCTACAAGATATTCATAAATACTTCTCCAAAATGTTTTTATTTCTTCTTTTTTTGGTGGTCTTTCAATTCCTTTAACCTTGTTTCCTAATTCTCTATAAAACATTTTTGGGTCATCAATAAATTGTTTATTTTGTACTTTTCCTTTATATTTATCTGTGTATCTTCTAAGTTTTTCTGCCTTTGCTGATATTTTTAGTTTATTATTTGCAATAGTACATGATAAATCCTGATCCGTTATAATAAAGCACATTGCTTTTCTCACATCTATCTTTCTAAGTATGTTTGTTGATCTCTTCCCTCTTCTATACTCTTCTAACAGTGACATGTCTTGTCTTAATTGCTTTATAGTGTTCTCTATTTCGATACTTCTTTGATGGTATTTGATCTCTCCCTTTCCTTTCCCTCACTACCCTTGTTCTTGTGGTAGAACTTTATCAGTTATTAGTTTAGCTGTACAGTAATATATCCTGTTTATTTCTGTTATATTGAATGGATCTCTATGGACAGTCCTAATTACTGTGTTCATTTGTTTTATCAAGCTTCTAACTTTTTGAGTTTTATTGCAGTCTATTTCTTTCATTGATCTTCATATATCTGTCTATCTCTATTAAATCAAGTAACTCTTCTCTTTGCTCATTTTCTTCTAAACTGAGGGCACAGTTTTTTTCTCCATTTTCTACGGGCATGCTATGGAAAATTCTATAGCATCTTCCTGTAGCACATTCTCTTTAGTTTCAACCTGTGTCATTCATTGCCCTGTTATACGGGAACTCACTAGGCTATTACTCCTCATAATTGACTGTGTCAGAATTTCCACAGTTTCTTCTTCTTTCCCTTGCTGTCCAGCTTCAAATGAATGTTTACACTGGTTTCCTGTGAAAGGCTCCAAAATAACTTCATATGGCAACTGACCAGTTGCTCCCATTCCACTGGTTTCTCGTTAACTCATTACAGCCGAGTGACACATCCAAGCATTTCTGCAGTTACCTCCTACTGCGCCTCTAGGCGTCAGATATTGCATGTTCATTTTTTTCCTTAATATTTCCAAAACCATGCTACATACAAGGTATCAGAATATTTTATCTTGAAGCACACATGATGACAAACACAACTGTATTGACATTTGATCTCTGTCAGTTAGTATTGGTTAGAACTGTAAGGTGATAACTTTATTTCTTTAAAGGCTAAATCCACACCCAGTGAGAGTAAAAGGTACACACTCAAAAGAGATCTACTTGAAGGAATGAGTTAATTTGGATGTCTATTTCTTTCTGAGTTAGATTTTCTACACACTGAATCCTTCACTTTGCAGGTACTCCATAACCTTAGTTTATATTTCTTTAACTTCTCCATTACTAATAATCTTTGCTACTTTTCTTCTTTGCCTTCTTATTTTTTGTAATGTAAAGTTTTCCATGTCTGGATTTCTTGGTCTGTATATCTCTTCAAATATTTTTGGTGCTGCTCTTTTTGTATTAATTAGTTTTGCTTTCTCCTTTGCATAAATATTACATCATATTACATCTCTTTTTCTTTCCCATGTCCTTATTTCTTTTTCAGATGTCTCCTGATCTTCCTGTTTTTCCTTACCTTGTGGACTCATTCCATCATGCTGTGATGTAACCTGTATTAGACTTTCTACACCAAATCCTTCACTTTGCAGGCATTCCATAACCTCAACTTCTGTTTTTTTAACTTTTACTTTACTAATCTTGCGTTGTTGCCTCACAGCAAGAGGTTCTTCCATTCGATTCTCGGCAGGAGCGCCTTCTGTGTGGAGTCTGCATGTCCTCCCCATGGTCAAGTGGCATTCGAACGACATGCATAGAATGGGCGTACCTTCGTTGAAGGTTGGGCATCGAGCTGGCACCTCAACACCCTTAAAAAAATCTACTACCAATCATTAGTGGACCGGAGTTCCGCTGTGGCGACCCCTAACTGGGAAAAGCCGAAAGAAGAACAACTTTACTAATCTTTTTTTCTACATTCCATTCTTTTACGTTATTTTTTATTGTGAAATTTTCCATATCTGGATGCCTTTGCCTGTATTTCTCTTAGAATATATTTGGGGATGCCTTTTTTGTATTGATTTATATGGCTTTTGTCTTTGCATAAAGATTGCACTATATCATATCTCTCTTTCTTTCCCATGTCCATATTTCTTTTTTATACTTTTCAAAAATCTTTTGGTTTTGTTGTTTCTGTTTTCACACTTCCTCAGATGCTTCTTTTTCCAAACAGATCAATATTTCTTGATCTATATAGTGTTTTTCACCAATCTGTTGTTTTAATGAACACAACATTTTATTTGAAGCTTCTGACAGTTTTTCATGTGGAAGTATTTTTCTTTCCTCTACTTTCTCTCTTAATCTTTTTGTATATCTTGTCTGGAAATTCTGGGCTTTTTCCACAATAGTAACACTACATAATTTCCTTCTTATCCTCAAAAGTCCACTCTGTCATCTTTATGTCTCTTCTTTGGCCTATCATTTTTTGTGATTTTTTGTGGACAGCTACTTCCTTCAACAACAGTGAGTCATCTCCCCCCTGGGCCTGGACCCATTGTAGGGATGTTTCCATATTTTGAGGATTCTACAGTGTCATTGTTTTCAGTCCTGGCACTAATGCACTTACCAGGAGTGGGCACTTTGTTATCCTGGGTCTTGTGCACCTGGCTATCTTCTTTAGTTTTTGACCTACTTCTGTCCATGATATATACTATATAAAATACATTCTGTATATCAGTGTCATCTTGGTGAGATTTTGTGAAAAACAAGATTCACCTTATGAAGGTACTCAATAAGACTTGAGGATGAATTCAGTTTCAGCAATACTGCTCTCCTTTGCTTGCTGATTTATCATCTCTCTTCTCTACAGAGGGGACAGACAATATAACAGAAGGAAAGAAGAAGCTTAGCAGAAATTTGGTGGCTTATAAGGATGGTGTTGCATATCCAGCAGCTGCAATAAATCATTCAGCCACTGTTTTTTAATATTTCTGGTTTTAAATATTCTATTTCTAATGAGAACTCTGGAAATATGAAGCATTCCCCTTTGGAACAAACCAGTGCAGTTCCTTCTTTTTCTCAAGAAAGACCCAGGAGAGCAGAAAGATTGGAAGGCAGGTTGGCCAATCCTTACTGTTCATCAGATATTTGATCAACCAATCTGATAAGCACAAAGAACAGAAGGGAGCATGCCAGCAGAGGCCTTGGAACATGAGCTCTTGAAGACAAGTGTTTTTGCAACTTCTGTTTTATTTTCTGGACACTGTACTATGTTAGCTGATAATATTTATAATTTTACTTAGGAACAGTTTTATAGTGAACAAATTGCAGTTCTTAAGAAAGGTTTGTCTTTTGTACCTTCATGTAGAGCAAATTTAAGTCAAACATTAGTAGACTTGAAGTTATTTTGCAGGAAATTAAGTTTGTCTTGTTTGATTCATGACTCTACTGATTATGTTATTTGTCTCTTTAAAAAGAAGAGCACATGTAATCCCTCATTACCAGCTTTGATGGGGTTATTTTATGATTTATGTGAGGAGGATATTTTATGCATGTTTTAAAGTCAGTCTGTAAATGAAAACTACAATTTTAAACTGCCAGAAGAAAAAGATCTTGTTTGAATTGTCTAAAACATTTGATTTGCGCTTCATGAAAGCTGACAAGGGTCATGGCCTTGTTGTAACATATCATTCTGATTATGCTACGGAGATTGAAAAAAATGTTGAATAATGTTTAGGAATATGAGAAGTTTACTTTATATTTTGTTAAAGAAAGATATTGGGACATACATAATATATTGTTGGATTTACTTAGCAATTGTTCTATTACTTATGAAATATTTCAAATCTTATTTGTTGAACATCCCAGGCTAGCTACTTTGTTTGGGATTCTTAAACTTCACAGTGGGACATACCCTTTGCTTTTTAGGCCTATTGAGTCTGCTAAAGACAGTGTCACTAAACACATCTCTCTCTTCTTCGGTTATTTTTTTAAATCCGCTTGCCCAGAATTTAAATAGTTATACAAGAGACTTGTGGTAATTTTGGATGGTTTACACAAGTTAAATATGACAAAGTAGATATTAATATGTTCACCTTGGATGCGCAGTCTTTATATACTGGCATACCATGGGCAGAAGGTGTTGACTTTTTGAGAGTGCATCTTGTGAAATTTAGCTCCTACAGTAGTGATATGATAAGTACAATTTGTGAACTTATGGACGTTATGCTTGAAAATAATTTATTCATGTTTAATGGTCATATTTACCACCAAAAAGAAGAGGGGTTGTGATAGGGTGACAGTGGCCCCTCCTTCTCTGATATTGTCATAGGGTGGTGGAAGACAGAATATTTGTATAATATACCGTTCTTTAAAACACATGTAATTAAATAGTATAGATTTGTGAATGGTTTACTTTTTAATACTGATGCTAAATTAAGTGCTATTACTGCCCTTGTTTATGATACTACTGACTTTTTAAACTTTAACATAGGCTGTTTAGACACTGATGTATATTTATTGGATGTTGCCATACAATGGAGCAAAGTAATAACACTTTTCTAGTAATATTTATAGGAAGGAATGTTTTGTCAGCAACTATTTGAACTTTTCTAGTGCACATCCACCATACATGAAGGGGCAGATGATTAGGGCCTAAAGGCTGACTACTAATCAGGATATTTTTTTTTACGCAATTCATGAAATAATAGTACTTTTTTATAGACAAGGGTTATAGTTATAATGTTCTTAAGGTTGCTGCAGATGAAATTGTACAAAAAAGGAATAAGAAGTATCCACCTATATTGTTTGTTGGCATGCCTAATGAGAACTGGGGTGCTAGTTCTACTGTTTCTAATTGTAATACAGACAATGACTATACTAATAGTTTTTGGTGGCGCATGACTGTGGATGATTCAAGTATTAGATCTATTCTTATTCAAAACTGGAAACTTTTAAGGCCAATTCGAATATCATTAAAATAGTAGGTAATGAACCTAGGTTTGTAGTTAAGAAGGCTAAGTCTATAAAACAATATTTAGAAACAGACAACATTATAGCCTTGACTGCTAAGATTGACAAAAATATGTTTTTTGTAATATGTGCTCTTTTATTGTGCACGGCTCTTCTGTATTTTTGTCTCACATTAATAAGCACATTACAAGTAACAGTTATTTTAATTGTAATTCCTCTGGTGTTATTTATATTGCAATTTGCTCTAGCTGCCAGTCTTTTCATTTTCTTGTAGCCATACCTATTTAAAGTGAGAATAAGGGAATATCTGTGTAGTACTAAACACTGTGAAATCAGCAATGCTCTTTATAAACATTCTACTCTATGTGTAGATTTCAAACTGTTTTATTTTTTTGTGTTACACTCAGTCTGTAGGGATGTAAGAGTTGGTGATTATAAAAATGCTTCTGAGGAGAGAAACATTTTCACAGCTTAGGCTACAAGCAGTTAAGCATCCTGGAATCAATGGTAGCATTTGTATTAACTGCTCTTTATAAGCACGTGTTATATTGTGTAATATTGCTTTAAAAGTTATCTTGCTGTAGGTTTTAAAGTTTAATTGTTTATTCATTTAATTGTTTAATTCAGTATGTAGAACAGTATATAAGGTTGGCTGACATTTTGTCATTTTATTCTGATAAAGTCTTTGGACAAAAGTGCTAAATAAATATTTCCATGAGTTGATTGCCTTCTGTGGATATTATTTTGTGTATTTATACTTAAGTTGCAGTGGGGAAAATGTCTGTTGCAGTTTAGAAGATATCTATACTGATATGTGTCCCATTTTCGGTGAACCATGGAGAAAAACTTCAATAATTGTTTCACAATTCTAATAAGTCATTCCAGGTGTACTATGGCAAAAGTGTGCACTGCAAACTCACAACTTGCTTTCATTCTTATTAGAGGTAGCAGTATACATTGCAGATAACACAAGGTATTTTCATTGTTACACTTAGCTTAAGATGCAGATGAACTGTCCAGATGTACACATTTAGTGCAGTGAACAATAGTGCGAATGCTGAATATAAAGTTTTGACAGTATTTTTCTTCATGCAAAAGCTGAAATATGCTATTTTAGCCTGTTATGCATGCTAGCAACTATCATATTAGTATCCGGTTTCATGGACATCAATGTTGATGCAGTTTGATACAGTAATGAAAAACAACTCAGTGAAGCATCCAGAAGGTATGAAAAGCTTTGGCTTTGGCACAGTTGAAGTCATAATGAATGATTGGGGCCCAACATGTGGTACCCCCTTTATTTGTGTATTTTCAAACAGAATTACATTTTTAAACTGAAATAAAATGTTACATTTTGGTTGTTGCTAACATGTAAATACATCAGAATTAAATACATAATGCAGCAAAATTAAAAATAAGGAGGAGGAAGTATAGTTATAGACAGTAATACATTTGCTAAAGAAGTGTCATTACACAGGCGCATTTGAGATATGAATAAAAAGAGAGTGTGTGTGTGTGTAAAAAAGTTATTAATGGAAAATAAGGGCTGCTAGGACCTTTGACTGTGAAAGAAACAGTTAGGGCTCTGCAAAAGGACATGTGCTGCTGTAAAATCATTCCTGAAGGACAACTACAACCTAAATTCAACATTTCATATCCCCGGTGTGTATTTACCTCCCTACAAAATAACCCCAATGCTTTTACTCATTAAAAAATAATGACAGCATTTTTTTCTCACTCTGTGGTATTTACATCCTTGTCTACTTCTTCAGTGGACAGCACACTGGGGCAGAATGAAATGTCATGATTCTTTCTTTCTTTAGAACATTTTCCCATTACTCTTGAATAATTTTCCTATGACATCTGAAAGTTTTTTCCATGTGAAATATGTAAAGGTACTTATTGCACCCTTTTGCTATTTCATACTTACTGATATAATGATCATTAGATTCAAATTTCATGACTGTCTTTGTGCTGTCATACAAAGCTGAAGTTTTCCCTTAATAAAGTAATCCATTCAGCATTTATTATGCTGTAGAGATCTGATGAAGCACCTTTGGTGTGAAAGCACTCATCTGTTATGCATTTTTACTGTTTTGACCTTTGTGAAATTAAACACGCATTTTATATAGTGATGTGTTAGCTGGTTATTTATTTTATTTGCTGTTTTTGAATTTGTTATTGACGCTTTACCTGTTCAGTTTGATTCTATTTCCGTGTTGGGGAAAAGTGTTAATGGATGACAGAGTCAGGTATATAGGGTAGGGTAGGAAGCATCTGCAGACATACAGAACATACAAGACAGACAGGGATGGTGATGGAGACAAATGTTTGGGAGACACAATGATTGAGTATAGGCAGGGGACATCAGAGGTGCACCCATGTCCAACTTTAGAACAGTTAGAATCTAGTCCTCACCCTCAGGACTGTCAATACTCTCCTGCAGCATCTTCCTGGGCAGTGAGAATGTGGCATCATCTTTGCAGTGCAACACAGGACCTTTTCAACCTTACTGATACGTTCACCAAGACCCCTCTCCATTATACCTTCCACAAGCCCTGTCAGCTCCTGTCAGGTAACAAAACCACCACCTGCACTGGCATTACTCCTAGAGGGTACTACTGCACCAACAGCTGGCCCAGAGCTACCTGATGCACTTGCAGCAGGTAGGGCAGGCATTATGAGGCAACACTGACAGGTTGTGACCCTGAAGTGCTGGGCAATTTTACTGCCATCTGTGGAGGGATGGCATGTAGAACCCCAGTGGTTACTGCACCTCTTTGCAGTGTCAATCATTAATTTTTAAACAGAAAAATTATGCAAACAGCACATTGCTAATAAATTATAACCTTCTCACAAAAAAGAGAGAAGGTGTGGGAGGAGACAAAAACAGATAATTAGATATGTGGCATGTCACAGTACTGTATTTTTTAAATAAACTTGATTTGGTAATACATAAACAATTATTATAATTTACTATTGCTCACCTTTAGCACACCTATATATAATGGAAATGCATTTACATGCCAAACAAATCTCATTAGTATAATATACGATACAGCAGCTTTTATTTCCTTATAATGAACAAGAATTAAGCATTCTAATTTAATAATTACAATTACCATAATACATACATACATACTAATATTTCAAGCACAGGCATAATGTAATTCTTCCTGACATACCGCTGTTAATATTTTATACATATTTATCCATTAAGAAAAAGTAATTGATGTTTATGGGTACTGAACTCATACACAATAAAGCTGGTGTTCTAATTGCATAATGCAAGCAGCAAGTGTTATTGGGGAAGGCATGCATGCTTGAGATGAAGGTTGAGCTATGCATGCTCAATATGCTAGTGCCTGAAGGAATGAAAATAACATTATGGCTTGAATTTTTACTTGACTTATACTTACCCCATGCCTCTCTGAGGCGAGTTAATCTCTCCTGGCGTGCCTTATGGTTTGGACCTATCTCCTCTGCAGCTGTACAGCATAACGAAATGCAATATAATCCCCCTAAAGTAGCCCACAGCTGTAATGCTTCATGAGGAGTGTCAGAAAAATCCCGGACTCCTCAACACCTCATGTTTGTGCGCTAAATTTAGCACTATTGTCCCCCGTGCCAGCCATGTCTGCAAAAGTCAAGCTAACGAAATATGTCTGAACTGGTGCCCAATTCAGATCTCACGTATTACAGGTATTGCTGAAAGATGTAAAGCCTTGCCAGTTGTATTTGTGCAATTGAAATCAGATGGACTCCTTGGCAGACACATTGTGACTAGTCACATCATATAGCAGTAAAGATGTGAAATGTGGCATTGAGCTTTGTCATGTGTGATGCACTACCCATTAACACGGATTCCAATGTTCAATAATGGAACACTTATGGAATGACTGTTAAGATTTGCAGTTTGGAAGATGAAAGATCACCACTTATTACATATTGTCATGTTGGGGCTTATACAATGTTAAAATATTATTGTGACAACTGTGAATCAACTTGATGGGATAAAGGATGCAAAAATTAAAACTTATTTTATTTACTGAGATTGCCACAGGAGAATTACCTTAACAGCATGTAAATTTGACATATAGTAATTTCTGAATGAATGGAGGTACACTTCAGAGAGGCTTATACAAGTATGGTTGTAATTATTTCTTGGAATTCATTCTAATGTAAAAGCGATTATCTCTGTTAGTAAATATGATTCAGATGGATGCAGTTGAATGTGCTGATTAACACAGGTTGGTTTATGTTATACACATACTTCACAACACATAAGTGTCGTAAACACATGGTTGGGATACGTATGAGTCACGATGAGTATAACAAAAGTATTGTGCTCATCATACATATGCAAGTGATTTTTTTTTATTAAATATAATCATTGGCATGTCTAGGAAACTGGACACACATTAGCTTGATGTTATATATGAGACATTAATGATGTATGCTGAACAGAAAAGTTTCCTTATTCAAGGCTTACTGATAAATTGCTTGCAAGAAGCAGATTTAACATTACCAATTTTATTTACTGTTAAAGTCCTTTTCAAAATGTCACTAGAAATGAGCTTCTTACACCCATTATAAAAAAAAATCTTGTAACTGGATTCAAACCCATAATCAACTGTGTTTTTTGTCTAAGATCACGACTCTTAGACCTTGTGCCACAGAAATTGATCGAAGGAGAATTTCTTCTCTAGGTACTGTTCAGAGTACTGAGGAAAGTGTACCACAGCTAGGTGTGTTTGCACTAAATAAGGCAGCCTAAACTAAATTTTTAATTTCTCCTTAGGTAGTGAACATTGTTAATGCACAGTCAAGTGGTGAGCAAATGAACCTTAACAAGAAGGGAGAAAGGGCATATTATGAATAATTGCAATATGATCCCCACACAGGATTCAAACAATGCTTCATGGGTCTTCTTTCTTTCAATTCACTTCAGTTATACCTTGTAGCACAGATTTTGACATCTGTTGCCTGCATTTTATGAAGTAATTACTATCTCTGTTGTGGAGAGCTTCGCAACAACACCAGCCATGTTTGCTCTACCTAAGGAAGCCTAAACTACATTTTTCTCTGTTTTCCCTGGATAGTGAACAATGTTTGTGCACTGCCAAGCAAACAGAAAATGGACCTTAAAAAAAAGAAATATGAAAAAAAAAATGACAAAGTGTGATTACTTGCAGCCTGATCTCTGCACATAATTCAAACAAGACTTTATTAGCCTTATTTTTCACAATTCACTTCAGTGACACTTTGTACTGCAGAATTTGACATTTTACAGATGCATTTACTGAACTAACTACTCTTCCTGATGCAGGAGGCTGTACAACAATGCTAGGCACATTTGCTCTACCTAAGACTACCTAAACTCATTGTTTTCACTTTTTTCCTTAGGTTGTGAACCTTGTTTGTATACCATCAAGTGGAGAGCAAATGAAGCTTAAGAAGAAGAAATATGAAAAAACTGACATGTTATGAATAACTGCAATGTGATCTTTACACAGAATGTAAGCAATGCTTCATGTGCCTTATTTCTCTCTTCACTTCAGTTACACCTTGTACCACATACCTTAATATCTATCAGGTGCATTTTATGAAGTAAGTACTATCCTAGTTGACGATGGCTGTGCAACAATGCCAGTCATATTTGCTCTATCTGAGGCACCCTAAACTAATTTTTTGAATTTTTCCTTAGGTAATGAACCCTGTTTGCATGCTGTTGAGCAGAGAATAATGGAAAATACATTAGAAATGTATAACAGAGAAAAACTCAGAAAATGAAATGCAATGCATGGGTATATGTAGCAATGACCAGCACAAGAATTGCATTCAAGTGAAAAATCCTTCCTTCTCACATCTCCTTGCACCATCTGACATGTATTTTGTAGAACACATTATCAGACTTGTAGTTAACGACAAATAATGTGAAAGTGGACAGACTAATGATCACATGTTGTTAGTAACAGTGACAGTAGATGTTTTTTTTTAAAACTAGCAGAATGGGATCAGAACATGTAATTAAATATGTATTCAGACAACTCCCCGTGAAAGTATCATTAAGTGGATTCAAATCATGCATCAGAGGTAATATACCTCTAAGCTCATAGAGCAGGTTAATTTTCTGGTGTAATTTCTTACCTGAGTACTATCCAGAGTGCTGACTGCTGCAAAGTGTCACAGAGCTGGTCTGAGCTACTTAAGGCAGCCTAAACTAAATGTTATACTTTTTCCCCATAAGCCATGAAAGTAACTATTGTGCTGCCAAGTGGTGCTCAAATACAGAAGGCAATATTTAGTGGAAACATTCAGTCAGCTTTTTGGAAATAACAATTTGAAGACACATGAAATTAATAAGAATGTATATGTAACAATTAGCACAGCTAGCAATCCATTAGAACAGTATTGCCACATCAATACTATTATGTATGTATCACAATATTAGATCTTTAAATAATGCCATAATAATGTAGAAGGGCACAGAGAAGAGCAGGAAAGCTTTCACTGTTCAGATAGCACACACAATTCATACTTACAGCATTTCAAATTACTTAACTGTTTGTCAGTTTTAGTCAATACTGACCTTGCTTAAGTTTCCCATATCAACACATTCATACAACAAAATGAGTGTCATGAATTATTATGAACTCTCTTAGTCAAATGATATGGGAACAGGTTTTTGATCCCTGCATCGCCTGTAATGTTTCTGTAAGCTGAATACCCTTACACATTTTGCCACAGAGACAGGAATGTAACAACATTCATTTATTCACTCAATACTGTTCAGATTGCTAAGTAAAGTGCAACAATGCCAGTCTTTATTGCTCTATTGATGGCAGTCCAAATAAAATGTGTTAGTTTTCACCTTGGGTAGAGAAAGACATTTCAGTGCTATAGAATGCTGCAAATCAACAGTGCACAACGCCAAACGGCATGCAAATTATACAAGAAAAAAAAATAGTTGTAGATTAAACGATATTTATATATATATATATATATATATATATATATATATATATATATATATATATATGTATATTACATGCTCAACCAATATTTTATATTACAATAGGGACCTGTATAGATTTCAACCCCCCCCCCCCCCAAACAAGGGGATTGAAAGGAATAATTTCACAGTATCTCCCAGAGTTGTCATACTCTAAAAGGTTTATTATCAAAGTGAAAAAGAGTTTAGATGTAATTATAATGTGACAATTAAAGTGCAACAGAAACATGTTATGAAAATTGTCCTTACACATTTGAAATTTAATGTCTGAATGATTTGGGTATCGCAAACAGCATAGGCAAGTATTCACACAATACTAAACAAAGACTGCAAACATTGCAAGTGTATCCATTTCTTTCTGTCTGGTGCTTCATCTCATTATTTATATTTTCATAACAGCAGGTCTATCTCTGTTTTATTGTCATATGTTATTTTTACCAATGTGTAAAGTAGTCCTTTCAATGTGTACATCATTTCTTATTAAGGGGAAGTACTGTAGCTGTAGTCATTAAAGCTAGTATTTAAATATTAGAACTTTCCTAAACCACTCAATGTACCTTCAGACTTTTTGTTAAGTCTTTTTTCTGTGGCACACCCTTAACAGGTATATATCAAAGAGGGAAGACTGTGAAAGCTGACTGTTCCTGCAGTCAGAATAATCACATACACACAAAGGCAATTAATAGAGAGCACTTCTCAATGTTTGTCCTCACATTGCTAGGTTGTGTGTATCTAATTGTGTAGATCCTTACATCAGTTTTATATTCTATACACTTAGTGCAGCTTTTGGTATTCAGAATTGCTAATGAAGTCACACCTCATTTGCATACTCACAGTACTCACACGGCTGACTCTGCACTATATAAAGGTAATGGTGAAGCTAATGCCCTTGTGTCACACTGGGAAAACTGTTATGAAACACAGATCTTGATACTGCTCAAAAAACACAACTAACTGTTTTGAAACACATAGCTTGATACTGCTAGAAATACAAGACTTTGGGAAATGTATCTGTTTTCTAAAGTGCTGTATTGTTAATGTATGTTGCTATGTCTTCAATAAAATGCTTTAGTTTAACATTAAAAGGTGAATTGCAGTGATTGCTGAAAAGTAGTTTAATTATCTTACATATTTTTTTGCTTTTATCTCTTCCTTTTTCTATGGCCATGTCTGCATTTCTATAATTACTGAATGCTACATGACAAATTATTTTATGCCATGCAGATGATTGCATCATAAGTATGTAGGGAGGTCTGGCATTTTTATTTCT
This sequence comes from Protopterus annectens, assembly GCF_019279795.1. Taxonomy (NCBI): domain Eukaryota; kingdom Metazoa; phylum Chordata; order Ceratodontiformes; family Protopteridae; genus Protopterus; species Protopterus annectens. The sequence continues at coordinate 22,723,927 of NC_056747.1, forward strand.
GTTAGCAGGAAAAGAAAAAAATTGTTCTGTATGTATATTTCTACATGACTGAACTCCAGAGCAGTGGATCTGGCAGTTCCGACAATTTTTCGAATGCTACATTTGTCATTTTTATTGTTAATGCTGCTATTTATTACACAGTTAAATCTATGTTTTTTCCATTACAGAAGTGCTATAGAAGCTGTGTTTATACTTGAGTTTTAAATATACTCTTTTTTGGGGGGAGGGGTTTCCACCAGAACTTGGGTGTAGATTGCTAAGTAAAGTGCAACAATGCCAGTCTTTATTGCTCTATTGATGGCAGTCCAAATAAAATTTGTTAGTTTTCACCTTGGGCAGAGAAAGACATTTCAATGCTATAGAATGCTGCAAATCAACAGTGCACAACGCCAAACGGCATGCAAATTATACAAGAAAAAAAATAGTTGTAGATTAAACAATTTATATATATATATATATATATATATATATATATATATATATATATATATATATATATATATATATATATATATATATATATATATATATATATATATATATGGATCACCTTCATTTGCCTGAAAGCTCATTTGCCCGACACGCATTTTTCCCAGACCAAATGACTGAAAGCTCATTTGCCTGAAAGCTCATGTGCCTGAAAGCTCATTTGACCGACAAGTAGTATTAGCAAGAAAATGGAATATGCCCCCCCTCCCCACTGTAGTGCGACCCTGGAGTTAGAATATATAGGTAGGGGGTGTGTGGGGGGCACAGCCACCCACAATGGGGGGTGTGGGGGGGTGAAGCCCCCCACTTACTTTTCTGTTACTAAGCAATATTACATCAAAAGGTAACAATATCATATGAAATGAAGTGGGGGGCTGTGCCCCCCACACCCCCCCTACCTATATATTCTAACTCCAGGGTCGCACTACAGTGGGGAGGGGGCATATTCCATTTTCTTGCTAATACTACTTGTCGGTCAAATGAGCTTTCAGGCACATGAGCTTTCAGGCAAATGAGCTTTCAGTCATTTGGTCTGGGAAAAATGCGTGTCCGGCAAATGAGCTTTCAGACAAATGAAGGTGATCCATATATATATATATATATATATATATATATATATATATATATATATATATATATATGTATATTACATGCTTAACCAATATTTTATGTTGCAATAGGGACCTGTATAGATTTCAACCCCCCCCCAAACAAGGGGATTGAAAGGAATAATTTCACAGTATCTCCCAGAGTTGTCATACACTAAAAGGTTTATTATCAAAGTGAAAAAGAGTTTAGATGTAATTATAATGTGACAATTAAAGTGCAACAGAAACATGTTATGAAAATTGTCCTTACACATTTGAAATTTAATGTCTGGATGATTTGGGTATTGCAAACAGCATAGGCAAGTATTCACACAATACAAAACAAAGACTGCAAACATTGCAAGTGTATCCATTTCTTTCTGTCTGGTGCTTCATCTCATTATTTATACTTTCATTATAGCAGGTCTATCTCTGTTTTATTGTCATATGTTATTTTACCAATGTGTAAAGTAGTCCTTTCAATGTGTACATCATTTCTTATTAAGGGGAAGTACTGTAGCTGTAGTCATTAAAGCTAGTATTTAAATATTAGAACTTTCCTAAACCACTCAATGTACCTTCAGACTTTTTGTTAAGTCTTTTTTCTGTGGCACACCCTTAACAGGTATATATCAAAGAGGGAAGACTGTGAAAGCTGATTGTTCCTGCAGTCAGAATAATCACATACACACAAAGGCAATTAATAGAGAGCACTTCTCAATGTTTGTCCTCACATTGCTACGTTGTGTGTATCTAATTGTGTAGATCCTTACATCAGTTTTATATTCTATACACTTAGTGCAGCTTTTGGTATTCAGAATTGCTAATGAAGTCACACCTCATTTGCATACTCACAGTACTCACAGGGCTGACTCTGCACTATATAAAGGTAATGGTGAAGCTAATGCCCTTGTGTCACACTGGGAAAACTGTTTTGAAACACAGATCTTGATACTGCTCAAAAAACAAAACTAACTGTTTTGAAACACATAGCTTGATACTGCCAGAAATACAAGACTTTGGGAAATGTATCTGTTTTCTAAAGTGCTGTATTGTTAATGTATGTTGCTATGTCTTCAATAATGCTTTAGTTTAACATTAAAAGGTGAATTGCAGTGATTGCTGAAAAGTAGTTTAATTATCTTACATATTTTTTTGCTTTTATCTCTTCCTTTTTCTAGGGCCATGTCTGCATTTCTATAATTACTGAATGCTAAATGACAAATTATTTTATGCCATGCAGATGATTGCATCGTAAGTATGTAGGGAGGTCTGGCTTTTTTTTCTGTTAGCAGGAAAAGAAAAAAAATGTTCTGTATGTATATTTCTACATGACTGAACTCCAGAGCAGTGGATCTGGCAGTTCCAACAGTTTTTCTAATGCTACGTTTGTAATTTTTATTGTTAATGCTGCTATTTATTACACAGTTAAATCTATGTTTTTTCCATTACAGAAGTGCTATAGAAGCTGTGCTGATACTTGAGTTTTAAATATACTCTTTTTTTGGGGGGTGGGGGGTTCCACCAGAACTTGGGTGTAGTCAGAATGAGCACTTAACATGTTTAAATTGTTTGTGTGCATATCGGATTCATGAAGTCACAGAGAATTGAGTTCACAGCCATCATGTCTGTGTATTACATTTTTAATTTTCCTCTGTTTGTTTTCTGTTTCATCTCATACAGGGATATGAAAACCAAGAAGCAATCTGTATCCCATAAGCTACCATATAGTGATGCAGAAAATGGGGTCATTATCCAGGCCTTATGTCACCATGCAGATTTTCTGTTAGGGAGAGCTAGAGTTCACCAATCTGTCCTCTACAGTGTATGGCAGCAGGTGGTCAATGACATTAATGCTGTCAGAGGGCACTGAAGGACCTATTCACAGATACAACATCGGGCACATGACAGGATAACCTCTGCCAACTGTAGAGCCACTGCATTGCCCAGGAACAGATGTCTGCAGGGGGTAGTCCTGCTCTTGTACCACCATTAACTGAGAAGTTCCTGTCCACTGTCAGAAATCCAGATAACTCAGCAGAGGGTTCCACCAGAATCCTTGATGTTGGTGCAAGTGTGGGGGACAGACACAAAGTATCACAACAGATGTTCCAGGTATGCAAAATCCAAGTGTCATTGTTTTATCTTTATATGTATACATCTAAGATATCTGATATACATACATAGATATATATAGACACACAGGCACACACACACACACACACACACACACACACACACACACACACACATTGATAACTGTGAGACATACTATATTCATACAAAAATAGTGGAATTTGCTTTGAGTTTGGAGGCAATCCAACTGTTCACTACAGTTTTCATGAGAATATTTTCAATTTGCACTTCTGAAGGGGACTGTTCTCTTTTTCTTATTTCATTTGCAAACTTCTTTCCTTTCCATTCTTCACATACCTGCATATCTGGATTGCAGGCTGCTAGCCCACCTGCATGTGGTAAGCACACATTTGTTTATTGTTAATACTGTATATAAGGTAGATTCAGATCTATATGACAGTATAGTTTGTGTACTTTTAGCATCTGTCAAGAAGTTTAACATACCTTTAGAATAATGAAAATATGTGATAAATTTTATTCTCAATTTTTCTATTTGTTATGTTTATTGCTTGTTATCATAAGTGATCCGGAGAGTGGCACTGTGGAACTCTTACTACCTGATGTCACAGTATCAGTAGCCACTGATGATGATAATGGCAATGAAGAGATACAGTCTGGGAGTGCAGAAGATCAGTCTGACACTGAGGTTGTGACTCACATGTGCCATGTACTTATTCCCGACACTATGTTTATGCTTACCCAGGATACAGAGACCCCTGATATAGGACAGGTTGAGGTTGACACTGTTGGTAAGTCTAGTGTTGTTACTTAAGTTGCAGAGCTGGTTGCTTGTCCCAGTAGCCATTGTGACTGCATGGTGCCACTCAGAAGAGTTGGTAGGAGTGCTTGCTTGAAGGAGGCCTGCTGTCCACTCTTCTCCTGTAGCTGGTATGTTATAAGGTCCTGCCAGATGTATGTGCAGGGTCATAGTACCGGCACAGGCATGTTCTACCTAGGCCTCAGAAGAGATAGTGTGACTACTAAATGGCATGCATTCTGACATGAGTGATTCCCTGAACCATGTGGGCAAATTTTTGTTAGAATGAATGACACACTGGATCAGGCAGTCTCAGAGGGAGAGGGGGCAGACATGTGGCTGGACAGCTGCTACATCTTCTGGTGTTAGCAGACGTGGCCATGCAAGATCCCACTCCACAGTGATACTTCATCAACTGATCTGCCAGTGATGCAGTGTCTACACCCTCATGTGTTAGGCCATGGGTTTTTGGTTCTGGATATAGTCATGTGGAAAGCTCATCCAACAGGCATCACTCATGTTCAGGTAGCATCCCAACTTTTAGCCAGGCCTGTGAAAGTAGCAGTGTACCTCATGACAGAGGTAGTTCTCCTGGTGGAGGATGATGAATCTCAACGGAGTATTCTACCATGCATGGCTCACACATGTCCAAACTGCCATGAAGTAGTGTTAGCATGTTGCTTGACTATGCTCTTGCAGACACACACACATTGAAAAAAAATCACTTGGGCATACCACTTTACAGACATGTAAACATCTAAACAGTACTTTTGTATGCAATACATCAGTTGTTACTGGCCTTGTATACTCTGGAGGATAGATGTGTTTCTTACTTGCACAGACTCACTTCTTTGCTGTCAGCCTTGGCCTTCTACTGCCCATCCTCACTGTGTACAAATGATGATAACTGTGCACTGCCCTTTGCACATGTCTTTGTGACTTAGGTTGCGTATATGTCTAATGTACAGACTGTATAGCTAATGCTTGCTTTTTCAGAAGATTGGATTTATCAATATGCATTGCAGCAGAAAAGTAAGTGATTTCTTGTTCCTACTTATTTGTGAATGCTTGCTTCTATAATTGCTGAACTGCATTGTATTTTAGTTAGTGTTCTCATTACATCACTGGAAGCATTAAGTACTTCAAACTTCCTTCTCGGTATAGTTGTACAAATAAGGGTATAACTGACCTTTTCCATCGTTTATACATGGTGGTCAAATGAAATGCTTGATGCACTCTGTTGTTTCTAATAAGTAACTGTATATTTCAAAAATCACATAGAGAAGATATTACTGTCATAACTGTACACCTCAAACAAATGCTCTGCTTAGGCTTAAGGGCATATGCAGATTTCCATATGAGAGCAATAGGTTTTATATATATGTATATATTTTTTTCTCTTTTACAGTTTTCACACTTACCTTGTCATTACTGCAGAAACGAACTGTATCATTGGGGGTTGTCCCTGTCTGATCACAGCCATTACATGGTTAAGTAAATGTTATGGAGTCTGGTAAGCATCAGTTTTCCTATTTGTATGTGTATGAGATCTTAGACTTTGACCTAGGTAATGACAGTGCATACTATCCTTTGCCTCTTAGCCAGAGCCGGAGGATAATGTGCATGCCTCTGTCTGCAAGCACCATCTGCACGTGTAGTTCTCCATCAAAGTTCTCATCTCTTTCTACTGCTGCTGCTGCCCCTAACTGTGGTCCTTGAAACTGTGGTCCTGCCCCTTGATGTCCTTGTTGAAGCTGTTTCCTGAGAATGATATTGTGGTAACTTGGCACACACTGTAAATATTTTGGCAGAGATTCCCAGGTCTTATTGTAAAGCAACTCCTGATGTGTCATGACACTTGAGACCTTGATTAAAGCAAACCAAACACACATTCTGTAATATTCCTTGTCTGAGCATGGGCCTCATTGCATCTTTGCTTAGTAGAATTGTGTGGGTTTCTCATGGGTGTCATAAGCCAGGTCTCCAGTACATAACCTGCATCCCCCACTAGATGCCCTTGACGGATATAACCACTAGCAAACAGGTGTGCCATATGTTTGAGTCATGGAAATTGCTTGGGTTACCTGCACAGACATTGTAGATGATCTCTTGGACATTACTGACCACCTGGCAGTTTATAGAGTAGAACTCTATCTGTTGATGTACCTACTTCCTTGTTCTCTGGGTGGGACTTTTATTTCTATGTGTGTGCAATCCATTGCCCCCAACACTTCATGGAAGTGTGCTGCTGCATAGAATTAATATGTGTTTCTTGCTATCTCCTGTGGGGCTTGTGGGAAACAGAGATGCTTCCAAACATTGCATATAAAAACTGATGAAATATTCTAGAGTTAGATGCCTGTGATACCACTAATATATCCCCTGTGGATCTCTGAAAAGTATCAGTAGCTGGTATACGTAATGCTAAACATGCATTTGTTTCCAATGAAATGGGTTCTCCACAATTTCCCTGAGGCCTGAGGTGGGGGCGGCAGAAGTTGCATTTTCCACGAGTATTTTTCTCTCTACCCTGTATCTGTCAACAATTTTTGTTTCATGCAGTCCATGATAAGTAAAATGAGGTCTAAACACCCTTTTTCTTGCCTGAGCTCTGGCAGCAGCAACAGCACACTGATTTGAAGTCTGTTGCGCACACAGTGTAACAATTTCAGCAGCACCCCCTAACATGTTTTTTTTTTCTAAGTGTAATCATGTCTGTGTTCCATAGAGTTTTGTTATACATAGCAGAAGCCTACACTGAGTGTACATGATTGCTTTATAGCTCCGTGAGTATCTCCACCATATTAGATTGGTTAATTAGTATGTACTTTGGCTGTCTATATTTTATAGGTTCATAGGTTCATAGGTCGGTACTAGACTATCTGCCTGAAGGCATTTATAAGCCTAGCCAGAATGTGTTGGCTTTCGCCACCCCCTTAGATTAGCTCCCTGTGCCTCTATCCAGTACAGCCACTGAATTGATCCCTGGGGTAAACTTTCTGTTTCCCATCCACTCGTCAAGTTTTCTCTGGAAGAGTGTTAGCGAGGAGCTCTGCCTAATATAGATTGGAATCTTGTTTCAAAGCATGGGAAGTCTCTGGGACAGGAATCTATCCCTCCAGCATGTCCTATATATTGTTGTGGTGAGGTTTATATCCCTAGAGTGTGTGGCTCGAGGGGATATAGTTTTCTTTAGGTGGAGCATGTCCATCAATACTGGGTTGGACATGGCCTTGCATGTCAGGCAGAGATCACCTCTGAGTAGGAGGTATGCAAATGAGTACAGCTGGAGTTTTTTCAGTCGAGCTTTATAGGGCATCTGTTTGAGGCCAGTGATCCTCTTGGTGAGGTACTTCTGTGGTCTTTCCAGCTGTTGCAGGTGTCTTGCAAGTTGCATTCCAAATGAGGCATTGTACTCTATGATGGGTCTGATAAGTGATGAGTAGAGAGGCATGATGACCTGTTTTGATCTGGATGCAAACCCTTTTGTGATTAGGTGGGCCACATAGAAAGATTTTTCTAACCACTTTGGCAATGTGATTATCAAAGGAGAGATTACTATCTACCTGAGTCCCCAGATCCCTTATTACATCTTCCGTATTTAGGGGGCTACCACCTATGTGGAAGTTTGTGGGTACTTTGTTTTTTCAAAAGGGGATGGGCTATGCAATTTTTGGTATTTAGCTTGAGGCCATGATTTTGACACAAAGTATCTGTCTCAATGTTCATAGGTTGGTACTAGGCTATCGGCCCTAGGGCCTATACAAGCCTAGCCATAACAATTCCCTGGCTATTTCTTCCCACACTATTTATTTCCATGGACCCCTGGCTAGCAGGGTGACTGATGTGATCCACGGGGTGAATTTCCTTTCTACCATCCAATCATCAAGGTTCCTTTTGAAGAGGGCCAAGGAGGCACTCTGCTTGACATGTATGGGTTGTCTATTCCAGAGTCTGGGGAGTTTCTGGGTCAGGAACCTGTACCTCCAGCATGTTTTGTTTATTGTGATGACAAGGTTTAGATCCCTGGAGCATGTGGTTCTGAGGGATTGGGATTTCTTTAAGTGTAGCATGTCCAACAGCTCTGGGTTTGACATGGCCTTGTATGTTAAGCAGAGATCGCCTCTGAGTAGATGATATGCAACAGAGTATAGCTGGAGTTTTTTAAGGTGGTCAGCATAGGAATCTGCTTTAGGCCAGTGATTCTTTTAGTGAAGTATTTCTGCGGCCTTTCAAGTTATTGCAGATGTCTTGAGAGGTACATACCAAATGGGGTGTTGCATTCTATAATGGGTCAAATGAGGGATGAGTACGGTGGGACAATGACCTCCTTTTTTTTTGAATGAAAAGCATTTAGTGATGTGGGGTGCCACATAGAAGGATGTCCTGACTGTTGTGATGATGTGGTCTCTTTTAAAGTTTTAATATGCAGTTAAAAGCAGAATACAAGTGAAACACAAGGTAAAGAAAACAGATCACAGTATTCAAAATATTAAAAATGCAATAAACTAATACAAAATACAATAAATAAAAAGCAAACTATCCTTTCCTTCAGAGCAAAGTGAAGAAAAGTCTGGGTGAGCCTTTCTAATCAAGCTCTGAAATGTTTTATTTTACCACTTAAAAAGAAGGTTTAGTTCCTAGCTCCACCCCTTCAGTTCACAAATGATTAACCTTAAGTGACATTTTCTATTGTATGTATGAGTCCTTAATTGGTCCGTTCTAATTTCGATCTGACTCACAAGAGACAGAGCTTTTGCATCTTTTGCAGTTTTAATAGGCATTTAAAAGCAGAATACAAGTGAAACACAAGGTAAAGAAAACAAATCACAGTAATCAAAATATAAAAAGCCAATAAACTAATACAAAATACAACAAATAAAAAGCGATATAATATTTCCTTCACAGCAAAGTGTAGCAGAGTTTGGATGAGCTTTTCAAATAAAGCTCTGAAATGTTTCATTTTACCGCTTAAATAGAAGATTTAGTTCCTAGCTCTGCCCCCTCAGTTCACAAATGATTAACCTTAAGTGATTGCTTCTTTCTTATGCATGAATCCTTAATTGGTCAGTTCTAATTTCTGCCTCACTCACAAGAGACAAAGCTGTGGTCTCTTTTGAAGTTTTAATATGCAGTTAAAAGCAGAATACAAGTGAAACACAAGGTAAAGAAAACAAATCACAGTAATCAAAATATAAAAAGCCAATAAACTAATAAAAAATACAACAAATAAAAAGCAAACTAACCTTTCCTTCACAGCAAAGTGTAGCAGATTCTGGGTGAGCCTTTCTAATAATGTAATGAAATGTTTTATTTTACCACTTATATAGAAGGTTTAGTTCCAAGCTCCACTCCTAGAGTTCACAAATGATTAACCTTAAGTGACCTCTTCTACCTTATGTATGGCTTATTAATTGGTCAGTTCTAATTATTGCCTGACTCACAAGAGATAGAGCTGTGGTCTCTTTTGAAGTTTTAATATACCGTTAAAAGAAGATTACCAGTGAAACACAAGGTAAAGAAAACAAATCACAGTATTCAAAATATAAAAAGGCAATAAACTTATATAAAATACAACAAATAAAAAGCAAACTAATCTTCCCTTCACAGCAAAGTGTAACAGAGTCTTCGTGAGACTTTCTAATAAAGCTCTCAAATGTTTTCTTTTACCCCTTAAATAGAAGATTTAGTTCCTAGCTCCACCCCCTCAGTTCACAAATGATTAACATTCAGTGACCTCTTCTATCTTATATATGATTCCTTAATTGGCCAGATCTAATTTCTGCCTGACTCACAAGAGACAAAGCTGTGGTCTCTTTTGAAGTTTTAGTATGCAGTTAAAAGCAGAATACAAGTGAAACACAAGGTAAAGAAAACATATCACAGTATTCAAATATAAAAGGTGATAAACTAATACAAAATACAACAAATAAAAAGCAAACTAACTTTCCTACACAGCAAAGTGTAGCAGCATCTGGGTGAGCCTTTCTAATAAAGCTCTGATTTTTTTTTATTTTACCCATTAAATAGAAGGTTTAGTTCCAAGCTCCACCACCTCAGTTCACAAATGATTAACCTTAAGTGACCTCTTATATCTTATGTATGACTCCTTAATTAGTCAGTTCTAATTAATGCCTGACTCACAAGAGATAGAGCTGTGGTCCCTTTTAAAGTTTGAATATGCAGTTAAAAGCAGAATACCAGTGAAACACAAGGTAAAGAAAACAAATCACAGCATTCAAAATATAAAAAGAAATAAACTAATGGAAAACACAATAAATTAAAAGCAAACTAACTTTTCATTCACAGAAAAGTACAGCAGCGTATAGGTAAGCCTTTTTAATAAAGCTCTAAAATGTTTTATTTTACCCATTAAATAGATGGTTTAGTTCCTAGCTCCACCCCTTCAGTTCACAAATGATTAACCTTAAGTGACCTTGTCTGTCTTATGTATGAGTCCTTAATTGGTCCGTTTTAATTTCTGCCTGACTCACAAGAGACAGAGCTGTGGTCTCTTTTAAAGCTTTAATATGCAGTTAAAAGCAGAATACAAGTGAAACACAAGGTAAAGAAAACAAATCACAGTATTCAAAATATAAAAAATGCAATAAACTAATACAAAATACAGTAAATAAAAAGCAAACTAACCTTTCCTTTAGAGCAAAGTGTAGAAAAGTCTGGGTGAGCCTTTCTAATCAAGCTCTGAAATGTTTTATTTTACCCCTTAAATAGAAGGTTTAGTTCCTAGCTCCACCACTTCAGTTCACAAATGATTAACCTTAAGTGATCTCTTCTATCTTATGTATGAGTCCTTAATTGGTCCATTCTAATTTATGTCTGACTCACAAGAGAAAGCTTTTGTGTCTTTTGAACTTTTAATATGCAGTTAAAAGCAGAATACAAGTGAAACACAAGATAAAGAAAACAAATCACAGTATTCGTAATATAAAAAGGCAATAAACTAATACAAAATACAACAAAGAAAAAGTAAACTAATCTTTCCTTCACAGCAAAGTGTAGCAGAGTATGGGTGAGCTTTTCAAATAAAGCTCTGAAATGTTTTATTTTACCCTTATATAGAAGATTTAGTTCCTAGCTCTGTCCCACTCAGTTCACAAATGATTAAGCTTAAGTGACCTTTTCAGTCTTATGTATGAGTCCTTAATTGGTCAGTTCTAATTTCTGCCTGACTCACAAGAGACAGAGCTTTGGTCTCTTTTGAAGTTTTAATATGCATTTAAAAGCAGAATACAAGTGAAACACAAGGTAAAGAAAACAAATCACATTATTCAAAATATAAAAAGGCAATAAACTAATACAAAATACAACAAATAAAAAGCAAACTAATCTTTCCTTCACAGCAAAGTGTAGCAGAGTCTGGGTGAGCCTTTCTAATAAAGCCTGAAATGTTTTATTTTACCCCTTAGATAGAAGGTTTAGTTCCTAGCTCCACTCCCTCAGTTCACAAATGATTAACCTTAAGTGACCTCTTCTATGTTATGTATGACTCCTTAATTGGTCAGTTCTAATTAATGCCTGACTCACAAGAGATAGAGCTGTGGTCTCTTTTGAAGTTTTAATATGCAGTTAAAAGAATAATACCAGTGAAACACAAGGTAAAGAAAACAAATCACAGTATTCAAAATATAAAAAGCACATTAATGGAAAATACAAAAAATAAAAAGCAAACTAACCTTTCCTTTGCAGCAAAGTGTAGCAGAGTCTATATGAGCCATTCTAATAAATCTCTGAAATATTTTATTTTACCCCTTAAGTAGAAGGTTTAGTTCCAAGCTCCACACCCTCAGTTTACAAATGATTAACCTTAAGTGACCTCTTTTATCTTATGTGTGAGTCCTTAATTGGTCAGGTCTAATTTCTGCCTGACTCATAAGAGACAGAGCGGTGGTCTGTTTTGAAGTTTTAATATGCAGTTAAAAGCAGAATACAAGTGAAACATAAGATACAGAAAACAAATCACAGTATTCAAAATATAAAAAATGCAATAACCTAATACAAAATACAACAAATAAAAAGCAACCTAACTTTTCCTTCAGAGCAAAGTGTAACAAAGTCTGGTTGAGCCTTTCTAATCAAGCTCTGAAATGTTTTATTTTACCCCTGAAATAGAGGGTTTAGTTCCTAGCTCCACCCCTTCAGTTCAGAAATGATTAACCTTAAGTGACCTCTTCTATCTTATGTACGACTCGTTAATTCATCCGTTCTAATTTCTGTCTGACTCACAAGAGACAGAGCTTTGGTCTCTTTTGAAGTTTTAATATGCAGTTAACAGCAGAATACAAGTGAGTCACAAGGTAAAGAAAACAAATCACAGTATTCAAAATATAAAAAGGCAATAAACTAATATAAAATACAACAAATAAAAAGCAAACTAATCTTTCCTTCACAGCAAAGTGTAAAAGAGTCTGGGTGAGGCTTTCTAATAAAGCTCTGAAATGTTTTCTTTTACCCCTTAAAGAGAAGATTTAGTTCCTAGCTCCACCCCCTCAGTTCACAAAGGATTAACCTTCAGTGACCTCTTCTGTCTTATGTATGAGTCCTTAATTGGTCAGTTCTAATTTCTGCCTGACTCACAAGAGACAGAGCTGTGGTCTCTTTTAAAGTTTTAATATGTAGTTAAAAGCAGAATACAAGTGAAACACAAGGTTAAGAAAACAAATCACAGTATTCAAAATATAAAAAGGCAATAAACTAATACAAAATGCAACAAATAAAAAGCAAACTAACCTTTTCTTCACAGGAAAGTGTAGCAGAGTATAGGTAAGCCTTTCTAATAAAGCTCTGAAATGTTTTATTTTACCCCTTAAATAGAAGGTTTAGTTCCTAGCTCCACCCCTTCAGTTTACAAATGATTAACGTTAAGTGATCTCTTCTATCTTATGTTTGAGTCCTTAAATGGTCCATTCTAATTTCTGTCTGACTCAAAAGAGAAAAGGCTGTGGCCTCTTTTGAAGAATTAATATGCAGTTAATAGCAGAATACAAGTGAAACACAAGGTAAAGAAAACAAATTATAATATTCAAAATATAAAAAGGCAATAAACTAAAACAAAATACAAGAAATAAAAAGCAAACTAACCTTCCTTCACAGCAAAGTGTATCAGAGTCTGGTGAGCTTTTCAAATAAAGCTCTGAAATGTTTTATTTTACCCCTTATATAGAAGATTTAGTTCCTAGCTCCGCCCCCCTCAGTTCACAAATGATTAAGCTTAAGTGACCGTTTATATCTTATGTATGAGTCCTTAATTGGTCAGTTCTAATTTCTGCCTGACACACAGGAGACAAAGCTGTGGTCTCTTTTGAAGTTTTAACATGCAGTTAAAAGCAGAATAAAAGTGAAACACAAGGTAAAGAAAACAAATCACAGTATTCAAAATATAAAAAGGCAATAAACTATCACAAAATACAACAAATAAAAAGCAACCTAACCTTTCCTTTAGAGCAAAGTGTAGCAGAATCTGGTTGAGCCATTCTAATAAAGCTATGAAATGTTTTATTTTACCACTTAAATATAAGATTTAGTCCATAGCTCCACCTTTTCAGTTCACAAATGATTAACCTTAAGTGACCTCTTCTATCTTATGTATGACTCCTTCATTGGTAAGTTCTTATTAATGCCTAACTCAGAAGAGATAGAGCTCTGGTCTGTTTTGAAGTTTTAATATGCAGTTCAAAGAAGAATACCGGTGCAACATAAGGTAAAGAAAACAAATCACAGTATTCAAAATATAAAACGCAAATTAATGGAAATTACAAAAAATAAAAAGCAAACTAACCTTCCCTTTGCAACAAAGTGTAGCAGAGTCTATATGACCCATTCTAATAAAGCTCTGAAATATTTTATTTTACACCTTAAATAGAAGTTTTAGTTCGTAGCTCCACACAGTCAGTTGACAAATGATTAACCTTAAGCGGCCTCTTCTATCTTATGTGTGACTCCTTAATTGGTCAGTTCTAATTTATGCCTGACTCACAAGAGATGGAGCTGTGGTCTCTTTTGAAGTTTCAGTATGCAGTTAAAAGCAGAATACAAGTGAAACACAAGGTAAGGAAAACAAATCACTGTATTCAAAATATTAAAAGGCAATACACTAATACAAAATACAACACATAAAAAGTAAACTAACTTTTCCTTCACAGCAAAGTGTAGCAGTATCTATCTGAGCCATTCTAATAAAGCTCTGAAATCTTTTATTTTACCCCCTTAAATAGAAGGTTTAGTTCTGGCTCCATCCACTCAGTTTACAAATGATTAACCTTAAATGACCTTTTCTATCTTATGTGGGAGTCCTTAATTGTTCATTTCTATTTTCGGACTGACTCACAAATGACAGAGCTGTGGTCTCTTTTGAAGTTTTAATATGCAGTTAAAAGCAGAATACAAGTGAAACACAAGGTGAAGAAAACAAATCACAGTATTGAAAATATAAAAAATGCAATAAACTAATACAAAATACAGTAAATAAAAAGAAACCTAACCTTTCCTTCAGAGCAAAGTGTAGAAAAGTCTGGGTGAGCCTTTCTAATCAAGCTCTGAAATGTTTTATTTTACCCCTTAAATAGAAGGTTTAGTTCCTAGCTCCACCCCTTCAGTTCACAAATGATTAACCTTAAGTGATCTCTTCTATCTTATGTATGAGTCCTTAATTGGTCCATTCTAATTTCTGTCTGACTCACAAGAGAAAGAGCTGTTGTCTCTTTTGAAGTTTTAATATGCAGTTAAAAGCAGAATACAAGTGAAACACATGGTAAAGAAAACAAATTACAGTATTCATAATATAAAAAGGCAATAAACTAATACAAAATATAACAAAGAAAAAGCAAACTAATCTTTCCTTCACAGCAAAGTGTAGCAGAGTCTGGTGAGCTTTAAAAATAAAACTCAAAAGAGATAGAGCTCTTGGCTCTTTTGAAGTTTAAATATGCAGTTAAAAGAAGAATACCAGTGCAACACAAGGTAAAGAAAACAAATCACAGTATTCAAAATATAAAAATCAAATTAATGGAAAATACGAAAAATAAAAAGCAAACTAAACTTTCCTTCACAGCAAAGTGTAGCAGAATCTATATGAGCCGTTCTAATAAAGCTCTGAAATATTTTATTTTACCCCTTAAATAGAAGTTTCAGTTCCTATCTCCACCCCCTCAGTTTACAAATGATTAATCTTAAGTGACCTCTTCTATATTATGTGTGAGTACTTAATTGGTCAGTTCTAATTTCTGTCTGATTCACAAGAGACAGAGCTTTGGTCTGTTTTGAAGTTTTAAAATGCAGTTAAAAGCAGAATACAAGTGAAACACAAGGTACAGAAAACACATCATAGTATTCAAAATATAAAAATGCAATAAAATAATACAAAATGCAAAAAATAAAGAGCAAACTAACCTTTTCTTGACAGGAAAGTGTAGCAGAGTCTAGGTAAGCCTTTCTAATAAAGCTCTGAAATGTTTTATTTTACCCCTTAAATAGAAGCTTTAGTTATTAGCTCCACCCCTTCAGTTTACAAATGATTAACCTTAAATGACCTTTTCTATCTTATGTGGGAGTCCTTAATTGGTCAGTTCTAATTTCTGCCTGACTCACAAACGACAGAGGTGTGGTCTCTTTTGAAGTTTTAATATGCAGTTAAAAGCAGAATACAAGTGAAACACAAGGTAAAGAAAACAAATCACAGTATTCAAAATATAAAAAAATGCAATAAACTAATGCAAAATACAGTAAATAAAAAGCAAACTAACCTTTCCTTTAGAGCAAAGTGTAGAAAAGTCTGGGTGAGCCTTTCTAATCAAGCTCTGAAATGTTTTATTTTACCCCTTAAATAGAAGGTTTAGTTCCTAGCTCCACTACTTCAGTTCACAAATGATTAACCTTAAGTGATATCTTCTATCTTATGTATGAGTCCTTAATTGGTCCATTCTAATTTATGTCTGACTCACAAGAGAAAGCTTTTGTGTCTTTTGAACTTTTAATATGCAGTTAAAAGCAGAATACAAGTGAAACACAAGATAAAGAAAACAAATCACAGTATTCATAATATAAAAAGGCAATAAACTAATACAAAATACAACAAAGAAAAAGTAAACTAATCTTTCCTTCACAGCAAAGTGTAGCAGAGTATGGGTGAGTTTTTCAAATAAAGCTCTGAAATGTTTTATTTTACCCTTATATAGAAGATTTAGTTCCTAGCTCTGTCTCCCTCAGTTCACAAATGATTAAGCTTAAGTGACCTTTTCAGTCTTATGTATGAGTCCTTAATTGGTCAGTTCTAATTTCTGCCTGACTCACAAGAGACAGAGCTTTGGTCTCTTTTGAAGTTTTAATATGCATTTAAAAGCAGAATACAAGTGAAACACAAGGTAAAGAAAACAAATCACATTATTCAAAATATAAAAAGGCAATAAACTAATACAAAATACAACAAATAAAAAGCAAACTAATCTTTCCTTCACAGCAAAGTGTAGCAGAGTCTGGGTGAGCCTTTCTAATAAAGCCTGAAATGTTTTATTTTACCCCTTAGATAGAAGGTTTAGTTCCTAGCTCCACTCCCTCAGTTCACAAATGATTAACCTTAAGTGACCTCTTCTATGTTATGTATGACTCCTTAATTGGTCAGTTCTAATTAATGCCTGACTCACAAGAGATAGAGCTGTGGTCTCTTTTGAAGTTTTAATATGCAGTTAAAAGAATAATACCAGTGAAACACAAGGTAAAGAAAACAAATCACAGTATTCAAAATATTAAAAGCACATTAATGGAAAATACAAAAAATAAAAAGCAAACTAACCTTTCCTTTGCAGCAAAGTGTAGCAGAGTCTATATGAGCCATTCTAATAAAGCTCTGAAATATTTTATTTTACCCCTTAAATAGAAGTTTTAGTTCCAAGCTCCACACCCTCAGTTTACAAATGATTAACCTTAAGTGACCTCTTTTATCTTATGTGTGAGTCCTTAATTGGTCAGGTCTAATTTCTGCCTGACTCACAAGAGACAGAGCGGTGGTCTGTTTTGAAGTTTTAATATGCAGTTAAAAGCAGAATACAAGTGAAACATAAGATACAGAAAACAAATCACAGTATTCAAAATATAAAAAATGCAATAACCTAATACAAAATACAACAAATAAAAAGCAACCTAACTTTTCCTTCAGAGCAAAGTGTAACAAAGTCTGGTTGAGCCTTTCTAATCAAGCTCTGAAATGTTTTATTTTACCCCTTAAATAGAAGGTTTAGTTCCTAGCTCCACCCCTTCAGTTCACAAATGATTAACCTTAAGTGACCTCTTCTATCTTATGTATGACTCGTTAATTCGTCCGTTCTAATTTCTGTCTGACTCACAAGAGACAGAGCTTTGGTCTCTTTTGAAGTTTTAATATGCAGTTAAAAGCAGAATACAAGTGAAACACAAGGTAAAGAAAACAAATCACAGTATTCAAAATATAAAAAGGCAATAAACTAATACAAAATACAACAAATAAAAAGCAAACTAATCTTTCCTTCACAGCAAAGTGTAAAAGAGTCTGGGTGAGGCTTTCTAATAAAGCTCTGAAATGTTTTCTTTTACCCCTTAAAGAGAAGATTTAGTTCCTAGCTCCACCCCCTCAGTTCACAAAGGATTAACCTTCAGTGACCTCTTCTGTCTTATGTATGAGTCCTTAATTGGTCAGTTCTAATTTCTGCCTGACTCACAAGAGACAGAGCTGTGGTCTCTTTTGAAGAATTAATATGCAGTTAATAGCAGAATACAAGTGAAACACAAGGTAAAGAAAACAAATTATAATATTCAAAATATAAAAAGGCAATAAACTAAAACAAAATACAAGAAATAAAAAGCAAACTAACCTTCCTTCACAGCAAAGTGTATCAGAGTCTGGTGAGCTTTTCAAATAAAGCTCTGAAATGTTTTATTTTACCCCTTATATAGAAGATTTAGTTCCTAGCTCCGCCCCCCTCAGTTCACAAATGATTAATCTTAAGTGACCTCTTATATCTTATGTATGAGTCCTTAATTGGTCAGTTCTAATTTCTGCCTGACACACAGGAGACAAAGCTGTGGTCTCTTTTGAAGTTTTAACATGCAGTTAAAAGCAGAATAAAAGTGAAACACAAGGTAAAGAAAACAAATCACAGTATTCAAAATATAAAAAGGCAATAAACTATTACAAAATACAACAAATAAAAAGCAACCTAACCTTTCCTTTAGAGCAAAGTGTAGCAAAGTCTGGTTGAGTCTTTCTAATCAAGATCTGAAGAGATAGAGCTCTTGGCTCTTTTGAAGTTTTAATATGCAGTTAAAAAAGAAAGAAAAACGTAAAAAAAAAATAATATTAAAAATAAAAAAAGAAAAAAAAAAAAAAATTTTAAAAGAAAAATAAACCTTTCCTTACACATTTGAAATTTAATGTCTAGTGATTTGGAGTATCGCAAACAGCATAGGCAAGTATTCACTGATACTAAACAAAGACTGCAAACATTGCAAGTATATCCATTTCTTTCTGTCTGGTGCTTCATCTCATTATTTATATTTTCATAACAACCAGGTCTATCTCTGTTTTATTGTCATATGTTATTTTTTTACCAGTGTGTAAAGTAGTCCTTTCAATGTGTACATCATTTCTTATTAGGGGAAGTACTGTGGCTACCTGTAGTCATTAAAGCTAGTATTTAAATATTAGAACTTTCCTAAACCACTCAATGTACCTTCAGACTTTTGTTAAGTCTTTTCTGTGTACACCCTTAACAGGTATATATCAAAGAGGAAGACTGTGAAAGCTGATTGTTTCCTGCAGTCAGAATAATCCCACATACACACAAAGGCAATTAATAGAGAGCACTACTCAATGTTTGTCCTCACATTGCTAGGTTGTGTGTATCTAATTGTGTGAATCCTTACATCGGGTTTTATATTCTATACACTTAGTGCAGCTTTTGGTATTCAAATTGCTAATGGAAGTCACACCTCATTTGCATACTCACAGTACTCACCACGGCTGACTCTGCACTATACCAGGTAATGGTGAAGCTAATGCCCTTGTGTCACACTGGGAAAACTGTTATGAAACACAGATCTTGATACTGCTCAAAAACACAACTTCGCTGTTTTTGAAACACATAGCTTGATACTGCTAGAAATACAAGACTTTGGGAAATGTATCATTTTCTAAAGTGCTGTATTGATGTATGTTGCTATGTCTTTAATAAAATACTTTAGTTTAACATTCAGGTGTAGATGCAGTGATTACTGAAAAGTAGTTTTAATTATCTTACATATTTTTTTTTGCTTTTATCTCTTCCTTTTCTATATGTGTCATTTTCTATAATTACTAGATGCTGCATGACAGAATTATTTATGCCATGCAGATGATTGCATCATAAGTATGTAGGGAGGTCTAGCATTTTTATTTCATTGCTTGGGAAAAGAAAAAATTGGTACTGTATGTATATTTCTACATGACTGAACTCCAGGCAGTGGATCTGGCAGTTCCGACAATTTTTCGAATGCTACATTTGTCATTTTTATTGTTAATGCTGCTATTTATTACACAGTTAAATTATGTTTTTCCATTACAGAGTGCTATAGAAGCTGTGTTTTATACTTGAGTTTTAAATATACTCTTTTTGGGGAGGGGTTTTAGAATATATAGGTAGGGGGTGTGTGGGGGGCACAGCCACCCACAATGGGGGGTGTGGGGGTGAAGCCCCCTTACTTTTCTGTTACTAAACAATGTACATCAAGGTAACAATGTCATAGCAAAGATATGAGAGTGGGGCTGTGCACACCTATATATTCTAGCTCGGGAATTGGCACTACAGTGGGGAGGGCATATTCCATTTTCTTGCTAATACTACTTGTGGGTCAAATGGCTTTCGCCTCAGCTTTCGAACAAATAAAACTTTCATCGACTGATCTGAAAAAATCAGATGTCCACTAAACCGAGCTTTCAGGCTAAATGAAGGTAATCCCATATATATATATATATATATATATATATATATATATATATATATATATATATATATATATGTATATTACATGCTTAACCAATATTTTTATATTTGCAATAGGGACGCCTTAGATTTCAGCCCCAAACAAGGGGATTGAAGGAATAATTTCACAGTATCTCCCAGAGGTTGTCATACACTAAAGGTTTATTATCAAGAGAGTGAAAAGAGTTTAGATGTAATTGAAATGCTTGACAATTAAAGTGCAACAGAAACATGTTATAAGAAAGTGTCATACACATTTTGAAATTTAATGTCTGGATGATTTAGATTATTGCAAACAGCATAGGCAAGTATTCACACAATACAAAACAAGACTGTATTGCAAGTGTATCCATTTCTTTCTGTCTGATTGCTTCATCTCATTATTTATACTTTCATTTATAGCAGGGTCTATCTCACCATTTTTTGTTGTCATATGTTATTTACCAATGTGTAAGTAGTCCTTTCAATGTACATCATTTCTTATTAAGGGGAAGTACTGTAGCTGTAGTCATTAAAGCTAGTATTTAAATATTTAGAACTTTTCTAAACCACTCAATGTACCTTCAGACTTTTTATTCAAGTCTTTTTTCTGTGGCACACCCTTAACAGGTATATAATATCAAGAGAGGGAAGACTGTAAGCTGATTGTTCCTGCAGTCAGAATAATCACATACACACAAAGGCCTTGTAATTAATAGAGCACTTCTCAATGTTTGTCCTCCACATTGCTACACGTTGTGTGTATCTAATTGTGTGGTCTTACATCAGTTTTATATTCTATACACTTAGTGCAGCTTTTGAGTATTCAGAATTGCTAGTAAGTCACACCTCATTTGCATACTCACAGTACTCACGAGGGCTGACTCTGCACCCTATATAAAGGTAATGGGTGAAGCTAATGCCCTTGTGTCACACTGGGAAAACTGTTTTGAAACACGAATCATGATACTGCTCAAAAAACAAATTGCTGTTTTGAAACACATAGCTTGATACTGCCAAAGTACAAGACTTTGGGGAAATGTATCTGTTTCTAAAAGTGCTGTATTATTAATGTATGTTGCTATGTCTTCAATAATGCTTTTAGTTTTAACATTAAAGGTGAATTGCAGTGATTGCTGAAAAGTAAGTTTTAATTATCTTACATATTTTTTTGCTTTTTATCTCTTCCTTTCTAGGGCCATGTCTGCATTTCTCCACTGAATGCTAAATGACAAATTATTTTATACCATGCAGATTTAAATCTCATACAGGGATATGAAACCAAGAAGCAATCTGTATCCATAAGCTACCATATAGTGATGCAGAAAATGGGGTCATTATCCCAGGCCTTATGTCACCATGCAGATTTTCTGTTAGGGAGGCTAGAGTTCACCAATCTGTCCTCTACAGTGTATGGCAGGTGGTCAACATTAATGCTGTCAGAGGGCACTGAAGGACCTATTCACAGATACAACATGGACACATGACAGGATAGCCTCTGCCAACTGTAGAGGCCACTGCATTTGCCAGGAACAGATGTCTGCAGGGGGTAGTCCTGCTCTTGTACCACCATTAACTTTGAAGTTCCTGTCCACTGTCAAATCAGATAACTCAGCAGAGGGTTCCACCAGAATCCTTGATGTTGGTGCAAGTGTGGGGGACAGACACAAAGTATCACAACAGATGTTCCAGGTATGCAAAGAAATCAAGTGTCATTGTTTATCTTTATATGTATACATCCTAAGATATCTGATATACATACATAGATATATATAGACACACAGGCACACACACACACACACACACACACACACACACACACACATTGATAACTGTGAGACATACTATATTCATACAAAAATAGTGGAATTTGCTTTGAGTTTGAGCAATCAACTGTTCACTACAGTTTTCATGAGAATATTTTTCAATTTGCACTTCTGAAGGGACTGTTTCTCTTTTTCTTATTTCATTTGCAAACTTCTTTCCTTTCCATTCTTCACATACCTGCATATCTGGATTGCAGGCTGCTAGCTCACCTGCATGTGGTAAGCACACATTTGTTTATTGTTAATGCCAATATATAAAGGTAGATTCAGATCTATATGACAGTATAGTTTGTGTACTTTTAGCATCTGTCAAGAAGTTTAACATACCTTTAGAATAATGAAAATATGTGATAAATTTTATTCTCCAATTTTTCTATTTGTTATGTTTGTACTTGTTATCGCAAGTGATCCTGAGAGTGGCACTGTGGAGACTCTTACTACCTGATGTCACAGTATCAGTAGCCACTGATGATGATAGTAGCAATGAAGAGATACAGTCTGGGAGTGCAGAGATGAAGTCTGACACTGGGGAGTTTGCTTGACTCACATGTGCGTAATACTTATTCCAGACACTATGTTTATGCTTACCCAGGATACAGAGACCCTGATATAGGACAGGTTGGGGTTGGCCTGTTGGTAAGTCTAGTGTTGTTACTTAAGTTGCAGAGCTGGTTGCTTGTCCCAGTAGCCATTGTGACTGCATGGGTGCCACTCAGAAGAGTTGGTAGGAGTGCTTGCTTGAAGGAGGCCTGCTGTCACTCTTCTCCTGTAGCTTCAGTATGTTATAAGGTCCTGCCAGATGCTGTAGGGTCATAGTACGGCACAGGCATGTTCTACCTAGGCCTCAGAAGATGGTGTGACTGCTAAATGGCACACATTCTGACATAGTGATTCCCTGAACCATGTGTGGGCAAATTTTGTTAGAATGAATGACACACTGGATCAGGCAGTCTCCCAGGAGGGGCGAATGTGGCTGGACAGCTGCTACATCTTCTGGTGTTAGCAGGCGTGGCCATGCAAGATCCCACTCCCACAGTGATACTTCATCAGCTGATCTGCCAGTGATGCAGTGTCTACACCCTCATGTGTTAGGCCATGGGTTTTGGTTCTGGATATAGTCATGTGGAAGCTCATCCAGCAGGCATCACTCTCATGTTCAGGGTGGCATCCCAACTTTTGTAGGCCTGTGAAGTAGCAGTGTACCTCATGACAGAGGTAGTTCTCCTGAGTGGAGGATGATGAATCTCAACAGAGTATTCTACCATGCATGGCTCACACATGTCAAACTGCCATGAAGTAGTGTTAGAGATATTACTGTCATAACTGTACACCTCAAACAAATGTGCTCTGCTTAGGCTTAGGGCATATGCAGATTTCCATATAGAGCAATAGGTTTTATATATATGTATATATTTTTCTCTTTTACAGTTTCCACACTTACCTTGTCGTGCTGCAGCTTGAACTGCTTATCGTGGGGTTGTCCCTGTCTGATCACAGCCATTACATGGTTAAGTAAATGTTATGTGGAGTCTGGTAAGCATCAGTTTTCCTATTTGTATGTGTATGAGATCTTGGAGCTTTGACCCACAAATGCTGACAGTGCATACTATCCTTTGCCTCTTAGCCAGAGCGGGGAGGGATGTGTGCATGCCCCTCTGTCTGCAAGCACCATCTGCGTGTAGTTCTCCATCAAAGTTCTCATCTCTTTCCTGCTGCTGCCTTTCTTTGTGGTCCTTAAAACTGTGGTCCTGCCCCTTGATGTCCTTGTTAGGCTGTTTCCTGAGAATGATATTGTGGTAACTTGGCACACACTGTAAATATTTTGGCAGAGATTCCCAGGTCTTATTGTAAAGCAACTCCTGATGTGTCATGACACTTGAGACCTTGATTAAAGCAAACCAAACACACATTCTGTGATATTCCTTGTCTGAGAGCATGGGCCTCATTGCATCTTTGCTTATTAGGGTGTGTGGGTTTCTCATGGGTGTCATAAGCCAGGTCTCCATTTACCTTAACCTGCATCCCCACTAGATGCCCTTGACGGATATAACCACTAGCAAACAGATTGTGTGCCATATGTTTGGAGTCATAGAGTACTTGGAGTTACCTGCACAGACATTGTAGATGATCTCTTGGACATTACTGACCACCTGGCAGTTTATAAGTAGAATCTATCTGTTGATGTACCCTACTTCCTTGTTCTCTGGTGGACTTTTTATTTCTATGTGTGTACAATCCATTTGCCCCAACACTTCATGGAAGTGTGCTGCTGCATAAATTATATGTGTTCTTGCTATCTCCTGTGGGGCTTGTGGGAAACAGAGATGCTTCAAACATTATATATAAAAACTGATGAAATATTCTAGAGTTAGATGCCTGTGATACCACTAATATCCCTGTGGATCTCTGGTATCAATGGCTGGTATACGTAATGCTAAACATGCATTTGTTTCCAATGAAATGGGTTCTCCACAATTTCCCTGAGGGCCTGAGGGTAGGGGGCGGCAAGTTGCATTTTCCACAGTATTTTCTCTCTACACATGTCTGTCAACAATTTTTGTTTCATGCAGTCCATGATAAGTAAAATGAGGTCTAAACACACCCTTTCTTGCCTGAGCTCTGGCAGCAACAGCACACTGATTTGAAGTCTATTTCTTTTACAGTCTTAACAATTTCAGCAGCACCCCCTAACATGTTTTTCTAAGTGTAATCATGTGTCTGTGTTCCATAGAGTTTTTGTTATACATAGCAGAAGCCTACACTGAGTGTACATGATTGCTTTATAGCTCCGTGAGTATCTCTCACCATATTAGATTGGTTAATTAGTATGTACTTTAGCTGTCTATATTTTATAGGTTCATAGGTTCATAGGTCCGGTACTAGACTATCTGCCTGAAGGCATTTATAAGCCTAGCCAGAATGTATTTGGCTTTAGCCACCCCCTTAGATTAGCTCTATTGCCTCTATCCAGTACGGCCACTGGTTGATCCCTAGGGTAAACTTTCTGTTTCCCATCCACTCGTCAGTTTTTCTCTGGAAGGGGTGTTGGCGAGGAGCTCTGCCTAATATAGGTGGAATCTTGTTTCCAAAGCATGGGAAGTCTCTGGGACAGAGATATCCCTCCAGCATGTCTATATATTGTTGTGGTGAGGTTTATATCCCTAGAGTGTGTGTGGCTGGGGATATAGTTTTCTTTAGGTGGAGCATGTCCATCAATGCTGGGTTTGGTGTGGCCTTGCATGTCAGGCAGAGATCACCTCTGGAGTACAGGAGGTATGCAAATGAGTACGAGCTACTGGAGTTTTTCAATTAGGAGCTTTATAGGGCATCTGTTTGAGGCCAGTGATCCTCTTGGTGAGGGTACTTCTGTGGTCTTTCAAAGCTGTTGCAGGTGTCTTGCAGTTGCATTCCAAATGAGGCATTGTATGCTCTATGATGGGTCCTGATAAGTGATGAGTAGAGGCATGATGACCTGTTTTGATCTGGATGCAAACCCTTTTGTGATTAGGTAGGGCCACATAGAAAGATTTTTCTTCCTTTGGCAATGTAATGATTATCAAGGAGAGATTACTATCTACCTGAGTCCCCAGATCCCTTATTACATCTCTTCCATTATTTGGGGGCTACCACCTATGTGGGATTTGTAGGTACTTTGTTTTTCAAGGGGATGGGCTATGCAATTTTTGGTATTTAGCTTGAGGCCATGATTTTTGACACAAAGTATCTGTCTCAATGTTCATAGGTTGGTACTAGGCTATCGGCCTAGGGCCTATACAAACCTAGCCATAACAGTTCCCTGGCTATTTCTTCCCACACTATTTATTTCCACTTGGACCCCTGGCTAGCAGGGTGACTGATGTGATCCACTGGGGGTGAATTTCCTTTCTACCATCCAATCATCCAAGGTTCCTTTTGGAGGGCCCAAGGAGGCACTCTGCTTGACATGTATGGAGTTTGTCTATTCCAGAGTCTGGGGAGTTTCTGGGTCAGGAACCTGTACCTCCAGCATGTTTTGTTTGTTGTGATGACAAGGTTTAGATCCCTGGGCATGTGGTTCTGAGGGATTGGAGTTTCTTTAAGTGTAGCATGTCCAGCAGCTCTGGGTTGGCCTTGTGTATGTTAAGCAGAGATGGCCTCTGGGTAGATGATATGCAACAGAGTATAGCTGGAGTTTTTAAGGTGGTCAGCATAGGAATCTGCTTTAGGCCAGTGATTCTTTTAGTGAAGTATTTCTCTTTGACCTTTCAAGTTATTGCAGATGTCTTGAGAGGTACATACCAGTAGATGTTGTATTCTATAATGGGTCAAATGAGGGATGAGTAAGGTGGGACAATGACCTCCTTTTTTTTTCTGAATGAAAAGCATTTAGTGATGTGGGGTGCCACATAGAGGATGTCCTGACTGTTGTGATGATGTGGTCTCTTTTAAAAGTTTTAATATGCAGTTAAAGCAGAATACAAATTATGAAGCAGGAGTAAAGAAAACAGATCACAGTATTCAAAATGTAAATGCAATAAACTAATACAAAATACAATAAATAAAAGCAAACTATCCTTTCCTTCAGAACCAAAGTGAAGAAAAGTCTGGGTGAGCCTTTCTAATCAAGCTCTGAAATGTTTTATTTTACCACACTTAAAAGAAGGTTTAGTTCCTAAGCTCCACCCCTTCCAGTTCTAAAATGATTAACCTTAGTGACATTTTCTATTGTATGTATGAGTCCTTAGTGGTCCGTTCTAATTTGATCTGACTCACAAGGACGGAGAAGCACACTTTTGCAGTTTTAATAGGCATTTAAAAGCAAGAATACAAAAGTGAAACACAAGGTAAAGAAAAGGAAGCAATCACAGTAATCAAAATATAAAAGCCAATATTTAATACAAAATACAACAAATAAGCGATATAATATTTCCTTCACAGCAAAGTGTAGCAGAGTTTGGATGAGCTTTTCAAATAAAGCTCTGAAATGTTTCATTTTGCTTAAATAGAAGATTTAGTTCCTAGCTCACCCTCAAGTTCACAAATGATTAACCTTAAGTGATTGCCTTCTTTCTTATGCATGAATCCTTAATTGGTCAGTTCTAATTTCTGCCTCACTCACAAGAGACAAAGCTGTGGTCTCTTTTGAAGTTTTAATATGCAGTTAAAAAGCAGAATACTGTTTTATTTTACCACTTATATAGAGAGTTTAGTTTCAAGCTCCTCCTACAGTTCACAAATGATTAGCCTTAGTGACCTCTTCTACCTTATGTATGGCTTATTAATTGGTCAGTTCTAATTGTTACTTCTGACTCACAGAGATAGAAAGCTGTGGTCTCTTTTTGAAGTTTTAATATACGTTAAAGAAGATTACCAGTGAAACACAAGGTAAAGAAAACAAATCACAGTATTCAAAATATAAAGGCAATAAGCTTATATAAAATACAACAAATAAAAAGCAAACTAATCTTCCCTTCACAGCAAAAGTGTAGCAAGTCTTTGTAAGGACTTTCTAATAAAGCTCTCAAATGTTTTCTTTTACCCCTTAAATAGAAGATTTAGTTCCTAGCTCCACCCCCTCAATTCACAAATGATTAACATTCAGTGACCTCTTCTATCTTATATATGATTCCTTAATTGGCCAGATCTAATTTCTGCCTGACTCACAAGAGACAAAGCTGTGGTCTCTTTTGAAGTTTTTAGTATGCAGTTAAAGCAGAGGAATACAGAGTGAAACACAAGGTAAAGAAAACATATCACAGTATTCAAATATAATTTGATAAACTAATACAAAATACAACAAATAAAAGCAAACTAACTTTCCTACACAGCAAAGTGTAGGAGCATCTAGTGAGCCTTTCTAATAAAGCTCTGAATTTTTTTTATTTTACCCATTAAATAAGAGGTTTAGTTTCAAGAAGCTCCACCACCTCAGTTCACAAATGATTAATAGAAGTGACCTCTTATATCTTATGTATGACTCCTTAATTAGTCAGTTCTAATTATTACCTGACTCACAAGAGATAGAGCTGTGGTCCTTTTAAGGATTTGAATATGCGGTTAAAAGCAGAATACCAGTGAAACACAAGGTAAGAAAACAAATCACATTATTCAAAATATAAAAGAAATAAGCTAATGGAAAGCACAATAAATTAAAAGCAAACTAACTTTTCATTCACAGAAAGTGCAGCAGCGTCATAGGTAAGCCTTTCTAATAAAGCTCTAAAATGTTTTATTTTACCCCTTAAATAGATGGTTTGTTCCTAAGCTCCACCTTCAGTTCACAAATGATTAACCTTAAGTGACCTTGTCTGTCTTATGTATGAGTCCTTAATTGGTCGTTTTTAATTTCTGCCTGACTCACAAGAGACAGAGCTGTAGTCTCTTTAAAGCTTTTAATATGCAGTTAAAGCAGAATACAAGTGAAACACAAGGTAAAGAAACAAATCCTGGTATTCAAAGGCAAATGCAATAAACTAATACAAACCCTGATAAAGCCAAGCAAACTAACCTTTCCTTTAAGAGCAAAGTGTAGAAAGATAGGTGTTGCTTTCTAATCAAGCTCTGAAATGTTTTATTTTACCCTTAAATAGAAGGTTTTAGTTCTAGCTCCACCACTTCAGTTCACAAATGATTAACCTTGGTGATCTCTTCTATCTTATGTATGAGTCCTTAATTGGTCCATTCTAATTTATGTCTGACTCACAAGAAAGCTTTTGTGTCTTTGAACTTTTTAATATGCAGTTAAAGCAGAATACAAGTGAAACACAAAGATAAAGAAAACAAATCTATTCGTAATATAAAAGGCAATAAACTAATACAAAATACAACAAAGAAAAAGTAAACTAATCTTTCCTTCACAGCAAAGTGTAGCAGAGTATAGGTGAGCTTTTTCAAATAAAGCTCTGAAATGTTTTATTTACCCTTATATAGAAGATTTAGTTCCTATCCTGTCCCCTCAGTTCTACAAATGATTAAGCAAGTGACCTTTTCAGTCTTATGTATGGAGTCCTTAATGGTCAGTTCTAATTTCTGCCTGACTCACAGAGACAGAGCTTTGGTCTCTTTTTGAAGTTTTTAATATGCATTTTAAAGCAGAATACAAGTGAAACACAGGTAAAACAAATCACACATTTATTCCAAAAGAATATAAAAAGGCAATACACTAATACAAATACAACAAGTAAAAAGCAAACTAATCTTTCCTTCACAGCAAAGTGCTTGGCAGAGTCTGGGTGAGCCTTTTCTAATAAAGCCTGAAATGTTTTATTTTACCTTAGATAGAAGGTTTAGTTCCTAGCTCCACTTCCTCAGTTCACAAATGATTGGCCTTAAGTGACCTCTTCTATGTTATGTATGACTCCTTGGTGGTCAGTTCTAATTAATGCCTGACTCAGAGAGAGATGGAGGCTGTGGTCTCTTTTGAAGTTTTAATATGCAGTTTAAAAGAATAATACCAGTGAAACACAAAGGTAAAGAAAACAAATCACAGTATTCAAAATATAAAAAAGCACATTAATGGAAAATACAAAAATAAAAAGCAAACTAACCTTTCCTTTTGCAGCAAAGTCTTAGCAGAGTCTATATGAGCCATTCTAATAAATCTCTGAAATATTTTATTTTACCTTAATTAGAAGTTTTAGTTTCAAGCTCCACACCCTCAAGGTTTACAAATGATTAACCTTAAGTGACCTCTTTTTATCTTATGTATGAGTCCTTAATTGAGGTCAGGTCTAATTTCTGCCTGACTCACAAGAGACAGAGCTGTGGTCTGTTTTGAAGTTTTAATATGCGTAGTTAAAAGCAGAGATAAAGTGAAACATAAGGTAAAGAAAACAAATCACAGTATTCAAAATGATAAAAATGCAATAAACTAATGTACGGAAATACAAGAAATAAAAAGCAAACTAACCTTTCCTTCACAGCAAAGTGTAGCAGAGTTTGGGTGAGCCTTTCAAATAAAGCTCTGCAATGTTTTATTTTACCCCTTAAATAGAATGTTTAGTTCCACGGTCCACATCCTCAGTTCACAAATGATTAACTTTAAGTGACCTCTTCTATCTTATGTAAGAGTCACCTTCGTTAATTCATCAGTTCTAATTTTTGCCTGACTCACAAGAGACAGAGCTGTTGTCTCTTTTGAAATTTTAATATGCAGTTAAAAGCAGAATACAAGTGAAACACAAGGTAAAGAAAATTAATCACAATATT
The DNA here is from genome assembly GCF_019279795.1 of Protopterus annectens. Lineage (NCBI taxonomy): Eukaryota > Metazoa > Chordata > Ceratodontiformes > Protopteridae > Protopterus > Protopterus annectens. The sequence goes on from NC_056747.1 coordinate 22,753,892, forward strand.
CAAAATATAAAAAGGCAAAAAACTAATACTAAATACAACATATAAGAAGCAAACTAACTTTTCCTTCACAGTAAAGTGTAGCAGAGTCTGCAGTGAAACTTCTAATAAAGCTCTGAAATCATTTTCTTTTACCCCTTAAATGAAGATTTAGTTCCTAGCTCCACCCCCTCAAAGTTCACACAAATGATTAACCCTAAGTGACCTTTTCTATCTTATGTATAAGTCCTTAATTGGTCAGTTCTAGTTCACTGCCTGACTCACAAGGGAACAGAGCTGTGAATGTCATCTTTTGAAGTTTTAATATGTAGTTAAAAGCAGAATACAAGTGAAACACAAGGGGTTAAAGAAAACAAATCACAGTATTCAAAATATAAAAGGTGCAATAAGCCTAATACAAAATGCAACAAATAAAAAATCAAATAACCTTTTCTTCACAGGAAAGTGTAGCAGAAGAGTATAGGTATTGCTACAATAAAGCTCTGAAATGTTTTATTTGCCCTTAAATAGAAGGTTTAGTTCCTAGCTCCACCCTTTCAGTTTACAACTGATTAACGTTAAGTGATCTATTCTATCTTATGTTTGAGTCCATAAATGGTCCGTTCTAATTTCTGTCTGACTCAAAGAGAAAAGGCACTAATGGCCTCTTTTGAAGAATTAATATGCAGTTAATAGCAGAATACAAGTGAAACACAAGGTAAAGAAAACAAATTATAATATTCAAAATATAAAAAGGCAATAAACTAAAACAAAATACAAGAAATAAAAAGCAAACTAACCTTCCTTCACAGCAAAGTGTATCAGAGTCTGATGAGCTTTTCAAATAAAGAAACTCTGAAATGTTTTATTTTACCTTATATAGAAGATTTGGTTCCTAGTTCCACTTCCCCTCAGTTCCACAAATGATTAAACTTAAGTGACCTCTTATATCTTATGTATGGGTCCTTAATTGGGTCAGTTCTAATTTCTGCCTGACACACAGGAGACAAAGCTGTGAAAATTCTCTTTTGGGATTTTAACATGCAATTAAAGCAGAATAAAGTGAAACACAAGGTAAAAAGAAAACAAATCCACAGTATTCAAAATATAAAAAGGCAATAAACTATCACAAATACAACAAATAAAGCAACCTAACCTTTCCTTTAGAGCAAAGTGTAGCAAAGTCTGGTTGAGTCTTTCTAATCAAGACCTGAAATGTTTTATTTTACCCCTTAAATATAAGGTTTAGTTCATAGCTCCACCCTTCCAGTTCACAAATGATTAACCTTAAGTGACCTCTTCTATCTTATTATGAGTCCTTAATTTGGTAAGTTCTTATTAATGCCTAACTCAGAAGAGATAGAGGCTCTGGTCTGTTTTGAAGTTTTAATATGCAGTTCAAAGAAGAATACCAGTGCAACATAAGGTAAAGAAAACAAATCACAGTATTCAAAATATAAAAAAGCAAATTAATGGAAATTACAAAAAATAAAAAGCAAACTAACCTTTCCTTTGCAACAAAGTGTAGCAGAGTCTATATGAGCCATTCTAATAAAGCTCTGAAATATTTTATTTTACACCTTAAATAGAAGTTTTAGTTCGTAGCTCCACACAGTCAGTTGACAAATGAAAGTTAACCTTAGCGGCCTCTTCTATCTTATGTGTGACTCCCTTAATTGGGTCAGTTCTAATTTATGCCTGACTCACAAGAGATGGGCTGTGGTCTCTTTTTTGAAGTTTCAGTATGCAGTTAAAGCAGAATACAAGTGAAACACAAGGTAAGGAAAACAAATCACTGTATTTAAAATATTAGAAGTAATACACTAATACAAAATACAACACATAAAAAGTATTCTTTTCCTTCACAGCAAAAGTGTAGCAGTATCTATCTGAGCCATTCTAATAAAGCTCTAGGAAATCTTTTATTTACCCCCCTTAAATAGAAGGTTTAGTTCTGGCTCCATCCCTCAGTTTACAAATGATTAACCTTAAATGACCTTTTTCTATCTTATGTAGAGTCCTTGGTGTGGTCAGTTCTATTTTAGGACTGACTCACAAATCAAACAGAGCTGTGGTCTCTTTTGAAGTTTTAATATGCAGTTAAAAGCAGAATAAAAGTGAAACAGAAGGTAAAGAAAACAAATCACAGTAATCAAAATATATAAAAAAGCAACAAACTAATACAAAATACAACAAATAAAAAGCAAACTAACCTTTCCTTCACAGCAAAGTGTAGCAGAGTCTGGGTGAGCCTTTCTAATAAAGCTCTGAAATGATTTGTTTTACCCCTTAAATAGAATTTTAGCTCCTAGCTACACCCGCTTATTTTACAAATGATTAACATTAAGAGACCTCTTCTTTCTTATGCATGAGCATTTAATTGATCAGTCCTAATTTCTGTCTGACTCAAAAGAGACAGAGCTGTGGTCTCTTTTGAAGTTGTAATATGCAGTTAAAAGCAGAATACAAGTGAATGTTCATGGTACAAATGAAAACGTTTGTGAGAATTACAGTTATTCATAGAAGGGCCTAGCCCGTAATGTGTGCAATAAACTTTGATACTTTTTGGTTTGTTTTGTGTTTTAATATAACAAAGAAAAGCAAACTAATCTTTCCTTCAGCAGCAGTTCTGTGTAGCAGATGTCTTGGTGAGCTGATTTAAAATAAACTCAACTGGACGGATAGAGCACTAGCTCTTGTGGCTCTTTTGAAGTTTTAATATGCAGTTAAAAGCAGAATACCAGTGAAACACAAGGTAAAGAAAGTGCAAATCACAGTATTCAAAATATAAAAAGGCAATAAACTAATACAAAATACAACGAATAAAAGAAGCAAACTAACCTTTCCTTCACAGCAAAGTGCTTAGCAGAGTCTGGTTGAGGCTTTTCTAATAAAGCTCTGAAATGCTTTTATTTTACCCCTATAAATAGAAGGTTTAGTTCCTAGCTCCACCCCCTCAGTTCACAAATGATTAGCCTTAAGGTGACCTCTTCTTTATCTTATGTGCTTGAGTCCTTAATTGATCAGTTCTAATTTCTATGCCTGACTCACAAGAGACAGAGCTTTGGTCTCTTGAGAAGTTTTTAAATATTCAGTTAAAAGCAGAATACAAGATTGAAACACAAAGGTACAGAAAAACAAATCATAGTATTCCAAAATATAAAAGAAAAGGCAATAAACTAATACAAACTGCAGCAAATGAAAAGAGCAAACCAACCTTAGCTTTCTTGACAGCAAAGTGTCTTAGCAGAGAGTCTAGGTGAGCCTTGCTTTTCTAATAAAGCTCTGAAATGTTTTATTTTACCTTAAATAGAAGCTTTAGTTATTAGCTCCATCCCCTTCCAGTTTACTAAATGATTAACCTTAAATGACCTTTTCCTATCTTATCGTAGGAGTCCTTAATTGATCAGTTCTAATTTCTGCCTGACTCACAGGAAACGACAAGAGCTGTGGTCTCTTTTGAAGTTTTAATATGCAGTTAAAAGCCCAGAATTCTACAGAAGTGAAACACAAGGTAAAAGAAAACAAATCACAGTATTCCAAAATATACAAAAGATAAGACAATAAACTAATACAAAATATGACAAATAAAAAGCAAATTAACCTTTTCTTCACAGCAAGTGTAAGCAAAGTCTGGGTGAGCCTTTCTAATCAAAGCTCTGAAATGTTTTATTTTACCCATAAAATAGGAGGTTTACTTTCTAGTACACCGCCTCAGTTCACAAATGATTAAACTTTGTGACTCTTCTATCTTATGTACGAGTCCTTAATTGGTCAGTTCTAAATTCTACTTGACTCACAAAAGACAGAGCTAAGGTCTCTTTTGAAGTTTTAAGATGCAGTTAAAAGCTGAATACAAGTGAAACACAAGGTAAAGAAAACAAATCACAGTATTCAAAATATACAAAAGGCAATAAACTAAAACAAAATACAACAACAAATAAAAAGTAAACTAACATATCTTTCCTTCACAGCAAAGTGTAGCAGAGTCTGGGTGTGAGGAGTCTTTCAAATAAAGCTCACAAGAAATGTTTTATGTTTACCTTATAATAGAAGATGTAGTTCCTAGCTCTGTCTCCCCTCAGTTCATAAATGATTAAGCTTAAGTGACCTCTTCTATCTTATGTATGAGTCCTTAATTGGGTCAGTTCACTAATTTCTGCCTGACTCCTACAAGAGACAGGCTTTTGGTCTCTTTGAAGTTTTAATATGCATTTAAAAGCAGAATACAAATTATGAAACACAAGGTAAAGAAAACAAATCACATTATTCAAAATATAAAAGGCAATACACTAATACAAAATACAACAAATAAAAAGCAAACTAATCTTTCCTTCACAGCAGCAAAGTGTAGCAGAGTCTGGAGTGAGCCTTTCTAATAAAAGCCTGAAATGTTTTTATTTTACCTTAGATAGAGGTTTAGTTCTAGCTCCACTCCTCAGTTCACAAATGAGTTAACCTTAGAAGTGACCTCTTCTATGGTATGTACTTGACTCCTTAATTGAATTAGTTCTAATTAATGCCTGACTCCAGAAGAGATAGAGCTGTAGTCTCTTTTGGGGGATTTTTTAATATATGCAGTTAAAGAAGAATAATACCAGTGAAACACAAGGTAAAAGAAACAAATCACAGTATTTAAGGCCATAAAAGCACATTAATGGAAAATACAAAAATAAAAGCAAACTAACCTTTTCCTTTGCAACTAAAAGTGTGCTTAAGAGTCTATATGAGCCATTCTAATAAAACCACAGAAATATTTTATTTTACCTTAATTAGAAGTTTTAGTTTCCAAGCTCCACACCCTCATTTGGTTTACAAATGATTAACCTTAAGTGACCTCTTTTATCTTGTAGTATTGAGGTCCTTAATTGGTCAGGTCTAATTTCTGCCTGACTACTTAAGGGGTTTCGGCGGTGTGGTCTGTTTTCGGAGTTCAGTGCACTACCGTTATTGGATTTAGTGGAAGTACAGTGCGCTACCATTATTGGATTTAGTGGAAATACAGTGCATCGCTGTTATCACTGGATTGCAGTGGAACTACAGTGCAGTGCCATTATTATTGGATTTAGTGTTAGTACAGTGCATCACCACTATTGGATTTAGTGCAAGTACAGTGCATCACCATTAGTACTGGATTTCAAAGAAGTACAGTGCATCCCCATTATTACTAGATTTAGTGGAAGTACATTGCACTGCCGTTATTATTGGATTTAGTGGAAGTGCAGTGCATCACCATTAGTATTCGATTTAGTGGAAGTACAGTACATTGTCATTATTGGATTTAGTGGAAGTACAGTGCATTCTCATTATTATTGGATTTAGTGGAAGTACAGTGCACTGCCATTATCTGATTTAGTGGAAGTACAGTGTACTGCCATTATCTGATTTAGTGGAAGTACCGTGCACTGCTGTTGTTGGATTTAGTGGAAGTACAGTGCATCACCATTATCATTGGATTTATTGGAAGTACAGTGCATTGCCATTATCATTGGATTTAGGGGAAGTACAGTGCATCACCATTATCATTGGATTTATTGGAAGTACAGTGCATTGCCGTTATCATTGGATTTAGGGGAAGTACAGTGCATCACCATTATCATTGGATTTAGTGGAAGTACAGTGCATTGCCATTATCATTGGATTTAGGGGAAGTACAGTGCATTGCCATTATCATTGGATTTAGGGGAAGTACAGTGCATCGCCATTATCATTGGATTTAGTGGAAGTATAGTGCATCGCCATTATCATTGGATTTAGTGGAAGTACAGTGCATCGCCGTTATCATTGGATTTAATGGAAGTACAGTGCATCGCCATTATCATTGGATTTAGGGGAAGTACAGTGCATCGCTGTTATCATTGGATTTATTGGAAGTACAGTGCATCGCCATTATCGTTGGATTTAGGGGAAGTACAGTGCATCGCCATTATCATTGGATTTAGTGGAAGTGCAGTGCATCACCATTATCATTGGATTTAGGGGAAGTACAGTGCATCGCCATTATCATTGGATTTAGTGGAAGTACAGTGCATCGCCATTATCATTGGATTTAGTGGAAGTACAGTGCATTGCCATTATCATTGGATTTAGTGGAAGTACAGTGCATCGCCGTTATCATTGGATTTAGTGGAAGTACAGTCGTACCGTTGTTGGATTTAGTGGGAGTACAGTGCATCACCATTAGTATTGGATTTAGTGGAAGTACAGTGCATCCTCATTATTACTGGATTTAGTGGAAGTACAGTGCATCGCTGTTATCATTGGATTTAAGGGAAGTACAGTGCATCGCTGTTATCATTGGATTTAGTGGAAGTACAGTGCATTGCTGTTATCATTGGATTTAGTGGAAGTACAATGCATTGTCATTATCATTGGATTTAGTGGATGTACAGTGCATCACTGTTATTGGATTTAGTGCAAGTACAGTGCATCACCATTATTACTGGATTTCATGGAAATACAGTCCATCCTCATTATTATTAGATTTAGTGAAAGTACGTTGCACTGCTGTTATTATTGGATTTAGTGGAAGTACAGTGCATCACCATTAGTATTGAATTTAGTGGACGTATAGTGCATTGCCATTATTGGATTTAGTGGAAGTACAGTGCATTCTCATTATTATTGGATTTAGTGGAAGTACAGTGCACTGCCATTATCTGAGTTAGTGGAAGTACAGTGCACTGCCATTATCTGATTTAGTGGAAGTACAGTGCACTGCCATTATCTGATTTAGTGGAAGTACAGTGCACTACTGTTGTTGGATTTGGTGGAAGTACAGTGCATCACCATTATCATTGGATTTAATGGAAGTACAGTGCATCGCTGTTATCATTGGATTTAGTGGAAGTACAGTGTATTGCCGTTATCATTGGATTTAGTGGAAGTACAGTGCATCTCCATTATCATTGGATTTAATGGAAGTACAGTGCATCACCGTTATCATTGGATTTAGTGGAAGTACAGTGCATCGCCGTTATCATTGGATTTAGTGGAAGTACAGTGCATCGCCGTTATCATTGGATTTAGTGGAAGTACAGTGCATCGCCGTTATCATTGGATTTAGTCGAAGTACAGTGCATCTCCGTTATCACTGGATTTAGTGGAAGTACAGTGCATCCTCATTATTGGATTTAATGGAAGTACAGTGCACTACTATTATTGGATTTAGTGGAAGTACAGTGCACTACCATTATTCGATTTAGTGGAAGTACAGTGCATCGCCATTATCACTGGATTTAGTGGAAGTACAGTGCATCCTCATTATTGGATTTAATGGAAGTACAGTGCACTACTGTTATTGGATTTAGTGGAAGTACAGTGCACTACCATTATTGGATTTAGTGGAAGTTCAGTGCACTACCGTTATTGGATTTAGTGGAAGTACAGTGCGCTACCATTATTGGATTTAGTGGAAATACAGTGCATCGCTGTTATCACTGGATTGCAGTGGAACTACAGTGCAGTGCCATTATTATTGGATTTAGTGGAAGTACAGTGCATCACCACTATTGGATTTAGTGCAAGTACAGTGCATCACCATTAGTACTGGATTTCAAAGAAGTACAGTGCATCCCCATTATTACTAGATTTAGTGGAAGTACATTGCACTGCCGTTATTATTGGATTTAGTGGAAGTGCAGTGCATCACCATTAGTATTCGATTTAGTGGAAGTACAGTACATTGCCATTATTGGATTTAGTGGAAGTACAGTGCATTCTCATTATTATTGGATTTAGTGGAAGTACAGTGCACTGCCATTATCTGATTTAGTGGAAGTACAGTGTACTGCCATTATCTGATTTAGTGGAAGTACCGTGCACTGCTGTTGTTGGATTTAGTGGAAGTACAGTGCATCACCATTATCATTGGATTTATTGGAAGTACAGTGCATTGCCATTATCATTGGATTTAGGGGAAGTACAGTGCATCACCATTATCATTGGATTTATTGGAAGTACAGTGCATTGCCGTTATCATTGGATTTAGTGGAAGTACAGTGCATCACCATTGTCATTGGATTTAGTGGAAGTACAGTGCATTGCCATATTATTGGATTTAGTGGAAGTACAGTGCATTGCCATATTATTGGATTTAGTGGAAGTACAGTGCATCACCATTATCACTCCATTGTAGTGGAAGTACAGTGCATCGCCATTAGTACTGGATTTAGTGGGAGTACAGTGCATCACCATTATTATTGGATTTAGTGGAAGTACAGTGCACTGCCATTATTATTGGATTTAGAGGAAGTACAGATCATTGCTATTAATGGATTTAGTGGAAGTACAGTGCATCACCGTTATTATTGGATTTAGTGGAAGTACAGTGCACTGCCATTGTTATTGGATTTAGTGGGAGTACAGTGCATCACCATTAGTATTTGATTTAGTGGAAGTACAGTGCATCACCATTAGTATTGGATTTAGTGGAAGTACAGTGCATCCTCGTTATTACTGGATTTAGTGGAAGTACAGTGCACTACCGTTATTGGATTTAGTGGAAGTACAGTGCATCGCTGTTGTAGTGGAAGTACAGTGCATTGCTGTTACTGGATTTAGTGGAAGTACAGTGCATCACTGTTCTCACTGGATTTAGTGGAAGTACAGTGCACTGCAGTTATTATTGGATTTAGTGGAAGTACAGTGCATTGCCGTATTATTGGATTTAGTGGAAGTACAGTGCACCACCGTTATTGGATTTAGTGGGAGTACAGTGCATCACCATTAGTATTGGATTTAGTGGAAGTACAGTGCATCCTCATTATTACTGGATTTAGTGGAAGTACAGTGCATCCTCGTTATTACTGGATTTAGTGGAAGTACAGTGCATCACCATCACTACTGGATTTAGTGGGAGTACAGTGCATCACCATTAGTATTGGATTTAGTGGAAGTACAGTGCATCCTCGTTATTACTGGATTTAGTGGAAGTACAGTGCACTGCCATTATCTGAGTTAGTGGAAGTACAGTGCACTGCCATTATCTGATTTAGTGGAAGTACAGTGCACTGCCATTATCTGATTTAGTGGAAGTACAGTGCACTGCTGTTGTTAGATTTAGTGGAAGTACAGTACATCGCCATTATCAGTGGATTTATTGGAAGTACAGGGCATCACCATCATTGGATTTAATGGAAGTACAGTGCATCACCATTATCATTGGATTTAATGAAAGTACAGTGCATCACCGTTATCATTGGATTTAGTGGAAGTACAGTGCATCACCATTATCATTGAATTTAGTGGAAGCACAGTGCATTGCCATTATCATTGGATTTAGGGGAAGTACAGTGCATCGCCATTATTATTTGATTTAGGGGAAGTACAGTACACTGCCATTATCTGATTTAGTGGAAGTACAGTGCACTGCTGTTGTTGGATTTAGTGGAAGTACAGTGCATCACTGTTATCATTGGATTTATTGGAAGTACAGTGCATCGCCGTTATCATTGGATTTAGTGGAAGCACAGGGCATCACCGTTATCATTGGATTTAGTGGAAATACAGGGCATCACCATTATTGGATTTAATGGAAGTACAGTGAATCATTTTTATCATTGGATTTAATGGAAATACAGTGCATCACCGTTATCATTGGATTTAGGGGAAGTACAGTGCATCGCTATTATCACTGGATTTAGTAGAAGTACAGTGCATCACCATTATCATTGGATTTAGTGGAAGTACAGTGCATCTCCGTTATCACTGGATTTAGTGGAAGTACAGTGCATCCTCATTATTGGATTTAATGGAAGTACAGTGCACTACTATTATTGGATTTAGTGGAAGTACAGTGCACTACCATTATTGGATTTAGTGGAAGTACAGTGCATCGCTGTTATCACTGGATTTAGTGGAAGTACAGTGCATCCTCATCATTGGATTTAATGAAAGTACAGTGCACTACTGTTATTGGATTTAGTGGAAGTACAGTGCACTACCATTATTGGATTTAGTGGAAGTTCAGTGCACTACCGTTATTGGATTTAGTGGAAGTACAGTGCACTACCGTTATTGGATTTAGTGGAAATACAGTGCATCGCTGTTATCACTGGATTGCAGTGGAACTACAGTGCAGTGCTGTTATTATTGGATTTAGTGGAAGTACAGTGCATCACTATTAGTACTGGATTTCATGAAAGTACAGTGCATCCCCATTATTACTAGATTTAGTGGAAGTACATAGCACTGCCATTATTATTGGATTTAGTGGAAGTACAGTGCATCACCATTAGTATTCGATTTAGTGGAAGTACAGTACATTGCCATTATTGGATTTAGTGGAAGTACAGTGCATTCTCATTATTATTGGATTTAGTGGAAGTACAGTGCACTGCCATTATCTGATTTAGTGGAAGTACAGTGTACTGCCATTATCTGATTTAGTGGAAGTACAGTGCACTGCTGTTGTTGGATTTAGTGGAAGTACAGTGCATCACCATTATCATTGGATTTAATGGAAGTACAGTGCATCGCCATTATCATTGGATTTATTGAGAGTACAGTGCATTGCCATTATCATTGGATTTATGGGAAGTACAGTGCATCGCCATTATCATTGGATTTAGTGGAAGTATAGTGCATCGCCATTATCATTGGATTTAGTGGAAGTACAGTGCATCGCCGTTATCATTGGATTTATAGGATGTACAGTGCATCGCCGTTATCATTGGATTTAGGGGAAGTACAGAGCATCGCTGTTATCATTGGATTTATTGGAAGTACAGTGCATTGACATTATCGTTGGATTTAGGGGAAGTACAGTGCATCGCCATTATCATTGGATTTAGTGGAAGTGCAGTGCATCGCCATTATCATTGGATTGAGGGGAAGTACAGTGCATCGCCATTATCATTGGATTTAGTGGAAGTACAGTGCATTGCCATTATCATTGGATTTAGTGGAAGTACAGTGCATTGCCATTATCATTGGATTTAGGGGTAATACAGTGCATTGCCGTTATCATTGGATTTAGTGGAAGTACAGTGCATCGCCGTTATCATTGGATTTAGTGGAAGTACAGTGCATCACCATTATCATTGGAATTAGGGGAAGTACAGTGCATTGCTGTTATTATTGGATTTAGTGGAAGTACAGTGCATCGCCGTTATCATTGGATTTAGTGGAAGTACAGTGCATTACCGTTATTGGATTTAGTGCAAGTACAGTGCATCACCATTAGTACTGGATTTCGTGGAAGTACAGTGCATCCTCATTATTATTAGATTTAGTGGAAGTACAGTGCATTGCCGTTATCATTGGATTTAGTGGAAGTACAGTGCATCGCTGTTATCATTGGATTTAAGGGAAGTACAGTGCATCGCTGTTATCATTGGATTTAGTGGAAGTACAGTGCATCGCTGTTATCATTGGATTTAGTGGAAGTACAATGCATTGTCATTATCATTGGATTTAGTGGAAGTACAGTGCATCACTGTTATTGGATTTAGTGCAAGTACAGTGCATCACCATTAGTACTGGATTTCATGGAAATACAGTGCATCCTCATTATTATTAGATTTAGTGGAAGTACGTTGCACTGCTGTTATTATTGGATTTAGTGGAAGTACAGTGCATCACCATTAGTATTGAATTTAGTGGAAGTATAGTGCATTGCCATTATTGGATTTAATGGAAGTACAGTGCATTCTCATTATTATTGGATTTAGTGGAAGTACAGTGCACTGCCATTATCTGAGTTAGTGGAAGTACAGTGCACTGCCATTATCTGATTTAGTGGAAGTACAGTGCACTGCCATTATCTGATTTAGTGGAAGTACAGTGCACTACTGTTGTTGGATTTAGTGGAAGTACAGTGCATCACCATTATCATTGGATTTAATGGACGTACAGTGCATCGCCGTTATCATTGGATTTAGTGGAAGTACAGTGTATTGCCGTTATCATTTGGATTTAGTGGAAGTACAGTGCATCTCCATTATCATTGGATTTAGTGGAAGTACAGTGCATCGCCGTTATCATTGGATTTAGTGGAAGTACAGCGCATCGCCGTTATCATTGGATTTAGTGGAAGTACAGTGCATCGCCGTTATCATTGGATTTAGTCAAAGTACAGTGCATCGCCGTTATCATTGGATTGTAGTGGAAGTACAGCATCGTCGTTATTACTGGATTTAGTAGAAGTACAGTGCATCCTCGTTATTGGATTTAATGGAAGTACAGTGCACTACTATTATTGGATTTAGTGGAAGTACAGTGCACTACCATTATTCGATTTAGTGGAAGTACAGTGCATCGCCATTATCACTGGATTTAATGGAAGTACAGTGCATCCTCGTTATTGGATTTAATGGAAGTACAGTGCACTACTGTTATTGGATTTAATGGAAGTACAGTGCACTACCGTTATTGGATTTAGTGGAAGTACAGTGCACTACCATTATTGGATTTAGTGGAAGTACAGTGCATCACTGTTCTCACTGGATTGCAGTGGAACTACAGTGCATTGCCATTATTATTGGATTTAGTGGAAGTACAGTGCATTGCCGTTATTGGATTTAGTGCAAGTACAGTGCATCACCATTAGTATTGGATTTCAAAGAAGTACAGTGCATCCCCATTATTACTAGATTTAGTGGAAGTACATTGCACTGCCGTTATTATTGGATTTAGTGGAAGTGCAGTGCATCACCATTAGTATTCGATTTAGTGGAAGTACAGTACATTGCCATTATTGGATTTAGTGGAAGTACAGTGCATTCTCATTATTATTGGATTTAGTGGAAGTACAGTGCACTGCCATTATCTGATTTAGTGGAAGTACAGTGTACTGCCATTATCTGATTTAGTGGAAGTACCGTGCACTGCTGTTGTTGGATTTAGTGGAAGTACAGTGCATCACCATTATCATTGGATTTATTGGAAGTACAGTGCATTGCCATTATCATTGGATTTAGGGGAAGTACAGTGCATCACCATTATCATTGGATTTATTGGAAGTACAGTGCATTGCCATTATCATTGGATTTAGGGGAAGTACAGTGCATTGCCATTATCATTGGATTTAGTGGAAGTACAGTGCATCGCCGTTATCATTGGATTTAGTGGAAGCACAGTGCATCGCCATTATCATTGGATTTAGTGGAAGTACAGTGCATCGCCATTATCATTGGATTTAGTGGAAGTACAGTGCATCGCCATTATCATTGGATTTAGTGGAAGTACATTGCATCGCCATTATCATTGAATTTAATGGAAGTACAGTGCATCACCGTTATCATTGGATTTAGGGGAAGTACAGTGCATCGCCGTTATCATTGGATTTAATGGAAGTACAGTGCATCGCCATTATCATTGGATTTAGGGGAAGTACAGTGCATTGCCATTATCATTGGATTTAGTGGAAGTACAGTGCATCGCCGTTATCATTGGATTTATTGGAAGTACAGTGCATTGCCATTATCATTGGATTTATTGGAAGTACAGTGCATCGCCGTTATCATTGGATTTAGTGGAAGTACAGTGCATCGCCGTTATCATTGAATTTAGTGGAAGCACAGTGCATTGCCATTATCATTGGATTTAGGGGAAGTACAGTGCATCGCCATTATCATTGGATTTAGGGGAAGTACAATGCATTGCTGTTATTATTGGATTTAGTGGAAGTACATTGCATCACCGTTATCACTGGATTTAGTGGAAGTACAGTGCATCACCGTTATTGGATTTAGTGCAAGTACAGTGCATCACCATTAGTACTGGATTTCGTGGAAGTACAGTGCATCCTCATTATTATTAGATTTAGTGGAAGTACAGTGCATTGCCGTTATCATTGGATTTTGTGGAAGTACAGTGCATCGCTGTTATCATTGGATTTAGGGGAAGTACAGTGCATTGCTGTTATCATTGGATTTAGTGGAAGTACAGTGCATCGCTGTTATCATTGGATTTAGTGGAAGTACAGTGCATCGCTGTTATCATTGGATTTAGTGGAAGTACAATGCATTGCCGTTATCATTGGATTTAGTGGAAGTACAGTGCATCGCTGTTATCATTGGATTTAGGGGAAGTACAGTGCATTGCTGTTATCATTGGATTTAGTGGAAGTACAGTGCATCGCTGTTATCATTGGATTTAGTGGAAGTACAGTGCATCGCTGTTATTATTGGATTTAGTGGAAGTACAATGCATTGCCGTTATCATTGGATTTAGTGGAAGTACAGTGCATCACCGTTATTGGATTTAGTGCAAGTACAGTGCATCACCATTAGTACTGGATTTCGTGGAAATACAGTGCACCCTCATTATTATTAGATTTAGTGAAAGTACATTGCACTGCTGTTATTATTGGATTTAGTGGAAGTACAGTGCATCGCCGTTATCATTGGATTTTGTGGAAGTACAGTGCATCACTGTTATCATTTGATTTAGGGGAAGTACAGTGCATTGCTGTTATCATTGGATTTAGTGGAAGTACAGTGCATCACTGTTATCATTGGATTTAGTGGAAGTACAGTGCATCGCTGTTATCATTGGATTTAGTGGAAGTACAATGCATTGCCGTTATCATTGGATTTAGTGGAAGTACAGTGCATCGCTGTTATCATTGGATTTAGGGGAAGTACAGTGCATTGCTGTTATCATTGGATTTAGTGGAAGTACAGTGCATCGCTGTTATCATTGGATTTAGTGGAAGTACAGTGCATCGCTGTTATTATTGGATTTAGTGGAAGTACAATGCATTGCCGTTATCATTGGATTTAGTGGAAGTACAGTGCATCACCGTTATTGGATTTAGTGCAAGTACAGTGCATCACCATTAGTACTGGATTTCGTGGAAATACAGTGCACCCTCATTATTATTAGATTTAGTGAAAGTACATTGCACTGCTGTTATTATTGGATTTAGTGGAAGTACAGTGCATCGCCGTTATCATTGGATTTAGTGGAAGTACAGTGCATCGCCGTTATCATTGGATTTAGTGGAAGTACAGTGCATCACTGTTATCATTGGATTTAGTGGAAGTACAGTGCATCGCTGTTATCATTGGATTTAGTGGAAGTAGAATGCATTGCCGTTATCATTGGATTTAGTGGAAGTACAGTGCATCACCGTTATTGGATTTAGTGCAAGTACAGTGCATCACCATTAGTACTGGATTTCATGGAAATACAGTGCATCCTCATTATTATTAGATTTAATGGAAGTACGTTGCACTGCTGTTATTATTGGATTTAGTGGAAGTACAGTGCATCACCATTAGTATTGAATTTAGTGGAAGTACAGTACATTGCCATTATTGGATTTAGTGGAAGTACAGTACATTCTCATTATTATTGGATTTAGTGGAAGTACAGTACACTGCCATTATCTGAGTTAGTGGAAGTACAGTGCACTGCCATTATCTGATTTAGTGGAAGTACAGTGCACTGCCATTATCTGATTTAGTGGAAGTACAGTGCACTGCCATTATCTGATTTAGTGGAAGTACAGTACATTGCCATTATCAGTGGATTTATTGGAAGTACAGGGCATCACCATCATTGGATTTAATGGAAGTACAGTGCGTCGCCATTATCATTGGATTTAATGAAAGTACAGTGCATCACCGTTATCATTGGATTTAGTGGAAGTACAGTGCATCACCGTTATCATTGAATTTAGTGGAAGCACAGTGCATTGCCATTATCATTGGATTTAGGGGAAGTACAGTGCATCGCCATTATCATTGGATTTAGGGGAAGTA
Organism: Protopterus annectens; assembly: GCF_019279795.1. Classification (NCBI taxonomy): domain Eukaryota; kingdom Metazoa; phylum Chordata; order Ceratodontiformes; family Protopteridae; genus Protopterus; species Protopterus annectens. The sequence continues at coordinate 22,769,578 of NC_056747.1, forward strand.
CAATGCATTGCTGTTATTATTGGATTTAGTGGAAGTACATTGCATCACCGTTATCACTGGATTTAGTGGAAGTACAGTGCATCACCGTTATTGGATTTAGTGCAAGTACAGTGCATCACCATTAGTACTGGATTTCGTGGAAGTACAGTGCATCCTCATTATTATTAGATTTAGTGGAAGTACAGTGCATTGCCGTTATCATTGGATTTTGTGGAAGTACAGTGCATCGCTGTTATCATTGGATTTAGGGGAAGTACAGTGCATTGCTGTTATCATTGGATTTAGTGGAAGTACAGTGCATCGCTGTTATCATTGGATTTAGTGGAAGTACAGTGCATCGCTGTTATCATTGGATTTAGTGGAAGTACAATGCATTGCCGTTATCATTGGATTTAGTGGAAGTACAGTGCATCACCGTTATTGGATTTAGTGCAAGTACAGTGCATCACCATTAGTACTGGATTTCTTGGAAATACAGTGCACCCTCATTATTATTAGTTTTAGTGAAAGTACATTGCACTGCTGTTATTATTGGATTTAGTGGAAGTACAGTGCATCACCGTTATCATTGGATTTAGTGGAAGTACAGTGCATCGCCGTTATCATTGGATTTAGTGGAAGTACAGTGCATCACTGTTATCATTGGATTTAGTGGAAGTACAGTGCATCGCTGTTATCATTGGATTTAGTGGAAGTACAATGCATTGCCGTTATCATTGGATTTAGTGGAAGTACAGTGCATCACCGTTATTGGATTTAGTGCAAGTACAGTGCATCACCATTAGTACTGGATTTCATGGAAATACAGTGCATCCTCATTATTATTAGATTTAATGGAAGTACGTTGCACTGCTGTTATTATTGGATTTAGTGGAAGTACAGTGCATCACCATTAGTATTGAATTTAGTGGAAGTACAGTACATTGCCATTATTGGATTTAGTGGAAGTACAGTACATTCTCATTATTATTGGATATAGTGGAAGTACAGTACACTGCCATTATCTGAGTTAGTGGAAGTACAGTGCACTGCCATTATCTGATTTAGTGGAAGTACAGTGCACTGCCATTATCTGATTTAGTGGAAGTACAGTGCACTGCTGTTGTTGGATTTAGTGGAAGTACAGTACATCGCCATTATCAGTGGATTTATTGGAAGTACAGGGCATCACCATCATTGGATTTAATGGAAGTACAGTGCATCGCCCTTATCATTGGATTTAATGAAAGTACAGTGCATCACCGTTATCATTGGATTTAGTGGAAGTACAGTGCATCACCATTATCATTGGATTTAGGGGAAGTACAGTGCATCGCCGTTATCATTGGATTTAGTGGAAGTACAGTGCATCACCATTATCATTGGATTTAGGGGAAGTACAGTGCATCGCCATTATCATTGGATTTAGTGGAAGTACAGTGCATCACCGTTATCATTGGATTTAGTGGAAGTACAGTGCATTGCCGTTATCATTGGATTTAGTGGAAGTACAGGGCATCACCGTTATTGGATTTAGTGGAAGTACAGTGCATCGCCGTTATCATTGGTTTTAATGGAAGTACAGTGCATCGCCATTATCATTGGATTTAGTGGAAGTACAGTGCATCGCCGTTATCATTGGATTTAGTGGAAGTACAGTGTATTGCCGTTATCATTGGATTTAGTGGAAGTACAGTGCATCGCCGTTATCATTGGATTTAGTGGAAGTACAGCGCATTTGCATTATCATTGGATTTAGTGGAAGTACAGTGCATCGCCGTTATCATTGGATTTAGTGGAAGTACAGTGCATCGCCATTATCATTGGATTTAGTGGAAGTACAGTGCATCACCGTTATCATTGGATTTAGTGGAAGTACAGTACATTGCAGTTATCATTGGATTTAGTGGAAGTACAGTGCATCGCCGTTATCATTGGATTTAGTGGAAGTACAGTGCATCGCCGTTTTCATTGGATTTAGTGGAAGTACAGTGCATTGCCGTTATCATTGGATTTAGTGGAAGTACAGTGCATCGCCATTATCATTGGATTTAGTGGAAGTACAGTGCATCACCATTATCATTGGATTTAGTGGAAGTACAGGGCATCACCATTATTGGATTTAGTGGAAGTACAGGGCATCGCCGTTATCATTGGATTTAGTGGAAGTACAGGGCATCACCATTATTGGATTTAGTGGAAGTACAGGGCATCGCCATTATCATTATTGGATTGTAGTGATGGGACAAAGCTATTTCTCACCTGTCTCTGAGAATATTTTGGTGAGTATGGTTGGATCATGTTATTTAGAACAGGGCATTTTATGAGTTTGTACAAAAGGCTACAGATTATTACCATTTGTGAATAGGTTTAGTGGTCTTAATTCACATTGTGCTAACATATTTAGTAAAGAGACAGATGTGAGAGGACAGGAGAGGCATAAAGTAGGAGGTAAGCTGTGGCAATATTTTTTCTTTCTGGGTCTGTGAAATTAAGTCTAACCCTATATAGACTTACTAGCTTAATTAATTAATTACAGGTTGTTATATTATCTGGTCATCTATTTCATCTCCTAGGAGCTTGTTATGAGAAACTAGGTTGTATTGTGGTATTATTTGCTGAGGTTATTGTGAAAAGGGAGTTATTTTGGGGTTTATACCACTTTGTTGAATCACTATTTAGCAAACCCCTCTTCATCAAATAAGTATTCTGTGAACAAACTAATCATCAAACTAACTTTTCAGTGAAAACATTCCTAGGGAAAACTGATAGTTGTCTGCCCTAGTGATTGTATAAAAAAAAAACGAAAAAAACTTAACACCTACGCAGGTGGGGGGCTGCACCCCACAACTTCAGAACTAAATATACCAACTCCAGATCACACTGAAAAGGGCAAACTCCAGATGCTGGCCAACCATTGCTTTTGCCCTAGGACAGTTTTCACTGAAAACTTGGTTCTATGATTAGTTTGTTCATTGAATAGTTCTATGAAGAGGTATTCGCTAAGTAGTGATTCAACAAAGTGATATAGACCCGATAATTTGGGGTAAATAGGAGTAGCTTACTCTTTTTACACTTAAAATAAGTTGGGTCTTTTTTCCATGTTTCAACTGATGAGAAAGACTCTGGCGTTGAAGTTCAGGTATGGTTTTGGTTGAGCAGATAACTGTGGAATCATCCTACCTTAGCATACCGAACTATAACAGAAGTATGTAGGTCATTTATGAAAATTTTTAATAGCAAGGACCAAGAATAGAACCTTGGAATACAGCAGTGTCTACTCAAAGAACGAATGAGACACAAGTTTGCTGTTTTACTGACTGCTCTCCCTGCACAAGGTAACTGGAACCAGTGCAAAGATGAATCACCAAGCCAAATATGAGAGTTTTTATAGCATCTTTTGATGACAAACCATGTTGAATGTTTGGACTGGTCTAGGAAAGGTGTTGCTCCTGCTACTTTCATCTTGATAAAACTAACTAATGCAGTAGTAGTACTATGGGTGGTACTAACTAATGCAGTAGCAGTACTATGGGTGGGACTAACTAATGCAGTAGTAGTACTGTGGGTGGGACTAACTAATGCAGTAGTAGTACTATGGGTGGGACTAACTAATGCAGTAGTAATACTATGGGTGGGACTAACTAATGCAGTAGTAGTACAATGGGTGGGACTAACTATTGCAGTAGTAGTACTACTATGGGTGGGACTAACTAATGCAGTAGTAGTACTATGGGTGGGACTAACTAATGCAGTAGTAGTACTATGGGTGGGACTAACTAATGCAGTAGTAGTACTAGTACTATGGGTGGGACTAACTAATGTAATAGTAGTAGTACTATGGGTGGGACTAACTAATGCAGTAGTAGTACTATGGGTGGAACTAACTAATGCAATAGTAGTACTATGGGTGGGACTAACTAATGCAGTAGTAGTACTATGGGTGGGACTAACTAATGCAGTAGTAGTACTATGGGTGGGACTAACTAATGCAGTAGTAGTACTATGGGTGGGACTAACTAATGCAGTAGTAGTACTAGTACTATGGGTGGGACTAACTAATGTAATAGTAGTAGTACTATGGGTGGGACTAACTAATGCAGTAGTAGTACTATGGGTGGAACTAACTAATGCAATAGTAGTACTATGGGTGGGACTAACTAATGCAGTAGTAGTACTATGGGTGGGACTAACTAATGCAGTAGTAGTACTATGGGTGGGACTAACTAATGCAGTAGTAGTACTATGGGTGGGACTAACTAATGCAGTAGTAGTACTATGGGTGGGACTAACTAATGCAGTAGTAGTACTATGGGTGGGACTAACTAATGTAATAGTAGTAGTACTATGAGTGGGACTAACTAATGCAGTAGTAGTACTATGGGTGGAATTAACTAATGCAATAGTAGTACTATGGGTGGGACTAACTAATGCAGTAGTAGTACTATGGGTGGGATAAACTAATGCAGTAGTAGTACTATGGGTGGGGCTAACTAATGCAGTAGTAATACTATGGGTGGGACTAACTAATGCAGTAGAAGTACTATGGGTGGGACTAACTATTGCAGTAGTAGTACTACTATGGGTGGCACTAACTAATGCAGTAGTAGTACTATGGGTGGGACTAACTAATGCAGTAGTAGTACTATGGGTGGGACTAACTAATGCAGTAGTAGTACTATGGGTGGGACTAACTAATGCAGTAGTAGTACTAGTACTATGGGTGGGACTAACTAATGTAATAGTAGTAGTACTATGGGTGGGACTAACTAATGCAGTAGTAGTACTATGGGTGGAACTAACTAATGCAATAGTAGTACTATGGGTGGGACTAACTAATGCAGTAGTAGTACTATGGGTGGGACTAACTAATGCAGTAGTAGTACTATGGGTGGGACTAACTAATGCAGTAGTACTATGGGTGGGACTAACTAATGCAGTAGTAGTACTAGTACTATGGGTGGGACTAACTAATGTAATAGTAGCAGTACTATGGGTGGGACTAACTAATGCAGTAGTAGTACTATGGGTAGAACTAACTAATGCAATAGTAGTACTATGGGTGGGACTAACTAATGCAGTAGTAGTACTATGGGTGGGACTAACTAATGCAGTAGTAGTACTATGGGTGGGACTAACTAATGCAGTAGTAGTACTAGTACTATGGGTGGGACTAACTAATGTAATAGTAGTAGTACTATGGGTGGGACTAACTAATGCAGTAGTAGTACTATGGGTGGAACTAACTAATGCAATAGTAGTACTATGGGTGGGACTAACTAATGCAGTAGTAGTACTATGGGTGGGACTAACTAATGCAGTAGTAGTACTATGGGTGGGTGAAAACCCATGCTGGGTTGGTGACAGGATGTTGTTTTCAGTGAGATTTGAGTGGTTGAATGTAGACACATTTCTTGTTGATTTCACGTAAAGGGAATAATACAGCTCTTGGTGTAAAGTTCGTAATGCTTCTAGATTTCCCACCTTGATGGAGAGTTAGGATGAAGAAGTTTCCATATGGTCATCATGTGAATTTCAATGGTTTATTAAGACTTAGATTTGAGACTGCGTAGGTTAGAGGATCTGTTTGAGGTATTCAGCAGGCAGGTTATCTGGTGCTGGAGAGATTGTTTTTGGAAAGGTGGCTTTTATGGCATCAGTGGAGACTGATTGGTTAGGCATAAGCCTACAAGAGCAGCTAGCCTAGTGCTTGTCTATGAACCTGTGATTGTAAGCTTAGTAGTACAGTGGATTTGTCCTTTTTTGTGGAAAGTTGTGGTTTTGAGTTTTCTGCAGTTTTTTAGGAGAGACTGTTGTATTTATGAAGTGGGACTTGAACTGGCTGATGATACCCTATTTATTATTTGTAAGGGGAGTAAGTTGGGTGGTGAAGTTAAAAGATTGCCAGTTAATGTCCAGAATAGTTTGTGGGTTTACCAATGAGTTTCTTGGAATGTGATGTGTGATTTTTTTTTGTCACAGCTCAGTTGTGGTTCATCTTTGTCTCATAAGTTTTATTTCTTCTTTGATAACCAAGGTGGTGGGTGGCTTGTTTTAACTCTTTCACGTGAAGTAGAGTATAAACATTGCAGATAGCCAGAAAGGTGTTAAGTCACTGACTGAATCATCCAGCCACAGGGTTTATAAACATTGCAGATAGCCAGAAAGGTGTTATTTAAGTCACTGACGGAATCATCCAGCCACAAGGTTTATAAACATTGCAGATAGCCAGAAAGGTGTTATTTAAGTCACTGACGGAATCATCCAGCCACAGGGTTTATAAACATTGCAGATAGCCAGAAAGGTGTTATTTAAGTCACTGATGGAATCATCCAGCCACAGGGTTTATAAACATTGCAAATAGCCAGAAAGGTGTTATTTAAGTCACTGATGGAATCATCCAGCCACAAGGTTTATAAACATTGCAGATAGCCAGAAAGGTGTTATTTAAGTCACTGACGGAATCATCCAGCCACAGGGTTTATAAACATTGCAGATAGCCAGAAAGGTGTTATTTAAGTCACTGATGGAATCATCCAGCCACAGGGTTTATAAACATTGCAGATAGCCAGGAAGGTGTTATTTAAGTCACTGACTGAATCATCCAGTCACAGGGTTTATAAACATTGCAGATAGCCAGAAAGGTGTTATTTAAGTCACTGACTGAATCATCCAGCCACAGGGTTTATAAACATTGCAGATAGCCAGAAAGGTGTTATTTAAGTCACTGATGGAATAATCCAGCCACAGGGTTTATAAACATTGCAGATAGCCAGAAAGGTGCTATTTAAGTCACTGACGGAATCATCCAGCCACAGGGTTTATAAACATTGCAGATAGCCAGAAAGGTATTATTTAAGTCACTGACAGAATCATCCAGCCACAGGGTTTATAAACATTGCAGATAGCCAGAAAGGTGTTATTTAAGTCACTGACGGAGTCATCCAGCCACAGGGTTTATAAACATTGCAGATAGCCAGAAAGGTGTTATTTAAGTCACTGACAGAATCTTCCAGCCACAGGGTTTATAAACATTGCAGATAGCCAGAAAGGTGTTATTTAAGTCACTGATGGAATCATCCACCCACAGGGTTTATAAACATTGCAGATAGCCAGAAAGGTGTTATTTAAGTCACTGACAGAATCTTCCAGCCACAGGGTTTATAAACATTGCAGATAGCCAGAAAGGTGTTATTTAAGTCACTGATGGAATCATCCACCCACAGGGTTTATAAACATTGCAGATAGCCAGAAAGGTGTTATTTAAGTCACTGATGAAATCATCCAGCCACAAGGTTTATAAACATTGCAGATAGCCAGAAAGGTGTTATTTAAGTCACTGATGGAATCATCCACCCACAGGGTTTATAAACATTGCAGATAGCCAGAAAGGTGTTATTTAAGTCACTGATGAAATCATCCAGCCACAAGGTTTATAAACATTGCAGATAGCCAGAAAGGTGTTATTTAAGTCACTGATGGAATCATCCACCCACAGGGTTTATAAACATTGCAGATAGCCAGAAAGGTGTTATTTAAGTCACTGATGGAATCATCCAGCCACAGGGTTTATAAACATTGCAGATAGCCAGAAAGGTGTTATTTAAGTCACTAACGGAATCATCCAGCCAGAGGGTTTTTAGGGTGTGCTAATTTTATTTATTTGTTTATCTTTGTTTACCGGGAAAGTCTGACTGTGTAATGCCCATTTTCAGTGGAGGCCCAGGGAGAAAAGCTTCATTTGTTTATGTTGCATTATACTTGGTTCCAGTTAAACACAGAGTAGTTAGTTGCATTTCTATTTCTGTTTGTACACACACAGTAGTTACATTTATACCTTGTCAGATTTTATACATTCTACGATTTTACAAAGGTAGAAGTTACTAAAGAACCCACGTGCAACTTAATGGATTGCAGCTTTAATGGTGTGCAGTATATGGTGGCCATATTTTAGACTGTCATCTATTAAAACTCCTTGAAGTTTACCGTGAGTTACATTTTCAATGACAGTATTATATGCTGACTTTATGGTAAGATTGCTTTTGGTTTTGGCAACTTTTTGAGGTAACAAGCATTTACTTAGTTTTCTTGGGGTTGAGTAGGAGGTTTGATTCGTTGAGCCAGGTTTCTACAGAGGAGAAATATTTTTGGGTAATGTCTTGAAGCTTATTTATTGATGAGGCCGCACATATTAATGTTGAGTCATCTGCATACAGAGCTAAACTAGCATGGTGAGTGGAGGTTATTAATAAAAAGGTGAGGACCCAGGATTGAGCCCTTACAACACCTGTAGTAACTAGATGAAAGAATGAGTGGGTTTGTTGCCTTCCAGATGGGTAACTAAGGAACCACAAGTAGTCTTGTGAAAGTCCTATTGAGGAGAGTCGAATGAGCAGTTGCTAGTGTGAGACACTACCAAATGCCTTTGACAAGTCTAAAACATGGTAGACACAAGTGGACCATTGTTTCTATGTTGGTTTATTATACTGGTAAAATGTAATAGAGCAGTAGTGGTGCTGTGCTGGGGCCTAAGCCATGTTGTGTTTCTTACAGCAGGTTATTTGAGGTTAGGTATTGCATCAGCTGCATATGGATGCATTTCTCTAATATTTTGGACGGGGGGGGGCATCTGTTTGTAGTTATTAAACTCTGCAGATGTGCTGTCTTTGTGCAATGATGTGATGTAGGATTTTTTTACACAGTAATGGACCTTTTAATTAGTATGAACACAGGAAAGGCTATGACTTCTGCAACCATTTTAGGTATTCTGATGGTAGTTGGTCTACAGCTAAGAAGGTAGTTTTCAGTTTAAGGCGTAACTTCATTATGAGTAAGGTGGGTACTGGACTAAAACTGAAGAGCTGTGGGTGGTTTTGGTTGGACATTGGTAGAGATAGGGAGGCAGATGTATTACTGTCCAAGACAGAATATTGATTACGTAAAGTAGGAATTAAACTGTGTGGATAAGAAAATATTGATTGCATAAGGCAGGAATTTAACTGTGTGGGATAATGTCTGTTGTATTGTCCGTTTTTGAAGAGAGAGTCGTGGTCTTGCCAGGGTGGAGTAGATTATTTAGTGATGACCAAAAATATTTTGGGTTGTTTTGATGTTTGCCTTGTAGGCTGGTATAGTATGTTTACTTGTCCTGTTTGATATGATTTTTTTGTAAGGTTTCGAAGATGTCTGAAAATGATGAAAGGCCTTTTGAGTTCTATTTTTAGTTTGTTTTCAAAGCTTTATCCCTTTTATTATGAGTTTTTTTTTTGTTAGCCATTTTGCAAGGTTGGACTTTACACTTTTACTACATACTGGTGCTAGATTATTTAAGGTCTGTAAGAATATGGCATTAAAGTGTAATATATATATAAGGTATTAATTATACAGTTTGATGTCATTGAAGTGTTTTTCATTAAAATTATAGATTTTTGACTAAGCAATACCAGAGGTGTTCATGGATGTATGTTTGATTTTTTACAACAGGAAATTATCACTAAAGGTTTCAGGGAGAGTACCAGTGTTTGAGGGATATTTGGATGTAATTCACAGTTATCGTATCTGGTTATATGGTGAAGTCATGTAACTGTACATTGTTTGAGGGATATTTGGATGTAATTCACAGTTATCGTATCTGGTTATATGGTGAAGTCATGTAACTGTACAGTGTTTGAGGGATATTTGGATGTAATTCACAGTTATCGTATCTGGTTATATGGTTAAGTCATGTAACTGTACAGTGTTTTAGGGATATTTGGATGTAATTTACAGTTATCGTATCTGGTTATATGGTGAAGTCATGTAACTGTACAGTGCTTGAGGGATATTTGGATGTAATTCACAGTTATCGTATCTGGTTATATGGTGAAGTCATGTAACTGTATAGTGTTTTAGGGATATTTGGATGTAATTCAGTTATCATATCTGGTTATATGGTGAAGTCATGTAACTGTATAGTGTTTTAGGGATATTTGGATGTAATTCACAGTTATCGTATCTGGTTATATGGTGAAGTCATGTAACTGTATAGTGTTTGAGGGATATTTGGATGTAATTCACAGTTATCGTATCTGGTTATAGGGTGAAGTCATGTAACTGTACAGTGTTTTAGGGATATTTGGATGTAATTCACAGTTATCGTATCTGGTTATATGGTGAAGTCATGTAACTGTACAGTGTTTTAGGGATATTTGGATGTAATTCACAGTTATCGTATCTGGTTATATGGTGAAGTCATGTAACTGTATAGTGTTTGAGGGATATTTGGATGTAATTCACAGTTATCGTATCTGGTTATATGGTGAAGTCATGTAACTCACTATCAGGTTTTACCTCTTATCATGCGTTCCGGCCCCAAAATCCGGACAATACCAAGAAAGGAGGGGGGGTATCCATATTCATCAAAGACATCCACACCTCAAGACTGGTGGCAACGCACGATGCATCAGAGACCATCCAGGTGCAATTAACCATAGGCAAGACTGCTCTGCAAATTGTAGCATGTTACAGGCCACCCTCACAAACTCAGGAACCTCACATGGCCTTCCTGAAAACACTAGAGGGGATAAATGTATCACCAAACACCATCATACTAGGTGACTTCAATTACCCTAATATAGACTGGGAACACTACTCAAGCCCAAACACCCTAGCCCAAAAGTTCCTGGAATTCATAAACTCAAATGCCATGGAACAACTAGTCACCATCCCCACAAGAGGAGAAAACATACTTGATCTCATCATCACGAACATGGGAGCACAATGTTCAACACGGAAGTATACCCCTCACTGGTGAGATCAGATCACAAACTAATCTCGCTGGAGGTCCTCATCCCACCCCACCTGAAATAAAAAGACCACAGTAAAGAACTTCTCGAAAGCCGACTTCACACTTCTAAAGACTAGTGTGGTCTCCTTTAAGGCCCCGAGCCGACGGAAAACAGTACTCAAGCCGCTGAATCACTTACAAATGCCTTCTACCAGCACCTGCAGGACTGCATGGATAAGGCAATCCCAAGCAAAACAAAGACTCTTTGTACCAAAGGCAAGCGTCCACTCTGGTGGACCCCAGCCATAAACAAACTCTACAACAAAAGGAGGAAGCTACTACAAGATAGAGCAAAATCCTTAAAAGGTAAGACACCCTTGATCACTATAAGTAGTAAACTAAGAGCTCTCATAAATTCATCCAAAGCAAATTTTGAGAGAAAAATAGCTAAAGACTCAAAAGACAATCATAAGGCCTTCTTTAGCTATGTTAGAAACCTGGGAGGAAACTCCCAGATATGCTCAGAACTAGTTCAAAATGATGTGAAGATTACTGATCCTACAGACATTGCCAACATACTGGCTGACAGCTTCAGTGCAAACTTCTCCCCTCCCCCAAAGGAGAGATATCTATACCAAGCGATTGCAGCCCCCAAACATCTCCAACGCCCAAGTGAGAACTGCTCTCTCCAAAGCAAAAACACAGCATCCATGGGACCTGATGGTGTCCCGGCTGTGTGCTCCACGAACTCAACGAGGAATTAAACCCACAGCTAGGACAGCTGTTTAATCATAGTCTTACCTCTGGATACATACCCAGGGAGTGGCGCACTGCAACTGTGGTCCCACTTCACAAAGGCGGTGCCTCCACCGAACCTGGAAATTACCGGCCCATTAGCTTGACAAGCCTTATCTACAAAGCCATGGAGAGGATCATAATGGACCTCATAAATAAAGACATAGGGAATTTGCAGACTTTGGATCCATCCCAGTTTGGCTTTGTCAAAGGCAGATCATGCCTTCTAAACTTGGTTGACTTTTTCGAAACAGTCACCAAAGCCATTGATGAGGGAAAGGCAGTCCATACAGCCTACCTCGATCTGGCGAAGGCCTTTGATACAATACCCCACTCGGGTATCATTGAAAAACTCATCAGCTTAAATGTTAACCCATACATCACAAGATGGGTTGCAAACTGGCTGAGTGACAGAACCCACAGGGTCAGAGTTGCTGGCGCCATGTCAGACTCAAAGCCTGTCACAAGTGGTGTACCACAGGGCTCAGTCCTGGGCCCACTCTTGTTTGGCATCTACTTTTCCAGTACAAGCAAACACAGGAGGGTTATGGCTGACAAAGTTTGCAGATGACTGCAAACTGGGCCATAGTAGAAAACACATCTGACACAGATATCCTTCAGAAGGGTCTCACAGAAGCGGATAACTGGTGCCAGAGCCATGGCCTAAAGTTAAATGCCAAAAATGCATAGTCATACCCTTCGGGAAAAACAAGGTTACCCCTAGCTACCAAATAGGTGGCAATCCACTGAGTACAGAAGAAGTTATCAGGGACCTGGGGACCCAGGTTGATAGTAGTCTGTCATTCGACACCCATGTAGCTAAAGTAGTTAGGAAGACCTTCTACATTGCCCACCTTATCATGAAGGGATTCTCATCTAGATCAAGGGAGGTCATAGTCTCCCTATACTCATCACTCATCAGACCAATGATTGAGTACAATGCCCCATTCGGAATGTATCTGACCCGACACTTGCAGCAGCTGGAGAGGCCACAAAAGTTCCTCACCAAAGGATAAAGGGTCTCAAACATCTGTCCTATGCTGCCCGACTGAAAGAACTCCAGCTCTATTCAGTCGCTTACCGCTTGCTCAGAGGTGACCTTTGCCTAACATACAAGGCCATGTCAAACCCAGATTTGATGAATATGCCTCACCTCAAAAAATCTAGATCCGTCAGAGCCACAAGGGCGGGAGACTTAAACCTCGACACGGCTATTAATAGGACGTGCTGGAGGGATAGATTCATCACCCAAAGACTCCCTATGCTGTGGAATAAAATCCCGGTATATGTGAGGCAGAGCACCTCGCTGGCCTTGTTCAAGAGAAATCTTGACCAATGGATGGGAGATCGCAGATATACCCCAGGGATTACCTCAGTGTCACTGCTCAACAGAGGCACAGCAAAATAATGGGTATAGTTCCCCATACTAAAGGGGTGGCGTAAGCCACAAAACTATGGGCTAGGCTTGTAAATGCCCTCGGGCAGATAGCCTAGTATGAACCTATGAACCTATGAACTGTACAGTGTTTGAGGGATATTTGGATGTAATTCACAGTTATCGTATCTGGTTATATGGTGAAGTCATGTAACTGTACAGTGTTTGAGGGATATTTGGATGTAATTCACAGTTATCGTATCTGGTTATATGGTGAAGTCATGTAACTGTATAGTGTTTTAGGGATATTTGGATGTAATTCACAGTTATCGTATCTGGTTATATGGTGAAGTCATGTAACTGTATAGTGTTTGAGGGATATTTGGATGTAATTCACAGTTATCGTATCTGGTTATATGGTGAAGTCATGTAACTGTACAGTGTTTGAGGGATATTTGGATGTAATTCACAGTTATCGTATCTGGTTATATGGTGAAGTCATGTAACTGTACAGTGTTTGAGGGATATTTGGATGTAATTCACAGTTATCGTATCTGGTTATATGGTGAAGTCATGTAACTGTACAGTGTTTGAGGGATATTTGGATGTAATTCACAGTTATCTTATCTGGTTATATGGTGAAGTCATGTAACTGTACAGTGTTTGGGGGATATTTGGATGTAATTCACAGTTATCGTATCTGGTTATATGGTGAAGTCATGTAACTGTACAGTGTTTGAGGGATATTTGGATGTAATTCAGTTATCGTATCTGGTTATATGGTGAAGTCATGTAACTGTATAGTATTTGAGGGATATTTGGATGTAATTCACAGTTATCGTATCTGGTTATATGGTGAAGTCATGTAACTGTATAGTGTTTGAGGGATATTTGGATGCAATTCACAGTTATCGTATCTGGTTATATGGTGAAGTCATGTAACTGTACAGTGTTTTAGGGATATTTGGATGTAATTCACAGTTATCGTATCTGGTTATATGGTGAAGTCATGTAACTGTACAGTGTTTTAGGGATATTTGGATGTAATTCACAGTTATCGTATCTGGTTATATGGTGAAGTCATGTAACTGTATAGTGTTTGAGGGATATTTGGATGTAATTCACAGTTATCGTATCTGGTTATATGGTGAAGTCATGTAACTGTATAGTGTTTGAGGGATATTTGGATGTAATTCACAGTTATCGTATCTGGTTATATGGTGAAGTCATGTAACTGTACAGTGTTTGAGGGATATTTGGATGTAATTCACAGTTATCGTATCTGGTTATATGGTAAAGTCATGAAACTGTACAGTGTTTGAGGGATATTTGGATGTAATTCACAGTTATCATATCTGGTTATATGGTGAAGTCATGTAACTGTACAGTGTTTGAGGGATATTTGGATGTAATTCACAGTTATCGTATCTGGTTATATGGTGATGTCATGTAACTGTACAGTGTTTGAGGGATATTTGGATGTAATTCACAGTTATCGTATCTGGTTATATGGTGAAGTCATGTAATTGTATAGTGTTTGAGGGATATTTGGATGTAATTCACAGTTATCGTATCTGGTTATATGGTGAAGTCATGTAACTGTATAGTGTTTGAGGGATATTTGGATGTAATTCACAGTTATCGTATCTGGTTATATGGTGAAGTCATGTAACTGTATAGTGTTTGAGGGATATTTGGATGTAATTCACAGTTATCGTATCTGGTTATATGGTGATGTCATGTAACTGTACAGTGTTTGAGGGATATTTGGATGTAATTCACAGTTATCGTATCTGATTATATGGTGAACTCATGTAACTGTACAGTGTTTGAGGGATATTTGGATGTAATTCACAGTTATCGTATCTGGTTATATGGTGAAGTCATGTAACTGTACAGTGTTTGAGGGATATTTGCATGTAATTCACAGTTATCGTATCTGGTTATATGGTGAAGTCATGTAACTGTACAGTTTTTTAGGGATATTTGGATGTAATTCACAGTTATTGCATCTGGTTATATGGTGAAGTCATGTAACTGTACAGTGTTTGAGGGATATTTGGATGTAATTCGCAGTTATCGTATCTAGTTATATGGTGAAGTCATGTAACTGTACAATGTTTTAGGGATATTTGGATGTAATTCACAGTTATCGTATCTGGTTATATGGTGAAGTCATGTAACTGTACAGTGTTTGAGGGATATTTGGATGCAATTGTCAGGCAATCAGTGTTAGTCCTGCAGTATGATTGTTTCATGTGATATGTTTGCCAATACAAGGTATAGGATAACTTCATCTGTGGAGATGTTGCTCCCATGTGCTGTGTGCGTGTACACACACGTACACACTCAGCAATGTCGACAGGGATCTTTTGCTTATTAAGTTGCATTTGGGAAATAAGCATCTCTGCATTATTGAATAGTGGTTAGTCAAGTGGATATAGGTATAGGTACTAAGTTACATTATTGAATGGTGATTAGTTAAGTGGATAGGTACTGGCTAGGTACTAAGTTGCAAATTATTTTTGTAGACCATAGGAAGTTACCAGTCTAATGGCCTTGGGGCCCTTACAAGCCCAGCTAAGAGTTTATCCCCAAAAAGAAACCTCAGTCAGCACCTGTCACCCCTGTCAATGAGGGACACAAGTGGAACCCCTGGGACAAATTTGTGGTTTCCCATCCACTCATCAAGGTTGTGCTTGAAGAGGGTCAGTGAGGTGTTCTATTTGACATGTATGGGGAGTCTGTCCCAGAGACGGGGAGCCTCTGGGAGTCAGTCCTGTGACTCCAGCAGATTTTGTTGACCATTGAACATCATTGATAATAGCAGACCTTCCAGTCCTTTTGTAGACTCTGTCAGGGGGTGGGATTCTTCATTTTTAATGTCTTGAGACTAGTTACAGTGACTACTAGGAAGGCAGGTATGTGGAAAAGGTATCAGTGGTTGCACATAGTGTTTTAGTACAAATGCTTCTGAGGTTTGTGTGGTTCATAGGTTAGTACTAGGCCAACTGTCCCTGTGGGTCATTTTAACCCTAGCCAATTACCCCATGTGAGAATCAAACTTTGCACCTTGTGTCTGCAAGGTAAACACCTTAGCCATTATGACAACCTCCCTACCTTTACCTGGTAGAGGTAAAGTTCTGTGTGCTTTTAGGGATTTGAAAGAGGTAATATTGGAGCTGACGTGCATGTTTTGTTTGCAGTCTGGGTTTGCTGAAATGGACCTGGATTTGGATGGATGTCCCCACGTAACTGAATTGACTGAGGTTTACATATACAGTAAAGCCTTTTATATCTTATTTTGTGTTTAGGAATAGTTTGGTAGAGTAGTTTGTTTCAACATTCTATTATACAGTATGCTGAAGATTCAACCCTTATTTTTTTCTGCCAAATCTTTAGACTGGCTTCAATAGCTAACCCAAGACTCACTCACTTCCATGAAAACCTGGTTCAGCAACCACCTAGTTCTTAGCCTTAAAAAGGCCAAACGAATTCTACTCACCTCCTAAAACTTGACTATACAAAAGTCTGTATTTAGCATAACGTTTTCTAATAAATCAAAAATGAACTTGTTTCCAATACAAAGCTTCTTGGAGTTACTATTGATGAAAATCTAAAATGTGATCACCACATAAAAGAAGTAACACAAAAAAATCATCACAATGTCCTGCCCTTTATGGAGTCAAGCCTTACTTAACTGACCATGCTAGGAAAAATCTGCCCAAAGCTTTCTTGCTCCCTGCCCTTCTGTAATACTTCTCCAATATCGATAAATCTACAGACCTCCCAAATTAGTCCGTTTCAGCAATGCTCTAAAAAAGTCCCTTCTGTAATACTTCTCCAATATCGATAAATCTACAGACCTCCCAAATTAGTCCATTTCAGCAATGCTCTAAAAAAGTCCCTTCTGTAATACTTCTCCAATATCGATAAATCTACAGACCTCCCAAATTAGTCCATTTCAGCAATGCTCTAAAAAAGTCCCTTCTGTAATACTTCTCCAATATCGATAAATCTACAGACCTCCCAAATTAGTCCATTTCAGCAATGCTCTAAAAAAGTCCCTTCTGTAATACTTCTCCAATATCGATAAATCTACAGACCTCCCAAATTAGTCCATTTCAGCAATGCTCTAAAAAAGTTGCAAAATTTACAGCCAATATGACTTGCAGATCCCACTGTTGCCTCATTCTTGGGTAGCCCGACAGACGACAGCTATCTCACTCTGTCTTTCACAACTGACCTTCACCTACAATCCAGTCTTGTACATGAATCTCGACAATGCCCTAACCTGAGTAACATCCTCTGGCAGTACTTTATGCATGTTGCAGTGATCTGTTGACAAACCACTTCTAACCATTACTAAATCCACTAATTTTGCTGGCAGATTTCTCATATGCCCCTTTTGTGGCTCAGGTTGTATTCCTTTTTCTCTAAAGCAAATATCTTCATCCAAAGCCTTTAAACTACAACTGAAACATGATCTGATGAACTCTCAGACATGCATATTTAGTACCTGACTAATCTAATTTTACATCTCTAGCTTGCTCACAATCTTTTTTTCACTACATTTTTCTGTCTTTTCCCCTCTGAACCCTGTTTTGTAGTTTTCTAATACTATTTTTATCATATTTAATTTTTCATCACACTGAATTTGCTATTTTTTAAATGTTTTAACAAATCTGTGATAATTGTATTTTGCAAATTGTCTATATGTTTCTTCTGTAGAGTTTTTCTCCCTGGGCCTCCTCTGAAAAGGGGTCTTTTAGGTCCATTTGGACCATCACGGTAAACAAATGCACTAGATTAAGTAAACTGGGCTTTGTGGAGAGATGAATATGATGGATGTTGTACTTTGAAGGGGTTATGTTCTACTGGCAACTTGTGGTATTGAATGATAGTGGGTTTGGTGACTGGATACAGTTCATGTTAAGATGGTAGTGATAAGATGTAATATGGACTAGCAACGTTAGATGGAGAAGGCTAGGAAGCTGGATTGGTATGATAAAGAGATTATCAGGAGGTAAAGTGAAACAGGTGGTGGAATAGTATGTACAAGAAAAGTCTCTGAAAGTTAACAGACGTGGTTCTGACAGAATCAGGCTGTGTGACGGTTAAGCATTTCAAGTGAGACTGTGTGTATATTTAGACTGAACTGAAAACGTGTTTTGCTTAAAGATGTGGGAGGTGGAGTAAGTGGCATGTGTGCGTGATTTATGTAATTGGAAATAGGAGTTTAATTGACTAGTGCTCTATGTAGGTGGAGTTTTTTTAGAGACAGTTGTAGAGTAAGGGGTGGGGGGGTGGGAATTTGGGTAGGGCAAGGAACTGAAGAGGTTTACACATGCAGGATTGAGTGTTGCCACACAAACCAATCTGATGTTGGTATGAGTAGAACGTACAGTGCAGGTAAGTGTCAAAAAGAAATTACAGCACAGGGCTAGAGACAGAAATAAAATCTGAGAGAAAAGGAAGGGGAGAGACATGATGACCTGATACTGCAAATCACATAATATTACTGGGTCATAAATGAAAAAGGATTAATCACTGTCAGTGAGGAAGAGTAAAAGTAGCACAGGTCAGTAAAAATAATAAAATAATTATACTTGTGTCCTGTATAATGTTTGTAGAATGAACTGCACATAATGTAGGAGGCTAACTAGGGTGAATTGCTGTGAGTGACCTTGAGCTGTCAGTGGTGCAAAAGGTAGCGCACTCGCCAGTGGTGCAGAAGGCTGTGGGTTCTATTCCCACATCAGGTATATGGGAGTACTGACATTGTAGTACAGCATAAGAGGGGTACATCGCTGCTCAGTGTGTCATCCTTATGATAAAATGTTAAACAGATGCCCATCTGCTTGAGTTATTGGTAGCTCAGGTGGGTGTAAAAGATCCCATGGTATCCATTAAAAGGAGTAGAAAAAGATCCCTGGTGCCCTGGTCAAATTTCCTGTGGTAGTGTAAATACCACTTTGGGTCTCCCCTCAAAAGAGGCTATTAGCCTAGTGGGACTAATAAGTTCAATAAAGGATAGATAGATTGATCAATTAATAGAAAAGTCATAATTTGCATGTATAAAATGGAACTAAAATTACATTAAATATGGAAACAAACTAATGTGTTATTAGGTAGCTGCTGTTTTTGTTTGTTGCCGCTGTTTGCAGCACAAAACATACATGTTCCGTGACTAGCATGACTGTACTTGATGTCAGACCTGAGTGATAAATAGTTTGAAGGGGAGGTACAGTCACAAGAGAGGTGAAGTTAGGCACTGCAGCTCTGAGGTCACTGGCGACACCTACTCCTGGGAATGATAAACTACTCTTAAGCTTTATATAAATTTAATAATAGAAATACAACTGCTTTAATATTTGACAGAGAGAGTACCAGGTAAAACCATTAGCAATTCAATAAATATGTTAAGGATATTTTTAATGTGCCTATTTTAGGTGAAAGATAAACAATAAAAAATACAGAATAAAATGGAACTCAAAACTGCAACTAAGTCTTCACTGGTAATATTGACACACTCCAACTAATCAATAACTAATGAAAAATCAATATTCTTTGGTAAAACTAATATTCCACATATGATGGAGGAGTCATTAAATATTCAGTGTGAAAGTGGAGAAGGTCTTTTAGCAGTGGACCAAGCATAATGACTTTTCTACTTACTAGGGTCATCCTCTCTGGCTCAGAGGTTTGTACTGGATGTTGTAGCTTTCTCATATCCTAAAGACATGCCACAGGTCAAGTGCTAGTTATCTGCACTCTGCATGTATGCTGTCATTTTTCATTAAATTTGGAAAACGCAACAGTGGTCATCAGAATAAGAAAGATTAGCTTATATTCCAGTCCCTCTTCCCCCCAAAAAAGCAACCACACTAAAAAGTGTTCAAATTATCAACTATATGCACTTAATACATATGCTAACAAGTTAATGCTAAAGACCCTGCAAGCTGTAGTTTAGCAGTATATTGCTCCAAAACTGCCATATGTAAAATCTGGATTTAGAAGGTGGAGGCACCAAAGATGAAAATGCTAACACACATTGAGTAATAGCTAAATCAGTGGGAATCCACAAAAAAATGATTTATTTCTATTCTGTCTACTTTAAAGCTTTTAACAAAGTGGACCATAAGAAACCGTGGCAAGTTCTTCAAAGAGTAGGGAAACTATATAATATATGTCACCCTGTATTTAATTTATTAAATATATTGTCACCCTGTATTTAATTTATTAAATATATTGTCACCCTATGTATTTAATTTATTAAATATATTGTCACCCTATGTATTTAATTTATTAAATATATTGTCACCCTATGTATTCAAGGCTGTACTGCGGTACCCGCTCTGTAGAGCCTTTTTCAAGGCTTCCTCCAGGGAGGACTCCTCCTAGCTGCATTACAGGGGTAATCGTGTTGGCAAAGTTAAAGAACTTGGAAAACTATCTGGCAGCCTCATGTGTTTACTGGGACTTTACTGATCTCATATCCAATGCCAAAGAAGTAATTTGTAGCTCCCGAATTTAGGAAGAGTTGTGAAAGTTCTTGGATTCAGTTTTCCTCTTGAAAATATATTGTGAACTCTTGATCAGTGCAGTACTTGAGTGCAAAGCAGCCACTGGTCAGGATTGTAGCTTATTTAGCGCTTACAACGAGTTCTGAACAAGTGCTGAGCTCAAAGAAACATATTTGAGTGCTAAAACTAAAAAAAATGTCTGGTTCTAAGGGAACATTTAAAGAACAGACTTTATTGTGCTGGGAATAGTTTAACCCTAGCTAAGCAGCGATGCATAAAGTGTATTTTTTTTTCTTGGGTGGCGAAAGCCAGGGACAGGGTACCTTTTTGGCTAGGCTTATATAGGCCCTAGCCTAGTACCTACCTATGAACCTATAAATGAAAACACTTGGAAGTGAGGCTACATGAATTATACATGACCAGATTTATGCAGCTTTATTTCTATTTGGTAACTCGATGTGTTGAATGGTTTGAAGACCTTTCACAGCCACAACCCCAGCACAGGTGTGCAGTGCCACTAATAGTAGTAACATTCATAAGTTGAAAATAATAAGAACATATAGGCCCGAGCAAAACAATGTGCCATAACAGCATACATAGGATTAAGTCGAAAAACACGTACATGCAGCTATGTATGCTAGTGAAGTGTTCACACATTGCTGTGATAATGCCTTAGGAATGTATGTACTAACTGGTAGCAGAACAAGTATGTAGACACAGCAAAATACAGCTACGAATAAGTTAAACAGCTTCTATATATAACTGTTTTACCCACTTGTCTTTTAATAGCTTTGTTTTTTTCTCAGAAGAATCTGAGCTGCTGTTTATTTTGTTTTATTTTTTTATTTTATCGTGTTTTAAATGGATAAGCAGGTTGCTTAATGGAACCTTTTTAGCAATGATCTGGGCCACAACAGCAAGAGTTAAGCACAGCACATATATATTTACATATTTACTTTTTATTTTTGCATGCTGGGAAGTTGTTCAGTTAAAGTGGTTTCTTCCTTGGTGAGTCTGCCCTGACTCTTATTGTTTGTTTATATATCCATATAAAGTACATATCTTGTAACACTATCAGTGTATGCACCATCTGTTTCTGTTATGGCTCTTGTCTAAGTGGATTTGCTTTGACAAACCAGATTTAATAAAATGTGATATGTGCCATCTCCTGGTAGGAAAACATGACAGAATGAATGGCTGATCTATCATTAATGGAGTTGATTGTGTTGATGTCATTCTTGGCATGGTAAACAAGATGGCTACAATATTCTATTTAAGTGACAAAAGCAATGTGTGGTACAGTTATCTGTAGTGGAAATGTTGCAGACAACCGATATTGTCACTTGTAATAGTGTTGAGCTGTGTTGGAGCAGAGAACCCCACTTCATAAATGTTCATAGTCTTCAGAAGATGGATTCCTATGTAGTCAGTCAACCAACAGATGATGATTTATGTATTAATTTAAAGAGTCAAATTCAGTGCATGTATTTTCTCCATGGAACAAAAAACATGCTAAGACCACATTTTCTATAAATCGGTTCACATTAAAAGAAAATGCATTCGCCCATCATGGCTTTAAAACTTTTACTACTTCTGTACACGATTTCCTGTTTATGCAATAGATGGCTTTTAAAATGTGGGTGGCTGGAGCAACCTTGATTCTGATTTCCTCTAATGCTGATATTGAATTTGTCGTAAACATCTTTTCAGATATATTTTTTATATACTGGAACTAGAAGCAGTTCTTGTTTGATTGAAGAAGGAAAGTGCTAAAAAACAAAGTTAATTTCTTCATTCCATTTGGTGGTTTACTGCTTTGACTTAGACCATCGCTGAAACGTGGGTTTTTTGTTTTTAGTTGTAAGACATTGTGCATTTTTTCTACACTTGGTGAAGTTTATAAGTGATATTTTTTCAGATATGGTAGCAAATTGCATAGACAATGTTCATCTCCTGTTTTCCAGATTACAGAATAGATCGTTTAGATTTTTCTCCATTTCATCCGGTTTACATTGCTCTCCATTTCTTCAGCAGTTTGAAATTCATCACCCTACATTTCTGACTATGTATCTGCCATGCCCAGTAGGTGTGGGAAAACTGCAATGGTGGTTTAAAAAGTATGAATTGATGATGTCTCTTTCTTTTTTACTGCAGATTTTAGTTATGTCTTCTAAGAATTATGCTTCACTTCTATTAACATGTAACTTGATGATAATTTTAGGTCCACACTAAGCAATAGGGCTAGCCACGCAGCGGTGTAAACCTTGCCTCTAGTTTATTGTAACTGTTGAAGTGACACCCCGACCCCATGTAAAAAATGGAGGAAAAAGGTGTTGTAGATGGATAGATGGATGGACTAAGGAATGGACTATTTGACTTTTACTACGAAATATAAGGTGAAATTTCTTACCAATGTGGATATTGACTTGTTCGAACATCTCTTAATCAGGTTTCATAGTTTGTTTTTCTGGTTTTGACAAGAGGACCGTATTAAAATATCGACTACATCAGCTTGAGTATAAAAATGCGTGGTTCAGCCCACATGGCTAACATTTCTTAAAAAGAAATTTAAAGGTTCAAATTTTCTTAAAGATATAGGAAGCTATATTCAAATTTGACCCGCATGACTGAAAAGAACTGCTTTACTCTTCTGAACGATTAAATCCTGGATGAAAGGCTGCTGTTGTGTAAAAATATATTGTTGTCTGCACTCTGTTGCAAACATTCATCTTGGTGCTTTCTATGCAAGGCACGGTTTTCCCTAATATAACAATATGCAGTTGAATAAAAACCTAAGAATGTCAGACTGTCTGGATATGACATCTCCTTACTAATTCCCTTTGTAAACTTCCTGCAAGCACATTAATTTTAATGATGATAAATTCAAACTAAAGAATTGTAGTCAGCAAATGGTCTGATACATAAAGCATGTTAGTAATTCAGAGGCCTAGTTGATAACCGTCTGTAAATCACTCCAGTGGTTTTTGAATGTCCAGTTTTTAACTATTCAAGTGTTATTGTTGAAATGGAAGTTATTCTTAATTAATACATCCAAATCCTTAATGGTATGAGAGATGGACACAGATTCTGTGTTCAGAGTAATCAACAAAGACGTCGTAGCAATTCTGTATAGCGTCACATCGCATGTATGGCTCTGATTTAAGCCAGTCTTTCAACCAGCCTGAGACTATTGTTAAGTAACTGTTTAAAAGTAGCATTCTCCTTGGCACTAATTTTCATGTCATCGGTGTATTTTAATAACAGCTATTTTACTGACATAGAAAGAAACCAACTATTCTACATCCTGAAGGTGTTTTTCTGCACCCTTGTAGCAGAAGTGTGCTGATCTAACCTGTCTGAGTTGGGGATTGCTGGTGAAAGGTTTATTGTGTGCTTTCCTGATTGATTGATAGCTTAAAATTTGTTTCTCTTTGCTTGTATTTAAGGCTCACGTTTGTGCAGCACAGCTCTTCGCTCAGCAGGGGTTAAGAGACAAAAGCCTAGAAGCTCAGATGTTCTTCATCTCGCATTGCTGCAGTCATGACCTGTGGGTAGTCCGCTGTCCTCGGTCGGCCCGAATACCAAAGGGCTAGGCTGGCGTCGGTCATTGTCGCCTATAGCTGACGTCAGTACGCAGTAGTACTTAAGCGCATGACCCACGCCATATCCTCAGTCTTTCTTGCCGCGTGGTCCGAAGCAGAAGCAGTGTTTGCAAGTGCCGTTCGGCGTTCTGAAATTTTCATACCGAGTTTCAGACCAAAGACCAAGTTGGGCTAAGTACCCCGTTGGGGAAATTTTTGTTTTTTCTTGCCTCAGTTATCCGGATGTCAGAAAAAGTTAATAATTGTATTTCTTGTGGGAAACAGATACCTCATAGGGATTATCATTCTTTCTGTATTCCTTGCTTAGGGCCTGAGCACGACGTAGTCGGGTGTCGCTTTTGTGCTAGATTTAATAAGCGCACCATTAAGCGAAGGTTAGACTGTGCCAGGCTTGTTTTCGGTAAGCGGTGTAATTATAACATGCCGTTGGATCCTCCGACGCCCGCTACCGCTAAAAAGCGTAAGGATAAATCTTTGAGATCTAAACCGGATGAGTCGTCCGTTGCGGACACCGGTTCTTGAACCTCGGTTGAATCTGTGGATCCTGCCGAGGGTTCGGCTGAATCCCAGGAGGAACCTTTACTTTTACAGGAGTTGGCCTCTCAGGACAGGCCGAGGGTGCTTCTCAGGTTTCAGTAGTTCCATCCTTACAAAAGGTTATTAGGCCTTCTACTTCAGTGGCTAAAGGCCATGCTAAGGCCAAACCTGGTCTTGTTGGACCTGGTCATTCTTCTAGCTCTCCAGCCCCTGTTCCTAAAAAACATATGTTGAAAATGGCGGAGGACTTGATTACTTTGATCCAGGGTTCTATGCCCCCCCCCCAGAGAAGAGGCCTAGGGTGGAGGCAGATTTAGAGGGAATGGATCATTCCTCGGACTACTCTGATTCCTCAGCTGAAGAAATTCAGGATTTTCCTTCCTATTCTGATTCGGATGCAGAGGACTCCTGTCCTTCTGCTTCTCCTCCAGAAGATTTTTCTTTTTCTGAAACCTTACATACCATGAGGGAGCATTTCAAGTGGGAAGGTCAAGATTTTCAGATTCTCGGAAGAGGCTTAGGGAATTTTGTTTCTGCCACAACATAGGCCCTTGGCTATTCCTCCTGTCTTAGATGTTGTTCAGGATGTTTTTTCTGAATCTTCCCTTAATCCTGATTCTCTGCCTCCGGCCCCTGTTAAGCCAGACAGGTATTACAGAGTTCCAGAAGCACATAAGTATTTGTACAAGAGTCCTAGAGCTGATCCGGAAACTATTATTCAAGGCCCTAAGGGTGTTAGGGCTTCTGTGGCTAAAAATCCAGTCCCTTTGGATAAAGATTCTAGAGCGTTAGACAGGTGGGGGAAAAAAGTGTACACCTCCTCTACGTTAGCTATGAGGGCTTTGAATTGCCAATTTCATATGCTGAAGTATCAGAACTTTTTGTTAGGTTAATTGAAATCTAAGGTGGATGCCTTATCTGAGGGTATAGAGTGTAAGGAGCTCCAGGAGTTGGTTCATGCATCAGTTCAAGTTGGCAAGCATTCTTTGCAGTGTGGTTTCGATGCTCTTCAGGCTGCATCCAGGGTGGCTGCTACAGGTTCAGTTATTCGTAGACATGCCTGGCTTAAGGATCAAAATTTGTCAGAGCATGTTAAGGCTCGGATTTTGGATGCTCCTCTTCAATCTGAAGTACTTTTTGGTCCTCCTGTGGAATCAGTTTTGAAAAAGATGGAAGATAAGGCTAAGTCTATGCAGACGGTCAAGGATTTTTTGCAGGTGCAGCCCCCTAAGTTTAGTAGGAATTGGCCTGCTAGGGGATGGTCTTATCCTTCTTCGGATTATCAGCCTAAGGGCAGGTCTAGACGTGGTAGAGGCAGGGCTCACGCTCAGGGTTCCTTCAGACCTAGGACTTGGAGTTCTCCTGCACAGTCTTCTGGTGAGGGCAGGGGTCAGCCCTTTCGTAAGCAGACCCAATGACCTGTATCTTCTGCTGCCAGACCCTTCCTTACTGGCAGCTCCTCTAGGAGGAAAGTTGGGACTTTTCAAAGAAAACTGGAATTTGGTCACCCAGGACAAATGGGTGTTGGATATAATAAATCACGGGTACAAGTTTTATTTTCACACTTTTCCTCCTTTCAAAGGCATGCCGGATGTGCCTCCTCAGCAAAGGCTGGAGGCTCAGGAGCAAATATCTTTACTTTTGCAGATGGAGGCAATTCAGGTGGTCCCTCCGTCAGAAGTAGGCCTAGGATTTTATTCCCATCTATTCCTAGTACCAAAGAAAGGAAACACTTGGAGGCCAATTCTGGATTTGTCCATTCTCAACACCTACCTGGAAATTCCAAAGTTCAAGATGTTAACATTACAACAACTTCTGCCTATGTTAGGCAAAGATCACTGGATGGTAACCCTGGATCTCAAAGAGGCCTATCTTCACATCTCTATCAAGCCCAGCTGCAGGAGATTCCTGAGATTTCGGGCTGGTACTTCACATTATCAATTCTCTGCATTGCCCTTTGGCTTATCTACTGCGCCCAGGGTGTTCACAAAAGTTCTGGCTCCTGTGATTGCTTTCTTCAGACAGAGAGGAATACAAATTTATCCTTATTTGGACGATTGCCTGATTCTTGCTCAAAACAAAGACAAATTACGACAGCATCTCCAGTATGTAATGACAGTTTTAAGGTGCCTAGGGTATACTGTGAACGAAATAAAGTCCAGTCTAGTGCCCTCTCAGGACATGTGCTTTCTGGGTGTGAGACTGAATACAGCCTCTCAGATGGCATTTCTGACCCCGGACAAACAAAGAGCTCTTCCTCTCTACTTCCAGCAGTTATCAGTAATGTCCATGCTGACTGCAAGGACAGTCCTCCAAGCCTTGGGGTTCATGGCATCTTGCATTCTAGTACTTCCCAATGCCAAACTGCATATGAGGAAGCTACAATGGTATCTCAAAAGTGTGTGGGCTCAACACTGCCACAGTTTGGACACTGTCATTCGGATTATACCTTGCATCCAGAAAGAATTACTGTGGTGGGCTCAGGAATGTCACCTAAACAAGGGACTCTCTGTGTCCCGACCAGAGGCGAGTCAGATCCTAACGACGGATGCCTCGGACTTGGCTTGGGGAGCACACTTCAATGGAAAATGGATACAAGACATGTGGCCTCCCAAACTACTACATTTGCATATCAACATGAAGGAGATGTTAGCAGTTCAATTTGCTTTGATGGCCTTCAAGGAACTACTTCAGCCAGGACAGGTGTTGATACAAACAGACAACACAACAGTCATGTGGTACATCAACAAGCAGGGGGGAACCCATTCCTACCCTCTTTGCAGACGAGTAATGATTTTATGGGAGACTGCTCTGAGTTTGCGAATCAATCTTCAAGCAAGGTTTCTGCCAGGAGCACAGAACTCCCTAGCAGATATTTTGAGCAGACAAATGGTGGATCCCCACGAGTGGAAACTGGATCCTCAGATTTTCAAACAATTGACTGTGGCTTGGGGGACTCCAGACATAGATCTGTTTGCTTCCCCACTGAATTTTCAACTTCCAAAATTTTGCACAAAGATGTTCCACCCAGATGCTTGGAAAGTGGATGCTCTATCTTTCAGTTGGAACAACCTTCACGTTTATGCTTTTCCTCCTCTGCCTCTTCTCCCCAAGGTACTCTTGAAAGTCAGACAGAACAAGCCTTGCATGATTCTAATAGCACCAGACTGGCCACGTCAGCATTGGTATCCTCTGCTGAGGAGTTTAATCCAGGAGCCTCCTTGGCTTCTGCCACAGGTTCCTCATTTGTTGTCCCAGTCAAACAATCATTTTCTCAATGTTCAGGTGCAGTCCCTCCATCTGACAGCCTGGCGTATTCTGTGATTGAGCCGGTGGGGTCTCAGCTTCCTCAAAAGGTTTTGAATGTCATTTTGGAAGCCAGGCGGCCTAGCACTAGAAAAGTCTATGCTGATAAATGGAAGAGATTTTTTCTTTGGAGCACTGCAAAGGGTTTTGATGTTTCAGTGCCTAATTTGAGTTTTGCACTACAGTATCTTACTGAATTACTGGACAAGGGTTTGTCATTCTCTTCTGTGAAGGTTTATGCTGCAGCCATTTCTGCTCACTATGATTGTGACCCTCCTTTATTTTCTCATCCTTTGTTCAAACAATTTCTTAGAGGGGCAAAGAATATAAGACCCCCACGTAGAGCTCCTACTCCTTCCTGGGATCTCAATTTTGTTTTGGAGAAACTTACTTTGAACCTGCAGCTACGTCTGAACTAAAGTTTTTGTCTTGGAAGACTGCTTTTTTGTTGGCCATTACTTCTGCTAGGAGGGTATCTGAATTGCAGGCTCTCATGGCAGTTGAACCTTTTTTGATATTCCATAAGGATAGAGTTTCTTTGCGGACTAACCCTACTTTTATGCCGAAAGTGATTTCTAGTGTGGCCTTGAATCAGTCTATTCATTTGCCTACTTTTTATGCTGACCCCCAGAATAAAGGAGAAAAAGTCTTGCATTCTTTGGATATCCACAGGCAGTTACGTTACTACTTGAACAGAACTAAGGAGTTCAGACAGACTCAACAGTTATTGGTTTCTTTTGCTTTGAGTTCACAGGGGAAAGCTGTTTCTAAGCAGACTATTTCAAAGTGGATTGGTCATTGTATTGCCTTTTGTTATTCTCATCATGGGAAGGATGTCCCTGCTGGGATCAGGCCTCATTCTACTAGGGCTACTGCCACTTCCACTGCTTTTTTAAGGGGTGTAGCTACTAAGGATATTTTGGAAGCAGCTACTTGGAGTTCTGTACACACTTTCACTAAGCATTACCATCTCCCTCTCTATTCCAAGTCCAGGGCTGGGTTTGCCACTGCAGTTTTACAGGGCATGTTAGCAGCTCCTAATGCTTTTTAGTTTGCCAGCCTCCCTTTTCCTTTGCTTTGGGATTCTACCCACAGGTCATGACTGCAGCAATGTGAGACGAAGAACATAGTACAGTTTTGTACCTACCATAAATGTAGATGTTCGAGGATCTACATTGCTGCAGTCAATCCCTCCCTCCTTCCCCTCTATAGGTTGGGGTTGCTGGGTTTCGTTTGGAGATATTCTTTACTTACACTCTGGGGGTTGTTGGGCATTTCTTATTTTTGGCTTTGGCCTTTCTTTTTAGGCCTTCTGACATCTGGGGCAAGAAAGACTGAGGATATGGCATCGGTCATGCGCTTAAGTACTACTGCGTACTGACGTCAGCTATAGGCAACAATGACCGACGCCAGCCTAGCCCTTTGGTATTCGGGCCGACCGAGGACAGCGGACTACCCACAGGTCATGACTGCAGCAATGTAGATCCTCGAACATCTACATTTATGGTAGGTACAAAACTGTACTTTTTCCTAAACAGCTGTCAGTGAAACCCTTTCAAGGTTTTCTGCTGCTCTAGGAATAGCTCAGTTGCTTACTGAGCAGTGTTGCCTTATTGATCAACCTGAGTCCCTTATTGCTTAGGTTCATAAGTTCACAGATTCATAGGTGTTTACTGGGCTAACGACTACAAGGACCTTTTTAAGCCTAGACTATCCGAGCCAGGCATCCCAAATCTCTTAAGTTCTGATTCCAAACTTATTTTGCCCTCCCACATTCAAATTGGTACACCCATCTTTATTCCCCTCTCTTTTTCAAGCTACCCCCACCGCTCTACCCCTCTCATGCATCCCCTGTACACCTAAGTTATAAATCTTCTTTCTACAGGGAGCCTGATTAGAACTAATCCTATACCGCGCTCTCGGTCACATGGTATTACCGCTGTCCTCCTGTACAATACTCACATCTCCTCTTCTACAGAATCATGTAAGTTAACTTCATTATATCTCTTGGAACTCTTTACAAACCTTTCTGTACTGAAATGTAAGAACACTAAACTTTACAATGTTTTCCCTTCTACAGTATAAATCCATTTATTTCCTGTAAGATTTTAGAGCTTCCAGAAGCTATGTAGACATATAATTGTTAATGTAAATACTAGACTGCATATACCTGACTTATCATTTTTTTTTGAGAAATGTAACTGTTGTTTTTCCTGAGAATTGTCTGAAATTCGCTTGTTTATAAATGTACTGTGAAGGTACTTTGCTCCCCGGGCTTCTGCTGAAAATGGACTCTGCCTAGTGAGATTTTCCCAGTCAGCGAAGAATAAAAATGTTATTTACTTTATTTGAGGTCTAGGCTTGCTATAGCAAGATAACTGTTTTGGACTTTGAATTATTGAAGGGATGACTGGGGAAGGTAGACTTGTTTGTGTAAATCATACAAATTTTCCATGCCTGTAGGCTGCACAACATATGTTATGTATTTTTCTGTAACTGTGTTGAATTTATTAACAATTCAGTCCTAAGGCATTCTATTTTGCAGTAACAGGAATTGGGACAAGTACATTATTGTACCCCCTGGAAGGTACTGGGATACAGCAGTAGATAGAAAGGTAGAACTGTATCTCTGAGATTTAAGAGTTCAGCCAGTCTCTGTGTATTATGTTGTTAATGAATTATGCACTTCTAATTCTGTTAGCATTAAACCTTCTTAACCTGAAACACCTTAAGGACCTGTTAGTCCTGTTTTACCAAAATAAGGTATACAGGGCTACAGTTGTAGGATGGGATTAGTCTTTGCGGAATGGATGAACAGATGGATTATGTAGAAAGAACATTTGTAACATGCTAGAGCTAAAGACCAGGTAACTGGATCTGGAAACTTTAACCATTTAAATTTTTGGGTGAGATTAAGTTTGAGTCAGAGAGTCTAATAGATTTTGAGGAACATGTACATTTTGTGAGTTTAGAAAAAGTGGGATTGTCAGATGAAAGTAGACAGGAGTATAAGGAGATGAGGTGCATGGCAAAGAGAGAGGTGGCGAAGGCTAAGGATAAGGCATATGAAGAGTTGTATGAAAGGTTGGACACTAAGGAGGGAGAAAAGAACCTGTACCGATTGGCTAGACAGAGGAACCGAGCTAGTAAAGATGTGCAGCAGGTAAGGATGATAAAGGACACTGAGGGAAACATACTCACAAGTGAGGAGAGCGTGTTGAGCAGATGGAAAGAGTACTTTGAGGGACTGATGAATGAAGAGAATGAGAGGGAGAGAAGGTTGGATGATGTGGGGATAGTGAATCATGAAGTGCAGTGGATTAGCACGGAGGAAGTAAGGATAGCTATGAAGAGAATGAAGAATGGAAAGGCTATTGGTCCAGATGACATACTTATGGAAGCATGGAGGTGTTTAGGTGAAATGGCAGTGGAGTTTTTAACCAGATTGTTTAATGAAATCTTGGAAAGTGAGAGGATGCCTGAGGAGTGGAGAAAAGTGTTTTGGTACTGATTTTTAAGAATAAGGGTGATGTGCAGAGCAGTAGTAACTACAGAGGGATAAAACTGATCAGTCACAGCATGAAGTTATGGGAAAGAGTAGTAGAAGCTAGGTTAAGAAAGGACGTGATGATTAGTGATCAGCAGTATGATTTCATGCCAGGAAAGAGCACTGCAGATTCATAGGTTCATAGGTATGTACTAGGCTAATGGTCTTGGAGCCTTTACAAGCCTAGCCCATAGAAGTGCCCTGGCATCGTGCCACCCGACATTAGTTCCCAGTGCCTCTATCAAGTAGAGCCACAGGAGTTTTCCCCGGGGTGAGCTTTCTATTAAACATCCACTCATCAAGATTTTTCTTGAGGGACAGCAAGGTGCTCTGCTTGACATGCATAGCAAGTCCATTCCATAGCATGGGCAGTCTCTGGGTGAGGAACCTGTCCCTCCAGCATGTTCTGTTCATTGTGGTAATGAGGTTGAGGTCTCTAGAGTGTGTGGTGTGGATTGACTGGGATTTCTTTAGATGTAGCATTTCTAACAGAGCTGGGTTGGACATGGTTTTGTAAGTCAAGCAGAGATCGCCTTTAAGTAGGCGATATAAGTCAGAGAATAGCTGCAGTCTTTTGAGTCTGTCCGTGTAAGACATGTGTTTAATGCCTAGGATCCTCTTCATGAGGTACTTCTATGGCCTCTCCAGCTGTTGAAGATGTCTAGTGAGGTACATGCCAAATGGGGCATTGTACTCGATGTTTGGTCTAATGAGAGAAGAATAGAGGGAGACAATGGCCTCTTTCTTCCTGGATGCAAAACCCTTGGTAATGAGATGTGCCATATAGAAGGACTTTCTGACCACAGTGGCAATGTGGTGGTCAAAGGAGAGGTTGCTGTCAACCTGCATCCCCAGATCTCTTACAACACCTTCAGTGTTCAGTGGACTCCCATCAACGTGGTAATTAATGGCAAATTAGTTTTTCCCAAAGGGGATGATGACAAATTGTTTGGCTTAAGGCCATGGTTTAGACACCAGTCACTGATCTCAGTGATGCCTTTCTGTAGGATGTCTGTATCACTTGGGGAGTTAATAATGGCTCCCAGCTTGCAGTCGTCTGTGAACTGGGTCAGCCAGAGTCCCTTTGTGTTAGCCTGGACTTCTGAGAAGTAGATACCGAACAGGAGAGGACCCATGACCTTTCCCTGCGGGACTCCACTTGTGACTGGTTAGCAGTCTGACTTGGAGTCTGCTACTTTCACACTGTGTGTTCTATATGAGAGCTAATTTGCAACCCACCTGGTGATATAGGGGTTGATGCCTAGTTTGGTGAGTTTATTGATAATTCCTGAGTGAGGAATGGTATCAAAGTCCTTGGCCAGATCAAGGTAGGCTGTATGCACTGCCTTACCTTCATCCATAGCCCTGGTGACTGACTCAAAGAAGTCAACCACGTTGAGCAGGCATGATCCCCCTTTCACAAAACCAAATTGCATGGGGTCTAAAGTTTGGTTTAGAGTTTGGAGATTTCCTATATTTTTGTTAATCAGGTCCATGATGATGCACTCTATAGCTTTACATATCATAGGTTCATAAGTGCGTACTAGGCTAATGGCCCTGGAGCCTTTACAAGTCTATCCCATAGGATTACACTGGCATTGTGCCACCAACCTTAGTTCCCAGTGCCTCTGTCGAGTAGAGCCACTAGAGTGATCCCCAGGGTGAATTTTCTATTTCCCATCCACTCATCAAGATTTCTCTTGAAGAGGGCCAGTGAGGTGCTTTGTTTGACATGTATGAGAAGTCTATTTCGTACCATGGGCAGTCTCTGGGTTATGAACCTGTCCCTCCAGCATGTTCTGTTGATTGTGGTAATGAAGTAGAGGTCCCTGGAGCATGTGGTGTGGAAGGATTGGGATTTCTTTAGATGATGTAGCATTTCTAACACAGCTGGGTCAGACATGGCTTTGTAAGTCAAGAAGAGATCATCTCTAAGTAGGCGATACGAGACCGAGAGTTTTTTGAGTCTGTCCATATAGGACTAATGTTTAAGGCCTGGGATCCTCTTTGTGAAGTACTTTTGTGGCCTCTCCAGTTGTTGCAGGTGTCTAGTGAAGTACATGCCAAATGGGGCATTGTACTCGATGATTGGCCTAATGAGGGAAGAGTAGAGGGAGACAATGACCTCTTTCTTCCTGGATACAAAACCCTTACTAATGAGATGTGCCACATAGAAGGACTTTCTGATCACAATGGCAATGTGGTGGTCAAAAGAGAGGTTGCTGTTAACCTGTGTTCCCAGATCTCTTACAATGCTTTCTGTGTTCGGTGGACTACCATCGATGTGGTAATTCATGGGAACTGGCTTTTTTCCAAAGGGGATGATGACACATTTTTTGGCATTGAGCTTAAGGCCATGGTTCTGACACCAGTCATTGGTTTCAGTGAGGCCTTTCTGTAGGATGCCAACATCACTTGGGGGAGTTAATAATAGCTGCCAACTTGCAATTGTCTGTGAACTTTGTCAACCAGAGTCCCTTCATGTTGGCCTGGACTTCAGAGAAGTAGATACCAGACAGGAGAGGACCCAGGACAGAACCCTGTGAGACTCCACTCATGACTGATCGGCAGTCTGACTTGGAATCAGCTACTTTTACACTGTGGGTTCCATCTGTGAGCCAGTTTGCAACCCACCTAGTGATATATGGGTTGATGCCTAGCTTAGTGAGTTTTTCTAGGATTCCTGAGTGGGGAATGGTATCAAAGGCCTTGGACAGATCAAGGTAGAAACTATATGAACCACCTTGCCTTCATCCACAACTGTGATGACTGATTCAAAGTCATTGACCAGGTTGAGCAGGCATGATCTACCCTTCACAAAACCAAACTGTGTGGTGTCTAGAGTTTGGCGATTCCCTATATCCTTGTTTATTAGGTCCATTATGATGTGTTCCATAGCTTTGCATATCAGACTCGTCAGGCTAATGAGGTGATAGTTCCCAGGGTCTGTAATCGCTCCTCCTTTGTGGAGTGGGATGACTGTAACAGTGTGCCATTCAGTAGGGGCAAAGCCTGAGGTGAGGCTGTGGTTGAACAGGATGCACAGGTGAGGTGCCAGTTCACTCTGTAGTTCATGTAGAACACAGCCAGGGATATTGTCAGCTCCCATAGAAGCTGTATTCATGGCCTTGGACAATGCTGTTTTAATCTGTGCAGTAGCAATACGGGTGCCTGGCTATCTACTGGTATTGTGATTGGTCCTTTGTGGGGGAGAGAGGGGTAAAGTTGGCACTGAATCTGTCGGCCAGTATATTGGCATTATCTGTTGGCTCGCTATAGGAGGTATCATTGTGCAGTAGCTCAGAGCAAATCTGGGTATTGCCATGGAGATGTACCTAACTGTAGAAGTTATGCTGAAATTCTATTTTCATAGCTAGCTTTAGAGGATTTGATGAGGGATCTCAACTTTTTGTTGAGGCTGATAAGGGAGTTTTTGCAGTCGTGGGACTTTACGTTATTCCGCATCAGTTTCCTCCTTTTGTTGTAGAGTTTGTTTATGGCAGGGGTCCACCAGATTGGCCTCGTTTTTTTTGGTTCTATTGGGTATGGTGAGATCCATGCACTTGTGTACGTGTTCATACAGTGCATTGGTGTATGATTCGGCAGTCATGCAACTATTGTCCATTTGCATGGGTGCTGTGAAGTTAGCCACCTCTGTTTTTAGGAGCCCAAAGTTAGCTTTGGAGAAGTTTTTCATGGTGGTTATCTTTGTGGGGTGGGGGTGGGGGGGTGGTGGTGGTGTGGGAGGGATGTGTCTTTCCAAGGTGATTAGTTTGTGGTCGGTTCTAACCAAGGAGTTGACTATTGGTGTAGAACAATGGTCACCCATATTAGTAATGACCAGGTCAAGGATGTTGCTACCTCTAGTGGGGGTAAGAATGAGGAGGTCCAGGGCATTGGAACTAATGAATCCCAGGAAGCGTTGGGCAAGTGTATTGGTACATGAGTAGTTTTCCCAGTTAATGGAGGGGTAGTTGAATTCGCCCAGTATGAGAGTGTTAGGTTGGACCCTAATATTCTCCAGGGTGCTTAGGAGTGTGGAGTGTGAGTCTTGGGACATGGTTGGGGACCTATAGCAGGCTGCGACCTGAATCGCTGTCTTACCTAATGTTAGCTGCACCTGACTTATCTCTGATGTGTTAAATTGGGCTACCAGTCTGGAGGTGTGCACATCCTTTATGAATATGGAAACACCACCACCTTTGGAGCGTCGGTCCAAGTTCTGGGGCTGAAAGGTGTGGAATAAGTTATATCCTGGTAGTGCAGGGGTGCTTTCGGCTGCTTTAAACCATGTCTCCATTACAGCACAGATGTCAACATTCTCAATTTTTAGGAGAGCTTCGAGTGAGTGCTTCTTGAGATTTAGACTTCTAGCAGTGGGCAGCATGACCCTCAGATTGCATTTGTTTGTAGCTGTTATGGTGGTAATTTGGTCTTTGGAACACCACCTAAAAAAGGCACTATAGGCGTGGCAAGAGCCATGGCCAGTATCTAGAAGTCCAGGGGTGACAGATTCAGGCCATGTCTGGCAAAGCATTTAGGTCTGTCAGTCATGTCATCCCAGGCAAACAGATACTGTATCCCCTTAGAATGACATCAGAAACTTAGTTGTTGAAATCAGTCATTTTCTGCTTGTACTGTGGTATCATTCTGGATGATGGTAGGATGCTGCTTGGCTAGGGTCATACTCACCTAGGCTACATAATCCGAGAGCTCCTCCATGTCTCTCATGTAGTCCAGGGAAGTATGTCTCAGGTCATTCACACCCGCATGCACAATGACAGTCATATTTGTATGTGTTGTTGAGGGAACTGAGTGTGTGCATTATGTGGCAGATCCTGGCACCTGACAGGCAGCTGACTGTTACTTTTTCCTTATTCATCCTAATGAGTGGGACATCAGTGTGCTTCAGTATCTAATCACCTATGACTAATGTGTTGGGCATTCTGTTTTGCTTTAAGGGCTTTGATTGAGTGCACATTGTTTAGGAGAGTTATGTGTCTTTTGATTAGTGTTGTGTTGTGGTGGTTGAGTGCATTTTTGCCTTGGAGGTCTCTGCTGTTTGGGTACATTTTTATTGAGAACCTCCATGAAGGTTTGTGTGTGGTTTGTGTTTTTATGTGAAGGCAGTGCTGGTGTGTGTTCGGGAGGGCTGTGTTCCATGTGGTGTGGTGAAAGTACTGACCTTTTCCTCTTGACCAGCTATTCCGATCTTGGCTGGAGAGTGTGTGGCTTCCAATTTGGATATACAAGTGCATCTCTCTCAAGTCTGTGTGTTGGGAGGTAAGAGGAGAGGGTTTTCAGTGTACATGATGCAGTTGCTACATTGCCTCAGGATGCCCAAGTTCACCAGGTTAATAGGTGAAAGCATAGGGAACTGACCTTTAGACATGCCTGGAGGGTTGGGCATTAATAAGTACTGGACCTGTTTCCTTGTAGAACATTTAGTGCTGGTAGCACTTTGTGTGCTACAATAATTGTTAGAAGTCTGATAAAGTGCTAGAGTAATAAGCTAGTAAAAGTGCAGGAGAGGAGAGAACTAGCAGATCTAAAGGTAAAATTGAAGAGCAGACTTTGGCACCACTCAGAAGCTTACAAACAGTCCTGGATACAACAAATCTGTACCTGGACTAGACTAGTTACAGGAAAGGTGGGAAACAAGCACAAATATGGGCTTTTATACCAGAACATTGAAAGAGATGGAAAAACTGCCCAAATGGCCAATAAACTACCATTTCTGGGCCAGAAACCACTCCTGTTGTGGTAGACTACCCAGTGCATACACTCCTGTAGCTTACCACTACCACTATTAAACTAGAAGGCTTCCCTCCAACACAGAAAGGCTTGGGGGGCTCAGAAGCTTACAAACAGTCCTGGAAAAAGCAAATCTGTATCTGGACTAGACTAGTTACAGGAAAGGCAGGAAACAAGTTTAGAATTTTGTTTTACAGAAAAGCAGTTAAAACAGCACTAAAAACAATTCAAGTGCAGTGCAAGCTAGCAATATTAAAGCAAATACAGTTTAAATAAATGCAGTTTATTCAAACTGTCTTCTGAACTGAATCCAGTTGTTGTTTTATTCAACTCTGAACAGTTAAATGCCAAAAATATACTTATCAGCTCTATATTTCCAGATTGAGAAGCACACTCAGTCAGAACACAAGGATATTTTAGCAATTTTTTTTTAGTGAAGTGGAAAGGGAGAAAGGAGGAGCAGAAGATGATTCAAGGTTAAAGACCTAAGTGGGTTGCCCTTCTGAAATGTTCTCTCTGTATTAGGTAGAATGAACTAATGACACTAGACTGGGAATAGTATCCTAGATCAACAATATTACATCTAGTAGCTACAGTTGTTTAGGCAGAAAACACTACAGAAATGTTTATCACAACAGGAAAAATAGCCACTGAATGAAAGTTTTAAACAGATAAAGCAGCAAGGAGACTCTAGAGAATGCTTTTTAACTGCAAAAAAATCAGTTATATGATACACTCCTTGGCAGAAAATCAGAACAAACAGATGTTTAACAAATGGGGAACATTTCCAGTTAATACCTTACACACACTGCTTTGTGTTCTCTATCAGCCGAAGATGGCTGCCAGAAAGACAGGAAACTCAACAAACAAAACAACCAGGCCTGGATAACAGCAGGCCTCTATCTAGAATCAATGAAAAATACAACTAAAATAGTACACAAATGCAGTGTAACAGTAAAGAAATCTTTATAACAGTGCAAAATCTAGTATATTATCTGTTTAGGACAATTATAAGTGTTAAAAAGTGCAATTCAATGAAATAAATGTAAGAAATAACTTATTCTGCTCTAGGAGTCCTAGGGAATTTCTGCTTTGTCCAAGTGATGAATCAGACTCATCAAGCTAATGGGGCAATGATTCCCAGGGTCTCTAGTCACTTCCCCTTTATGGAGAGGGATGATTGTAGCAGTGCACCATTTGGTAGGGACAAAGCCTGAGGTGAAGCTGTGACTGAACAGGGCACACAAATGTGGTGTCAGTTCACTTTGTAGTTCATGTAGAACACAGCCAAGGATATTATCTGGTCCCATGGAAGGTGTATTCCTGGCCTTGGACAATGCAGCTTTAACCTGCCCTGCAGTAATTTTGGGAGCCTGGCATTCTTCCGGTATTGTGATTGGCCCTTTATGGGGGGGAGAGAGGGGTAAGGTTGGCACTGAATCCGTCTACCAATATGTTGGCAATATCTGTTGGCTCAGCATAGGATGTACTATTGTGCAGTAACTCAGAGCAAATCTGGGTATTGCCATGGAGGTTCTTGATACAACTACAGAAAGCTTTGTGAATGTTTTTAGTATTTGCCGCAATTCTGCCTTCATAGCTGGCTTTAGAGGATTTGATGAGGGATCTCAACTTTTTGTTGAGGCTAATAAGGTAGGTTTTCCTCTCTTGGGCCCTCACATTTTTCTGCAACAGTTCCTTCCTTCTGTTGTAGAGTTTAATGGCAGGGGACCACCAGATCGGCTTCCTTTTTTCTGGAGGAGAGCGTCTTGTTTCTGTTGGGTATGGCTAGTTCCATGCATTTATGTACATGTTCGTAAAATGCATCCATGTACGATTTGGCAGACATGCAGCTATTTTCCAGTGGCATGGGTGCTGTGAAGCTAGCCACCTCTGTTTTTAGGAGTCCAAAGTCAGCTTTGGAAAAGCAATGTTTGCTCTGAGAGTGTTGATGGAGATGTATAGAGAAGGTCAGAAGGACTTGCATTGTGTCTTTGTGGACTTATGTTGGGAGTGGCACAAAAGTATGTAAGAGTGGTAAAGGATATGTACAAGGGTAGTGTGGCAATGGTAAGGTCTGCAGTGGGAGTGACGGGTGTATTTAAGGTGGAGGTGGGATTACATCAAGGATCAGCTCTGAGCCCTTTCTTATTTGCAATGGTGATGGACAGGTTGACAGACGAGATCAGACAGTAGTCCCCGTGGACTATGATGTTTGCAGATGACATTGTGATCTGTAGTGAGAGTAGGGATCAGGTTGAGGAGATCCTGGAGAGGTGAAGATATGCTCTAGAGAGAAGAGGAATGAAGCTCAGCAGGACTAAGAATATGTGTGTGTGAATGAGAGGGAGGACAGAGGAATGGTGAGGATGCAGGGAGTAGAGTTGGCGAAGGTGGATGAGTTTAAATACTTGGGATCAACAGTTCAGAGTAATAGTGAGTGTGGAAGAGAGGTGAAGAAGAGAGTACAGGCAGGGTGGAGTGGGTGGAGAAGAGTGTCAGGAGTGATTTGTGACAGACGGGTACTAGTAAGAGTGAAAGGGAAGGTCTACATGAGGGTAGTGAGACCAGCTGTGTTATATGAGTTGGAGACAGTGGCACTGACAAAAAGGCAGGAGTCAGAGCTGGATGTGGCAGAGTTAAAGATGTTAAGATGTGCACTGGGTGTGATGAGGGTGGACAGGATTAGGAATAAGTATATTAGAGGGTCAGCCCAGGTTGGACAGTTTAGAGACAAAGCCAGAGAGGCGAGATTGCATTGGTTTGGGCATGTGCTGAGGAGGGATGCTGGGTATATTAGGAAAAGGATGTTGAGGATGGAGCTGCCAGGTAAGAGGAAAAGAGGAAGGCCTAAGATAAGGTTTATGGATGTGGTGAGAAAGGACATGCAGGTGGTTGGTTTGACAGAGCAAGATGCAGAGGACAGGAAAAAATGGAAACAGATGATCCGCTGTGGCAACCCCTAACTGGAATAGCTGAAAGAAAAAGTAGTGGTGGGCGGCACAGTGGTGCAGTGGTTAACATTGTCACCTCACAGCAAGAGGTTCTCCGGTTCGATTCTCGGCTGGGGTGCCTTCTGTGTGGAGTTTGCATGTTCTCCCTGTGTTCGCGTGGGTTTCCTCCGGGTACTCCGGTTTCCTCCTGCATTCCAAAGACATGCATCTGGAGCATTTCTCCCCGGGCCTCCGCTGAAAACAGGCTCTGTGGAACCTAGTCGGACATTCCCAGTCAACAAATGTTAAATAAAATAATAAATAAATAAATAGTAGTACTTGGTGTTTTTAATTGAATATAAGGGCATGTGGACATTTGTATAAAATAGCTTAGGAAAGATGTTCATTTTTTATTATCACAGCCATGGACACTCATAAAAATTTTCGTTTTTAGACCTCACCTTTTTATATCCAACACAGTAAGGTGAAAGAATGTTAAGACATTACTTTATGAAGTGGACTTCCCTGGTCATCAATCTTAAATAAATAAGTATTGAGATTGTGAGAAAAAAAAGTTATTCCTAGGTATTTTTACTTGGACATCATTACTATACCTAAATCAAGTTGATAAGGAGCAAATCAAGCAGAAGAGACTAGATTTTGTCTGACTTGGCCTGTAACATTGGAAATCCTTTACAACCTTTGGAATGTCTGACAAAGGATACTAAAGATGCAGACTTTTATAGATTCATAGGTAGGCTCATGGTAAACATTCTGCCAAACTGCCACCCGATATCACCTACCAAAGATGCCAAAAATAGTATAATTTATTTAGTGCTTGTGAAAGTACAGTGGGGTTTGTTTACCTCACTCTGCATAAATACAGATAAATGGGCACTCTTGTGTTGAAACATTTGTACTATTTATTCTTTTTGTTTGGGACTAACTAATAGAGAGTTGTGTAGTTGGATTTTATATAATAGAATTATCTGGGGAACCAAACTATCAACTAATGCAAATTTGGAAATAGTACAACAGAGGCAATCATAATTTACTCTGTAAAATGCCTTAAGTGCATCACCGGGTAGAACATAAGATCATAGGAGGTTTCTAGGCTAATGGCCCTGGGGCCCTTGCAAGCCTAGCTAAGAGTTTATCCCCAAAAAGAAACCTCAGTCAGCACCTGTCACCCCTGTCAGTGAGGGACACGGGTGGAACTCTTGGGACAAATTTGTGGTTTACCATCCACTCATTAAGGTTGCACTTGGGGTGTCAGTGAGGTACTCTATTTGACTTGCATGGGGAGTCTATTGCAGAGATGGGGCAGCCTCTGGGAGACAAACCTGTCTCTCCAGCAGGTTTTGTTGATGTCACATATTAGAGTCAGGTGTTTGAGTGGGTAATGCACGAGGATTTAGACTTGCATATGTGGAGCATCTCTAGTAGGGCAGGGTCTGATATTGCCTTGTAGGCAAGACACAGATCACCCCTAAGCAGTCTGTTTGATACCGAGTAGAGTGATAGTGATTTGAGCCTGTCCATATAAGACAGATTTTGGAGGCCATGGATTCTCTTTGTGAGGTATTTCTGTGGCCTTAACAGTTGGTGCAGATGTTTGGAGAGGTACATGCCAAATGGGGTGTTATATTCAATTATTGGTCTAATGACGGAGTAGTATAGAGAGGTAATGACCTCCTTTTTCCTGGATGTAATCTCTTTACTTATGAGGTGAACCAAGTAAAAGGCTTTTTTGACCACTGCTGCTACAAGATGGTTATCAGCCTGAGTACACAGGTCTCTCACCACAGGTTGTGTGTTTAGGGTTGACATTGATGTGGTAATCAGTAGGAGCCATGTTTTTACTGAATGGTATGATGATACTTTTTTTTGCATTTATCTTGATGCCATGACATTGGCATTGTCATTAAGTTGCTGTGAGACCTTCTTTTAGTATGTTAACATCATTTGGGGAGTCAATAACAACACCCAACTTAGTCATCCACACTTAGTCAGCCACAGGACTTTTGTTTTTGCCTGGATCTCTGAGAAGTAGATGCCATAGTGACAGGTCTGCTATCAGAGGTGGAGGTGCCTATTTTGACTTTGAGGGTCCTGTTGGTGAGCCAGTTGGCCACCCACCTGATAAGATAGGGATTTACGCCAAGTTGTGTTAGCTTTTTGATGATGCCCGAATGGGAGATTATGTCAAAGGCCTTGGCCAAGTCAAGGTAATCTGTATGTACTTAACTTTCCTTCATCCAGGGCCTTGGTGAAAGTTTCAAAGAAGTCAACCAGGTTTAACAGGCAAGATCTGTCATTGATGAAGCCTAACTGGGTGGGGTCAAGTGCTTGGAGGTTGCCTATGTCCTTGTTTATGAGATCCATAATAATATGCTCTGTGGCTTTACAGATTAGACTTGTCAAGCTAATGGGGTGATAGTTTCCAGGGTCAGTAGTGGCACCACCTTTGTGCAAGGGGATGACAATGGCAGTTCTCCAGTATGCTGGAATGAAGCCTGTACTTAGGCTGTGGTTTAATAGGGTGCTCAATGGCAAGGCTAGTTCTTGCTGGAGATGGTGCAGAATACCGCCTGGGATACTATCAGGTCCCATGGAAGCTGTGTTCTTTGCCTTGGATAGGGCCTTTAACACTTGATCTGTGGAGATGTGAGGTGTGGGACAAGTTATTGAGAATGTCGACTGTGCCTTTGGGGGGGCAGTGGGGTGAAGTTTGCACTGAACCTATCTGCTAGCAGGTTGGCTAAGTCAGCAGTTTCAGTGCAAGTGGTACCATTAAGAACTAATTCGGAACAAACCTGAGCTTTGCCATGGAGGTTCCTGATGTAACCGAAGAAGGCTTTATGGTTTCTCTTTGTTTTGGAGGCTAGTTTCAATTCATAATTGGGTTTGGAGGTTTTCACTAGTGATCTAATTTGCTTGTTGAGGCTAAGGAGGGAGTTTTTCTAGTTTGGAATTTGTTCCTTTTTTACCCCTGGGCAACAGTTTCTTCCTTTTGTTGTAAGGCCTGTTGACAGAGGATGTCCACCAAACAGGTTTGTGTTTCTTTGAGGAGCAGGTTTTAGTTCTGTAAAGGTTTAAGGGTTTTAGTTAATGTTACTATATGAAATGTGAGTGATTTAAGGGAAAAATTAATTGTGGGAATACCGTTTTTAAGATTAGCTCAAAAAGTGGTATATAGTGTGAGATCTAAATTTATAAGAGCAATAGGTCTGTACTTCACAAGGTCAGAAAGGATTGAGTTGAGTTTTGAATTAAGATTAGTTTTTGATTGGTTAGTATATAAATTAGATATTCCTTGTGTTGTTATAATATGTTTAATATTATGAAAAGAACTTTAGAAAGATTTATTTAATTTCTTACACAATTCAGAAGGAAATTAACCAAGGTACGGAGCATTGTTGCACTTTGACAGATGAACTGTTAATTAGCCTCCTAATAAAAAAGGTTTTGCATGATAGAAGTGCATTTGTGAGAAAGACAGTGAATTCAGGTAATTGTTTATATATTTCTGACATTACTTGTTTTATTATAAATTTCAATATGTTTTTTGATTTATGTAGCGCCCTTTTTCATTTTTATGTATGCTATG
Source organism: Protopterus annectens (assembly GCF_019279795.1). Classification (NCBI taxonomy): domain Eukaryota; kingdom Metazoa; phylum Chordata; order Ceratodontiformes; family Protopteridae; genus Protopterus; species Protopterus annectens. The sequence goes on from NC_056747.1 coordinate 22,813,307, forward strand.
TTTACATTTAGTGCCTGTATTTTTATTATACTGCCAAGCAGTTTTAAAGACATTTTCCCCTCACCAGAATAAGACATCAACATTTTGCTTCCATATCAAGATAACCAAGTGGCATATATTATATATCATATTCATTTCATATTTCATTGCAGGTATTTGATGTTTTTTTCCATTGAACTGTTATAATATGATGTTACCAGTCTTTCAAAAAAGTTTAATTTGTTGTTAAGTTCTTTTTCTTTAAGAGGGCACTTGAATATGGTACGTCAGGGATGTAGTAGCTGTTTTAGAAACAGTATTCTGAAACAAATTATGCAAGGTAAAAAATAAAAATCAGCCACTGGTAGGCAAACGAAAGAGAACAGATGATTAAAAACACACCTGGTTTTATTTTAGCTCTTTCGTCCAGAAGGATGACTTCAGAGTGAAACCATGCTTAAAGATTTCCATTTATATACAAAATGCTAACAGTAACAGTCTCATTAACCAAGTAATTCAAATTAGAAAACCAGATTTTGTTTAAATAAACAGTCACATTTAAAAAAAAAAAACACATTAATACATAGAGTCCAGGATAGTTATCAGATTGCATTCTTAGTTGCAATAGTTTCTTTCCTTACCAACTGTTTTTTTTAAATCAGACTCTCTATAGTGCTCAGCAACGTGTTCTAATACAGAAGAAGAAAATTTCATGAAACAAGAGCAGGTCAAAGTATGCTCATACATGGCATTATTGTTGCACGTGTTCCTTGGTCTTGTTGAACAGTTTCCTGGTGGTCATGCTACGGGAAGGAATAGGGAGTTAATCTGGGGTCAGAGAAGTGCAGACCTGTTTATTTTGTTTTCTGCAGATGTTCTTCATGTTTCACTGTTGCAGTCATCACATTTGGGTTATCCCTGCCTGGGTAGCCCTCAGTTGGCCCGAATACCAGAGGCTTAGTATTTCTGCATTGGTTGCTTCAGGACTAATGTCAGGTCATCAGTAGTATAAAGTAAGGCAGCTGATGCCATTACATCAGTCTTTCTTGCTGAGGAGCCCCAAGAAGAAGTAGTTCACACAAGTGCTGGTCATCCGCTACCTACGTTTTTGTTTTCCAAATTGAACTTGAAGCCTTCTAAAGCTAAGTATCCCATTGGGGATCCTTTTTTTCTTGCTCTAACTGATGTCAGAAAAAGTTAACAATTGTCTCACTTGTGGAAAGCAAATACCACACAGAGACTTTCATTTTTACTGCATCACTTGCTTAAGCCCACACCACGACACCCCCCACTGTTGCTTTTGTACTTTTTTCAACACCAAAACTGTACGTCATTGGGCCCTTATTGTAGCCAGATATTTTCACTCTCAGTCCTCTATTTCTGATCTGGCCTTGGTACCATCCAACAGCAGATCTTCCAAAAAAAAAAAAAATGTAAGGATAAAGACAGAGACAGACCGCACAGGTCCAAACCTACCGACGATGCTTCTAAGCTAGTCATCAGTTCTCCAGTCCTCAGTGAAGTGCTTTTGCAGCCCCTGATGCCTGCTTCTGTGGATTCACAGGCTGCTACTGAGACACGTTCGGAGTCCAGTATGCCGCAAAATTCTTCGACTAAGGATGCTGCGGTTGTCTATACCTTAGATGAGTCTGGAGCTGCTGAGCAGGCACCGTTTTCCGAGGAAGTACTTCGCCCTATCAATTCTCAACTCAAACTGGCGACTTATTTTGTGTCTTTCAAAAACTACTGAGTTTCTAAGGCCCAGGGTATGAACCACACCCAAGAAACTGACGACTCCATCTCGAGCACCTGCTTCCTTACCTCCGTCTCAAATGCTTAATATGGCAGAAGACCTTATAATGCTGATCAGGGGAAGCCAAGCTACCCCTTCCAAAAGAAAGAGATTTGTCCCCAGTAGTTTTATCTGAACAGGAGTACAATGACTCTGATGCCTCTGAATATGAAGACATACAACCCCTCTCAGCTTATGAGGATTCTAATGCAGAGGAATCAGTTCCTTCAGCTTCTCCACACAAGGATTTTTCTTTTGGGGAAACCCTTCATACTTTAAGGGAGCATTTTAAATGGGAATGTCAAGACTACCCTCAGTCTAAAAAGAGACTCAGAGAATTCTTAGATCTTCCACAGCACAGACCCTTGGCCATTCCTCCTGTCCTGGATGTTGTGGATGATGTTTTCATGGAATCTAGTTTGACTCCTTACACCCTCCCTCCTGCTCCCAGGAAACCTGACAGGTATTACAGAGTCCTTGACTCACAAATTTCTTTTCATAAATCCTACTGCTGACCCTGAGGTAATCTCCCAAGGGCCTAAAGGAATTAAAGCAACTTCTGCTAAGAATCCCACCCCCTCAGATAGGGATTCCCGGGGATTAGACAGATGGTGTAAAAAAGTATACACCTCTGCTACTTTTGCTATTACAGCACTAAATTGTCAGTTCCATATATTAAAATGTCAGCAGCATACCATGGAAGTCCTCAAACAAAAAATATCATCTTTTCCTGCTTGTGCAGAAAATAAAGAGTTACAAGAGTTGATGCGTTCTGCAAGTCAAGTAACTAAGTACACCTTACACAGTGGTTTTGATACCCTAGAAGCATCTTGAAGAGCAGCAGTCACCGGTTCTCTCCTTAGAAGGCATGCTTGGCTTAAGGATCAGCCCTTGCCAGACCATGTCAAATCTAAACTATTTGATGCACCCTTGCACAAAGGCAACTTATTTGACACCAAGGCAGAGGAGGTCTTAAAAAGTATGGAAGAAAAAGATGAATCTATGCAGACAGTTAAGGATTTTCTGCAGGTCCAGCCACCCAGGTTTAGTAGGCATTGCCCCTCCAAGCACTGGCCCTTTCCTGACCCCTCCAGGTCAGTTCAGCCCAGACCCTGGGGAAGCAGACCCTCGCAGACAACAACCACAGGGAATGCAGAGATCAAAGCAATGGAGTACCTCCACTTCTAAACCAGGGAGTGCAAAGCCACCCCCTCATTGTAAGACATCAGAATGACTCTACACTTCCACCCCCTCCCTCTGCCCAACTGCACTCTTCCAACCCCAAAACGGTTCCCAGATCTCCCTCCAAACCAGTGGGCAGAAGTCAAAAAGCAAGTCCTTTCCCTGCTCTCTATGAGGGTTCCTGCAGAACAGAGAGGCCAGGGTTTCTACTCCGGACTCTTCCTGGTACCCAGAAAGGAGGGCACCTGGCGCCCCATCCTCAATCTATCCATACTAAACACCTTCCCGGTGATACCAAAATTCTAAATGCTCACCCTGCAGCAACTACTACCTATGCTATCCAAGGATTCTTGGCTATCCACCCTAGACCTAAAAGAGGCCTACCTACATATCCCAATCAGGGAATCATGCAGGAAATATCCATGTTTCAGGGCAGGATCATTGCACTTTCAGTTATCTGTGCTTCCCATTAGCTTATCTACTGCTCCCAGAGTTTTCACAAAATGTCTGGCTCCCGCCATTGCTTTTTGCATGCAAAGAAATATTCAAATTTCCCATACTTAGACGACTGCCTAATTCAGGCAGTCAGGAAAAGCTGCTCAAGCACCTGACCTTTGTAAAGGACCTACAAACCTCCCTGGGGTACACTATCAATGAAAAGAAATCCAAACTAGTACCCACCCAAAAAATTATATTCCTGGGAGCAAGCCTGAACACAGCATCCCAGATGGCATTCCTTACACCAGGAAAGCAAACTTACCTGATGGCCTATTTCTCTCAACTAGCCACCAGACCCCAGTTACCTGCAAGGATAATCCTGCAAGCTCTGGAATTCATAGCTTCTTGCATTCTACTCATTCCATATGCCAGACTTCATATGAGGAAACGTCAATGGTACCTAAAAAGCCTTTGGTGTCAACACAGTCAAGACCTGGAAACTCTTATACCAATGATACCTTGTCTAAGGAAAGATTTTCTTTTGAGGGGCAGCAGCATGCTACCACAAGTGACTACCCTTCTCACAACCCCATGCCACCCAGACCCTCACCACAGATGCATCAGACTATGCCTGGGGTGCACACCTGGATGGCAGGTGCATACAGGGCAATGGTGCCCACATCAAATACATCTGTACATCAACCAAAAAGATATGTTAGCTGTCCAGCATGCATTGAGAGCTTTCAGACCCCTTCTCTCCCCAGGGGCTCTACTGATCAAAACAGACAACACCACTGTGATATGATATATCAACAAGCAGGGGAGGGACTCACTCCTACCCTCTATGCAGGCTCACCATGACCGTTTGACACACAGCCTCAGCCATGTAACTACACCTGTTAGCACAATTCCTGCCAGGCACTCTAAACTCTCTGGCAGACAACTTGAGCAGAAATCTTCTGGACCCACATGAGTGGCAGCTAGACCAAAGAACCTTCACCCTTATAACTCAGAAATGGGGCACCCCAAAGGTTGACCTCTTTGCTTCCCACTTCAACCATCAGCTCAGCAAGTTCTGCACCAGGGATCCTCACTGCAGGGCCTTGAAAGCGGATGCTCTATCCTTACAGTGGATCAACCACTCAGTTTATGGATTTCCCCCACTACCTCTCATTACTAGGATACTGCACAAAATAAGGGAGGGAAAACTGAGAACAATCCTGATTGCCTCAGACTGGCCTTGCCAGCACTGGTACTCACTGCTGCGCAGCCTGTCACTTCTGCCACCATGGCATCTCCCTCAGATACCAACACTTCTGACCCAGAGGGAAGGAAAATTCATGCATCCCTAATTGTAGACCCTCAATTTGGCAGCCTGGCTTATTCCCTGACCACTGTAGAAGCTGCCAATTTCAGTAAACAGGTTCTAGATGTTATATGTGAGGCCAGATGCCCTAGCATTAAAAAATCTTATGCTGACAAATGGAAAAGGTTCTGCACCTGGATCCAGGCTAAGGGAGCTGATACAGCACAGCCCTCCCTACCTCTTATCCCGGATTACCTAGCTGACCTACTACACAGGGGTCTCTTCTTTTCCTCTATTAAAATTCATGCCTCTGCTATCTGTGCTCATTTCAACACTGAGCAACCACTTTTCTCATACCCTCTCATCAAACAGTTCCTAAGAGGGGCTAGCAACTTGAGGCCACCCAGAAGAGCACCTGCCCCACCTTGGGACCTAAACTTTGTGTTGGAAAAGCTCACCCTACCCCCCATTGAGCCAGCAGCTTCAGCGGAGTTAAAGTTTCTCTCATGGAAGACAGTCTTGCTTCTAGCCATCACTTCAGCAAGAAGAGTATCTGAGCTACAAGTACTAATGGCTGTAGAGCCCTTCATCATTTTCCATGCTGACAGAGTCTCCCTCAGGACTAACCCATCCTTCATGCCAAAAGTGGTGTCCAGTGTGGCTCTTGACCAATCCATTTATTTGCCCACCTTTTTCCCTAGCTCACAAAACAAGGGGGAAAGATTAATGCACTTTCTAGATGTGCACAGACAGCTTAGATTCTATCTACACAGGACTAAATCATTCAGAAAGACTGATCAGTTGTTAGTCAGCTTTGCTGCAGGGGCAGAGGGCAAAGCCATATCTAAACAAACCACTTCTAAATGGATAGCACACTGCATCCATTACTGCTACAAGCAACACGGGATACCTCCCCCTAAAGGGGTCAGGACTAACTCTACCAGAGCAACCTCCACCTCTGCAGCTTTCCTCAGAAGAGTCCCTACCAGGGACATCCTGGAGGCTGCAACATGGACATCTATTCATACCTTCACCAAGCATTGCCACCTGCCTATCTTCTAAAAATCCAGGGCAGGCTTTGCCACTGCAGTCTTGCAGGGCATCCTAGCCAGCCCCCAGTCTTCTTGACTGCCTCCACCCTTTTCTTCAGCTTTGGGAATCAACCCAAGTGTGATGACTGCAACAGTGAAACATGAAGAACATAGTACAGTTGTGTACACTTACGATAAATATAGATGTTCAAGTGTATTCACTGTTGCAGTCCAGGTTACCCTCCCTCCAGCCCCCTTTCTCTCTCTCTCTCCTCTCTCTCTCTGTCCTTACAAGGAACTTTTTTGGTATTTACTTTACTTTCTACTGGTGGGGTTCTTCCACCATATCCTGGCTCCCACTTGGGGGCTCCTGACAGGGCAAGAAAAACTGATGTAATAGCATCGGCTGCCTTACTTTATACTACTGATGACCTGAATCAGTCCTGAAGCGACAGCAACCAATGCAGAAATACTAAGCCTCTGGTATTCGGACCGACTGAGGGCTACCCAGGCAGGGATAACCCAAATGTGATGAGTGCAACAGTGAATACACTCGAACATCTACATTTATGGTAAGTGTACACAACTGTACTTTCTGCCACGGCCTGGAAACCCAGATAATTCGATTAAGTTTCAGTTCTTTTTTCAGTTAAGACTCACTAGAGAAAGTATGACTGCAGACATGGTTTCTTTCTTGTAATTTCATTAGTTCATAAATATCTTCTGTTATGCAATTTCATCTCTCTGTATGTTTTGAATATTATTTTTATTTATTTATTCATTGACATCTGTTTACTGGGAAAGTCACTGCCTTTTTCACGGGAGTTCTATGCCATTTGTAAATACTGATATGATTCATACAGAAGTGTGTGTGTGTGTGTGTGTGTGTGTGTGTGTGTGTGTGTGTGTGTGTGTGTGTGTGTAAAGTATTGAGCTAAAATGTAACCACAGCATGCCCTATTGGAATAGAACAGGAATGACCTGCACTGTTGTGACTTTTTAGATGTATGTATTTAATGGAACACAGGAGGTTAACTTGAAAAAAATTCAGAGAAAATAGTTGAAATTAAATTGTTTCATAACCATGTAATAAAAGAGATGTTATCCTCTGTTTCAGTGCAGTAACAGACACTGTGTCTAGAGCTAGAAGTATTTTGCATTGTCTTGAAAGAGAAATAATTACTAAGTTTAAGATGTAGTAGTGTTTTATTGTTTTTTGACTTCCAGGATCTGCAAACATTTAAGAGATATGCATTTTTCACAGGGAGTTGCTAAAATTCCTTTAGTTTCTGACAAAGGGAGTTTAGCTTGGCAACTGAAGTCAGGTGACAAAAAGTGATGCCATCCAAGTTAACCCAGCAGTAATATTTGATATTTATTTAAGAACTCTCTCAGAAAGAAACAGTGCATTTTGTATCTGTCTTTTGACCTGACAACAACATCCACTCATCGCCATTTCTGCCTCCTTGTTGTTCTGTAAGTAAGTTTTTAGGGCACAGTATTTATCGGGATAGTCCACTGGGTTAAAGAGAATCCATTTTCAGTGGAAGCCTGGGGAGAAAAGCTCCAATACACAATAGCAACAAGGAATTTACAGTGTATATTATATATATTATTATATTATATATAATATATATTATTATTATAAATATATTATTGAGTACAATTCACCAATTGGAATGTACATGGCTAGATATCTCCAGCAGCTGGAGAGACCACAGAGGTACCTAACCAAGAGAATTACTGGCCTCAAACAGTTGCCCTATGCAGCATGATTGAAAAAGCTAAGACTGTTCTCTGTTGCATACCGCTTTCTCAGAGGCGATCTCTCTCTAACGTACAGAGCCATGTCCAACCCAGAATTGTTGAACATGCTCCATCTTAGCAAAACCAAATCTACTCGAGCTACATGTTCTAGGGATATAAACCTCAACACAACAATGAATAGAACATGCTGGAGGGATAGATTCCCTTCGCAGAGACTTCCCTTACTATGGAACAGGGTCCTGATCTACATAAGACAGAGCCCCTCACTATCACTCTTCAAGAGGAACCTTGATGAGTGGATGGGTAACAGAAAGTTCACACTGGGGATCACACCAACAGCACTACTAGATAGGGGCCAAGGATACTAGCTGCTAGTACAAGGGTCTAGGGAACTGCTAAAGGGGCGGTGAATACCACACAACGTGGCTGGGCTAATATATGCCTTCAGGCAGATAGCTCAGTACCAACCTATGAACCTATGAACTTATACAAAAATAATTATAATACAAGAATGGCAAAGCTTAATAGATACAAAAAATGACAAAAATAAGCCAGTTTAAACAATAATAAAAGTATCAGGAAAGATTAGGTTAAATTAAGCAAGGCTGACAAACTAGAAAATGGTACAGCTTTAAGTTGTAAATCGAGTAATGAGTGTGGAGGAAGTATAAGAAAAGCAGAAAAAATACAAGTAGACAGTAGCTTGAGAAGGATATAGTTAGTAGGTGGTAAGCCTAAAGTGAGAGAGATCTAGTAATGATTAATAAAATGTCAGGGATAATTCTAGTGGTAGAATATGCAGTTATGATAGTTATTTAGTTAAGAAAAGCAATACTTGGTGACTAGGTATGGGGAAAGGAGGTTAGGTGATAGCATCAGTCTGGGAAGAGCAGTTACAAATCCAATTGGAGAGCAGGTGCTTGTGAAGGCAGTTTTGAAGTTGATGGGATGTTGTTTGGAATGGACATGAGAGGGGAGATTGTTCCAGGATCTAGTAATGATCCAGCTGTATAACAGTTTACCTGCAGATAGGTTAGTTTTGTGAATTTTGTAGTAGGTTTCGATTTTCTGATCGTAGTGGCCTAGATGGGGAGTAAGATGAAAATAAGGAGCTGAGTGCAGGGCAGTCTTGTGGTTTGTAAATTAGTTTGAGTGGGAGTAAGTTGTAGGAGTAGTAGGCAATGTGGGAATTCGAGCCATTGGAGATTTCTTAAGGCTATGCAGTGATGGGTAGAATGATGGCAGTTAGAGGCAAATTTAGCAATCTTGTTGTAGAAAACTCTAATTTTTGTTTCAGGGAGGACTGCAGGTTAATTAATAAGGGTGCACCATAGATTAAGGAGGGAAGTAGATAAGAGAGGGCTAATGGTTGTTTTGTTGATGAGGAGAGAAATGTATTGTGCCTATAAGGTAACCCAAGTTTTTTGAGTTTTTGAGATGTTTTGGATATGTAAATCAAATTTTAGATTGCTGTCTATTATGACTCCTAACAGTTTGGCACTAGCTACAAGTTCAATTTTTATTAAGTTCAGTGACAGAATGTTAAAGTCTTGTCCATTAATAGTAGTGTTCTTTTTAGGGTTAAACAACTTAAGTTTAGTTTTTTTTTTTTTGGCGTTTAAGGAGAGATGATTTTTGTGGAGCCAGGATTCAATAGTAGAGACGGCTGTTTGTGTCATTTGTTGTAGAATATTGGGGTTAGGTGTGGAGCAGGCTATGCTTGAATCATCTGCATACTGGACTAGGGAGGTATGTGGTATAGCTAAGTGTAGGTTATTTATGAATATTTTAAATAGAAGGGGATCTAAGACTGATCCTTGTGGGACACCTGTAGGGTTATGGAGGTAGGGCTAGAGAGAGTGCTGCCATTTGACAGCATGTTGCTTATCTGAGCAATAGCTTCTAAACCAGTTAAGAGACTGAGAAGAAAGACATATGGAAGAGAGTTGAGAGACAAGGATAGTGTGGGATATGGTGTCAAATTCTTTAGATAGATCTAGAAAGGGAGCAGATGCTATAAAGCCAGAGTCGCAAATCTTATTAATGCTGTCTAAAAAGGATATTAGTGCAGTAGAAGTACTGTGCCCAGGGTGGAATCTATGTTGGGTTGGGGAGAGGATGTTGTTAAGCAGGTAGTTAACTAATTGTCTTTGGATGCATTTTTCGAGAATTTTAGATAGGGGGGATAGAAGAGCAAAAGGTCGGAAGGTGGAAATATCAGAGGAGTGGCCACCTTTATGGAGGGAAAGTATACTGGCTTTTTACCACAGAGAGGGAACATACGATTCATTGATTGATCTATTGATTAGAATGCTGATAGGATAGTCTACTGCATCAGCAGTGATCTTAAGGAATTTGGCAGAAATATTGTCAGCTGAGTTGGAGTTTTAGATATAGCAAGAGTTTCTTTATGTAGGAAGTGGGGATGGGGAAGAGAGTAAATTCAGTATGAGAGGGAAGTATGTTACAGCTTTGTATTGATGTGTTAGGGGTTGAGATATTGTGAAGTAGATGAAAAGAGGAGGATGACTTAGGGTGATGGTTACCTAGCAGAGGAGAGGAAAAGGATGCAGTAAGATTAGCTATAGTATTAATGAAATATGAATTAAATTTGGAGGCAATAAGGTCAGGTGACATGTTAGGATAAGGACAGGGATTGTGTTTTATTCCTGGGTTCAGAAGATTGTTGATGGAAGACCAGAAGAGTTTGGGGTTAGTTTGCCTGTTTAATTGTAACTTCCAGAAGTACTGTTTGTCTTTGTGAATACGTTTTTAGCAAGGTTACAAAGTTGTTTGTATTGGATAAGGTTAGAGGGATTGTCAGAACTGAGCCAGTGCTTCCAGTCTTTGTCCCTAGCTTTCATCATTTCTCTGGTGGATTTAGATAGCCAAGGAGCATGGGTGGATTTAATTCTAATGGCCCTTGTAGGTGCTAAACTATGGAGAATGCTTAGAAAGGAGTTATTGAAGTGAAGAAGGGCGTCATCTAGTGGCAAGGTTTTAAGACAGTTCCAGTTGTAACTTTTTAAGATGGTCTTGAATTTATGAGGACAGAATTTAGATATGTTTTGTGTAACTCTAATATTATGGGCTTTTGAAAGAGATGTACAGCTGTGAATGGCATATGCTGGGAGATGATTACTAAAATAATTTGCTAAGGTGCTGACAACTGGATATTGGGAGGGGTCAGAGTCCAATATCTAGTCTAGAATTGAGCCTTTGTTTGCTTTGAGGTTATATCTAGTAGCGGAATGAATTGAGTAAAAAACTCTTAGATTCAGATAGCAATATAGTAAATGTATTAGATATTTTCTTTATTTAGTTGAGACTGTCCTGCAATGTTGTTTTAAATATTTCCTTTGATTTTGAGCTCTGATTTAACTGATTACTTATGGAGTATTGTCTTGTTCTTTTATTAATTATTATGAAATATATTTAAACCTTTCAATTGTGACTGGTCTGTCTAGAGATATTTAAGCTCTTAGTGTACTTGCATTTCTGTTTGGTGACACTGTACAGGCCACTCCTAAATAGCCTTGTCTCTTAGTCAGACTACCATTTCGATTAAAAGTAACATTAGACAGAAGGACTGGACACCCTTTGTTAAGGGCCTTGAAGTAGCTGATAAGTAGTGGATGGTGGCAGTGGAAACTACCTTATAGTCTGGGCAGAAGGGGGCATAGCTAGTAAACCTGTGCCAGCTTTTCCCAGGAGAGAGAGAGAGAGTGAGTGTATGTGTGTGTGTGTGTGTGTGTGTGTGTGTGTGTGTGTGTGTGTGTGTGTGTGTGTGTGTGTGTGTGTGTAAATCGAATCTCAAAGTTGTGTGTCAGCTACTCGGGCAGGGGCACAAAGCACTGGTTGTACAGAGAGGGTGCTGGAGGTCTTAGCTTGGCCACTCGGCTGAAATCTCAACTCTATAACCATGCCAGTGGGGAGTCTTTTTGGGGATCTGGAGAAAGAGGAAGAAACCAGCCCCAGACTGACTCTGATTTCTGTGTGCTTTTAAGGGAAATTGTACTTTACTGTGTGTGTACTTGTCATCCTCCCAGTGTGTACATCCCCCACTCTTGTCAGTGGTGAGGATTGAGGCTCCTTGAGTAATGGGCCAGTGTTGGGGCTTCACATATTAATTGGTTGGCAGTGGTGGGATATCCACATCACTCATTAATTGGCTTATAGTGGTGATCTATATATATTGGGATTCAGTGGTGTGGATATTGAATTCCTGTAGCCTCTAAACTATCAGACAGCCACACAGTGAACATTCAGAGTTTCATATCACAATTGTTTTAATTTTTTAGCTTAATTAGTCAGGGAGAGCAGTCAAGTATTTATTTATTTTTTTTATTTATTTAACATTTGTTTACCGGGAAAGTCCTATTGGACACAGGAACTTTTTCAGTGGAGGCCCGGGGAGAAAAGCTCCATGAGCCTGTCAGCAGAGGAGTATGGCAAGCTGACAAGGAGCCAGTTGGCTGAGATGTGCCAGGCTAAAGGACTGGTGCATGCAAACCTAAGGCACTAATGATTGTAGCCTTGGGAACAGCTGCATCACAGACCAACAATCAGGAGGACAACCAGGCTGGCCTTCGACATGTTGCAGTCTCAGAAAATGAACAGTTCAACCTTTCCACAGAAGACTTAACAATCTGTCTGGAGTTAGACACTTTAACTGGAAGCCAAGCATTTGGAAATAAAAGCAGCAGAGAAACTGTAACGTCTGGAGGCTGAGGAGAATGAGAGGCAACATGAAAAGGAGAGGCTGACCCTTCCCCAGGGTCATGGTGGTAATGGGAAGGGAGTAACTGAACCCCAGAAGCAACAAAGGTCAGTAAATTTCTTCCACAATTTACAGAGGGGGATAATTTTGATAGTTTCATTCCTGTTTGAGAGGGTATGTAAACAGTATAATATTGACTAAGGGCTCTGGGTATGGTTCCTGACCCCCTTACTCCATGGTAAAGCTGTAACTGCTATTTCTAAATTGTCTGATACTGATTGCTTAAATTATAATACTGTAAAAGACTGTATTTTAGAATGTTTTAAGTTAACACCTGAAGCTTGTAGGAAAATATTTTGTGAGCATACACACAAGGCAGATGAAAGTGTGTGTGAATATGTTGCTGAACTAAGCACTTATTTTCATAGGTTGGTGAGTAAATGTCAGTCACCACTTTTGCAGGGCTGGCAGACATTTTTGGTGAGGGAACACTCCCTTAGCGCTTTGCCTGAGGACATGAGAATCTGGTTAGCTGAGAGGCAATGCAGTACTGCAGATGAGTTGGGAAGGGAGACCTATACCTAGCAAGCAGGGCATCACTGCAGAGGAAAGGGACACCCAGTGCTGCTCATGGGTCTAAGGGAACCCATGGCAGGAAGCCCAGACTGCCCCAACAGAGTTTACCAGTAGCAGGGGAAGCCACTAGTCCAGGTACATGTCCAGGACCAAGGGTTACATGTTTTAAATGCAACCAGTGGGAACATGTAGCATATAGATGTCCATGGAGGCAAGGTGGGGAACAAAAGTTGGGAGAGCCAGTAATTGGGAATGACAAAATGCAGGAAGTAAGTTGTCTTGAGATGACAAGGGTACCAGACTACCACAAGAGGTTATATCCTATCATAGTGAATGGGAAAGGGGCCATTGCAAGAGAGAGACAGCCTCTAACCTAACCATTGTGAAACCTGCAATGGTTAAAGAGGAGCACTACTTGCTTTGGCAGTCTACTCCAGTCAGAGCGTTAGGAGGGAACCCCATTCCAAATATCTTTGGCTAGGGTTCACTTTGACTGGGAGGGTGGAAAAGGGAGCAAGAAAGTAGGTGTGTTTGAGGATATCCTTGCAGTTGTCTTGATAGGGAATAATTTTGATAATGCAGAATCTTGTATGCATGCAGTTACATGCAGTCAGGCTTGGAGACCAGTATGTGGGTCTGGTAGCCCAGGGGAGACCCAGGCAGACTGCACACTAGCAGCCAGGACTGGTGAGGTGGTTACTTGAGGGAGGGAGCTACTCAGTAGCAGTGAGACTGAAGGTGAGCCACAGCTGCTTGTGGGTACTGGTGTTCCCTTGGACAGAGTGACTGCAAAGGTAGAGGTGAGTAGTAGTACCCAGGCTGACAGTGAGGCACTGCTGTCAGAGGATGTCAGACATCCTATGGAAGGAGAGCTGGGAAGGGTTACAAAGACAGAGTTGAGACTGCCTCACTTCTCAGACCCTACATTACAAGGCTTGTGGGAGGTAGCCAGAGAGGCACCCGATTCTCAAGGAAAAGGGGAATTTGTATACTGGGACAAAGGGTTACTGTATAGAGTTGAACCCTGAGGGAGGAATAGAGGGTGAGAGAATACAGCAGTTGGTAGTGCCCAGAGCTTATTGTCTGGCACTCCTAGCCATAGCCCATGATATTCCCTTTACAGGTCATATGGGCATAAAGCGTACCAAGAGATGTATTATGCAGAACTTTTATTGCCCTGGGATTTCTAGAGATGTAACAGTATACTGCAGGACCTATGAACAGTGCCAAAAGGTAGGCAAGGCAGGAGAAAAGGTGAAAGCTCCTTTGATGCCTTTGCCTGTGATTGAGGAGCCATTTCAGAGGGTAGCTATGTATATTGTGGGGCTTCTGAGTACCCCAAGTTCCACAGGGAAAAAGTATATCTTGGTGGTAGTAGATTATGCTACCAGATGCCTTGAGACAGTGGCATTGTCCTCCATTGAGGCAGAAAAGGTGGCAAATGTTTTGTTAGAGATTTTCAGCAGAGTAAGTTTTCCAAAAGAAATACTGACTGACAGAGGTGCCAATTTCACATCAGACCTCCTGGCTTGTCTGTGGAAGTACTGTGGGTCGAAGCACTGAAAGACCACCCCCTACCATCCCCAGACTAATAGTCTTGTTGAAAGGTTAAACTTTACACTCAAGATGATGCTATGGGCATTTGCGGACCAGTTTAAGAGGGAGTGGGACAAATATTTGCCCAATCTGTTGTTTGCTTACAGAGAGGTCCCCCAGGAATCCACAGGTTTTTTTACCATTTGAGTTGTATGGACATATAGGGTTAAGGGGACCTCTTGGATGTGATTCGTGATGAGTGGGAGGGTGAGTGTGAATCCCACAAGGAGTCTGATGCAGCATATGTCCTAAACCTCAGGACAAGGCTAGGGGAACTCATGGGCTAGGCCCAGGAGAACCTGGCAGAAGCCCAACAGCAGAAAAAGTTCTGGTATAAGAGGAATGCTCGAGCTAAAGAGTATGTTCTGTGGCAGCAGGTAATGGTTCTCATTCCTGTTGGACACAACCAGCTGCAGGCAGCTTGGGAGGAACCCTTCAAAGTGGTAAGGAAGGTCAGTGATGTTAACTACATGGTAGAACTGCTAGGCAGGAGGCAGGAGCACAAACTGTATCATGTTAACATGATGAAACCTTACCATGGTAGAGAGGCCCTTGTGCTGAGTATTTGCAGTGGATGGCAGGAGGAATCTGAGGGGGATTTGGTGACTGATATCCTGAGTGAGGCTCAGATGAACACCTCAGTGGAAGGGGTAGCAATGTCCCAGCAGCTATCCCCTACCCAGGTTCAAGAAATCTGAGCTGTGTTACAGGAGTTTGGGGACATGTTCACTAGGAAACCATGGTGCATCCACCTGGTGCAGTACCATGTGGATACAGGACCCCAAAGGCCTATTAACCACACCCCTTATAGGGTACCTGAGAGTCAAATAGACTCTGAGGGAAGAGATCCAGGAAATGTTGGAACTAGGGGTAATCCAGGAGTCCAGCAGTCCCTGGGCCTCCCCAGTGATGCTGGTACCAAAGAAGGATGGCAGCTCCAGGTTCTGTGTGGACTACAGGAAATTAACCACACAGAGTCAGATGCTTACCCCATGTCTAGGACAGATGAAGCCCTAGATCAGCTGCGTGGGGCTACGTATCTTACCACCACTGATCTTACCAAGGGTTACTGACAGTTGCCCTTGACTCCCAGTGCTAGAGAGAGGTAAGACTTTGTGAGTCCTTTTGGCTTGCATGAGTTCATGAAGATGCCCTTTGGGATGAAAAATGCCACTTGTGAATTTCCAGAAGCTGACAGATTGTATCCTAGAAGGAGCAGGAGATTTCGCCCTTGCTTACCTGGATGATATTTCCATCTATAGCCGTTCCTGGCCAGAGCACCTTCAACATGTCAGGGAGGTGCTGGGCAGACTACAGAGGGCAGGGTTAACCATTAAGCTCAGCAAATGTCAGGTGGGTATGGCAGAGGTCTTCTACCTGGGATATAGTGTGGGGAGTGGTAAGATCAGGCCAGAATCTGCCAAAGTGGAAGCCATACAGGCATGGCCTGCCCCGTTACCAAAAAGCAGGTGAGGACATTCTTAGGAACAGCAGTGTACTACAGAAGGTTTGTCCCTAATTATAGTACCATAGCTGCTCCCCTCACAGACCTGACAAGGAAAAACAAGCCAGATAAGGTAGTGTGGACCCCAGCATATGAGCAGGCATTCCAGAGGCTTAAAGAAACTTTGGGATGACCCCTCCCCCATGTTAGCCAGTCCAGATTACGGCAAAGAATTTGTTGTGCAGATGAATGCTTTAAACCATGGATGGAGGCTGTACTTAGCCAGGTTTCCTCTGAGGGAGAAGAGCACCGAGCGGTATATCTCAGTCATAGGCTCCAACCCAGGGATGAATTCTATGCAGCTGTAGAAAAGGAATGCCTAGCCATAGTGTGGGCACAGCAGAAACTTCAGCCTTATCTGTATGGAAGGAAATTCACTGTAGTTACAAACCACAGTCCCTTAACATAGCTACATCAAGCCAGCCAGCAAAATGACAAGTTACTATAGTGGAGCCTAGGGCTGCAGGCATATGATATGACAGTACAGCACGCAGTGGAGTTAATGCCAATGCAGATGGGCTCTGTCACTTTCGTGTTGGTACACGAATAAATGAGTCTTCACGGGTTCTGTTTAAGCAGCTTTATTCTATACAAACACATAACTGTAAAGCTTATTTGACTATGACTAATTAACTTGTATACGAACTAACTGCTGTGATCATGCATGCTTACACACTGGCTGCTTTTTCAAAATGGCACTAGGGATTGCATGTGTCTGGAATTTATACATGTACAAATAGCCTTACATGTTTCCTTAAAGACATAGAACACACATGCTACACTCTGATCTACAGGCTGTCAAGACAGGGAATGGGGTAAGGTATCCCCATGTAGACCCAACCCTCCCAAGCAACGTTTCTCAAGGCTCACTTGAAAAACTAGCTTGAGTTTTGTGTGACAAAGGGAAATGTTGCCAGCCCAGCTATCTAGAATTTTGTAAATAATTCTATGTTATTTGTGAATATTGATATGATTTATACAGAAGTGTGTGTAAATTACTGAGCTAAAATGTAACCACAGCATGCCCTATTGGAATAGAACAGGAATGTACCTGCACTACAGTGACTGTTAAGATGTATATGTTTAATAGAAACTGGAACACTAATGGTTAATTTGAAAAAAATTCAGAGAAAATAGTTGAAATTTAAATTGCTTCATAACCACATAATAAAAGAGATGTTATCTCTCAGTTTCAGTGCAGTAGCAGGCATAATGTCTAAAGCTAGAAGTTTTTTGCATTGTCTTGAAAGAGAAGTAATTACTAGGTTTAAGATCTAGAAGTGTTTTATGTCTTCCAGAATCTGCAAACATCTAAGAGATATGTATTTTTAGATTATCTGCAGAAGACCTGTAGAAACCAGGAACCAAGGCAAAACAGGACAAAAATAGCAAACCCAAACCAACTGCTTGAATCCAAACTGAAAAACAACCAGAAACCAGTTGACCACTACTTTATTCACAATACTTTAGCGCTTTTGTATGTGTGTAACATACACTTCTTCAGAATTAAAAACAGTTACAAAAATTTAGTTTAAATAACCCTCCAATAAAATAACATGACCCATAAACACACCTAAAAAGGTTATTTCTTAAAGGCATATTTCTCCTACCCTGTATTATATAAATATATATAGAATGAGAACTACAAATGCTTTGTATAGTCATTTACAAAAACACCCAGATCATGGTTTTCTATTTTTTTTATATCGACACCATACATTGAAATTTGCTGGGAGGGCCATGGCATGATATGGTAGAATGCAGAGAGTTGCATTGGCAACTGAAATTAAACGCCATCTCGCCCCCAGGTTTGAATGAGTCCTTATCTATAGCTTGTGTTTTAAGGCTTATGTCTCACTATATTTAAATTAGTATATTGTATATTTTTAAAGTGTGTATAACATATTTGCGATGTAATAGGGTGTGCTTTCTTTTATATATATTTATATACTTTAGTTGTTACCTCACAGCAAGAGGTTCTCCCGTTTGATTCTCGGCGTGGCTTGGGATTGCCTTCTGTGTGGAGTCTGCATGTCCTCCCCGTGGTTGGGTAGCATTCGAAAGACATGCGTGTGTAAATGGGCATGCCTTCATTGAAGGTTGGGCGTTGAGCTGGCACCTCGGCGTTTCGTAAAAATCTACTATCAATCATTAGCGGACTGGAGTTCCGCTGTGGCAACCCCTTACCTGGAAAAGCCGAAAAGACAAACAAGGGTAGGAGAACGATGCTTTTAAGAAATAACCTTTTTAGGTGTGTTTATGGGTCATGTGATTTTATTGGAGGGTTATTTAAACTGAATTTTTGCAACTGTTTTCAATTTTGAAGAAGTGTATGTTACACACACCCACACAAAAGCGCTAAATTATTGTGAATAAAGTAGTGGTCGACTGGTTTCTGGTTGTTCAGTTTGGATTCAAGCAGTTGGTTTGGGTTAGATATGTATTTTTCACAGGGAGATGCTAGAATTGTTAGTTTCTGACAAAGGGGTTTACTTTTAGTTTGGGAACTGAAGTCAGGTGACAAAAAGTGATGCCATCCAAGGTAACCCAGCAGTAATATTTGGTATTAAAGAACACACTCAGAGAGAAATGGTGCATTTGTATCACAGGTCATAGGAAGTTACTAGGCTATTGGCCCTGATGCCCTTACAACCCTAGCCAAGAATTTAGCCCATGTTCCAACAAATCAACATCCTATGCCACTGTCCAGCAGGGACACGGGTGGAATCCCATGGGTGTATTTTCTGTTTTCCAACCAGTTATCCAGGCTACACATAAAAAGAGTTAATGAGGTACTCTGCTTCATGTGGAGAGGGAGTATATTCCACAAAAGGGGGGAGTCTCTGGGACACAAATCTGTTCCGCGAACAAGTCCTATTGATGTCACAGACCAGGTTCAGATTGTGCGTGCAGGTTACTCGAGTGGGGATTGACCTGCTGATATGGAGCAGTCTCATCAGGGCAGGGTCTGAGATTGCTTTGTATGCCAGACAGAGGTCACCTCTGAGGAGTCTATAGGAGACTGAGTAGAAGGACAGGGCTTTTAGTCTATCTGTGTAGAGTAGATGTTTGAGACCCTGTATTCTTCTGGTGAGGAACCTCTGTGGTCTCTCCAGCTGCTGCATGTGCTTTGTGAGGTGCATGCTGAATGAGGCATTGTACTCAATAACAGGTCTTATAAGGGAAGAATACAGGAATGTTATGACCGCCCTGTCCCTAGATGAGATACCCTTACTAATGAGGTGGGCCATGTAGAAAGCTTTCCATACAACGAAGGCAATATGGTGGTCAAAAGTCAGTTTGCTATTAACCTGGGTGCCCAAGTCCCTCACGAATGATTGTGTGCTTAGGACCTTATTATCAATGTGATAATTTGTGGGGACATCACTCTCCCCAAAAGGGATGATTATGCATTTTTTTGGTAATTAGTTTGAGGCCATGTTTCTGGCACCAGTTATTTGTTTGAGCGAGACCCTTTTGGAGGATGTCCACATCACTAGGAGAATTGATGACAGCACCCAGTTTGCAGTCATCAGCAAACTTGGTCAGCCATAGCCCACTAGATTTGGCCTACACCTCCGAGATGCATATCCCAAACAGCAGAGGCTCCAAGACCGATCCCTGGGATGCACCGCTTGTTACGGGTCTACTACTTGAGGTGGCTTCCCTTATTTTGACTAGGTGGGATCTATCATTCTATCTGTGAGCCAGTTTGCTACCCATCTGGTAACATATGGATTGATGCCTGAATGGGGAATAGTATTGAAGGCTTTGGCCAGGTCAAGCTAGGCTGTGTGCATCATCTTCCCCTCATCTATGGCCTTGGTGACTGTCTCAAAGAAGTCAACCAAATTTAACCAGCATGACCTCCCCTTAACAAAACCAAACTGAGTGGGATCAAGTGTCTGGAGGATGCCAATATCCTTGTTAATGAGGTCCATGATAATCCACTCCATGGCCGTGCAGATCAGGCTAGTTAGGCTGATGGGTCTATAATTTTCTGGATTGGTGGATGCTCCACCTTTGTGCAAAGGGATGACAGCTGTCCTCCACTTGGCTGAGACAAAGCTGCTACTAGGCTTTGGTTGCATAGGGTGTCTAATGGTGCTGCAAGTTCCTGCCTGAGTTCATGTAGGATGCAGCCTGGGATGTTATCAGGTCAATTGGAGGCTGTATTTTTTTTTCCTTAGAAAGGGTAGTGATGACTTTCTCCCTAGAGATAAGGGGAGGGGTCAGGTACTGGGGATGTCCTGTTTTACTGATGTGGTGGACAGAGGAGTGAAATTTTCACTGAACTTATTTGTCAGCAGGTTGGCTATATCTACAGTGTTTGTGTATGTGGTGTCCTTGACCACAAGTTCTTAGCAGATCTGGGTGCTTCCCTTGAGATTGCTGACATATGTGAAGAAGACCTTATGATTATCTTTAGTCGATGTGGCCAGTTTGGACTCCAACTTTGCTTTGGAAGATTTCACTAGTGCTCTTATTGCTTGTTCAGGCTAAGGAGAGATTGTTTCCAATTAGGCACCTGCTTCTTCTTGGTCCTGGACTACAAATATTTCCTTTTATTATATATTTTTATTGTAGATATCCACCAGACAGGTTTACTCTTCCTTGAGGAGGATAATTTCATCCTGTCTGGTATTCCTGATTCCATGCAGCTATATAAATGCTCATATAATACTTTAGTGTAGGTTTGGACATATCTGCCAGTTCCTATGGAGGGGGGCTGTGAAGCTGTTTATACCTTCCCTCAGGAGGTTGTAATCAGCTTTGGAGAAGTTTTTTTATATGACCCTAGCTGGGGAGGGGATCAGGGGAGATGGTGACTTCAAAAGTGGCTGCTTTGTGGTCGGATCTTACCAGGGTTGATGACACTGTAGGGATGCTGCATTGGTTACTCATGTTGGTTAATACCAAGTC
Organism: Protopterus annectens; assembly: GCF_019279795.1. NCBI lineage: Eukaryota > Metazoa > Chordata > Ceratodontiformes > Protopteridae > Protopterus > Protopterus annectens. Next base: position 22,834,121 of record NC_056747.1, read on the forward strand.
CAAGATATTTTCACCTCTTGTGGGTGTGTCAACCAACTTGTCCAAGGCATTTGCAATGACTAAATCAAGGAATCTCTGGGCATTTGTGTTTTGGCATGAGTATTTCTTTCAATCTATGGTTGGATATTTGAAAGTCACCCAGGATCAGGGTAAAGGTTTGAATCTTGACAGATTCGAAGAGGTCCAAATAGGTAGAGTGGGCATCTTGAGTCAAAGTTGGAGGTATCTGTCTTTTGACGTGACAACAACATTCACTAATCACCACCTCTGCCTGCTTACTGTTCTGTAAGTAAGTTTTTTAGGGCATAGTAACTATTTTAGATTCAGATGGGAATATAGTAAAGTGTAGCTTAGATGTTTTATTTATTTGAGACTGCCCTGCAATGTTTTTAATATTTCCTGTGATTTTGAACTTTGGTGTAACTGATTACTTACTGAGGATTGTCTTTTATTACTTATTATTAAATATGTTTAAACCTTTCAATTGTGGCTGGTCTGTTTAATGGTATTTAAGCTCTTAAAGTACTTGCATATCTATTTGGTAACACTGTACAGGCCACTCCTAAATAGTATTGGTCTTGGTCAGACTATCATTTGGATTAATAGTAACATTGCACAGTTTGATTGGACACTCTTTGTTAAGGGCCTTTAAAGTAGCTGATAAAGAGTAGCTGGTGGCAGTGGTAACTACCTTATATTCTGGGCAGAAGGGTCATAGCTAGTAAACCTGTGCCAGCTTTTCCAAGGAGAGAGAGAGAGAGTGTGTGTGTGTGTGTGTGTGTGTGTGTGTGTAAAACTCAAATCTCAGAGTTGTGTGTCAGCTACTTGGGCAGGGACACAAAGCACTGGTTGGACAGAGAGGGTGCTGGAGAACTTGGCTTGGCCATTCAGCTGAGATCTCAACTCTATAGCTGTGCCAGTAGGCAGTCTTATTGAGGATCTGGAGGAAGAGTGAGAAACTAGCCCCGGACTGACTGTGATCTGTGTGCTCTTAAGGGAAATTGTACTTTACTGTATTTGTACTTGTCATCCTCCCAGTGTGTATGTCCCCCACTGTTGCCAGTGGTGAGGACTGAGGCTCCTTGATTACTGGACCAGTGTTGGGGTGTCACAGTACAGACCTGTTTGTTTTGTTTTCTGTAGTTTTACCACTGCCTAGAAACCCAAACAATTTGCTTAAGCTTCAGTACATTTTCAGTTCAGAATCAGTAGAGAAAGTATGACTTCAGTACGGTTTCTTTCTTGTAATTTTATTAGTTCGTAAATGTCATGTTTTATCTTCTTATGCAATTTCATCTCTCTGTATATTTTGAATATTTTTATTTATTTATTGACATGTTTACTGGGAAAGTCGGTACCCTTTTTCAGTGGAGTTCTGTGTAAAAGAGCTCTAAGGTATCATATTTAATGCAATCAGTGTTTACAGTAACAGAGTTTATAATGCAGTGTCAGTGAATGCATAACATAATAGTATAATAAAATCCATATTGATATTCATAGACAATAAATTTACAAGCCTTGTACTGAGACTTTACAGATAGAAGAGTGGTGTATAAGATAGGAGTCATTTAATAAATACAATAGAGTGAGATTTATAGAGGAGACAAGCAAGTCTGAGTGCTGTCATAGAAGTAGTGATGGAATATTAATTTGGTTGTGCGAATTAGAAGTTGGTATAATAGTTTAAGAAGTACAATAAAGTGAGGTATTAGAAGGGGATAAGCAGGTTAAGTGATTTAGTGCTTTAAAGGGAGGTATAAGATATGTAATAAAGTGTATTTGAGAACTATAACTCGGATAAGGATTCAAGGACAAAGCCATGATGCAGAGAGGAAGTCCTTCGGTGATGGTTTGAAAAGACAAACTTGTGTGACAGACCTATATAAAAGATCGAGTTGTCTGTGTTTTTACTCCATTGAAGGCATTGTGGTGCCAAGGCGCTAGAGTTGTAATAAATTATTTAGTTACTCTGGGCACTTTTTGTGGTCACATTTTATTACTTTAGTTCCTCAGTTTTGTTTATTTTGTGTGACAGACCTGACTGATACAGGAATTTTATTCCAAGTTCTGGCTACACTATTGGAATAGACACTGACCCCAGCAGCCCTTTGTGGTTTGTAGATGGTCAGCAGTTTATTATTTGGACTAAGGGGATGATTTGGAAGATAGTATTGGAGTAGTTGTGGGTAGGTGGATGGGGTATGGGGGATTTTATGGGTTAGGGTGAGCCGAGACAGGTGTTGAGTAAGTTTGAGACAGTTAAGTGTTTTTAGTGCTAAACAGTGGTGGGTCCAGTAGTTTGTTGCATGCAAATCTGGCAACTTTGTTCAAGTTTAGAACTAAGTGAGGTTTGATTTTATTTTTTACTCTATGTAGGGTACCTAGTTTTTGATAGGTTTTCTTGATGTAGTTGTGGATATGTAAATCAAATTTAAGATTACTGTCAATTGCCCTACCAAGTAGTTTTGCTTGTGGGGTAACATCAGTCATGATATTATTTAAGGAAGAAAAAGTGTTTTTCATGAAAATAGGATTTTGGAAAAGTATATATATATATATATATATATATATATATATATATATATATATATATATATATATATATATATATATATATATTTATTTTAGGCATTTAGTAGCAGGTGGATATCTTTTGTAGCCAACTTTCAACAGAGTTAAAGGCTTGAGTAATTTTCTAAGAGGATTTATGTAAATTATTACTGAATTAATTAAAGAGTAGAGGGCAGAGAATGGAGCCCTGTGTCACACCAAGTGGACAGCCATTTAACAGACTTGTATTTGTTGGTTAAGTAGTTGTTAAACCATAGTATTGTGTGTTGTGATAGCCCGAGGGAAGACAGTTGGTACAGGAGTTTTTGGTGACAGACTAGATTAAAAGCTTTTGACAGATCAAGTAGTACACAGAAAACAAGTTTGCCTTCATCTCTGGCTTTCTTAATAGTATCTGTGAAAGTTAATAAGTCTGTGGTAGTGCTCTGAGCAGGTCTAAAACCATGCTGTGTGGGGGTCAGGAGCTTTTCCTGTAGGGTATGTTGAAGTTGCTTGTGAATGCACTTCTTCAGAATTTTTGACAAAGACAATAATATGGCGATAGGTCAGAAATTGGTTATATGAAATGAAATTCCTCCTTTGTATATAAATTAGATAATGCATATTGTTTACTGTAGTACATAGAAGGGAAAGTGTAATAATAATTCCATTTTGTCAGAGATATTACAGCTTGAATTTTTTTTGGATTGGAAATTGTCCAGGTGTAGAGCCAGAGCAGAGCCAAGTGCCTTGCAGATGCTATTTTAGCAGACTTTTAGGGCATTTATTGTTTTCTGGAAGCTTTAACTCTAGTGGGAAGGAGTTCCATAGTTTTGAGATGCAAGGAGAAGAGTGAAGCTCAGGCAGAGTGTTTTGAGTTAGTTACAGAAGAGATTTGTTTTTGGAGTGTAGCATTTTGCTGTTGCAGTATGGTGGTAATACGCTGCTTATAGAGGGGAAATTATCTGGCTTGTAGTTGTTTGTGGGCAGTGGTCAGTTAAGAGTAGGTTTATTTATTTAACATTTGTTAACTGGGAGTCTGACTTGGAACAAAGCCAATTTTCAGCGGAGGCCCAGGGAAAAATGCTCCAGACACATGTCTTTGTAATGTGGGAGGAAACCGGAGCACCTGATGGAAACCCACATGAATACAGGGAGGGCATGCAGAATTTGCACAGAAGGCACTCCAGACTAAAATCGAACAAGAGAACCTCTTGCTGTGAGGCGACAATGCTACCGCTGCACCACTTCTGATTATTTATATATATATATATATATATATATATATATATATATATATCTATATGTGTGTGTGTGTGTGTGTGTGTGTGTGTGCGCGTGTGTGTATATATAATATGTATGTATGCAATATTATTATATACATATAGGGCATTCTAAGGTAGTGTTGCAACTGCCTCATATATGCACACAACCCTCTCCAAATTGGAAGCTATGCACTCTCCAGCCAAGACCAGACTAACTGGTCAAGAGGAGAAGATCAACACCTGCACCACACCACACCACATGGAACACACAGCCCTCCAGAACACCCACTATATCACAGCTCTCACATAAAAACACAAACCACACAGCCACCTTTGCAGAGGCTGTCAATAGAAATTAACCCAAACAGCAGAGACCTCCAAGACAGAAACGCACTTGACTACCACAAACCACAGGACACATAGCTAACCTCCACAGTGTGCCCCTCAACCTAAGCCCCTAAGGCAAAACAGCTTGCCCAATACACTAATCATAGGTGACTCTGTAGTGAGGTACACCAATGTCCCCCTCACTAGGTTGAATAAGGAGAAGGTAATGGTCATCTGTCTATCAGGTGCCAGAATCCGGCACATAATACACACACACAGGTCACTCCACAAGTACAAGTATGACTCTGTCATTGTCCATGTGGGTGTGAATGACCTGAAACACACTTCCCTGGACTACATGAAAAGAGACATGGTGAATCTCTCAAATTATGTGGCCCAGGCAGGTATGACCCTAGCCCTGAGCAGTGTCCTACCATGATACCGCAGTGCAAAAAAAAAAATGATTGACTTCAACAATTGGCTAAGTTTGTGGTCTCATTCTAAGGAGATCCAGTATCTGTCTGCTTGGGATGACATGACTTGACAGACCTCTATGCTTTGCCAGAGATGGCCTGTATATGTCACCCCTAGGTTTCCGGGTACTGGCTAATGCTCTTACCATCCCCTATAGTGCCTTTTTTAGGCATTGTTCCAAAGACCAAATTACCACTGTAACAGCTATAAATAAATGCAACCTGAGGGTCATTCTGCTGAATGCTAGAAGTCTAAATTTCAAGATGCACTCACTCAAAGCACTCCTCAAAATAAAGAACACCGACATTTGTGCTGTAATGGAGACCTGGTTTAAAGTGGCAGAAAGTACCCCTGCACTACCAGTCTATAACTCATTCCACACCTTTTGGTCCTGAAACATGGACTGAAGCTCCAAAGGTGGTGGTGTCTGCATATTCATAAAGGATATGCACACCTCCAGACTAGAAGCCCAGCATAAAGCATCTGAGATACGTCAGGTACAATTAACATTGGGTAAGATGGCGATCCAGGTCATAGCCTACTGCAGGTCTCCAACCATGTCCCTAGACTCTCACTCCATGTTCCTAAATACCCTGGAATCTATAAAGGTCCAACCCAACACTCTTATACTAGGAGACTTCAACTACCCCTCCATCAACTGGGAGAACTACTCAAGCACCAATACACTGGCCCAATGCTTCCTGGAATTCATCAGTTCCAATGCCCTGGTCCAGCTCATTCTGACCCCCACTAGAGGAAGCAACATCCTTGACCTGGTTATTACTAACATGGGTGACCGTTGCTCTGCACCAATAGTTAACCACTCCCTGGTCGGATCCAACCATAAACTAAACACCATGGAAATCCACATCTCACCCACACTCCCTGCAAAGGTAACCACCTTGAAAAACTTGTCCAAAGCTGACTTTAGACTCCTAAAAACAAAGGTGGCTAACTTCCCGGTATCCATGGCAGTGGAAAATAGCTGCATGACTGCTGAATCATACACCAATGCATTGTACAAACATGTACATAAATGCATGGAACTAGACATACTCAACAGAACCAAGACGCACTCCTCCAAAAGAAGGAAGCTAATCTGGTGGTCCCCTGCCATTAATAAATGCTACACCCGAAGGAAGAAACTGTTACAGAAAAAGGTAAAATTGCAAGATTGGAAAAACTACCTTATTAGCCTCAATAAAAAGTTGAGATCCCTCATCAAATCCTCTAAAGCCAGTTATGAAGGCAGAATTGTTGTAGACTCTAAAAACTATTACAAAGCCTTCTATAGCTATATCAAGAGCCTCCACAGCAATACCCAGATTTGCTCTGAGTTACTGCACAATGGTACCTCGTATACTGAGGCAACAAATATTTCCAACATACTAGCTGACAGATTCAGTGCCAACTTTACCCGTCTGTCCCCCCTAAAGGACCAATCACAATACCAGAAGAATGCCAGGCACCTAGCATTACTGCAGCACATGTTAAAGCTGCATTGTCCAAGGCTAAGAATACATCTTCCATGGGATCTGATAATATCCCTGGCTGTGTTCTACATGAACTACAAAGTGAACTGGCACCACATATGTGTGCCCTGTTCAGTCACAGCCTCACCTCAGGCTTTGTCCCTACCGAATGGTGCACTGCTACAGTCATCCTTCTCAATAAAGGGAGAGAAACTACAGACCCTGGAAATTATCACCCCATTAGCTTGATGAGTCTGATATGTAAAGCTATTGAACACATCATCATGGACTTGATTAACAAAGGTGTAGGAAATCTCCAAACTCTAGACCCCACAGAATTTGGCTTTGTGAAAGGGAGATCATGCCTGCTCAACCTGGTTGACTTCTTTGAGTCAGCCACCAGGGCTGTGGATGAAGGTAAGGCAGTGCATACAGCCTACCTCAATCTGGGCAAAGCCTTTGATACCATTCCTCACTCAGAAATTATTGATAAACTCACCAAACTAGGCATCAACCCCTATATCACTAGGTGGGTTGCAAATTGGCCCACAGATAGAACACACAGTGTGAAAGTATCAGACTCCAAGTCAGACTGCCGACAAGTCACGAGTGGAGTCCCACAGGGATTGGATTGGTCCTGTGTCCTCTCCTGTTTGGCATCTACTTCTCTGAAGTCCAGGCTAACACAAAGAGACTCTGGTTAACCAAGTTCACAGATGACTGCAAGCTGGGAGCCATTATTAACTCCCCAAGTGATGCAGGTGTCCTACAGAAAGGCCTCACTGAGACCAATGACTGGTGTCCAAACCATGGCCTTAATCTTAATGCCAAAAAATAAGTCATCATCTCCTTTGGTAGAAACTGAGACCCCACTAATTACCACATCGATGGCAGCCCACTGAACACTGAAGGCGTTGTATGAGATCTGGGGATGCAGGTTGACAGCTACCTCTCCTTCAACCACCACATTGCCACTGTGGTCAGAAAGTCCTTCTATGTGGTACATCTTGCATCCAGGAAGAAAGAGGTCATTGTCTCCCCCTACTTTTCTCTCATTAGACCAATCATCGAGTATAATGCCGCATTTGGCATGTACCTCACTAGACACCTGCAGAGGCCACAGAAGTACCTCACAAAGAGGATCCTAGGCATTAAACACATGTCCTACATGGACAGACTCAAAAGATTCCAGCTATCCTCTGTCTCATATTGCCTACTTAGAGGTGATACCTGCTTGACTTTCAAAGCCATGTCTTACCCAGCTCTGTTAAAAATGCTACATCTAAAGAAATCCCAATCCCGCCACACCACATGCTCCATAGATGTCAACCTCTGCCACAATCAACAGAACATGCTGGAGGGACAGGTTCCTCACCCAGAGACTGCCCATAATCTCCGGAATAGACTTCCCATACATGTCAAGCAGAGCACATCGCTGTCCCTCTTCAAGAAAAATCTTGATGAGTGGATGGGAAATAGAAAATTCATCCCGGGGATCACTCCAGTGGCTCTACCCAACAGATGTACTGGGAACTAAACTCAGGTGGCATGATACCAGGGTAATTGTACTGAGTTGTGTGTGACAATAACTGATTATTGGCAGTGTGTTGCACTGAGTTGTGTGTGACAACGTGGCAGTGTGTTGCATTGAGTTATGTGTGACAACTGATTACTGGCAGTGTGTTGCACTGAATTATGTGTGACAACTGATTACTGGCAGTGTGTTGCACTGAGTTGTGTGCGACAACTGATTATTGTCAGTGTGTTGCACTGAGTTGTGTGTGACAAGAACTGATTATTGGCAGTGAGTTGCACTGAGTTGTGTGTGACAACGTGGCAGTGTGTTGCACTGAGGTATGTGTGACAACTGATTACTGGCAGTGTGTTGCACTGAGTTATCTGTGACAACTGATTACTGGCAGTGTGTTGCACTGTGTTGTGTGTGACAACTGATTACTGGCAGTGTGTTGCACTGAGTTGTGTGTGACAACTGATTATTGGCAGTGTGTTGCACTGAGTTGTGTGTGACAATAACTGATTTTTGGCAGTGTGTTGCACTGAGTTGTGTGTGACAAGGAGGCAGTGTGTTGCTCTGAGTTATGTGTGACTTCTGATTACTGGCAGTGTGTTGTACTGAGTTATGTGTGACAACTGATTATTGGCAGTGTGTTGCACTGAGTTGTGTGTGACAACTGATTATTGGCATTGTGTTGCACTGAGATATGTGTGACAACTGATTATTGGCATTATGTTGCACTGAGATGTGTGTGACAACGTGGCAGTGTGTTGCACTGAGTTATGTGTGACAACTGATTACTAGCATTGTGTTGCACTGAGTTATGTGTGACAACTGATTACTGGCAGTGTGTTGCACTGAGTTGTGTGTGACAATAACTGAGTATTGGCAGTGTGTTGCACTGAGTTGTGTGTGACAATAACTGATTATTGGCAGTGTGTTGCACTGAGTTGTGTGTGACAACGTGGCAGTGTGTTGCACTGAGTTATGTGTGACAACTGATTACTGGCAGTGTGTTGCACTGAGTTGTGTGTGACAACTGATTACTGGCAGTGTGTTGCACTGAGTTGTGTGTGACAATAACTGATTATTGGCAGTGTGTTGCACTGAGTTGTGTATGACAACTGTTTTTTGGCAGTGTGTTGCACTGAGTTGTGTGTGACAACTGATTATTGGCAGTGTGTTGCACTGAGTTATGTGTGACAACTGATTACGGGCAGTGCGTTGCACTGAGTTGTGTGTGACAATAACTGATTATTGGCAGTGTGTGGCACTGAGTTATGTGTGACAACTGATTATTGGCAGTGTGTTGCACTGAGTTGTGTGTGACAATAACTGATTATTGGCAGTGTGTTGCACTGAGTTGTGTGTGACAATGTGGCAGTGTGTTGCATTGAGTTATGTGTGACAACTGATTACTGGCAGTGTGTTGCACTGAGTTATGTGTGACAACTGATTACTGGCAGTGTGTTGCACTGAGTTGTGTGTGACAATAACTGATTATTGGCAGTGTGTTGCAATGAGTTGTGTGTGACAACGTGACTGTGTGTTGCGTTGAGTTATGTGTGACAACTGATTACTGGCAGTGTGTTGCACTGAGTTGTGTGTGACAATAACTGATTATTGGCAGTGTGTTGCACTGAGTTGTGTGTGACAACTGATTATTGGCAGTGTGTTGCACTGAGATATGTGTGACAACTGATTATTGGCATTATGTTGCACTGAGTTGTGTGTGACAACTGATTACTGGCAGTGTGTTGCACTGAGTTATGTGTGACAACTGATTACTGGCAGTGTGTTGCACTGAGTTGTGTGTGACAATAACTGATTATTGGCAGTGTGTTGCACTGAGTTTTGTGTGACAACTGTTTATTGGCAGTGTGTTGCACTGGGTTGTGTGTGACAATAACTGATTATTGACAGTGTGTTGAACTGAGTTGTGTGTGACAACGTGGCAGTATGTTGCACTGAGTTGTGTGTGACAACTGATTATTGGCAGTGTGTTGCACTGAGTTAGATGTGACAACTGATTACGGGCAGTGCGTTGCACTGAGTTGTGTGTGACAATAACTGATTATTGCAGTGAGTGGCACTGCGTTATGTGTGACAACTGATTATTGGCAGTGTGTTGCACTGAGTTGTGTGTGACAATAACTGATAATTGGCAGTGTGTTGCACTGAGTTGTGTGTGACAACGTGGCAGTGTGTTGCATTGAGTTATGTGTGACAACTGATTACTGGCAGTGTGTTGCACTGAATTATGTGTGACAACTGATTACTGGCAGTGTGTTGCACTGAGTTGTGTGCGACAACTGATTACTGGCAGTGTGTTGCACTGAGTTGTGTGTGACAATAACTGATTATTGGCAGTGTGTTGCACTGAGTTGTGTGTGACAACTGATTATTGGCAGTGTGTTGCACTGAGTTGTGTGTGACAATAACTGATTTTTGGCAGTGTGTTGCACTGAGTTGTGTGTGACAACGTGGCAGTATGTTGCACTGAGTTGTGTGTGACAACTGATTATTGGCAGTGTGTTGCACTGAGTTATGTGTGACAACTGATTACGGGCAGTGCGTTGCACTGAGTTGTGTGTGACAATAACTGATTATTGGCAGTGTGTGGCAATGAGTTATGTGTGACAACTGATTATTGGCAGTGTGTTGCACTGAGTTGTGTGTGACAATAACTGATTATTGGCAGTGTGTTGCACTGAGTTGTGTGTGACAACGTGGCAGTGTGTTGCATTGAGTTATGTGTGACAACTGATTACTGGCAGTGTGTTGCACTGGATTATGTGTGACAACTGATTACTGGCAGTGTGTTGCACTGAGTTGTGTATGACAATAACTGATTATTGTCAGTGTGTTGCACTGAGTTGTGTGTGACAAGAACTGATTATTGGCAGTGAGTTGCACTGAGTTGTGTGTGACAACGTGGCAGTGTGTTGCACTGAGTTATGTGTGACAACTGATTACTGGCAGTGTGTTGCATTGAGTTATCTGTGACAACTGATTACTGGCAGTGTGTTGCACTGTGTTGTGTGTGACAACTGATTACTGGCAGTGTGTTGCACTGAGTTGTGTGTGACAACTGATTATTGGCAGTGTGTTGCACTGAGTTGTGTGTGACAATAACTGATTTTTGGCAGTGTGTTGCACTGAGTTCTGTGTGACAAGGTGGCAGTGTGTTGCTCTGAGTTATGTGTGACATCTGATTACTGGCAGTGTGTTGTACTGAGTTATGTGTGACAACTGATTACTGGCAGTGTGTTGCACTGAGTTGTGTGTGACAATAACTGATTATTGGCAGTGTGTTGCACTGAGTTGTGTGTGACAACTGATTATTGGCAGTGTGTTGCACTGAGTTATGTGTGACAACTGATTATTGGCAGTATGTTGCACTGAGTTGTGTGTGACAACGTGGCAGTGTGTTGCACTGAGTTATGTGTGACAACTGATTACTGGCAGTGTGTTGCACTGAGTTATGTGTGACAACTGATTACTGGCAGTGTGTTGCACTGAGTTGTGTGTGACAATAACTGATTATTGGCAGTGTGTTGCACTGAGTTGTGTGTGACAATAACTGATTATTGGCAGTGTGTTGCACTGAGTTGTGTGTGACAACGTGGCAGTGTGTTGCACTGAGTTATGTGTGACAACTGATTACTGGCAGTGTGTTGCACTGAGTTGTGTGTGACAACTGATTACTGGCAGTGTGTTGCACTGAGTTGTGTGTGACAATAACTGATTATTGGCAGTGTGTTGCACTGAGTTGTGTGTGACAACTGATTATTGGCAGTGTGTTGCACTGAGTTGTGTGTGACAACTGATTATTGGCAGTGTGTTGCACTGAGTTATGTGTGACAACTGATTACTGGCAGTGTGTTGCACTGAGTTGTGTGTGACAATAACTGATTATTGGCAGTGTGTTGCACTGAGTTGTGTGTGACAACTGATTATTGGCAGTGTGTTGCACTGAGTTGTGTGTGACAATAACTGATTATTGGCAGTGTGTTGCACTGAGTTGTGTGTGACAACGTGGCAGTGTGTTGCACTGAGTTATGTGTGACAACTGATTACTGGCAGTGTGTTGCACTGAGTTATGTGTGACAACTGATTACTGGCAGTGTGTTGCACTGAGTTGTGTGTGACAATAACTGATTATTGGCAGTGTGTTGCACTGAGTTGTGTGTGACAATAACTGATTATTGGCAGTGTGTTGCACTGAGTTGTGTGTGACAATGTGGCAGTGTGTTGCACTGAGTTATGTGTGACAACTGATTACTGGCAGTGTGTTGCACTGAGTTGTGTGTGACAACTGATTACTGGCAGTGTGTTGCACTGAGTTGTGTGTGACAACTGATTATTGGCAGTGTGTTGCACTGAGTTATGTGTGACAACTGATTATTGGCAGTGTGTTGCACTGAGTTGTGTGTGACAATAACTGATTATTGGCAGTGTGTTGCACTGAGTTGTGTGTGACAACGTGGCAGTGTGTTGCACTGAGTTATGTGTGACAACTGATTACTGGCAGTGTGTTGCACTGAGTTATGTGTGACAACTGATTACTGGCAGTGTGTTGCACTGAGTTGTGTGTGACAATAACTGATTATTGGCAGTGTGTTGCACTGAGTTATGTGTGACAACTGATTATTGGCAGTGTGTTGCACTGAGTTATGTGTGACAACTGATTATTGGCAGTGTGTTGCACTGAGTTGTGTGTGACAATAACTGATTATTGGCAGTGTGTTGCACTGAGTTGTGTGTGACAACTGATTATTGGCAGTGTGTTGCACTGAGTTGTGTGTGACAACTGATTATTGTCAGTGTGTTGCACTGAGTTGTGTGTGACAATAACTGATTATTGGCAGTGTGTTGCACTGAGTTGTGTGTGACAACGTGGCAGTGTGTTGCACTGAGTTATGTGTGACAACTGATTACTGGCAGTGTGTTGCACTGAGTTGTGTGTGACAATAACTGATTATTGGCAGTGTGTTGCACTGAGTTGTGTGTGACAACTGATTATTGGCAGTGTGTTGCACTGAGTTATGTGTGACAACTGATTACTGGCAGTGTGTTGCACTGAGTTGTGTGTGACAATAACTGATTATTGGCAGTGTGTTGCACTGAGTTGTGTGTGACAATAACTGATTATTGGCAGTGTGTTGCACTGAGTTGTGTGTGACAATAACTGATTATTGGCAGTGTGTTGCACTGAGTTATGTGTGACAACTGATTACTGGCAGTGTGTTGCACTGAGTTGTGTGTGACAACTGATTATTGGCAGTGTGTTGCACTGAGTTGTGTGTGACAATAACTGATTATTGGCAGTGTGTTGCACTGAGTTGTGTGTGACAACTGATTATTGGCAGTGTGTTGCACTGAGTTGTGTGTGACAACTGATTATTGGCAGTGTGTTGCACTGAGTTGTGTGTGACAACTGATTACTGGCAGTGTGTTGCACTGAGTTATGTGTGACAACTGATTACTGGCAGTGTGTTGCACTGAGTTGTGTGTGACAATAACTGATTATTGGCAGTGTGTTGCACTGAGTTGTGTGTGACAACGTGGCAGTGTGTTGCACTGAGTTATGTGTGACAACTGATTACTGGCAGTGTGTTGCACTGAGTTATGTGTGACAACTGATTACTGGCAGTGTGTTGCACTGAGTTGTGTGTGACAATAACTGATTATTGGCAGTGTGTTGCATTGAGTGATGTGTGACAACTGATTACTGCCAGTGTGTTGCACTGAGTTATGTGTGACAACTGATTACTGGCAGTGTGTTGCACTGAGTTGTGTGTGACAATAACTGATTATTGGCAGTGTGTTGCACTGAGTTGTGTGTGACAAGAACTGATTATTGGCAGTGTGTTGCACTGAGTTGTGTGTGACAAGAACTGATTATTGGCAGTGTATTGCACTGAGTTATGTGTGACAATTGATTACTGGCAGTGTGTTTCACTGAGTTGTGTGTGACAACTGATTATTGGCAGTGTGTTGCACTGAGTTATGTGTGACAACTGATTACTGGCAGTGTGTTGCACTGAGTTGTGTGTGACAATACCTGATTATTGGCAGTGTGTTGCACTGAGTTATGTGTGACAACTGATTATTGGCAGTGTGTTGCACTGAGTTGTGTGTGACAATAACTGATTATTGGCAGTGTGTTGCACTGAGTTGTGTGTGACAACATGGCAGTGTGTTGCATTGAGTTATGTGTGATAACTGATTACTGGCAGTGTGTTGCACTGAGTTGTGTGTGACAATAACTGATTACTGGCACTGAGTTGTGTGTGACAACGTGGCAGTGTGTTGCACTGAGTTATGTGTGACAATAACTGATTACTGTCAGTGTGTTGCACTCAGTTATGTGTGACAACTGATTATTGGCAGTGTGTTGCAATGAGTTGTGTGTGACAATGTGGCAGTGTGTTGCATTGAGTTATGTGTGATAACTGATTACTGGCAGTGTGTTGCACTGAGTTGTGTGTGACAACTGATTATTGGCAGTGTGTTGCACTGAGTTGTGTGTGACAATAACTGATTATTGGCAGTGTGTTGCCCTGAGTTGTGTGTGACAATAACTGATTATTGGCAGTGTGTTGCACTCAGTTATGTGTGACAACTGATTACTGGCAGTGTGTTGCCCTGAGTTGTGTGTGACAATAACTGATTATTGGCAGTGTGTTGCACTGAACAGTGTTGTCATATAACAGCACTCTGTTCTCCTGTTGTGTTTTTAGCTGTTCATTCCTTGTATGTGAAGTCGGTTTCTCTGTGGATTTTATGCAGGTGCTTTGGTTTCTTTGCCCGCATTCCCAGCGGTATAACACGCCTCTGACCATTTGCCCTTTTACTTTTCATTCCAGTCTAACACCAGAGGGGTACATAGAAGAAAGCTGTCTTTTTACGAGGGGTAAGAAGGCAGGCACTATTCCCAGAAAGACTGAATATATTTCCTTTCACATGATTTTTTTTGTTCAGACCATCATCATTAGCTTAAAAGTTAGTTAAAAAAAAGTCTAAGATGCTCCTCACTGCATCTACAACTTCATGACTTCTGGGGTCCTAGCAGACTACCATCTTAATTAATTTGTTTCCTTCAGACTTAAATTCCTGACTGTTAAAATCATGGAAGGGATGTAAAAGGTACGGGAGCCATAAAAAAGTGAGATGAAATATGAAAAAGCTGGAAAGAAGCAATCTGTGTGGACAGTGTGAGGCCAAGATGAAGTGAAAATGGTGGAAGGCAGTGGGAGAATGTAGGTAAGACAAGTAACACAGGAACCCGTGGACTGTCAATTACAGCTAGACATCTAATCTGTATATAGTCAGTAAAGTGGTTATAATGATTGGGCTTGTACTGAAGCAGTCTATGGATGAAAGTGAATGACAACATCTGTCTGATCATAAATTACGGTTACTGACCTGATGTAATAGCCCTGCCCCATTGTATTTGCTTCTACCAATTCAGTTGCTTCCTGCAGCCTCCCCTTCACAGGCATGCAACTGTGGATACAGTTAAAGTTCTTCACTAACAGTTGAACTCTTGTGTTCGACTGCAGTGATAAAAATTAGACTGTAGAGGATAGTGCTACACTTGGACTAGATTAATGCAAGACTATGTAGAATCTCCCACCCTTTTCTCTGGAGAAGTGAAGAAACAGACAAGATTAAATTCCCTTGTGGGTTTACTTTCACTCAATATGGAGAGGATTTGCTTCTAGCCTCAAATATTCTGCACGACTGTAAACTTTTATTACTTTTTCTTTTGACTGCATTAGCAGAATTTGGATTCAAAGTTAATAGAGACAAATTGCAGCTGTGGAAATTGCAGGTTTAGTACTTATAGGGTCATAGGTTCATACTAGGCTGTCTGCTCTGGGGCAATTATAAGCCTAGCCCGATTCTGTATGGCTTACACCACCCCTTGATTTGAGTATACTGTGCCCTTTTTAAGGTTTAGTTTACTGTGTCTCTGTCTAATAGTGACACGGGAGTAATCCCTGGGACAAACCTACGATCCCCCATCCACTTATCGAGATTCTTCTTAAAGAGATTCAGTGAGGTGCTCTGCCTCACATGAACTGGAATTCTATTCCAGAGTGAAGGCAGCCTCTCGGTTATGAACCTGTCCCTCCAGCAAGTTCTATTTATTTCTGTGCTGAGGTTCATGTCCCTCAAGCGTGTGGCTCTAAGGGATTTAGATTTACTGAGATGGAGCATGTCCATTAATTCTGGATTTGACATAGCTTTGTATGTCAGGCATAGATCGCCTCGAAGTAGGCGGTATGCAACTGAGTAGAGCTGGAGTTTTTTTAACCGAGCAGCATATGGCATCTGTTTGAGACCCTTGATCCTCTTGGTGAGATACTTTTGGGGTCTTTCTAATTACTGCAGGTGTCGGGTAAGGTACATCCCAAAAGGGGCATTGTATTCTATGATGGGCCTGATGAGGGATGAATAAAGGGGCACGATTACCTCTCTTGATCTAGATGTGAAACCCTTCGTGATGAGGTGGGCTATGTAGAAGGTCTTTCTAACCACTTTGGCAATGTGGTTTTCAAAGGAGAGATTGCTATCAACTTGGGTCCCCAAGTCCCTAATAACTTTCTCTGTACTTAATGGGTTTCCGCCTATGTGGTAATTTGTGGGCACATTTTTTTTGCCACAGGGTATGACTATACATTTTTTGGCATTTAGCTTTAAACCATGGCGCTGGCACCAGTTATCTGTCTCTGTGAGACCTTTTTGAAGGATGTTTGTGTCAGCTGGAGAGTTGATTATGGCACCCAGTTTGCAGTCGTCTGTGAACTTGGTGAGCCATAGTCCTCCCACATTTGCCTGTACCTCGGAAAAGTATATACTGAACAAGAGTGGTCCCAGGACAGAACCCTGTGGGATGCCACTTGTGACTGGTTTCGAGTCTGACATGGCTCCAGCAACTCTCACTCTGTGGGTTCTGTCTTTGAGCCAGTTTGTGACCCATCTTGTGACATAGGGGTTTATATTTAAGCCGGATAGCTTATCTATGATGCCCGAGTGGGGTATTGTGTCAAATGCCTTTGCAAGGTCCAGATAGGCTGTGTGGACTACTTTCCCTTCATCTATGGCTTTGGTGACTGTTTCAAAGAAGTCAACCAGGTTCAAAAGGCAGGATCTGCCCTTGACAAAGCCGAACTGGGTAGGATCTAGTGTCTGTAGGTCCCCAATGTCTTTGTTTATGAGCTCCATGATGATCCTCTCCATAGCCTTGCAGACTAAGCTAGTCAGGCTTATGGGGCGATAGTTTTCAGGGTCCGTAGAGGCTCCACCTTTGTGGAGTGGGACCACTGTTGCTGTACACCATTCTGTGGGCACGTATCCTGTAGTGAGGCTGAGATTGTATAGCTGTTTTATCTGAGGGATTAGTTCCTCTTGTAGTTCATGTAGGACGCAACCTGGGATGCCATCTGGTCCCATGGAAGCAGTGTTTTTTGCTTTGGAGAGGGCAGCCTTCACCTGAGCATCTGAGATGTTTGGGAGGCAGCCCTCTGCCGGGATAGATACTTGCTCTTTTGGGGGGGAGGGGGTGGAGAAGTTTGCACTGAACCTGTCTGTCAGGATATTGGCAATGTCTGTGGGTTCAGTGTATTTTTTGTCGTTTAGAATCAACTCAGAACAAGTCTGGGAGTTGCATCCCAGGTTTCTAACATAACTAAAAAAAAGCCTTATGATTGTCTTTGGTGTCCTGTGCAAATTTTCTCTTGAAGCTGGCCTTGGAGGATTTTATGAGGGATCGTAATTTTTTGCTAGTACTGATCAGAGATGCCTTCCCTATTAGGGATTTTGCTCTATCATGTAGTAGCTTCCTCCTTCTATTGTACAGTTTATTTATGGCAGGGGTCCACCAGACTGGATGCCTGCCTTTGGATGATTGGTTCTTGGTTTTGTTTGGGATAGCATGAGCCATGCATTCCTGGAGATGTCCGTACAATGCATTTATATAGGATTCTGCAGTTTGGGCTGTAGTTTCCACTGGCCCTGGGGCCTTGAAGGATTCCACTTCAGTTTTGAGAAGTGAGAAGTTCGCTTTTGAGAAGTTTTTCACTGTGGTTGTCTGGGCTGGTATTTCAGAAAGTGTTCAACAGATTTTATCTTCACATATTCCTGCTATACAAACTGCACCATAGCCAGCTATGTTAAAACTGTTGCAAGCTTTTCTGGGATTAACAGGTTACTGTCAACAATGGATTTGTAATTATGTAGAAATAGTGAAACCTCTGTTTGAGTTATGCAAGAGGGATTCACCTAAACCCTTACCACAAAAGGATTATCAAGAACAAGTTTTTGTACAATTAAAACATTGTTTTTAAATCCTCCTGCGACCTGCGCTTGGGTTAGCAGATTATTCTAAGAGATTGTTCTTATTTTGTAATAAGTAGCATTAAGATTGTTAGCACAACGTAGAAATGATCATTCTAAATCTGTTGTTTTTTTCAGTACGAATCTTAATCCTGTAGCTACACTGCCTTGAGCAGTGGCCGCAGTGGTGTGCTCAGTAGATTTGGTGGCTGAGCCGAATCTCTGGCATAAGACTAGTGTGGCAGTTCCACATTTAGGGTTGCCACCTTTTCAAATGCCCAAAATGGGAAATTTTTTGTAGAAATGTCAGATTTTACAAGGCAAAACATACCCACAGCCAGTACAAAGGACAGAACTTAACTTTTTTGCCAAAATAAAAGCTTATTATTGTAACATTTGAGTTGATTATTCTGTTTCATATAACATTTAGGTGTTTCAGATACAAAATAATTGTTTTATGCAACTATTAAAGAAAATATTGGAAATATTTTTGTCCTAAAATCTCAGGATATTTGCCATTTTTTCCAGTTTTTTGCATGACACACCTGCCAAAAGAGGGACTGTCCCTTGCAAAGTGGGACAGGCGGTAAACCCTATCCACATTCTGTAAACGCTTTGTTATTAAAAACTAAAACATAATATCTATCTGCAGCATGATTGTCTAAATATGAATTGTCTTTACTTGATAAGCCTTCCTTACAGATTGATGTCCATCATTTAACTCTGCCTCATTTATTCCTAAAGGGGACGGAGGAGAACCTCAGGATACAGATTGTTTGATGTCCATCACTTAACTCTGCCTCATTTATCCCTAAAGGGGACGGAGGAGAACCTCAGGATACAGATTGTTTGATGTCTATCACTTAACTCTGCCTCATTTATCCCTAAAGGGGATGGAGGAGAACCTCAGGATTGTGTAGTTGTTGCTGTACATACTCCTAGATTAGACTTAAAGAGGTTTCTTTACAGAATCCAGATCTAGTTCTTTTTGTGGTTGATTCCTGTGGCCGAAGAGATGATGGTGAACTTGTATCAGCATTTTGCACACAAGACAAGATTTTATTAATTGGACAATTGCATGGAACTGTGTCTGCTCAAATGGCTGAGCTGGTAAGTATTATTGAAGCCTGTAAGACTGGCAAGGGTCAGTCAGTATCAATTGTTACAGCTTCTCGTTATGCCTGTGGAGTAGTTCACGGTTTTTGAACACTTTGAAAAGAGAGGTTATTTAACATCAGCAGAAACAGTAACTAGAGATGCTGGTTGTGTTAATGATTTGTTAGATGCTTTATCACTGCCAAGGGAGATGGCAGTGGTAAAGTGTGCTGCACATCAGACTTGAGGATTCCTTTGTAGCAAAGGGTAATACTTTGCAGATATGGAGGCAAGACAGGATGCATTGTCTTATCCTTTTCAGGGTATATTTTTGCAGCAATTGAATGAAAATAACCATTTTTCTTTGCTGGAGATATTATCTTTTCAAGATCGGAAAGAGGACTGTGAGTGCTTGAGAAGGATAAGTGATGGCTGCAGTCATTTTCCAAACATTTTGTGGTGCCATCAAGTCAACAAAATTTCCTAAATCAACTGGCAAAAGCCTATCATCTACCTTTTTATTTGGGCAAAAGTGCATTAATAAAACAAATTTCCAGTGATTGGGAACACCCTTATCTCTCATTAGTCACATGACATTTTATAAATAATTATGTAGTTTGTTTAGACTACAACATGTTTAAATCAGTACCTGCACCTGTTTAATCACTGAAAAAAGCCTGCAGGCCCATTCTTTTCCCTACAGTGGGACTTTACTGAACTCCCCAAAGTGCAGAAATGCAGCTATGTATTGCCTGACATTTTTCTGGAGTACAGAAGCACAACCTTATATTAAAAATGACACAAGAATGGTAGCAAAGACATTTTGAATGAGTTAATTCCTAGATTTGGTGTTCCCTGTTGCATAAAATTTAATCAAGTCTTACATTTTAGTTGCCAAATAATATAGCAAATTTATAGAACCCAGGAATGTCACATTGCAATTCCATTGTCCCTGTAGACCACAGACTTAAGGACAGTGGAAAGGCCCAGTCGGACTCTGAAAACTAGGGTAGCTAAAGTTTGTGAGGAAACTGGTTTCAAGTAGAAGTGCAGTTAGTGCTACTAGAAAGTTGTTTTCTCATGAAATTCTCATGGGTAGACCTGTGAGAATGTCTGCTACATCCCTCACCAAGAATTTAGAATTGCAAGATGTTAATGAATCCATTCTTTTGTATTGCAAATCTCTTTGCTCTCTCTTGCAGAAATACCACAACATTGTTCTGGATGCAGTCCAATGACCCCGAGAGCAGGATAATCATGACCTGCAGCCACTGACCCCGAGAGCAGGATAATCATGACCTGCAGCCAATGACCCTGAGAACAGGATCATCATGACCTGCAGCCAATGAGCCTGAGAGCAGGATCATCATGACCTGCAGCCAATGACCCCGAGAGTAGGATAATCATGACCTGTAACCAATGACCCCGAGAGCAGGATAATTATGACCTGCAGCCAATGACCCTGAGAACAGGATCATCATGACCTGCAGCCAATGACCCCGAGAGCAGGATCATCATGACCTGACTGAGTTGTGTGGGACAATAACTGATTATTGGCGGTGTGTTGCACTGAGTTGTGTGTGACAATAACTGATTATTGGCAGTGTGTTGCACTGAGTTGTTTGTGACAATGTGGCAGTGTGTTGCATTGAGTTATGTGTGAGAACTGATTACTGGCAGTCTGTTGCACTGAGTTATGTGTGACAACTGATTACTGGCAGTGTGTTGCTGAGTTGTGTGTGACAATAACTGATTATTGGCAGTGTGTTGCACTGAGTTGTGTGTGACAATGTGGCAGTGTATTGCATTGAGTTATGTGTGAGAACTGATTACTGGCAGTCTGTTGCACTGAGTTATGTGTGACAACTGATTACTGGCAGTGTGTTGCACTGAGTTGTCTGTGACAATAACTGATTATTGGCAGTGTGTTGCACTGAGCTGTGTGTGACAAGAACTGATTATTGGCAGTGTGTTGCACTGAGTTGTGTGTGACAACGTGGCAGTGTGTTGCACTGAGTTATTTGTGACAACTGATTACTGGCTGTGTGTTGCACTGAGTTATGTGTGACAACTGATTACTGGCAGTGTGTTGCACTGAGTTGTGTGTGACAATAACTGATTATTGGCAGTGTGTTACACTGAGTTGTGTGCGACAAGAACTGATTATTGGCAGTGTGTTGCACTGAGTTATGTGTGACAACTGATTACTGGCAGTGTGTTGCACTGAGTTATGTGTGACAACTGATTACTGGCAGTGTGTTGCACTGAGTTGTGTGTGACAACTTATTATTGGCAGTGTGTTGCACTGAGTTGTGTGTGACAATAACTGATTATTGGCAGTGTGTTGCACTGAGTTGTGTGTGACAACGTGGCAGTATGTTGCACTAAATTGTGTGTGACAACTGATTATTGGCAGTGTGTTGCACTGAGTTATGTGTGACAAATGATTACTGGCAGTGTGTTGCACTGAGTTGTGTGTGACAATAACTGATTATTGGCAGTGTTTTGCACTGAGTTATGTGTGACAACTGATTACTGGCAGTGTGTTGCACTGAGTTGTGTGTGACAAGAACTGATTATTGGCAGTGTGTTGCACTGAGTTGTGTGTGACAACATGGCAGTGTGTTATACTGAGTTGTGTGTGACAACTGATTACTGGCAGTGTGTTGCACTGAGTTGTGTGTGAGAATAACTGATTATTGGCATTGTGTTGCACTGAGTTGTGTGTGACAACATGGCAGTATGTTGCACTGAGTTATGTATGGCAACTGATTACTGGCAGTGTGTTGCACTGAGTTATGTGTGACAAGTGATTACTGGCAATGTGTTGCACTGTGTTGTGTGTGACAATAACTGATTATTGGCAGTGTGTTGCAGTGAGTTGTGTGCAACAAGAACTGATTATTGGCAGTGTGTTGCACTGAGTTATGTGTGACAACTGATTACTGGCAGTGTGTTGCACTGAGTTGTGTGTGACAATAACTGATTATTGGCAGTGTGTTACACTGAGTTGTGTGCGACAAGAACTGATACTGAGTTGTGTGCGACAAGAACTGATTATTTGAAGTGTGTTGCACTGAGTTATGTGTGACAACTGATTACTGGCAGTGTGTTGCACTGAGTTATGTGTGACAACTGATTACTGGCAGTGTGTTGCACTGAGTTGTGTGTGACAACTGATTATTGGCAGTGTGTTGCACTGAGTTGTGTGTGACAATAACTGATTATTGGCAGTGTGTTGCACTGAGTTGTGTGTGACAACGTGGCAGTATGTTGCACTGAGTTGTGTGTGACAACTGATTATTGGCAGTGTGTTGCACTGAGTTATGTGTGACAAATGATTACTGGCAGTGTCTTGCACTGAGTTGTGTGTGACAATAACTGATTATTGGCAGTGTGTTACACTGAGTTGTGTGCGACAAGAACTGATACTGAGTTGTGTGCGACAAGAACTGATTATTGGAAGTGTGTTGCACTGAGTTATGTGTGACAACTGATTACTGGCAGTGTGTTGCACTGAGTTATGTGTGACAACTGATTACTGGAAGTGTGTTGCACTGAGTTGTGTGTGACAACTGATTATTGGCAGTGTGTTGCACTGAGTTGTGTGTGACAATAACTGATTATTGGCAGTGTGTTGCACTGAGTTGTGTGTGACAACGTGGCAGTATGTTGCACTGAGTTGTGTGTGACAACTGATTATTGGCAGTGTGTTGCACTGAGTTATGTGTGACAAATGATTACTGGCAGTGTGTTGCACTGAGTTGTGTGTGACAATAACTGATTATTGGCAGTGTGTTGCACTGAGTTATGTGTGACAACTGATTACTGGCAGTGTGTTGCACTGAGATGTCTGTGACAATAACTGATTATTGTCAGTGTGTTGCACTGTGTTGTGTGTGAGATGAACTGATATTTGGCAGTGTGTTGCACTGAGTTGTGTGTGACAACATGGCAGTGTGTTGCACTGTGTTGTGTGTGACAATAACTGATTATTGGCAGTGTGTTGCACTGAGTTGTGTGCGACAAGAACTGATTATTGGCAGTGTGTTGCACTGAGTTGTGTGTGACAATAACTGATTATTGGCAGTGTGTTGCACTGAGTTGTGTGTGACAACGTGGCAGTGTGTTGCACTGAGTTATGTGTGACAACTGATTACTGGCAGTGTGTTGCACTGAGTTATGTGTAACAACTGATTACTGGCAGTGTGTTGCACTGAGTTGTGTATGACAATAACTGATTATTGGCAGTGTGTTGCACTGAGTTGTGTGTGACAATAACTGATTATTGGCAGTGTGTTGCACTGAGTTGTGTGTGACAACGTGGCAGTGTCTTGCACTGAGTTATGTGTGACAACTGATTACTGGCAGTGCGTTGCACTGAGTTATGTGTGACAACTGATTACTGGCAGTGTGTTGTACTGAGTTGTGTGTGACAACTGAGTATCGGCAGTGTGTTGCACTGAGTTATGTGTGACAACTGATTATTGGCAGTGTGTTGCACTGAGTTGTGTGTGACAATAACTGATTATTGGCAGTGTGTTGCACTGAGCTGTGTGTGACAACTGATTATTGGCAGTATTTTGCACTGAGTTGTGTGTGACAACGTGGCAATGTGTTGCACTGAGTTATGTGTGACAACCATACCTCTCAACCTGGAAACATCAAAAATCTGGACAAGGCCCATGAGAAATAGGTACAAATCTGTACACTGATTAGCATCTAATTTGCATACATAATTATGTAACCCCACCCACTCCAATGGAATTGTGGGATATCAACTTTCAAATGCAAACTGAAGAACAAACAACCAAAATATGGCACCAAAGTTCCCCTGCAGCCATTCCAATGTCCCATTATCTGGCTATTTCACCCCATTTACCATAAACACTAATGTGTGCATACAGCAGTGATGAAACATGGTGCCACAACCCATCCCTGCCATGTGGGGTACGTATGTTGCATATTTTCAGCTTGGATGCCTGATCACAGCTCTGTGTACCTTCTAAATGAATGCCTACGCACATATAATATCACGGAAAGCACATCATGTATATGATATAGCATGGGGAAGAAAACAAAACAAAATTCTGTCATCCTTAGATGTGGTCCATAACAGCAACTTCTTTAAGTAACATTTAAAAAGCGGCAATGAATATAACATCTAAGATTCTACTGCCAAATCATGCAGCACCTTTACATTTTAAAGGAGGTACAATGTAAACACTTTTGCTGTTTCATTCTTCCTATGTCTTCAAAAAGAGGGTCTAAAAGCCCCTATTTTGCAGTTTGACCAAAATTTATAGCGATAACTTCACTCCAAAGTGAATGTCCTCTGCTTGGTAGCTGCAGGTAACTTCTTGCACAGTCTTAAATGCAAAGCGCTGGTTTCCATTAAGAATGGCTTTACAAAGTTTTGTCTTTTTTGAGTGACTCACAGTAAGCTGAAGCAGTTAGATAAAAAATGCCTTTCTCTTGTCAGTAGTACGTCCCACTGTCTTTTACCAAGGCAGCATTTTAAAAACTTTCCCTACTTTCAAGTCCTTGATTCACTTGTGCCTCTTCCCCCTCAGTTACTAATTTGTGTAATAATGAAGGAGAAAATGATGGTTGGTGACCAAGTAAATAAAAACAGACCAGTTAGGTACTTGATTTAAAAATGCAATCCTTGCTTCAGAAAAAAATATTTCAGACAATTCTTTTAAGAAGCCTGCAATATAAATTTGCATAATGCAAAAAAAACCCTATTCTTATCAAGTCCTCAAAGCCAACAGCAGTCTAATTGAAAACGTAAAAGACTACTTCTTAACTACTGTACTAGTACTTTATACAAACATGTCTCTCCTCTGTTCAACATAAGATGCATAAACTCTAAGATACAGGAAACTTTACAGCAACAATGTCAGCATAGTAAGCAGACTGCAGTTAAGTTCTCTGTTTCAAGCCCACACCAAAAGATGCAAAGCTGTAAAAAACTGTGTCTATAAAATTATGGTTAGAAACATGACCCCAAAAATGCAGTAATTCACAGAAGAGTAACACAAAGAAAAGCCTTCCAAAGAATGCAACTGCTTATTACAGATCAAATTAATTCAATTAACTAACAGATTAATTTGCATTTCTGAACTATAAAAATGTGAAGTAAGCTAGCTTTCACTAAATGCATGTGCTGCTGAAACCCACAAGATGTTGTTCTCATGACAAACTTCCATAAACAGCCACTGAATTCAGACTATACACACACACACACACACACACACACTCTTACCCCGAGTAGTGCTCTCAGCCTCTTCTGTTTCATCTTCATGTTGCTGCTGCTGTCGCCATTAATCCTGGGCCCGGCTCCGTTTCAGGGCTCGCTGTATCCCCCAGCCTGCTACCGCCATTAATCCTGGCTCCGTGAGCTCACTATATCCCCGGCTACCGCCATTAATCCTGGCTCCTTGGACTCGCTATATCCACAACTCTCAACCTTCCATGTCCAAAATGAGGAACACTAGCCCTCATAACGTGGAACAAATGGGCAAAATGTGGAACACATACTAATGGCTTACTAACAACTTCAACTAGGAAGGTCATAGGATGGTTAAAATAAGCCGGTTTTACTTATAAAGAAGATCTTTTAACTAATTAATATGATTCACTTCTATTTACAATGGATTTCACTTAAAAAAATTCCTAACACTGAATGTGTGACAGAGTATTTCAATGTGGAACTTTGAAGAACATGAACTTTTTAAGACCCCAAATGAGATACGTTCCTCGTAATGAAGTACACTTGAGAGGTATGGCAATATGAACAGTATCATCTCACCATTTAGCACAAGCCCTGTCCATCCATCCTCAACCCCTTTTTTCCATTTTACACATAGGGTCGGGGTGTCACTTCACCAGTGACGTGACAATCATCTCGAGGTAAGGTTTACACCGCTGGGTAGTGGACGTTCATCTGTATGTTTCACTGGCACCTACAAACCAATTTAGAGTATCCAATCCATCTACTGCTATCTTTGGAAAGTGGGAGGATTCAAGCCGGACAACCCAGAGGGTACCCACACAACCACAGGGAGGACATGAAAACTCTGGATAGAAAATGACCCAGTCGAGAATCGAACCAGAGAATTTCTTGCTATGAGGCGACAACATTTGCAAGCTGCACCACCACGGCCACCCCAGCATCAGCTATCCACTTCTTTCAAAACTGCCTTCTGAATTTAACACTGTGTGAAATAGATCTTCACTAAAGTAGTCATGCGTGTACTTGGACTGCAGCATTTCAATGTTATGTAAAATCAAGGACACAGCCCAAACATTTTTTCTGACTTTACAGTGACGTTAACTTCACAGTCAACAGCAGACAGCAGTGCATCCTGGTATAAATAATTGTTAAGCGCAATCCGTTTTGCAAAATGCCAGTGAGCTACAGCCTACAGCAAGGAGAATAAAGTTATTAATGTGAACTATATATAGACCTATGATTTACTAGTCTACCGGACTCTAACATTCCAGTCGCCCTGTCCCATATACAAAGTACACCACTGTAAATTAGACAGTCTTTTTGTTGTTATTCAGTACTCACTACCTGATTTGGATGCTTCCGTTCGGAATAATTTTGCAAGAGCCAATATTTTAAACACGTTTTATTATTATTTAAATGATTTATCAGTTGTACAAAGACTCCTTCAGAACTGCATTGGCCTCAGCCGATATAATTTGATGCCAAGGAAATGGAACCTACATTACATAAAGCTGAGATACACACTTACCCAACACCTTTAACGTGACAGAGGACTGGTCGTCATTAAATGAAGTAAATGTAATGTGCACCGTGTAAGTACCACTATCTTCTAACCTAGCATTCGCTATCCTCAGCAAGTGAGTTGGTTGCAGAAGACATTCTCTGTGGGTGTATTTGGGACCTTCAGTCTGCTTTCCATTTGTTATTTTCAGTATAATGTTGAGGGGCTTCACACTTCCTCGATACCATGTGCAAAGCCCCACACTTTCATCAGTACCGATACCCAGATATCCCTGGCCCCTTTGCTGCTGCCATTAATCCGCTCGCTGACTGTATCCCCGCCTCTTCTTTTCCCCATGTTGCATTCCCGCCGTTAACTTAACCGCCAGCCAGCCGGAAATGATGATGCAAGCTCCTTGAGCTCAATTCCGACTGGCTGGTAGCCTGACGGCGCTGACGTCATCGCGCACGTGATGATGTCAGCTCCGACAGCGCGAAAATTTAAAAAAAAGAAAAGAAAAATTGGAAATGAAGGGATGCCACTCGGGAATCGTGGCACCTCTTCATTTGGACCCCAAAACTCGGTAAAAACTGAGTAATTCGGAACGGTTGGGAGGTCTGGTGACAACTAATTACTGGCAGTGTATTGCACTGAGTTGTGTGTGACAATAACTGATTATTGGCAGTGTGTTGCACTGAGTTGTGTGTGACAATAACTGATTATTGGCAGTGTGTTGCACTGAGTTGTGTGTGACAACGTGGCAGTGTGTTGCCCTGAGTTATGTGTGACAACTGATTACTGGCAGTGTGTTGCACTGAGTTGTGTGTGACAACTGATTACTGGCAGTGTGTTGCACTGAGTTGTGTGTGACAATAACTGATTATTGGCAGTGTGTTGCACTGCGTTGTGTGTGACAACTGATTATTGGCAGTGTGTTGCACTGAGTTATGTGTGACAACTGATTATTGGCAGTGTGTTGCACTGAGTTATCTGTGACAACTGATTACTGGCAGTGTGTTGCACTGAGTTGTGTTGGACAATAACTGATTATTGGCAGTGTGTTGCACTGAGTTGTGTGTGACAACTGATTATTGGCAGTGTGTTGCACTGAGTTGTGTATGACAATAACCGATTATTGGTGGTGTGTTGCACTGAGTTCTGTGTGACAACTGATTATTGGCAGTGTGTTGCACTGAGTTGTGTGTGACAACTGATTATTGTCAGTGTGTTGCACTGAGTTGTGTGTGACAATAACTGATTATTGGCAGTGTGTTGCACTGAGTCGTGTGTGACAACGTGGCAATGTGTTGCATTGAGTTATGTGTGACAACTGATTACTGGCAGTGTGTTGCACTGAGTTATGTGTGACAACTGATTACTGGCAGTGTGTTGCACTGAGTTGTGTGTGACAACTGATTACTGGCAGTGTGTTGCACTGAGTTGTTTGTGACAATAACATTATTGGCAGTGTGTTGCACTGAGTTGTGTGTGACAAATGATTATTGGCAGTGTGTTGCACTGAGCTATGTGTGACAATAACTGATTTTTGGCAGTGTGTTGCACCGAGTTGTGTGTGACAACGTGGCATTGTGTTGCCTTGAGTTATGTGTGACAACTGATTACTGGCAGTGTGTTGCACTGAGTTATGTGTGACAACTGATTACTGGCAGTGTGTTGCACTGAGTTGTGTGCAACAAGAACTGATTATTGGCAGTGTGTTGCACTGAGTTGTGTGTGACAACATGGCAGTGTATTGCACTGAGTTATGTATGACAACTGATTACTGGCAGTGTGTTGCACTGAGTTATGTGTGACAACTGATTACTGGCAGTGTGTTGCACTGAGTTGTGTGTGACAATAACTGATTATTGACAGTGTGTTGCACTGAGTTATGTGTGACAACTGATTACTGGCAGTGTGTTGCACTGGGTTGTGTGTGACAATAACTGATTATTGGCAGTGTGTTGCACTGAGTTGTGTGTGACAACGTGGCAGTATGTTGCATTGAGTTATGTGTGACAACTGATTACTGGCAGTATGTTGCACTGAGTTATGTGTGACAACTGATTACTGGCAGTGTGTTGCACTGAGTTGTGTGTGACAATAACTGATTACTGGCACTGAGTTGTGTGTGACAACGTGGCAGTGTGTTGCACTGAGTTATGTGTGACAATAACTGATTACTGTCAGTGTGTTGCACTCAGTTATGTGTGACAACTGATTATTGGCAGTGTGTTGCAATGAGTTGTGTGTGACAACGTGGCAGTGTGTTGCATTGAGTTATGTGTGATAACTGATTACTGGCAGTGTGTTGCACTGAGTTGTGTGTGACAACTGATTATTGGCAGTGTGTTGCACTGAGTTGTGTGACAATAACTGATTATTGGCAGTGTGTTGCTCTGAGTTATGTGTGACAACTGATTATTGGCAGTGTGTTGCTCTGAGTTATGTGTGACAACTGATTATTGGCAGTGTGTTGCTCTGAGTTATGTGTGACAACTGATTACTGGCAGTGTGTTGCACTCAGTTATGTGTGGCAACTGATTACTGGCAGTGTGTTGCACTGAGTTGTGTGTGACAATAACTGATTATTGACAGTGTGTTGCACTGAGTTATGTGTGACAACTGATTACTGGCAGTGTGTTGCACTGAGTTATGTGTGACAACTGATTATTGGCAGTGTGTTGCCCTGAGTTGTGTGTGACAATAACTGATTATTGGCAGTGTGTTGCACTGAACAGTGTTGTCATATAACAGCACTCTGTTCTCCTGTTGTGTTTTTAGCTGTTCATTCCTTGTATGTGAAGTCGGTTTCTCTGTGGATTTTATGCAGGTGCTTTGGTTTCTTTGCCCGCATTCCCAGCGGTATAACATGCCTCTGACCATTTGCCCTTTTACTTCTCATTCCAGTCTAACACCAGAGGGGTACATAGAAGAAAGCTGTCTTTTTACGAGGGGTAAGAAGGCAGGCACTATTCCCAGAAAGACTGAATATATTTCCTTTCACATGATTTTTTTTGTTCAGACCATCATCATTAGCTTAAAAGTTAGTTAAAAAAAAGTCTAAGATGCTCCTCACTGCATCTACAACTTCATGACTTCTGGGGTCCTAGCAGACTACCATCTTAATTAATTTGCTTCCTTCAGACTTAAATTCCTGACTGTTAAAATCATGGAAGGGATGTAAAAGGTACGGGAGCCATAAAAAAGTGAGATGAAATATGAAAAAGCTGGAAAGAAGCAATCTGTGTGGACAGTGTGAGGCCAAGATGAAGTGAAAATGGTGGAAGGCAGTGGGACAATGTACGTAAGACAAGTAACACAGGAACCCGTGGACTGTCAATTACAGCTAGACATCTAATCTGTATATAGTCAGTAAAGTGGTTATAATGATTGGGCTTGTACTGAAGCAGTCTATGGATGAAAGTGAATGACAACATCTGTCTGATCATAAATTACGGTTACTGACCTGATGTAATAGCCCTGCCCCATTGTATTTGCTTCTACCAATTCAGTTGCTTCCTGCAGCCTCCCCTTCACAGGCATGCAACTGTGGATACAGTTAAAGTTCTTCACTAACAGTTGAACTCTTGTGTTCGACTGCAGTGATAAAAATTAGACTGTAGAGGATAGTGCTACACTTGGACTAGATTAATGCAAGACTATGTAGAATCTCCCACCCTTTTCCCTGGAGAAGTGAAGAAACAGACAAGATTAAATTCCCTTGTGGGTTTACTTTCACTCAATATGGAGAGGATTTGCTTCTAGCCTCAAATATTCTACATGACTGTAAACTTTTATTACTTTTTCTTTTGACTGCATTAGCAGAATTTGGATTCAAAGTTAATAGAGACAAATTGCAGCTGTGGAAATTGCAGGTTTAGTACTTGGGACATCGTATTTCAGAAAGTGTTCAACAGATTTTGTCTTCACATATTCCTGCTATACAAACTGCACCATAGCCAGCTATGTTAAAACTGTTGCAAGCTTTTCTGGGATTAGCAGGTTACTGTCAACAATGGATTTGTAATTATGTAGAAATAGTGAAACCTCTGTTTGAGTTATGCAAGAGGGATTCACCTAAACCCTTACCACAAAAGGATTATCAAGAACAAGTTTTTGTACAATTAAAACATTGTTTTTAAATCCTCCTGCAACCTGTGCTTGGGTTAGCAGATTATTCTAAGAGATTGTTCTTATTTTGTAATAAGTAGCATTAAGATTGTTAGCACAACATAGAAATGATCATTCTAAATCCGTTGTTTTTTTCAGTACGAATCTTGATCCTGTAGCTACCCTGCCCCACTGCCTTGAGCAGTAGCCGCAGTGGTGTGCTCAGTAGATTTGGTGGCTGAGCTGAATCTCTGGCATAAGACTAGTGTGGCAGTTCCACATTTAGGGTTGCCACCTTTTCAAATGCCCAAAATGGGACATTTTTTGTAGAAACGTCAGATTTTAGAAGGTAAAACATACCCACAGCCAGTACAAAGGACAGAACTTAACTTTTTTGCCAAAATAAAAGCTTATTATTGTAGCATTTGAGTTGATTATTCTGTTTCATATAACATTTAGGTGTTTCAGATACAAAATAACTGTACTATTAAAGAAAATATTGGAAATATTTTTGTCCTAAAATCTCAGGATATTTGCCATTTTTTCCAATTTTTTGCTCGACACACCTGCCAAAAGAGGGACTGTCCGTTGCAAAGTGGGACAGGTGGTAAACCCTATCCACATTTTGTAAACGCTTTGTTATTAAAAACTAAAACATAATATCTATCTGCAGCATGATTGTCTAAATATGAATTCTCTTTACTTGATAAGCCTTCCTTACAGATTGATGTCCATCATTTAACACTGCCTCATTTATTCCTAAAGGGGACGGAGGAGAACCTCAGGATACAGATTGTTTGATGTCCATCACTTAACTCTGCCTCATTTATCCCTAAAGGGGACGGAGGAGAACCTCAGGATACAGATTGTTTGATGTCCATCACTTAACTCTGCCTCATTTATCCCTAAAGGGGATGGAGGAGAACCTCAGGATTGTGTAGTTGTTGCTGTACATACTCCTAGATTAGACTTAAAGAGGTTTCTTTACAGAATCCAGATCTAGTTCTTTTTGTGGTTGATTCCTGTGG
Source organism: Protopterus annectens (assembly GCF_019279795.1). Taxonomy (NCBI): domain Eukaryota; kingdom Metazoa; phylum Chordata; order Ceratodontiformes; family Protopteridae; genus Protopterus; species Protopterus annectens. The sequence goes on from NC_056747.1 coordinate 22,866,047, forward strand.
CCGAAGAGATGATGGTGAACTTGTATCAGCATTTTGCACACAAGACAAGATTTTATTAATTGGACAATTGCATGGAACTGTGTCTGCTCAAATGGCTGAGCTGGTAAGTATTACTGAAGCCTGTAAGACTGGCAAGGGTCAGTCAGTAACAATTGTTACAGCTTCTCGTTATGCCTGTGGAGTAGTTCACGGTTTTTGAACACTTTGAAAAGAGAGGTTATTTAACATCAGCAGAAACAGTAACTAGAGATGCTGGTTGTGTTAATGATTTGTTAGATGCTTTATCACTGCCAAGGGAGATGGCAGTGGTAAAGTGTGCTGCACATCAGACTTGAGGATTCCTTTGTAGCAAAGGGTAATACTTTGCAGATATGGAGGCAAGACAGGATGCATTGTCTTATCCTTTTCAGAGTATATTTTTGCAGCAATTGAATGAAAATAACCAGTTTTCTTTGCTGGAGATATTATCTTTTCAATATCGGAAAGAGGACTGTGAGTGCTTGAGAAGGATAAGTGATGGCTGCAGTCATTTTCCAAACATTTTCTGGTGCCATCAAGTCAACAAAATTTCCTAAATCAACTGGCAAAAGCCTATCATCTACCTTTTTATTTGGGCAAAAGTGCATTAATAAAACAAATTTCCAGTGATTGGGAACACCCTTATCTCTCATTAGTCACATGACATTTTATAAATAATGATGTAGTTTGTTTAGACTACAACATGTTTAAATCAGTACCTGCACCTGTTTAATCACTGAAAAAAGCCTGCGGGCCCATTCTTTTCCCTACAGTGGGACTTTACTGAACTCCCCAAAGTGCAGAAATGCAGCTATGTATTGCCTGACATTTTTCTGGAGTACAGAAGCACAACCTTATATTAAAAATGATACAAGAATGGTAGCAAAGACATTTTGAATGAGTTAATTCCTAGATTTGGTGTTCCCTGTTGCATAAAATTTAATCAAGTCTTACATTTTAGTCGCCAAATAATATAGCAAATTTATAGAACCCAGGAATGTCACATTGCAATTCCATTGTCCCTGCAGACCACAGACTTAAGGACAGTGGAAAGGCCCAGTCGGACTCTGAAAACTAGGGTAGCTAAAGTTTGTGAGGAAACTGGTTTCAAGTAGAAGTGCAGTTAGTGCTACTAGAAAGTTGTTTTCTCATGAAATTCTCATGGGTAGACCTGTGAGAATGTCTGCTACATCCCTCACCAAGAATTTAGAATTGCAAGATGTTAATGAATCCATTCTTTTGTATTGCAAATCTCTTTGCTCTCTCTTGCAGAAATACCACAACATTGTTCTGGATGCAGTCCAATGACCCCGAGAGCAGGATAATCATGACCTGCAGCCAATGACCCTGAGAGCAGGATAATCATGACCTGCAGCCAATGACCCTGAGAACAGGATCATCATGACCTGCAGCCAATGAGCCTGAGAGCAGGATCATCATGACCTGCAGCCAATGACCCCGAGAGTAGGATAATCATGACCTGTAACCAATGACCCCGACAGCAGGATAATCATGACCTGCAGCCAATGACCCTGAGAACAGGATCATCATGACCTGCAGCCAATGACCCCGAGAGCAGGATCATCATGACCTGCAGCCAATGACCCTAAGAGCAGGATCATCATAACCTGCAACCAATGACCCCGAGAGTAGGATCATCATGACCTACAACCAATGACCCCAACAGCATGATCATCACGACCTGCAGCTAATGGACCCAACAGCAGGATCATCATGACCTGCAACCTGGAGACTTTGTTTACATTACAGTACATTTCTGAGGAAACTCACTTTGCCCCAGATAGAAAGAACCATACTTAGTTTTCCTCACAACTGCTACTGCCATCCATTGTGAGTGCCTCCCCACCTGGATCCATGTGTCATATGTGAAGAAGACCCTCCATTTTGACGAGTACTGCTGGGATTCCATTAATGTCACACCATCTGAACCAGTAGAACTTATCACCAGAAGAAGCAGGTGGACAACCAGGGGCTTTGCTACATCAGGAAATGATGGCCAGTGTTTTGCCATCTAAACCAAATCTGGAACCAACGGTGAAGTATTTGCCATCCAACCTGATTCCACATTCACCTTACAGATCAAATACGGAACTGAATGCAGTTAAATTACTTGTTTTACCAGATCAGGAATTTGTACCACATGTCTCTGCTTACTTCATCCTGGTCTAACTTAAACTCTAGTGTTTTTTCTTCAGCATCAGCAACATTTTTCATTGCTTCTGAATCCAACATTGCAGATTCATCATGCCTTTTGCACACCACTATAGATGTTGCATTACCCAAATGAAATTCCTTTCCAAAATCATCAACAATTAAAGCCTTTGAGCAGAGACTGTTTGATTGATTACATATGACTATGGGCAACAAACTCCACATCCTTGTCTGCAGTTTCTTCAAAACCTTCTTCAGTCCCAACATGCACTTATTTTCTCATGGGTCTAACCTCTGGACAGTTTATTTTTCATTTTATTTCACATGTTTTTGCCATCTAGAACTGTAAGTGCATCATCCTCTTTGACCATTGAAAATCTAAGTGCTGCATCATTAGACATACATGTATTGCTGAAAACAGAGAGAGGTGTTTGGTTAAGAATGACTTGAGAGCACCCGAATGGTATCCTAGATTTAATGCATTTTCTCCTGTCTTGAATACTTATACAAAGACCCTCGTTGTCAGCACTTGCTTGGTCTGTGCACACATACCCTACTGCACATGAGGGGAGGTATATTCCATTGATTTTAATTTCAGTGACATATTCAGGACTTCATACCATTTCATATTATTTTCCTTGCTAAAAATTGAAAGACTAAACAGGTTTCTACCCCCTTTACAGTAATGCTGTGTCAACTTTCAATGACTGTTAAAGGAGAAATGGTAATGGAGACCTGGCTCAAGCATAACCATCTAATCTTAAATCCAAAAAAGACCAAACTCCCACTCTTTCTACCTAAAACAATGACCCACCTGAAACCAAACTTCTCCATCACCTCCCATAATAACACACCTATCTTAGTGGAAGATCACACTAAACTACTCTGGGTCATCATTGATGACCAGCTAAAATTTGACCAGCATGTACTAAGTAACATTAAAAAAAACACCAAAAACTTGGTCTTTACAGAAATAAAAATTTTCTCTCTACTCAAGCTAAAATTGCTCTATCACATGCCTACCTTCTACCAACCCTTCTCTATGGCTCTCAGATTCTCACCAACCTGCCAATCTCACTTTTATCCAAACTTGAATCTACTTGTAGCAAAATTTTCCGCTGAATTACCATCCTCCTCTCATCACTGTTTAGCACTACAAAAACTGAAATGATTAGAATTCCCCCATAACCTAAATCTCTCCCAGCTCCAAATAATCCATTCTATCCTATTCCAGCCCACCTTTTGCCCCACCATATCCTCCATCATCTCATCCTACACCCCAGCTAGAACATTCCGGAGCTCTGACCAACACCTCCTGTCCATAACCAAACCTAAGCTCAACATAGGAAACAAACCTGTATAGCTATTACCCTGCCAAAAACTGGAATAAACTCCCACTTGACATCCAAAACACTAGATCCAAACTACTATTCAGAAAGGCTGTGAAAAATCACTTTAGCAAAAATAAACTATGCCTCTGCAATCAGCCCCCTGACTGACCCATCTCTCCAGACCAGCCAATCACTTCCTTTCTCCTACAAGTATCCAACCCAACCTCCATCTTAACTCTCTCACCCTTTATCACTGCTAAATCTTTCCCAACTTTCAACCCCAACACTTTGATTGTACTGATGCCAATCTCCTCAGCAGTAGAATGTCTAACACTCACTTCTACACCTTAACCTCTACTCACTGCTTATGTTTAATTTCTGTATTATTTTTTCTATATACTGTATTTTTCCTTATTAAGTACTACAATATATGTAGTTGGCTAGCATTGTATATACCTTCTAAGCAGTATTATGTATTGTGTGACTCACGTAAGGGTTTTGTACTTGTTTATGTTTGAACTGTGGAGCTCTTCTCCCTGGGTCTCCACTGAAAAAGGGCCTCATCCCAAATGGACCAACCCAGTCAACAAATGTCAAATAAATAAATAAATAAACATGTTTGCTATTGCAAAAATTGAACACTTTTGTTGGAAATGTTGCTTGCAATTTTACCTGGAAAATTTATGATGAAGCTGGACGTCAGAGCATGGCAGCATTACATGAATACTATTACATTTGTGGAGATCTGGCTACCTACAGACTGGTCTGGTTGTTGTTCTATAGGTTGTGTTATTCCTGCTATGTGACATACAGCTGTTTTACCTGAAGGAATGATTGATAATGGTCATTGCAAGAGAGACACTACAGACATTCCCAACCCAGTTGGAAAAGCAGATATTCCAGGGTTTTCCATAATGCTGTACAAAAAATACTTTTAAAGGGCTTGCTCACATGGATCTTGGTGATGGGGTCATTTCAGGAGCAGGTATTGTACCTGGTTATGTGGTGGTGAAGTCTATCTGGGAGCTTAGGAAGCTGTCTAGGCTCTTGGAGATTTTGAATAATTCTGTCTTTGAGTCCATTAATTTAATTACTCATGAACTGACTGCAATGTAAAGTGTAGTGCTACAGAACCACATAGCACTTAATTTAACTCTTACTTTTAAAGGAGGCACATGTATGCTGAGCAAAACAGAGTGCTGTTCAAATTTGTGATGACACCAGTGCCATCCGTAGTCACCTAGAAATAGAAAGTTGCTGAACTTTCAAATGCTAAAAGCACTGATAGTTATCAGTGGCGTGGTTAACCAACCTTTTTTCCTGATGTGGAAGAGGTATTTTAATGTTCTTCATGACACTGGCTATTATAATGTTATTGTTGGGACTTATTATAGTATTAGAATCCAGACAAAATGTTAACATAAAAACACACAAAACTGAATCAATAGCACTTACCAGAATTTATAAGAATCATAGTATAGTAGATGGGCAGTGCAGAGGTGCAGGTATTAATGTTGTCACCTCACAGAAAAAGGTTCTCCAGTTTGATTCTCAGCTTGGGTGTTTTCTGTGCAGGATCTCTGTGTCCTCCCTGTGTTCACATAGGGCCCAAATATTCTGGATCTGGTGCTCACCAACTTGTGTGATCGTTGCACCATCCTTTGTGTGTGGCCATCCCTAATGTGGTCTGATCATAAACCAGTCTCTGAAGTAACAGTAACATCTGACCCCCCCCCCCCCATTAGCAGCAAGTAGACTAAAAAACTTCTCCAAAGCCAATTACAATACAGCATTAATAGCTTCATAGCCCCCGCCCTCACTGATGGCATGGACACCTATACTGGAATTTACACCAATGTCTTACATAAACATCTCTACAAATGTATTGACTCAGCTGTACCTGATAGGATCAAAACAAGATCCTCAAGAAAGAACCAGCCTGCTTGGTGGACATCTGCTATTAACAGGTTATACTATAAGAGAAAGAAATTGCTGTGCAAGGACAGGAAGGAATGGTCTCTGAATTGGAGCATTCCCTCCTCAGCTTAAACAAGCAAATAAGACACCTCGTAAAACATTCTAAAGCTAACTATAAATCCAAATTAGCCTCCTTCGCTAGGGATAACCATAAGGCCTTCTTTAGCTTTGTCAGAAACCTTAAAGGAAAAACCCAGACCTGCATCGAACTGGTTGTTAATAGCATCACATATACTGAACCTGCAAAAATAGCCAACCTGCTAGCTGACAGGTTCAGTGAAACTTTCCCCCCTGTCACCATCGCATATCCCCCAAAGTATCTCTATCATCTGCCAGCCCCCTAATATCTCCAAAGAGCAGGTCAGAAATGCTATCTCCAAAGCCAAAAAAACAGGCTGCATGGGACCTGATGATATCCCAGTCTGCATTCGAAATGGATTAAAACAGGAACTAGCTGCGCCACTAGGTACTCTTTTTAACCACAGTTTAAGCCTGGTTTTGTTGGAAAACTGCAATTGTCATCCCGTTACATAAAGGAGTTGACTCCACAGACCTTGGGAACTCTAGACCCATAAGCCTGACCAGCCTAATCTACAGGGTTATGAAAAGAATAAGTTTGGACCTTATCAACGATGATACAGGGGACCTTTAAACACTCACCCTAACCCATTTGGTCTTCATTAAAGGGAGATCCTGCCTCTTGATCTATGCTGGGGCCCCTATTGTTTGGAATCTACTTCTCAGATGTACAGACTAAAACAAAAGGCCTATGGCTGACAAAGTTTGCTGATGATTGCAAACTGGGTGGAGTCATTGAGTCCCCAAATGATGTCAGCATCCTATAAGAGGGACTTGCACAGACAGATGACTGGTGCCAGAGTCATAGGCTAAAATACAATACAAAAAAAATGCATTATCATCCCCTTCAGCAAGGGTGTGATGTCCCTGCAGATTACCACATTAATAACACCATAAGAACACAATCTGTGGTGAGAGATTTGGGCACACAGGTTGACAGCAACATTTCCTTTGACCACCATGCCTCCACAGTGGTAGGGAAGGGTTTCTACGTTGCCCCCCTCATAAGTAAGGACATTGCATCCAGAGCAAAAGAGGTTATCGCCCCCCCTGTACTCCTCACTCATAAGGCCAGTAACAGAGTACAATGCTACCTTTGGTATGTACCTTATTTACCAGGCACCTGCAGTAACTGGAAAGACCTCAAAGGTTTCTTACAAAGAAACTTCAGGGTTTTCAGCATGTGTCGTACATTGACTGAAATCACTGTCACTATATTGTGTCTTACAGACTACTCAAAGGTGACCTCTGCCTTGCATATAAAGAAATCTCAGATCCTGCTCTAATGGAAATGCTGCACATTTGCATATCAAATAAGATGCACTCACTCTAGGGAACTCAACCTATTATGAGACATCAACAGGACTTGATGGAGAGACATATATGTGTCTCACAGGAGTTACCTCTCCTCTGGAACAAACTTCCCCTTCCAGTGAAGCAGAGCCCCTCAATGACCCTACTGGAGCGTAATTTGGATGATTGGAAGGGAAAGCACAAATTCACTCCGGGAATTTCACCTGTGTCCCTCTTGGATAGGGGCAGTAGTTGTTGACTTAGTTTCTCTTAATGCCTTAATATTCTTGGGAACAGGGGTTGTACTTGGCTAGGTGTGTAAGGACACTAGGGCCATAAACCTAGTAATCTCCTATGAACCTATGTTAAGTAGAGCCTGATACATTTGTTGTATAGTCTTGTCCTTTACTTAAAGTAAATGCAGTGAGTGTCTGTATATTAATAATGACAATTATGACAGAAGCAGTTTACATATTGCACAAGATACAGTCGACACACCTTCTTGGAAGTATACAACAATTTGTATGATACCTAAACCTGGAAAGAAGGTCCAACCACTTGCACTAACTATAGGTTAATTTTCATTTTAAGCACAGATTAAAAGGTACATCTACAATCTGTGCTGCCAAGCCCCCCCCCCCCGCACCCTCTAAGCTTACGTATACCAAGCCTATGATTACCATACCTCAGAGAAAGGGGAATATTCTGGGAAATGGCCTTTTCAGATTTGGTATATGTAAGTCCATTTTTTGGCCATTCATTCACTTTGTTTCAGGACTCATTCTAGCAGGTCCTGACATGTCAAATGGCTACCATCTGGGGCCAGTGGACCATTTCCAGTCCTCTGGTATTTGATTATCTTTGGTCATTCAGGTTTTACATATACTGATAATGCAAAGACAATGTGTGTAAAGTTGTTTTTTATTAAATGATGCAGTCAAGCGTTCATTTCTCTATTTGGCTTTTGCCACAGCTCCTGACCATGGCCTTTGACAGTTTCCAGCTAACAGATAAGTTGGTCATGAACATTTCTGGGTTAAATGTGGAAAGGCTGCATGTTGTTTTACATACATGTTGTGTAAGTAGATGGGTGAGATGTCTGGTTGTATAGATTGGGAGATGATTACTGAGAATGTCAGACATTGTACCTGAGGTGGGGTATTCAATAGGGTCTGATACTAGATCCAGTCTAATAGGGAATGTGATGTCCTGCTATAATGTGTGGGGCTATTAATTAGTTATGTGAAACCAAATAAGTTCATGCTCGATGTACAGGAGTTACAGTCTGTCCACACAACTGACGTTTGCATCACCAAATAGTATTTTTTCTGTTGAAATGCTATGGATATCCAATGTAAGATATCTTCCAGTATAGCTGTACTGTTGCCAGGAGGGATGTAAAGACCGGTAATGCATGTTTGTTTATATTTGTTTATAACTGTTTATATTTGTTTATATTTGTTTATGTTTGTTTATATTTGTTTATATTTGTTTATAACTGTTTATATTTGTTTATATTTGTTTATGTTTGTTTATATTTGTTTATATTTGTTTATAACTGTTTATATTTGTTTATATTTGTTTATATTTGTTTATAACTGTTTATATTTGTTTATATTTGTTTATGTTTGTTTATATTTGTTTATAACTGTTTATATTTGTTTATATTTGTTTATAACTGTTTAATTTCAGGAAAGTAAGAAGAAGCTCTGCTGAACTGAACTTTGGTGCTGGTTTGTTGTGAGGGGAAATATTAAAGCAATACCACCAACGTGCCTCTTTTATGGTCATAATGGATTATATTATAGCTGGGAGGTATAAATTCATTGTCATTTATGCTGGGTTTAAGCCAAGTTTCAGTTACAGTGAGAATATCATACTTTTGTTGGCTAATCCAGGCATGTAGTTCAGCAATGTTATTTCTTAAGCGATCAACATTTATAGCAGCAATAGTTAGATTACTGTGGTTGTGGTCTGACCATTGTAGCTGTAGGGTGTGTGTTATGTGAAAGAATTGTCTAGAGGTGCATTGTAATAGCTGGGTCTGGAATTAGGATGAATGTCTCCTTCTAGAAGGATTTTAGTATGTTGGGGAATTATTGATACTTAGGGTCATAGGAGGTTACTAGGCTAACAGCACCAGGGCCCTTACAAGCCTAGCCAAGTTCAACCGGTGTTCCCAAGGGTGTCTGGTTCAAGAAGACACTAAAATCAGCACCTAATTGCTCTTGTCCAAGAGGGACACAGGTGGAACCCCTGGAGTGAATTTCTGGTTACCCATGCAATTGTCTAAATTGTGCTTAATAGGGCCAACAAGGAATTTTATTTAACATAGATAGGAAGCTGGATCCAAAGGCGGGGCAACCTCTGTGAGACAAACCTTTGTCTCCAGCCAGCTCTGATGATGTCATGTACCAGGTAAGGTCCTTTGAGTGAGTGACCGGTGTGCCATTTGACTTGGGAATGTGCAGCATTTCCATTAAAGGTGGGTCAGAGATTGCTCTATATGCAAGGCGCAGGTCACCTCAGAGTAGTCTGTATGACACAGAGTAAAGTGACAATGATTTCAATCTGTCCACATAAGACAGCTCTTGAAGACCCTGAATTTTCTTTGTAAGGAACCTTTATGGTCTCTCCAATTGCTGCAGGTGTTTGGAAAGGAACATAAAGGGAGAGTTCTACTCTATTATTGGCCTGATAAGAGAACGGTACAGTACAGGGGGTTATAACCTCTTTTTTTCTGGATGCAATGTCCTTGCTTATGAGATGAGCAATACAAAATGCCATTCTTACCACTGTGGAGACATGGTGATTGAAGTAAATGTTGCTGTCCACCTCTGTGCCCAGATCTCTCACCACTGACTGTGTGCTTAGGGTATTGCTGTTGATGTGGTAGTTTGCAGGAACATCACCCTTGCCGAAGGGGATAATGATACATTTTTTGCATTAAGTTTAAGATCATGACTTTGGCACCAGTCATTAGGCTGCATAAGACCTTCTTGCAGGATTTTGACATTGCTAGGGGTTTCAATGATCACAGCCAGTTTGCAGTCATCAGCAAACTTTGTCAGCCACAGTCCTTTCGTTTTAGCCTGAACATCAGCGAAGTAGATTACAAAAAGTAGGGGTCCTCGAACCGATCCCTGTGGTACACCACTGGTTGCAGGTCTGCTGGAGGAGGTGGACTTCCTATTTTGACCGTATGACTTCTATTAGTGAGCCACTTTGCAACCCACCTGACAATATATGGGTTGATACCCAGCTGGATGAGTTCATCAATGATGCCTGAGTGGGGGATTGTGTCAAAGGCCTTAGCTAAGTTTAGGTAGGCCATATGTATAGATTTGCTCTTGTCTACGGCTTTGGTGACTGTCTTGAAGTCATCCACCAAGTTTAACAGACATGATCTCACCTTAAGAAAGCCAAACTGGGTGGGGCTGCGTGTTTGAAGATTTCCAATATCTTTGTTAGTAAGGTCTGTAGATCAGTATGTATGCATACCTTTAAGAAACTATCTAGGGGCTTGCACAAGTGTGTAAATACTAAGCATGTGTGAGCCTGACTGCCATTTTGTAGTAAGCTGCTGAGATGTAAGCATGTATGTCTGTGTAGTCAATCAGTTTGTTTTTATTTTGCACTGCTGCTATACATCCTGATGTGTTTCTATGAAACAAAGCATATAAACGAACTACCCGCCTGTTCGTTTTAAATTGTAAACCAAGGTGAGCGACAAGGTCCATGATTTGTTCCAAGACCTTTCAGATATGGCTTGTCAGGCTAATGGCTCTATAGTTCCTGGGGTCTGTGGATGCACCTCCTTTGTGCAAAGGGATGGCAGTAGCTGTTTTCCATTCTGCTGGGACAAAGCCAGTGCTTAGGCTGTGATTGAAAAGCATGCACAATGGTGATGCTAATTCCTATTTTACCCCATGTAGAACATAGCCCAGGATGTTGTCTGCTCCCATAGAGGCAATGTTGTTGGCCTTGGAGAGGGTGTTTTAAGACCTGCTCCTCAGAGATACTAGGTGGGGGATAGATGTTAGGGATGCTTTGGGGTATATGTGGCAGGGACAGGGGAGTGAAGTTTTTACTGAACCTCTCAGCCATCAGGTTTGCTATATCCAAAAGTTCTGTATATGTAGTATCATTAACTATGAGTTACTGTGAATCAATGTATCAACCTAGAGGAGTACACTGAGGCGGTGATGGGCAACACCTCAAGATGTGTGGATGATGTAACAATCACCAAAAACATCATTGCATGTGCCAAACAGAATCTCTGATTGACTAGGGAGGTGTATGAGCTCCTGAAAGCAAGGAATGCAGCCTTTAAGTCTGGAGACAAGGATGCTCTCAGAACAGCCAGAACAAATCTGAACAAAAGAGTGAGAGAAGCAAAATGTGCCTACGGTAGGAAGATCCAGAGCCACTTCTCTGACCAAAACGACTCCAGGCGCCTATGGCAAAGTATCCAGCAAATAACAGACTACAGCCCCTTATTTCACATTGTGAGGACAATAAGGAATTCCTTAGCATGCCCAATATCTACTTCAGCAGATTCTAAGAGGGGAACAAAATAACATCAATGAAAATACCCAAAAATGCCATTGTCAGGAAGGGACATCAGAGGCTACGCTTTTTGAGAAGGTTAAGGAGAGCAAACATACTGCAGAACAGTGTGTGTTGTATGTATAAGAAGAGTTTCAAGGTCAGCACGTGCATATAAATAGCCAGCACATGCCAGCTTTAGTGCCATTGTGAGAATGCGGCCAGAGAGTGAGCATGTATGAGTGTAATAGCTAGTTTGTTTAGGATCTATATCATATTGTCAAAGCCTGACAACTTCGAAGCACTAAAGGTTGAACTTAAATGTTCGAAGTTGTAAAATTTCGAATGTGAAAAAAAACATTCAACCCCCCCAAAAAGAACACTCTATGCAGGGGGGGGGCAAGCCCCCCTATGCCCCCACACCCCCTGCTACTTAAATATACCAACTCCAAGATCGCACTACAGTGCAGTAAAGGGAAATCTTCCCTTCCCTTCCCGCACTCTATGGCAAACTCCGTTATATGTTTTGAAGTTTTTAAACTTCGAACATTCAAGTTCGACCTTTGGTGCTTCGAAGTTGTCAGACTTCGACATTATGATATAGATCCGTTTGTTTATAAGTTTATCTAAGTTAAAGTTATTAAGCCTCAATCCCGATGTGTTTGTACATAATAAAACTGCTTGAACAGAACCCATGACTGCTTGTCTGTTTTATCCTGACTGGACGAATGATATGCTGTCAGAACCGGGATTCCAGAGACTGCTTTTCAGGGCTATGAGGTACAGAGTTAACAGTGAAGGTAAACTAAGAGAACAGACTACAAAAAAGGGCCAGGTATGAACTAAAGGTAATGCAAACTTGCACAAACAATTTATTTATTAAAAAGACAAAATGGAGCATTACAAGGGTATAAAACACATTATTAAACAAGCAAGAGGCATGGAAAAGTTTATTAATTAAACAAGATGTTTAAAGTTAAGATATTTGACAAAATTATCAGAAAAGCACATAAGTGGTTTGGAATTACCTCGGAATTGTAAAATGAGCATGTTTAAAGTAAAACTGGCACAACAAAAGGATAACAGGCATGAAAAAAGATTAGTAACCAAGTCGTATGAAGCACGAAACACTCCACCGGATTCACGACTGGTAAAATGTAATAGTGTAGACACAAAGATGCATAAACATTAAAAACAGGTACGCTTTAATACAGGCATAATGGAGATCATATCATTTAAACTAGGATTTTTACATGCTTCCAATATTACTTGCCAATACAACTCTCTGTATTCAACCCTTGTTTCTCGTGGTCCACCTCTCGGGTCAATAGCTACAGTCTCTGAAACAAAAATCCAAATTCAGCTCCCTTACATACACAGGTGTGCTTATATAGGGCATTGTTTTCATGTCTCATTTTTATAACATAGAGGTGTTCGTATAACCTCTGTTTGAGTTTTCTCTCACTTTTCCCTATATAAAATGACTCACATATTTTACAAATCACTAAGTATATAATTCCTTTGGTGTTACAATTTGCAAAAGAATTAAAGTATAACTTATTACGAGATTTTAAATATATTGTACCTCCTGTTAACAAGTGGGAACAGTAATTACAACTACCACATTTAAATAAACCTTTTTTATTTCTAGAGTGCCCTTCATTTCTTCCTATTTGAGTACCCATCTCTAACAAATTCTTAATATTTTTACCTTTTCGGTAATGTATACATTATTTCTTTATCAAAAATATAATTTAAATCTGATATCTTGGTAAAATTCAACCATTGTCTTTCTATAACCTTTCTAATCAGAGCAGCTTGTCCATCATATGCGAGTGTAATACCTGAACTGTAGTTATCTCTGTCATTGTCTACTGCATCATTTAATGCAGGAATAGAGTCTAATTTTCCAAGTATAGGGGCAAACCTGTTTTTTCTTCCCTCTATTACCTCTAGGCTGATTTGTTTCAACAGGTCCTTTGGATAACCCCTATCAAGAAATAATTTTCTAATATATCTAACTTCCTCTTTAAATGTCTCATCTTCAGATGTCATCCTACTTGCCCGCACCAGTTGTCCCTTTACAACACCTTTCTTCTGGTGTGGTGCGTGAGAACTGGTGTAATGCAAGTAGGAACTGGAAAATGTCTCCTTACGGTGCGTTTTGGATTTAAAATTTCCACCAACTTTCTGTATATTGACATCTAAATAGTTCATTTGTTATTAATTAAATTCATAAGTGAAACATAAAAAAGAGGTTGTACCATTAATGTAATCAAAAAATTATTTGAATTTATCTTCTGTACTAGTGCAAAGGATACAAATATCATCCAGGAATCTCCCATAGTATTTCCAATGCTGGTGAAAATGAGAATTTAATACAAAATGAAAAAAAGATTAAACGAGCAAAGCAAATATAACAAAAGTACAGTGGGCATGGAAAAAGATTAAACGAGTAAAACAAATATAACAAAAGTATAACTGGCATGAAAAAAGATTAAACGAGCAAAGCAAATATAACAAAGGGCACATTAAGCATAAATAAAGCAAGGCGACTTCATGTTTTAGCAAAGTGCTGTGTTTTGGCATAAGGTGCTGTGTTGCATTGATTGAAGCTATTAAGGGCATAACTAGAGTTATGCGAAGTTTCTTGATGTTTGTAAAACTGTTTACAGTGTATGCTTATTATTCTGCACTTATTCTAAAGAGTTTATTGTGTGCAAAGTGCAACCATTTCATAAGTGCAGTCAAAATACAGCCATTTCAAAACGTTTCTTGTGCTGGGTGTATCTATTCACACAGCGCTGCTGTTAGAGTGTTTCTTGCACTGTACAGAGTTATTTAGCAAAGTGCAGCCATTTTTGGAATGTTTCAGTGTGCTGTGTACTGTTTATTTGCAAAGTATAATTACTTTGAAATGTTTTTTTACTCTGAGCTTATTCTGCCCAGTTTATTTGCACAGTGCAGTTATTTTGAAATGTTTCTTACACTGATAAGAGGTGATTTCTTACAGTACAGTAATTTCAAGAGTATTCTTGTGCCAGGCGGTTTATTTCACAAAGTTCAGTTATTCAGAGGCTTGTTGTGCTATTGGGTATAGTTACAAGTACTGGCATAAATTTCTGGCATATGTATATGTGTGTGTGTTTATGCGTATTTGCAAAAGCCTCCACTGGTATGTGTTAATATGGCAGGTGGATTTCAAAAACCAGGTCATCTTGTATTTGATCAGAATATTGCAGAGAATTGGAGAATATTTGAGCAGGAGTATGATATTTGTATACAAGCAGCGTATTCCGACAGAGATGCATGCACCACGGCATTCATTGTGCTGAACTTAGCAGGGTCAGAAGCCATTGAAAGACAGCAATCATTTATGTATGCACCAGCAGTATATGAGGGAGAAGGTGAAAACCATTATATTGTACAGGCTGAATCGTGTTTGAAATGCAAATTCAGGGAAATGTGTAATCCCTAGACAAATGTCACATTAGAGAGACATTTGTTTTACACAAAAGATCAAAAGCAAGGGGAAGCTTTTGCAACTTACATTACTGACCTGAGAAACAAAGCTAAAATGTCTAGGTTTGGTGATTTAAAAGATGAGTTAATAAAGGACAGGCTTGTGTGTGGTATTAATAGTGCTTCAGTAAGAAAGATTTTGCTTCATGACAGTGATTTAATACTGAGCAAAGCTATTGAGATTTGTCATATCCGTGAAATTACAGAAAGGCACACAAATTTGCTTGCAAATGATAAGCATGGTTTCAGCAGGCTCCAGAGCAAATGTAAACAGCATGCAACACATGGCTAGCTGAAGCAGGCCTAAGCACATGGCACCTGTGACTCCTGCAAGCTCCCCAGGTAAAACCCATAGTTTTCCAGCAAATTTTAAGAGAAGGACATGCTCAGTGCAGTACAAGGGAGAGTCATCAAAACCCAAATCAAGCATTATTGTTAATTATTGCAAATGTGCTGCCAATCATGAGTCCAAGAGAGAAAAATGCTTAGCATTTGGTCCACAATGCCACAAGTGTTAAAAAAACGGAACCATTTTCAAAAGTTTTGCAAATCAAGTAAACTCCACACGGTTATAAAGAAACACACCTTTGGCAGCTTAGAGTTTAATTTTGTTTTGTTCCCAGTTATAAAGAAAGGTACTTACAAAAAGCAAGCTGATCGTACAGACAGCTGCAGCTCTACGTTTCTGCACAGACGGTGTATCAGTAATTGTTGAGAAGGTTGATGCAGTGAATTTGCTGGCAAAGAATGAAGTGTTTTGTACTGTCGAAATCAATGGTAAATCCACTGAGCTTAAAGTAGACACTGGCTCAAAGTGTAATGTTATGTTAGCAGACACATTTGCTAAGGTGAGAGCTGGTGAACAACTTAATGTGGGCAGTTGTGCGAAACGTGTTGCTTATGGAGGTGGACAGACTCAAACCGAAGGCTCCATAGGGCTTTCATGTTATTTGGCTAGGAACTGCTACAGCTTAATGTTTTATGTAGTCAGAAGACCTGTGCAGTCATTATTGGGTCTCAGAGACAGTTTGAGAATGAATCTGCTTTCTTTTACCAAAGAAGTTCATCATATAAGTGCATCTCCTAGTTGCAATTTTACTGAAGCTATTTTCTCAGAGTATGCTGATGTTTTTGATGACAAATTAGGCAAATTTCCAGTTGTGTATTCTATGAAGTTAGACCCAGAGGTCATTCCAGAGGTCAGACCAGCAAGAAAAGTTCTGATAGCTATATAGAATAAAGTCAAAGCTCAGTGGACAAAATGGTGCAGCAATGTGTAATGTGTCCAGTTACAGAACCAACTGAATGGGTGTCGTCCATGGTAGCAGCCCACAAAAAAGGCTCAGAGGAGATCAGAATATGCATTGATCCAAGAGATTTGAACAAAGTATTAGTGAGACCTCATCATCCTATGTGCACTGTTAAAGAAGTCACAGCCCTGATACCAAATGCTGCTGTTGTTTTTCCATTTTGGATGCAAAAAGTTCATTTTGGCAAGTGATACTCGCAAATCTTCACTACTGACTACTTTCAGTACTCCATTTGGCAGATATAGATTCCTCAGGATGCCATTTGGAATAAATTCTGCAAGTGAAGTCTTTCAGCGTGCAATAGAGCAAATTTTTTCAGGTTATCCTTGTGCATAATGGTAGATGATTTATTGGTTGGAGGCAATGTTGAAGCAGAGCTTGACAGAACTCTTAGGAGAGTTCTAGACAGAGCATGTGAAGTGAACTTAAAGCTCAATCCTCTGAAGTGTAAATTCAGACTACCAGATGTTACATATGTAGGTCATTTATTTACCATTACTAGCTTAAGACCAGACCCATCCAAGCAAGCAAGCAGCCATTCTTGAGATGCCAGCACCAGATAATGTTCAGGCTCTACAATGTTATTTTTGTATGGTCAACTATTTAGGCAAGTTTATACCAGACTTCAGTGAGTTGACAGCACCTTTGATAGAGTTGATGTGCAAAACTTTTACATGGTCTTGGTTGGAACAGCACCAAAGAGCATTTCAAGACCTTAAGCAGAAAATTGCCACCTCACCTAAATTAAGATACTATGATGTCAGTAAGCCAGTAACTCTTTCCTGTGATGCTTCAAAATTTGGTCGTGGTGCAGTTATTCATCAAGAAGACAGACCAGTAGCCTATGCAGCTAGAACTCTTACCCAAACTGAAATGCATTATACTCAAATTGAGAAAGAACTTTTGGCGATAGTATTTACATGTTCAAAATGTCATGATTATATTTATGGTTGAGGTATTCAGATTGAAACTGACCACCAACCTCTAGTTACTATTCTAAAGACACCTATGCATTCAGCTCCAGTGAGATTACAAAGAATGATGCACAAATTGCAAAAGTACAACTTTGAAATGGTCTATACAAAAGGCAGATTTCTTTATCAGGCTGATACCATATCCAGATCACCCAGAAATACAACAGAACAGCTTAATGCAGAGAGTTCTGACTTTGATGTCATGGAAGTGCTTCATTTTTCTACCATGAGACTTGAGCTGAGATGTCATACCAAGACCGATCCAATTTTGCAAAAGCTCAACCACTTCATTAATGTTGGATGGCCGTCAAGACAATCTAGTGCACCACCTGAAGAGCAAACTTATTTTCCTTACTGGAGATGAGGTGTTGATGGAAGATGGTATTATTTTCTAAGGTCCTAAAACTGTTCCTGCTTCATTACAACATGAATACATCCAGATTTTGCATCGTGGTCACCCAGGTTCCAAATCTACCAAAAGAAAGGTGCACAAACTAGCATTTTGGCCTTCTCTAGTAAAAGACATTGACAAAGTACTTTCTTCTTGTTCAGTATGCAAAAGTACTAAACCGTATTTGCAAAAGTCAAGTTTCTGAACTACCTTGGTCAACAGTAGCCATTGATGCATTTGAGTGTAACAATCAGCATTACTTAGTGTTGGTAAACTCATATTTGCACTGGTTTGAGATTGATTTACTACCTAACCTAACATCCACTGCTGTTATCACCAAGCTGAAACGTCATTTCTCAGTCCATGGTAGTCCAGACAAAGTTATTTTTCAGAATGGTACCCAATTTACCAGTCAGTTGTTCCAGAAATTTGCAAAAGAATGGGAATTTGTACATGTTACTAGTAGTCCAGAATATCCACAGTCAAATGGACTAGCGGAACACGCAGTACAGAGTGCAAAGTGATTACTGGAGAAGTCAAAGCGTGATAATTATGTCTCTTTGAATTTACTCAATCTTGGAAACATACCCCATGACGGTATATCTGGCTTGCCTGCTCAGAGAGTTCTGTCTAGGCAAACCAAAACAACATTGCATATCAGTTCCAGTTTGTTGAGGCCTAACGCAAACAACAACAGAACAATCAGAGCCCAACTATTCAGAAAGTATTCTTCTCAGATGTCCAGTTATGATAAATCGAGCAGATTTCTTCTTCCTTTGAAAGAAGGAGAGACAGTGAGATTCCAAACAGCGAAAGGTTTCGACCGGATTGGTCAAGTACAGGTATATGTACCGAGCAGAGATCCTACTTTGTAGAATCTGACGGTGTGGAGCACAGGAGAAATCACAGAATACTTCCTGTACCAGAATCATTATCACAGCATTGTTCCTGTGATACAGACTCTAGATCTCAGAGCAATCCAGACAACATTCCTGTTGCAGAATCTACTTCCTTTCCTGAGGATGATCCTGATGTCCCCAAAGTTGAACATGCAGCAGAGATAGTCCCAGTTGCTAGACCTAATTCTAATTTCTATGTCACATGATTTGGTTGTATTTCCAGACCTAGTGTGAAATATATAGCGACCTGGACATAATTGTCTATATGTATTTAGTTATGTATAACTGCACTACAAAGAATTATTTGCATCAATTGCATGTCAATTAATGTCATCAGTATTGCACGACTCATTTCTCAGAGAGGGAGGATGTAGAGCAGTGTGTGTGGTGTACCTTTTAAGAGGTGTTTCAAGGTCAGCACATGCATATAAATAGCCAGCATGTGCCAGCTTCTGTACCATTGTGAGAGTGCAGCCAGAGAGTGAGCATGTATGA
This sequence comes from Protopterus annectens, assembly GCF_019279795.1. Taxonomy (NCBI): domain Eukaryota; kingdom Metazoa; phylum Chordata; order Ceratodontiformes; family Protopteridae; genus Protopterus; species Protopterus annectens. The sequence continues at coordinate 22,885,055 of NC_056747.1, forward strand.
GTGTAACAGCTAATTTGTTTATAAGTTTATCTAAGTTAAAGTTATTAAGCTTCAATCCTGATGTGTTTGTACATAATAAAGCTGCTGGAACAGAACCCATGAATGCTCATCTGTTCTATCCTGACTGGACGAGCAACATATACCATCAACAGTTGTCACAACCTTCTATAGGGGTGCAATAGAAAGCATCCTGTCAAACAGCCTCACAGTGTGGTATGGAAGCTGCTCTATCTCCGAGTGCAGGACTCTCCAGCGAATGGTGAAGGCAAGATCACCCTACCAGCCATCCATGACCTGCACATCTCCAGAACAGTCTATGAGCAGGGTGGATGCAGTCCTTAATAATTCCTTTGGCCCTGCCTAGATATGGTATATAGTAAGAACTTATATATGTATTAATGTCTTGTCGTATTAAGTCTATGTGATGTCTGCACATTTGAGTCCAGAGATACAAAATTTTGTTCAGGTTTTGCGCTTGTTTGATTCTGAATGACAATAAAGTTTACTTTGAGTTTGACTTTCGTATTCTTAGACAGCAGTTTCCTTCTCCTGTTGTATAGCCTATTAATGGCAGTTGTCCACCAGGCAGTTTTTTTTTCCTTGAAGATTTTTCTTACAGGTCTTCATATAATGCATTGGTGTATAACTCAGCATAGGTGTCTTCCATTAGTAGGGGGAGGGGCTATGAAGCTGTTTATGCCGTCATGTAAGAGGTTGTAATTGGCCTTGGAGAAGTTTTTTAGTCTAGTTGTTCCTAAGGGGGGGGGGGGTCTTCTGTTATAGTTAGTTCTAGTGAGAACAAAGGGAAACTATAAAGTCTTCGGTTATGTCAGGAACCTCCGTGGCAAAGCCCAGGTTTGTTCTGAAATAGTACTTAACGGTATCACTTACACTGATCCTGTTGACTTAGCCAACCTGCTAGCAGATAGGTTCAGTGCTAACTTCATCCCCCTGCCCTCCCCAAAGGCCCTTTCGACATCCCCGATACTTGTCCCGTACCTCTCATTTCCATAAATCAAGTGTTACAGGCCTTATCCAAGGCAAAGAACACAGCTTCCATGGGACCTGATAGTATCCCAGGATGTATTCTGCACCATATCCAGCATGAACTAGCTTCTCCATTGAGCACCCTTTTCAACCACGGCCTAAGTACTGGCTTCATTCCAGCAGAGTGGAGAACTGCCATTGTCATCCCCTTGCACAAAGGTGGGGCTACTACTGACCCTGGAAATTATCATCTCACTAGCTTGAGAAGTCTGATCTGTAAAGGCATGGAGCATATTATTATGGATCTCATAAACAAGGACATAGGCAATCTCCAAGCACTTGACCTCACCCAGTTCTCATTAGTCAAGGGCAAATCTTGCCTGTTGAACCTGGTTGACTTCTTTGAGACTGTCACCAAGACCCTGGATGAAGGAAAGTCAATACATACAGATTACCTTGACTTGGCCATGGCCTTTGACACAATCCCCCACTTAGGCATCATCAAAAAGCTAACACAACTTGGTGTAAATCCCTATCTCATCAGGTGGGTGGCCAACTGGCTCACTGACAGTACCCTCAAAGTCAAAATAGGCACCTCCACCTCTGACAGCAGACCTGTCACTAATGGAGTCCCCCAGGGATCTGTCCTAGGACCCCTACTGTTAGGCATCTATTTCTCAGAGGTCCAGGCAAAGACAAAGGGCTTGTGGCTGACCAAGTTTGTGGATGACTGTAAGTTGGATGCTGTCATTGATTCTCCAAATGATGTTAACATACTGCAAGAGGGTCTGGCAGCAACTAATCACTGGTACCAAAGTCATGGCCTCAAGCTAAATGCAAAAAACGTATCATCATACCATTTGGCAAAAACAAGACCCCTATGGATTACCACTTCAATGGCAACCTCCTAAGCACACAATCTGTGGTGAAAAACACGGGCACTCAGGTTGATAACCTCACGTTTGACCATCATGTAGTGGCAGTAGTCATAAATGCCCTTTACTTGGTTCATCTCATGAGATTGCATCCAGAAAAAAGGAGGTTATTACCTCTCTATACTCCTCCCTTATTAGACCAATAATTGAGTATAATGCCCTATTTGGGATGTACCTCTCCAGGCATCTGCACTAACTGGAAAGGTCACTGAAATGTCTCACAATGTGAATCCATGGCCTCCAACACCTGTCCTATGCAGACAGGCTCAAATCCCTATCACTCTACTCAGTATCACACAGATTGCTCTGGGGTGATTGTGTCTCACCTACAAGGCAATCTCGGACCCTCCCCTACTAGAAATTATCCATATCTGTAAGTCTAACTCCTCACGTACTACCCACTCAAAAGGCCTAAATATAATATGCAACCACTACAAAACCTGCTGGAGAGACAAGTTTGTTTCCCAGAGGCTGCCTCGTCTCTGGAATAGACTTTCCATACACGTCAAACAGAGCATCTTGCTGACCCTCTTCAAGCACAACCTTGATGAGTGGATGGGAAATCACAAATCTGTCCCAGGGATTCCACCTGTGTCCCTCACTGACAGGGGTGACAGGTGATGACTGTGGTTTCTTTTTGGGGATAAACTCTTGGCTAGGCTTGGAAGGGCCCCAGGGCCATTAGCCTAGTAACCTCCTATGACTGATTTGTGGTCAGATCTCACCAGGGATGGCCGCACACTGGGGGTGGTGCAGTGGTCCCCTGTGTTGGTGAGCCCCAGATCCAGGATGTCTGAGCCCCTTGTGGGTATATCATCCAGCTGGTCCAGGGCAGTGGACTTAATGAAGTCCAGAAGCCATTGGGCAAGTGAGTTAGAGCACACATAATTTATCCAGTCTAGGGTAATTAAAGTCACCCAAAACTAGGGTGTTTAGTTGTATCTTGATTGACGCAAGTAGATCTTAGTAGGCTGAGTGGATGTCCTGGTTCATGGAGGGGGTCCTGTAGCTGGCAATGACCTGAAGAGGGGTCTTATCTACAGTCAATTGCAACTGAAGTAATTCAAGGGAATTGTGTTGCTTAACCAATCTGGAGTGTATTTTTCTTTAATGAATAGTGATTCACCACATCCTTTAGTTCTCACTCCTTCAGTTTGTGATTTGAACGTGTGAAAGGAAATGGAAACTGGTATAGCTGGGGTGCTCTCCACAGCCTTCAACCAGGTCTCCGTGACTGCACAAATGTCAGCATCTTCCAAGCTGAGGACTGCTTGCAGTGAGTGCAGTTTCTGGTTTAAACTCCTCATGTTTAGCAGTATAACCTTGAGGTTGCTTTTAGAGGGTATTTCTATGTTGGGAAGTTTGTTCTTGTGACATTGCGTAAAAAAACACTATGGTGGTGGCAAGCGCCATAGCCAGCAACCAAAATCCCAGGGGTGACAAATGACCATCTCATGCAAAGCATCAGGGTCTGTCAAACATGTCATCCCAGACTGACAGATACTGGATCCCCTTTGAGTGACACCAGAAACTAAGCCAATTGTTGAAGTCAGTCATTTTTTGTTTGTATTGAGGCATCATCCTAGGTGAAGGTAAAATGCTGTTTAAGGCTAGGGACATGCCTACATGATCAGAGAGCTCAGTCACATCTATCTTCATGTAGTCCTGTGAGGTATGTCACAAGTCGGTGCCTGTTGAGAGACCTGTGTGTGTGTGTATGTGTGTGAGAGATGTCATGGATCCTGGCACCTGACAAAGAGCTGACTGTGACTTTTTCCTTAACCAGACTGATGAGAGGGACATCTGTGTGTCTCACAATTGAGTCGCCCATGACTAAGATGTTTGTTTTTTGTGTTATGCCTTAGGGATTTAACTCATTACATCCAAGTGATGCCTCTAGGTGCATCTGCAGTTAACTCCTCCTGATGCCTCTAGGTGTCAAATATTGTTTGTTCATATTTGCACCAATAATTCCAAAACCTTGCTATGTACAATGTTTTAAAGGATTTCATCTTAAAGCTTGCACAATAGCAAACTCAAGTGCATTAATATTTGACATCTGTCTAGTGCAGCTTAAGAGATATTAACTGCTGTTTTTATGATATTAATTTATATAATTTTGACATTTTTCTAAATATGTCAGCAACCACACAACATAGAACTCCTTGGCCTCTTTTGAAAGCTCTCCGCTATATGAATAAAATGCTGCTGATTGTATGTGTGTAACTTGAGTGGTTGTTGAGATATTGTAAGTTGTTTTCAAAATATTACAAACATAATAGTGTTTACTGTGACATATAAAATTCAGTTTAAGACCTAGAGCCTAAAGAATACTTACCATTTTCGAGAGAAAAATAGCTAAAGACTCAAAAGACAATCATAAGGCCTTCTTTAGCTATGTTAGAAACCTAGGAGGAAACTCCCAGATATGCTCAGAACTAGTTCAAAATGATGTGAAGATTACTGATCCTACAGACATTGCCAACATACTGGCTGACAGGTTCAGTGCAAACTTCTCCCAAAAGGAGAGATATCTATACCAAACGATTGCAGCCCCGCAAACATCTCCAGCGCTCAAGTGAGAACTGCTCTCTCCAAAGCAAAAAACACAGCATCCATGGGACCTGATGGTGTCCCGGCTGTGTGCTCCACGAACTCAATGAGGAATTAAACCCACAGCTAGGACAGCTGTTTAATCAAAGTCTTACCTCTGGATACGCACCCAGGAGTGGCGCACTGCAACTGTGGTCCCACTTCACAAAGGCGGTGCCTCCACCGACCCTGGAAATTACCGCCCATTAGCTTGACAAGCCTTATCTGCAAAGCCATGGAGAGGATCATAATGGACCTCATAAATAAAGACATAGGGAATTTGCAGACTTTGGATCCAACCCAGTTTGGCTTTGTCAAAGGCAGATCATGCCTTTTAAACTTGGTTGACTTTTTGAAACAGTCACCAAAGCCATTGATGAGGAAAGGCAGTCCATACAGCCTACCTCGATCTGGCTAAGGCCTTGATACAATACCCCACTCGGGTATCATTGAAAACTCATCAGCTTAAATGTTAACCCATACATCACAAGATGGGTTGCAAACTGGCTGAGTGACAGAACCCACAGGGTCAGAGTTGCTGGCGCCATGTCAGACTCAAAGCCTGTCACAAGTGGTGTCCCACAGGGCTCAGTCCTGGGCCCACTCTTGTTTGGCATCTACTTTTCCGAAGTACAAGCAAACACAGGAGGGTTATGGCTGACAAAGTTTGCAGATGACTGCAAACTGGGCGCCATAGTAGAAAACACATCTGACACAGATATCCTTCAGAAGGGTCTCACAGAAATGGATAACTGGTGCCAGAGCCACGGCCTAAAGCTAAATGCCAAAAAATGCATAGTCATACCCTTCGGGAAAAACAAGGTTACCCCTAGCTACCAAATAGGTGGCAATCCACTGAGCACAGAAGAAGTTATCAGGGACCTGGTGACCCAGGTTGATAGTAGTCTGTCATTCGACACCCATGTAGCTAAAGTAGTTAGGAAGACCTTCTACATTGCCCACCTTATCATGAAGGGCTTCTCATCTAGATCAAGGGAGGTTATAGTCTCCCTTTACTCATCACTCATCAGACCAATGATTGAGTACAATGCCCCATTCGGAATGTATCTGACCCGACACTTGCAGCAGCTGGAGAGGCCACAAAAGTTCCTCACCAAAAGGATAAAGGGACTCAAAAATCTATCCTATGCTGCCCGACTGAAAGAACTCCAGCTCTATTCAGTCGCTTACCGCTTGCTCAGAGGTGACCTTTGCGTAACATACAAGGCCATGTCAAACCCAGATTTGATGAATATGCTTCACCTCAAAAAATCTAGATCCATCAGAGCCACAAGGGCGGGAGACTTAAACCTCGACACGGCTATTAATAGGACGTGCTGGTGGGATAGATTCATCACCCAAAGACTCCCTATGCTATGGAACAAAATCCCGGTACATGTGAGGCAGAGCACCTCGCTGGCCTTGTTCAAGAGAAATCTTGACCAATGGATGGGAGATCGCAGATATACCCCAGGGATTACCTCAGTGTCACTGCTCGACAGAGGCACAGCAAAAAAATGGGTATAGTTCCCCATACTAAAGGGGTGGCGTAAGCCACAAAACGATGGGCTAGGCTTGTAAATGCCCTCGGGCAGATAGCCTAGTATGAACCTATGAACCTATGAACTATAAAAATAGTTTGTGCTGAAGGTTTTGCCATTTATACTTCTTTCATAACCCCTATGGTTCCAGAGATATGAACATTTGTTTGATGTGCGAAGACATAATTTGATTCTGAGAAAAAGCTTAGGCTATTGGAAGTTACAGTGCAAATTTCCTGAGCTCCATTGGAGTGAATGAGTTAACTGGTGAGACACTGGTGTGTGATGTATTGTGTGTACAAAGTTCTGCAGAGGATGTATTATGTGAATCGTGTTTGTGTTTGGCAGGTCTCTGATGTTTAAGTAAGCTTCTGGTGAGGACCTCCGCATATGTAGGTTTATATGTTGTTGGTTTGGTAGGTACAGGAAGTGAGATGTGCATACTGACAACCTGCTTAGTATCAGATGGACTGAGTGGTGAGTGAGAGAGCCTGGATTCCAGGTTCTTGATATAGATGCATCTCTGGCATAATGAATGTGTGGATTAGAAGAAGTGGGTTGGCAGCGGTATATGAGGTCATTTTTACATTGCCTCAGGATGCCCATGCTGGTCAAGCTGACTGGAGAAACTGTGGGAAATTGTCCACCCATAATGCTAGGTAACTTGATGTGGTCAGGAAACAGGGAGAGGACAGGAAGGAGCAGGTAAAGTAGAGGACCGGAGACGTGGACAAAGGCTACGAAGGGCTAGTGGGTAGGATCTGTGTTGGTACCTCAGGAGCTTCGCTGAAAGTATCACCTGGCAGTGAGGTACAACTGTGAAAACTCACTAATGAAGCAAAATGTGCAAAGAGCAGTCAATCTACCAGGCTGGAAAACTTTTATTAAAAGCACAAGTTAAAATAACAAAACATGAGCGCTTTTGGGACTAAGCCCTTCCTCAAATAAAAACAGATTTCAAGTCAGCGGAATTTAAATACATAACAACCAATCCCATCCTAGTATTGCACCCTCCTTTTTTAATGCAGGTTTCAGTGGAATGACATCATTCAAGCCAGGTGATCTCTGTGCTGTTAACTCTATAATCCACTTAATTTCACTATATTATGTGTGGTTGACTAAGTACCCCCAACACTGACATATATTACCTGCAGTACCATGAACTTAAATCCAGGACCAGGGTTTTGATTAATATGCTGATGAAGTGCATTGTGGACCTTCTGTAACCGAATGTCTGATGTATGTTTCGCTGATGAAGCTGTACTAAGGCAGACATTATAACTGCTAATGGTGCCCACCGCTGCTCGTCAATACACAATGTGCAAACGCGGTACTTATGTAGCAAATGAGAGCAAGCTGATTTAAACAAATTAACCAATAAAATAAGCTCAAAACTGAGCCCTGTTCCAGCAACCTTCAATCTGATGAGTTCTAACTGCACACTCCTGCCAACAGGGTGTAGGGGAACCCTCTACACAAAAGATGGCCTGGTTTACTGCTCAAGTTATACAAACAGAACTAGATTAATCAGGTCTGAATTTAGTCTATGCTACAGTAAAAGTGCAACAATTTCAGAAAAAAAATAGTTTTTGGAGAGTATTTTCCACTTAATTTTAAGTTTTGGCTTGAGTTGAAATGGAGTCGGTCTATATTAGGAGTAAAGATGAGGGGCATCATTAAATAGGCTTGGAGCGATGTGTGGAGGGTGTAGGGAATGGAGTTGGTCTATATTAGGAGTAAAGATGAGGGGCATCATTAAATAGGCTTGGAGCGATGCGTGGAGGGTGTAGGGAATGGAGTCGGTCTATATTAGGAGTAAAGATGAGGGGCATCATTAAATAGGCTTGGAGCGATGCGTGGAGGGTGTAGGGAATGGAGTCGGTCTATATTAGGAGTAAAGATGAGGGACATCATTAAATAGGCTTGGAGCAATGTGTGGAGGGTGTAGGGAATGGAGTCGGTCTATATTAGGAGTAAAGATGAGGGGCATCATTAAATAGGCTTGGGGTGATGCGTGGAGAGTGTAGGGAGGAAGTACGGATAGGTGGTTTGGACAGTTTTATTTATTTGACATTTATTGACCACGAAAGCCCAACTGAGCTAGTGCCCTTTTTTTCTTTGAAGGCCTAGGGAGAAAGGCTTCCCATGGAACAAAAAGGTTACAAAAGTAGCATTAATGAGAATAATACAAAGTATGTAGCATTTGTTACTCAAGTCTCAACAGCAGTAAATACACACATAGACAATGAGGTGTCTCTGATAGCAAAAATTTGATTGCAAGACGTATGATAAAGTAAACAAGTTGGTAAGATACATATTTGAAGGTCAGGGTGGATCAACAGTCAGTGAGCTGCTGAGTTGCAGATGTGCTGAAAGCTATCGTAGAGTCATGGTAGGATAAGAGATGGCCCAGTAGGACATGAACACAGGATAAGCTGAGTAGCAGTATGGCTAGCCTTAAAAAGGCCCTTGTGGTCATTAGCATAGTAACCACCCATGAACCTGTTAGGTAAAGGGAGCTGTACCTTCTAGTTGGCAGGTGGTGGGGAAGTAGGGGGATCAAGAAGGAAAAGGAAGTGGCAGGGCAGGAGATATTTAGTGGTGGTAGAGTCTGAACGCTGATAGAGGGTAGATATGGAAGAAGTATTTTCTATGAAGGAAGAAAGTTAGGTATTCCTGATCCCTTCTCTGGAATGTAAGGAATGGAGGGGGGGGGTGTAAAAGAATTGAGCATTTTCCTGGGAAAAGTAGAAGATACAATGTAGCATATAGAGGTGCTGTTAGGGAGGGGTGTGACCATGAATGTATACAGAGCAATGTGCTATGGAAGGGGAGAAACGTACTTGGGAATGGTACTAAAAGATTAAATGGAAGTTGGGAACTGGGTAAAAACAAATAGGAGTGTTTGTATAGGTTCATAGGCAAGTATTAGGCTATCTGCCCAAGGGCATTTATAAGCCTAGCCAGAATGTGTTGGCTTTCACCACCCCCTTAGATTAGTTCCCTGTGCCTCTGTCCAGCAGAGCATCTGCAGTGATCCTGGGGTAAATTTTCTGTTTCCCATCCACCCGTTAAGGTTTCTCTTGAAGAGTGTTAGCGAGGGGCTCTGCCTGATGTATATTGGAATCCTGTTCCAAAGCATAGGGAGTCTCTGGAACAGGAATCTATCCCTCCAGCATGTCCTATTTATCGTTGTGATGAGGTTTATCTCTCTAGAGCATGTGGCTCTCTGGGATTTGTTTTTTTTAGGTGGAGCATGTCCATCAATTCTGGGTTGGACATGGCCTTGTATGTCAGGCAGAGATCACCTCCGAGTAAGCGGTATGCAACTGAGTACAGCTGGAGTTTCTTGAGTCGGGCTGCATAGGGTATCTGTTTGAGGCCAGTAATCCTCTTGGTGAGGTACTTTTATGGTCTTTCCAGCTGTTACAGGTGTCTTGTAAGGTACATCCCAAATGGGGCATTGTATTCTATGATGGGTCTAATGAGTGATGAGTAGAGTTTTGTTCTAGATGCGAACCCTTTTATGATTAGGTGGGCCACATAGAAGGATTTTCTAACCACCTTGGCAATATGATTATCAAAGGAGAGATTACTATCTACTTGGGTCCCCAGATCCCTTATTACATTTTCTGTATTTAGGGGATTACCACCTATGTGGTAGTTTGTGGGTAGTTTGTTTTTTCCAAAGGGGATGACTATGCACTTTTTGGCATTTAGCTTGAGGCCATGATTTTGACACCAGGTATCCGTCTCAGTGAGACCCATCTGGAGGGTGTCTGTATCAGCCGGAGAATCAGTTATGACCCCTAGTTTGCAGTCGTCTGTGAACTTGGTCAGCCATAGTCCTCCTTTGCTTGCCTATACCTCTGAGAAGTATACACCGAACAGGAGGGGTCCTAGAACTGAGCTTGTCTGTAATACTAGAATGGGGAATGGTGTCAATGGCCTTTGCAAGGTCAAGGTAGGCTGTGTGGACCTCCTTTCCCTCATCTAATGCCTTGGTAACCATCTCAAAGAAGTCCACCAGGTTTAGGAGGCATGATCTGCCCTTAACAAAGCCAAACTGGGTAGGGTCCAAGGTTTGGAGTTTCCCAATGTCTCTGTTAATGAGTTCCATGATGATGCATTCCATAGTCTTGCAGACCAGGCTAGTCAGTCTTATAGGGCGATAGTTCCCAGGATCCATTGTGGCTCCACCTTTGTGGAGCAGGATAACTGTTGCTGTGCACCACTCTGTGGGTACGTAGCCTGTAGAGAGGCTGAGTTTGAACAGTGTGTTTAGGTGAGGGGTTAGTTCATTTTGGAGCTCTTGTAAGACACACAGCCTGGGACACCATCCGGTCCCATTGAAGCTGTGTTTTTGGCTTTTGATAGGGCTGTTTTAACCTGTGTGTTGGTGATTGATGGGGCCCTACATTCTTCTGGTATGGTTATGGGCCCTTTAGGGGGTGAGAGGTGGGTGAAGTTTTCACTAAACCTGTCTGCCAGAATGTTGGCAATATCAGTCAGTTCAGTGTATTTTGTGCCACTCTGCACTAACTCAGAGCAGATCTGAGAGTTTCCACTTAGGTTCTTGACATAGCTAAAGAACGCTTTGTGGCTATCTTTGGAGTCATTGGCAATTTTCCTTTCTAAGCTAACCTTGGATGATTTAATCAGGGATCATAATTTCTTGCTGATACTGATCAGGGATGTCTTCCCTTCTTGGGATTTTACTCTTTTCTGTACTAGTTTCCTCCTTCTGTTGTATAGCTTGTTTATGGCAGGGGTCCACCAGACTGGTTTTCTTTTCTTGGCGGAGTGAGTCTTGATTTTACTTGGGATAACATGATTCATGCATTCCTGCAGATGCTCATAGAGTGCCTTTGTAAAGGTTTTAGCAGCATTGTCCTTTAGCATGGGGGCTGTGAACCTTTCCACCTTGGTCTTAAGTAATGTGAAGTTTGCTTTTGAAAAGTTTTTCATGGTGGTTTCCTTGATTGGGGTGGGGTCGGAATGTGGATATCCAGAGTGATTAGTCTATGGTCTGCTCTAACCAGTGAGGGGTTGACCTCTGGTGTGGAACACCGGTTGCCCATGTTGGTGATGACCAAGTCCAATATGTTGTTCCCTCTGGTGGGGGTGTTGACCAGTTGATCCAGGGCATTCGAGTTTATAAATTCTAGAAAGCGTTGGGCAAGGGAGTTAGTACTTGAGTAGTTCTCCCAGTTTATGTTTGGGTAATTGAAATCACCCAGTGTTAGGATGTTTGGTAGGACCTTCATATTTCCCAGTGTCTCCAGAAATGCAGAATGGGAGTCCTGGGCCATGGTGGGTGATCTGTAGCAAGCTACAATTTGGATTGCAGTTTTGCCCATTCTTAGTTGCATATGGATGATCTCTGCTCATTGTGCTGCGCCACTAACCTGGAGGTGTGGGTATCCTTGATGAATATGGATACACCCCCGCCTTTTGCGTTTCGGTCCTGGTTCTGTGGCCAAAAGGTATAGTATGAGTTATAGCCTAGTAGTGCTGGGGTGCTCTTAGAAGCCTTAAACCAGTTTCTGTTACTGCACAGATGTCAATGTTCTCCATACTGAGGAGTGCCTCGAGTGCGTGCATTTTGAGGTTTAGACTTCTGGCGTTGAGTAGCATTACCCTCAGTTTTTGATTACTTGTGCTATTTATGGTGGTGGGCTTGTCTTTTGAGCCTTGCCTAAAAAAGGCACTATGGGGGGCAGCAAGAGCCTTGGCCAGTATTTGAAAGCCTAAGGGTGACAGGTGAAAACCATCTCTTGTGAAGCAATGTGGCTTGTCGAGCATGTCATCCCAGGTGGACAGATATTGGATCCCCTTTGAATGACACCAGAAACTTAGCCAATTGTTGAAATTGATAATTTTTTCTTTTTACTGTGGCATCATTCTTGGTGAGGGCAGGATGCTACTCAGGGTCAGGATCATACCGGCCCGGGCTACATGATCAGAGAGCTCTTCCATGTCTCTTTTCATGTAGTCCAGGGAGGTACGTCTCAGGTCATTCACACAAACATGGACAATGACAGAGTTGTATTTGTACTTGTTCTGGAGTGACCTGAGTGCTTGTGTAATGTGGCAGATCCTGGCACCTGACAGGCAGCTAACTGTGACCTATGGTATGATAGTAGCAAGGTTGTTTGAAGGAGGGGTTTAGGGAATAGGAGTCAAAAGGGAAATGTATATGTAGGAAATATAATAGTAGAGTAAGATGTGGGGTGGGGGTGGGAACATAGCGAGCTTCAACCTTCAGGTCAAATTATAGAGAGAGTAAGCAGTTTATAGCCAATACAAAATAATCAACAGAGAGGTAGAAACTAGAAGACGTTTTGTTTCATTTCTTTAATGCAGAAACCTGATGGCCAGGAAGGTTCAGTAACTGTTATGTACAGTGCACACTACTGGTCAAGAGAAAGTTCAGTAACTGTTATGTACAGTGCACACTACTGGTCAAGAGAAGGTTCAGTAACTGATATGTACAGTGCACACTACTGGTCAAGAGAGAGTTCAGTAACTGTTACGTACAGTGCACACTACTGGTCAAGAGAAAGGTAACTGTTACGTACAGTGCACACTACTGGTCAAGAGAAAGGTAACTGTTATGTACAGTGCACACTACTGGTCAAGAGAAAGGTAACTTATGTACAGTGCACACTACTGGTCAAGAGAAGGTTCAGTAACTGTTATGTACAGTACACACTACTGGTCAAGAGAAAGGTAACTGTTATGTACAGTGCACACTACTGGTCAAGAGAAGGTTCAGTAACTGTTATGTACAGTGACACTACTGGTCAAGAGAAGGTTCAGTAACTGTTATGTACAGTGCACACTACTGGTCAAGAGAAGGTTCAGTAACTGTTATGTACAGTGCACACTACTGGTCAAGAGAAGGTTCAGTAACTGTTATGTACAGTGCACACTACTGGTCAAGAGAAAGTTCAGTAACTGTTATGTACAGTGACACTACTGGTCAAGAGAAAGGTAACTGTTATGTACAGTGCACACTACTGGTCAAGAGAAGGTTCAGTAACTGTTATGTACAGTGACACTACTGGTCAAGAGAAAGGTAACTGTTATGTACAGTGCACACTACTGGTCAAGAGAAAGTTCAGTAACTGTTACGTACAGTGCACACTACTGGTCAAGAGAAGGTTCAGTAACTGTTATGTACAGTGACACTACTGGTCAAGAGAAAGGTAACTGTTATGTACAGTGCACACTACTGGTCAAGAGAAGGTTCAGTAACTGTTATGTACAGTGCACACTACTGGTCAAGAGAAGGTTCAGTAACTGTTATGTACAGTGCATACTACTGGTCAAGAGAAAGTTCAGTAACTGTTATGTACAGTGCACACTACTGGTCAAGAGAAGGTTCAGTAACTGTTATGTACAGTGCACACTACTGGTCAAGAGAAGGTTCAGTAACTGTTATGTACAGTGCACACTACTGGTCAAGAGAAATTTCAGTAACTGTTATGTACAGTGACACTACTCGTCAAGAGAAAGGTAACTGTTATGTACAGTGCACACTACTGGTCAAGAGAAAGGTAACTGTTATGTACAGTGCACACTACTGGTCAAGAGAAAGTTCAGTAACTGTTACGTACAGTGCACACTACTGGTCAAGAGAAGGTTCAGTAACTGTTATGTACAGTGCACACTACTGGTCAAGAGAAGGTTCAGTAACTGTTATGTACAGTGCACACTGCTGGTCAAGAGAAAGTTCAGTAACTGTTATGTACAGTGCACACTACTGGTCAAGAGAAGGTTCAGTAACTGTTATGTACAGTGCACACTACTGGTCAAGAGAAGGTTCAGTAACTGTTATGTACAGTGCACACTACTGGTCAAGAGAAAGGTAACGGTTATGTACAGTGCACACTACTGGTCAAGAGAAAGTTCAGTAACTGTTATGTACAGTGCACACTACTGGTCAAGAGAAGGTTCAGTAACTGTTATGTACAGTGCACACTACTGGTCAAGAGAAGGTTCAGTAACTGTTATGTACAGTGCACACTACTGGTCAAGAGAAGGTTCAGTAACTGTTATGTACAGTGCACACTACTGGTCAAGAGAAGGTTCAGTAACTGTTATGTACAGTGACACTACTGGTCAAGAGAAAGTTCAGTAACTGTTATGTACAGTGCACACTACTGGTCAAGAGAAGGTTCAGTAACTGTTATGTACAGTGCACACTACTGGTCAAGAGAAAGTTCAGTAACTGTTATGTACAGTGACACTACTGGTCAAGAGAAAGTTCAGTAACTGTTATGTACAGTGACACTACTGGTCAAGAGAAAGTTCAGTAACTGTTATGTACAGTGCACACTACTGGTCAAGAGAAAGTTCAGTAACTGTTATGTACAGTGCACACTACTGGTCAAGAGAAAGTTCAGTAACTGTTACGTACAGTGCACACTACTGGTCAAGAGAAAGTTCAGTAACTGTTACGTACAGTGCACACTACTGGTCAAGAGAAAGGTAACTGTTATGTACAGTGCACACTACTGGTCAAGAGAAGGTTCAGTAACTGTTATGTACTGTGACACTACTGGTCAAGAGAAAGTTCAGTAACTGTTATGTACAGTGCACACTACTGGTCAAGAGAAAGGTAACTGTTATGTACAGTGACACTACTGGTCAAGAGAAGGTTCAGTAACTGTTATGTACAGTGCACACTACTGGTCAAGAGAAGGTTCAGTAACTGTTATGTACAGTGCACACTACTGGTCAAGAGAAAGTTCAGTAACTGTTATGTACAGTGCAGACTACTGGTCAAGAGAAGGTTCAGTAACTGTTATGTACAGTGCACACTACTGGTCAAGAGAAGGTTCAGTAACTGTTATGTACAGTGACACTACTGGTCAAGAGAAAGTTCAGTAACTGTTATGTACAGTGACACTACTGGTCAAGAGAAGGTTCAGTAACTGTTATGTACAGTGCACACTACTGGTCAAGAGAAGGTTCAGTAACTGTTATGTACAGTGCACAATACTGGTCAAGAGAAAGTTCAGTAACTGTTATGTACAGTGCACACTACTGGTCAAGAGAAAGTTCAGTAACTGTTATGTACAGTGCACACTACTGGTCAAGAGAAGGTTCAGTAACTGTTATGTACAGTGACACTACTGGTCAAGAGAAAGGTAACTGTTATGTACAGTGCACACTACTGGTCAAGAGAAGGTTCAGTAACTGTTATGTACAGTGCACACTACTGATCAAGTGAAGGTTCAGTAACTGTTATGTACAGTGCACACTACTGGTCAAGAGAATGTTCAGTAACTGTTACGTACAGTGACACTACTGGTCAAGAGAAAGGTAACTGTTATGTACAGTGCACACTACTGGTCAAGAGAAGGTTCAGTAACTGTTATGTACAGTGCACACTACTGGTCAAGAGAAAGTTCAGTAACTGTTATGTACAGTGACACTACTGGTCAAGAGAAGGTTCAGTAACTGTTATGTACAGTGACACTAGTGGTCAAGAGAAAGGTAACTGTTATGTACAGTGACACTACTGGTCAAGAGAAGGTTCAGTAACTGTTATGTACAGTGCACACTACTGGTCAAGAGAAGGTTCAGTAACTGTTATGTACAGTGCACACTACTGGTCAAGAGAAGGTTCAGTAACTGTTATGTACAGTGACACTACTGGTCAAGAGAAGGTTCAGTAACTGTTATGTACAGTGCACACTACTGGTCAAGAGAAGGTTCAGTAACTGTTATGTACAGTGCACACTACTGGTCAAGAGAAAGGTAACTGTTATGTACAGTGCACACTACTGGTCAAGAGAAAGGTAACTGTTATGTACAGTGCACACTACTGGTCAAGAGAAGGTTCAGTAACTGTTATGTACAGTGCACACTACTGGTCAAGAGAAAGTTCAGTAACTGTTATGTACAGTGCACACTACTGGTCAAGAGAAAGTTCAGTAACTGTTATGTACAGTGCACACTACTGGTCAAGAGAAGGTTCAGTAACTGTTATGTACAGTGCACACTACTGGTCAAGAGAAGGTTCAGTAACTGTTATGTACAGTGCACACTACTGGTCAAGAGAAAGGTAACTGTTATGTACAGTGCACACTACTGGTCAAGAGAAAGGTAACTGTTATGTACAGTGCACACTACTGGTCAAGAGAAGGTTCAGTAACTGTTATGTACAGTGCACACTACTGGTCAAGAGAAGGTTCAGTAACTGTTATGTACAGTGCATACTACTGGTCAAGAGAAAGTTCAGTAACTGTTATGTACAGTGCACACTACTGGTCAAGAGAAGGTTCAGTAACTGTTATGTACAGTGCACACTACTGGTCAATAGAAAGTTCAGTAACTGTTATGTACAGTGCACACTACTGGTCAAGAGAAAGTTCAATAACTGTTATGTACAGTGACACTACTGGTCAAGAGAAGGTTCAGTAACTGTTATGTACAGTGACACTACTGGTCAAGAGAAAGTTACCTGTTATGTACAGTGCACACTACTGGTCAAGAGAAAGTTCAGTAACTGTTATGTACAGTGCACACTACTGGTCAAGAGAAGGTTCAGTAACTGTTATGTACAGTGCACACTACTGGTCAAGAGAAAGTTCGGTAACTGTTATGTACAGTGACACTACTGGTCAAGAGAAAGTTCAGTAACTGTTATGTACAGTGACACTACTGGTCAAGAGAAAGTTCAGTAACTGTTATGTACAGTGCACACTACTGGTCAAGAGAAGGTTCAGTAACTGTTATGTACAGTGCACACTACTGGTCAAGAGAAGGTTCAGTAACTGTTATGTACAGTGCACACTACTGGTCAAGAGAAGGTTCAGTAACTGTTATGTACAGTGCACACTACTGGTCAAGAGAAAGTTCAGTAACTGCTATGTACAGTGCACACTACTGGTCAAGAGAAAGTTCAGTAACTGTTATGTACAGTGCACACTACTGGTCAAGAGAAGGTTCCATAACTGTTATGTACAGTGCACACTACTGGTCAAGAGAAGGTTCAGTAACTGTTATGTACAGTGCACACTACTGGTCAAGAGAAGGTTCAGTAACTGTTATGTACAGTGCACACTACTGGTCAAGAGAAAGTTCAGTAACTGTTATGTACAGTGACACTACTGGTCAAGAGAAAGTTCAGTAACTGTTATGTACAGTGCACACTACTGGTCAAGAGAAGGTTCAGTAACTGTTATGTACAGTGCACACTACTGGTCAAGAGAAATTTCAGTAACTGTTATGTACAGTGACACTACTGGTCAAGAGAAAGGTAACTGTTATGTACAGTGCACACTACTGGTCAAGAGAAGGTTCAGTAACTGTTATGTACAGTGACACTACTGGTCAAGAGAAAGGTAACTGTTATGTACAGTGCACACTACTGGTCAAGAGAAAGTTCAGTAACTGTTACGTACAGTGCACACTACTGGTCAAGAGAAGGTTCAGTAACTGTTATGTACAGTGACACTACTGGTCAAGAGAAAGGTAACTGTTATGTACAGTGCACACTACTGGTCAAGAGAAGGTTCAGTAACTGTTATGTACAGTGCACACTACTGGTCAAGAGAAGGTTCAGTAACTGTTATGTACAGTGCACACTACTGGTCAAGAGAAAGTTCAGTAACTGTTATGTACAGTGCACACTACTGGTCAAGAGAAGGTTCAGTAACTGTTATGTACAGTGACACTACTGGTGAAGAGAAGGTTCAGTAACTGTTACGTACAGTGCACACTACTGGTCAAGAGAAGGTTCAGTAACTGTTATGTACAGTGCACACTACTGGTCAAGAGAAGGTTCAGTAACTGTTATGTACAGTGCACACTACTGGTCAAGAGAAAGTTCAGTAACTGTTATGTACAGTGCACACTACTGGTCAAGAGAAAGGTAACTGTTATGTACAGTGCACACTACTGGTCAAGAGAAAGTTCAGTAACTGTTACGTACAGTGCACACTACTGGTCAAGAGAAGGTTCAGTAACTGTTATGTACAGTGCACACTACTGGTCAAGAGAAGGTTCAGTAACTGTTATGTACAGTGCACACTGCTGGTCAAGAGAAAGTTCAGTAACTGTTATGTACAGTGCACACTACTGGTCAAGAGAAGGTTCAGTAACTGTTATGTACAGTGCACACTACTGGTCAAGAGAAGGTTCAGTAACTGTTATGTACAGTGCACACTACTGGTCAAGAGAAAGGTAACTGTTATGTACAGTGCACACTACTGGTCAAGAGAAAGTTCAGTAACTGTTATGTACAGTGCACACTACTGGTCAAGAGAAGGTTCAGTAACTGTTATGTACAGTGCACACTACTGGTCAAGAGAAGGTTCAGTAACTGTTATGTACAGTGCACACTACTGGTCAAGAGAAGGTTCAGTAACTGTTATGTACAGTGCACACTACTGGTCAAGAGAAGGTTCAGTAACTGTTATGTACAGTGACACTACTGGTCAAGAGAAAGTTCAGTAACTGTTATGTACAGTGCACACTACTGGTCAAGAGAAGGTTCAGTAACTGTTATGTACAGTGCACACTACTGGTCAAGAGAAAGTTCAGTAACTGTTATGTACAGTGACACTACTGGTCAAGAGAAAGTTCAGTAACTGTTATGTACAGTGACACTACTGGTCAAGAGAAAGTTCAGTAACTGTTATGTACAGTGCACACTACTGGTCAAGAGAAAGTTCAGTAACTGTTATGTACAGTGCACACTACTGGTCAAGAGAAAGTTCAGTAACTGTTACGCACAGTGCACACTACTGGTCAAGAGAAAGTTCAGTAACTGTTACGTACAGTGCACACTACTGGTCAAGAGAAAGGTAACTGTTATGTACAGTGCACACTACTGGTCAAGAGAAGGTTCAGTAACTGTTATGTACTGTGACACTACTGGTCAAGAGAAAGTTCAGTAACTGTTATGTACAGTGCACACTACTGGTCAAGAGAAAGGTAACTGTTATGTACAGTGACACTACTGGTCAAGAGAAGGTTCAGTAACTGTTATGTACAGTGCACACTACTGGTCAAGAGAAGGTTCAGTAACTGTTATGTACAGTGCACACTACTGGTCAAGAGAAAGTTCAGTAACTGTTATGTACAGTGCAGACTACTGGTCAAGAGAAGGTTCAGTAACTGTTATGTACAGTGCACACTACTGGTCAAGAGAAGGTTCAGTAACTGTTATGTACAGTGACACTACTGGTCAAGAGAAAGTTCAGTAACTGTTATGTACAGTGACACTACTGGTCAAGAGAAGGTTCAGTAACTGTTATGTACAGTGCACACTACTGGTCAAGAGAAGGTTCAGTAACTGTTATGTACAGTGCACAATACTGGTCAAGAGAAAGTTCAGTAACTGTTATGTACAGTGCACACTACTGGTCAAGAGAAAGTTCAGTAACTGTTATGTACAGTGCACACTACTGGTCAAGAGAAGGTTCAGTAACTGTTATGTACAGTGACACTACTGGTCAAGAGAAAGGTAACTGTTATGTACAGTGCACACTACTGGTCAAGAGAAGGTTCAGTAACTGTTATGTACAGTGCACACTACTGATCAAGTGAAGGTTCAGTAACTGTTATGTACAGTGCACACTACTGGTCAAGAGAATGTTCAGTAACTGTTACGTACAGTGACACTACTGGTCAAGAGAAAGGTAACTGTTATGTACAGTGCACACTACTGGTCAAGAGAAGGTTCAGTAACTGTTATGTACAGTGCACACTACTGGTCAAGAGAAAGTTCAGTAACTGTTATGTACAGTGACACTACTGGTCAAGAGAAGGTTCAGTAACTGTTATGTACAGTGACACTAGTGGTCAAGAGAAAGGTAACTGTTATGTACAGTGACACTACTGGTCAAGAGAAGGTTCAGTAACTGTTATGTACAGTGCACACTACTGGTCAAGAGAAGGTTCAGTAACTGTTATGTACAGTGCACACTACTGGTCAAGAGAAGGTTCAGTAACTGTTATGTACAGTGACACTACTGGTCAAGAGAAGGTTCAGTAACTGTTATGTACAGTGCACACTACTGGTCAAGAGAAGGTTCAGTAACTGTTATGTACAGTGCACACTACTGGTCAAGAGAAAGGTAACTGTTATGTACAGTGCACACTACTGGTCAAGAGAAAGGTAACTGTTATGTACAGTGCACACTACTGGTCAAGAGAAGGTTCAGTAACTGTTATGTACAGTGCACACTACTGGTCAAGAGAAAGTTCAGTAACTGTTATGTACAGTGCACACTACTGGTCAAGTGAAAGTTCAGTAACTGTTATGTACAGTGCACACTACTGGTCAAGAGAAGGTTCAGTAACTGTTATGTACAGTGCACACTACTGGTCAAGAGAAGGTTCAGTAACTGTTATGTACAGTGCACACTACTGGTCAAGAGAAAGGTAACTGTTATGTACAGTGCACACTACTGGTCAAGAGAAAGGTAACTGTTATGTACAGTGCACACTACTGGTCAAGAGAAGGTTCAGTAACTGTTATGTACAATGCACACTACTGGTCAAGAGAAGGTTCAGTAACTGTTATGTACAGTGCATACTACTGGTCAAGAGAAAGTTCAGTAACTGTTATGTACAGTGCACACTACTGGTCAAGAGAAGGTTCAGTAACTGTTATGTACAGTGCACACTACTGGTCAATAGAAAGTTCAGTAACTGTTATGTACAGTGCACACTACTGGTCAAGAGAAAGTTCAATAACTGTTATGTACAGTGACACTACTGGTCAAGAGAAGGTTCAGTAACTGTTATGTACAGTGACACTACTGGTCAAGAGAAAGTTACCTGTTATGTACAGTGCACACTACTGGTCAAGAGAAAGTTCAGTAACTGTTATGTACAGTGCACACTACTGGTCAAGAGAAGGTTCAGTAACTGTTATGTACAGTGCACACTACTGGTCAAGAGAAAGTTCGGTAACTGTTATGTACAGTGACACTACTGGTCAAGAGAAAGTTCAGTAACTGTTATGTACAGTGACACTACTGGTCAAGAGAAAGTTCAGTAACTGTTATGTACAGTGCACACTACTGGTCAAGAGAAGGTTCAGTAACTGTTATGTACAGTGCACACTACTGGTCAAGAGAAGGTTCAGTAACTGTTATGTACAGTGCACACTACTGGTCAAGAGAAGGTTCAGTAACTGTTATGTACAGTGCACACTACTGGTCAAGAGAAAGTTCAGTAACTGCTATGTACAGTGCACACTACTGGTCAAGAGAAAGTTCAGTAACTGTTATGTACAGTGCACACTACTGGTCAAGAGAAGGTTCCATAACTGTTATGTACAGTGCACACTACTGGTCAAGAGAAGGTTCAGTAACTGTTATGTACAGTGCACACTACTGGTCAAGAAAAGGTTCAGTAACTGTTATGTACAGTGCACACTACTGGTCAAGAGAAAGTTCAGTAACTGTTATGTACAGTGACACTACTGGTCAAGAGAAAGTTCAGTAACTGTTATGTACAGTGCACACTACTGGTCAAGAGAAGGTTCAGTAACTGTTATGTACAGTGCACACTACTGGTCAAGAGAAGGTTCAGTAACTGTTATGTACAGTGCACACTACTGGTCAAGAGAAGGTTCAGTAACTGTTATGTACAGTGCACACTACTGGTCAAGAGAAAGGTAACTGTTATGTACAGTGCACACTACTGGTCAAGAGAAAGGTAACTGTTATGTACAGTGCACACTACTGGTCAAGAGAAGATTCAGTAACTGTTATGTACAGTGCACACTACTGGTCAAGAGAAGGTTCAGTAACTGTTATGTACAGTGCACACTACTGGTCAAGAGAAAGTTCAGTAACTGTTATGTACAGTGCACACTACTGGTCAAGAGAAGGTTCAGTAACTGTTATGTACAGTGCACACTACTGGTCAATAGAAAGTTCAGTAACTGTTATGTACAGTGCACACTACTGGTCAAGAGAAAGTTCAGTAACTGTTATGTACAGTGACACTACTGGTCAAGAGAAGGTTCAGTAACTGTTATGTACAGTGACACTACTGGTCAAGAGAAAGTTAACTGTTATGTACAGTGCACACTACTGGTCAAGAGAAAGTTCAGTAACTGTTATGTACAGTGCACACTACTGGTCAAGAGAAGGTTCAGTAACTGTTATGTACAGTGCACACTACTGGTCAAGAGAAAGTTCAGTAACTGTTATGTACAGTGACACTACTGGTCAAGAGAAAGTTCAGTAACTGTTATGTACAGTGACACTACTGGTCAAGAGAAAGTTTAGTAACTGTTATGTACAGTGCACACTACTGGTCAAGAGAAGGTTCAGTAACTGTTATGTACAGTGCACACTACTGGTCAAGAGAAGGTTCAGTAACTGTTATGTACAGTGCACACTACTGGTCAAGAGAAGGTTCAGTAACTGTTATGTACAGTGCACACTACTGGTCAAGAGAAAGTTCAGTAACCGCTATGTACAGTGCACACTACTGGTCAAGAGAAAGTTCAGTAACTGTTATGTACAGTACACACTACTGGTCAAGAGAAGGTTCCGTAACTGTTATGTACAGTGCACACTACTGGTCAAGAGAAGGTTCAGTAACTGTTATGTACAGTGCACACTACTGGTCAAGAGAAGGTTCAGTAACTGTTATGTACAGTGCACACTACTGGTCAAGAGAAAGTTCAGTAACTGTTATGTACAGTGACACTACTGGTCAAGAGAAGGTTCAGTAACTGTTATGTACAGTGCACACTACTGGTCAAGAGAAAGTTCAGTAACTGTTATGTACAGTGACACTACTGGTCAAGAGAAAGTTCAGTAACTGTTATGTACAGTGCACACTACTGGTCAAGAGAAAGTTCAGTAACTGTTATGTACAGTGCACACTACTGGTCAAGAGAAAGGTAACTGTTATGTACAGTGCACACTACTAATCAAAAGAAAGGTAACTGTTATGTACAGTGCACACTACTGGTCAAGAGAAGGTTCAGTAACTATGTACAGTGCACACTACTGGTCAAGAGAAGGTTCAGTAACTGTTATGTACAGTGCACACTACTGGTCAAGAGAATGTTCAGTAACTGCTATGTACAGTGCACACTACTGGTCAAGAGAAAGTTCAGTAACTGGTATGTACAGTGACACTACTGGTCAAGAGAAAGTTCAGTAACTGTTATGTACAGTGCACACTACTGGTCAAGAGAAAGTTCAGTAACTGTTATGTACAGTGCACACTACTGGTCAGGAGAAGGTTCAGTAACTGTTATGTACAGTGACACTACTGGTCAAGAGAAAGTTCAGTAACTATTATGTACAGTGCACACTACTGGTCAGGAGAAGGTTCAGTAACTGTTATGTACAGTGACACTACTGGTCAAGAGAAAGTTACCTGTTATGTACAGTGCACACTACTGGTCAAGAGAAAGTTCAGTAACTGTTATGTACAGTGCACACTACTGGTCAAGAGAAGGTTCAGTAACTGTTATGTACAGTGCACACTACTGGTCAAGAGAAAGTTCGGTAACTGTTATGTACAGTGACACTACTGGTCAAGAGAAAGTTCAGTAACTGTTATGTACAGTGACACTACTGGTCAAGAGAAAGTTCAGTAACTGTTATGTACAGTGCACACTACTGGTCAAGAGAAGGTTCAGTAACTGTTATGTACAGTGCACACTACTGGTCAAGAGAAGGTTCAGTAACTGTTATGTACAGTGCACACTACTGGTCAAGAGAAGGTTCAGTAACTGTTATGTACAGTGCACACTACTGGTCAAGAGAAAGTTCAGTAACTGCTATGTACAGTGCACACTACTGGTCAAGAGAAAGTTCAGTAACTGTTATGTACAGTGCACACTACTGGTCAAGAGAAGGTTCCATAACTGTTATGTACAGTGCACACTACTGGTCAAGAGAAGGTTCAGTAACTGTTATGTACAGTGCACACTACTGGTCAAGAAAAGGTTCAGTAACTGTTATGTACAGTGCACACTACTGGTCAAGAGAAAGTTCAGTAACTGTTATGTACAGTGACACTACTGGTCAAGAGAAAGTTCAGTAACTGTTATGTACAGTGCACACTACTGGTCAAGAGAAGGTTCAGTAACTGTTATGTACAGTGCACACTACTGGTCAAGAGAAGGTTCAGTAACTGTTATGTACAGTGCACACTACTGGTCAAGAGAAGGTTCAGTAACTGTTATGTACAGTGCACACTACTGGTCAAGAGAAAGGTAACTGTTATGTACAGTGCACACTACTGGTCAAGAGAAAGGTAACTGTTATGTACAGTGCACACTACTGGTCAAGAGAAGATTCAGTAACTGTTATGTACAGTGCACACTACTGGTCAAGAGAAGGTTCAGTAACTGTTATGTACAGTGCACACTACTGGTCAAGAGAAAGTTCAGTAACTGTTATGTACAGTGCACACTACTGGTCAAGAGAAGGTTCAGTAACTGTTATGTACAGTGCACACTACTGGTCAATAGAAAGTTCAGTAACTGTTATGTACAGTGCACACTACTGGTCAAGAGAAAGTTCAGTAACTGTTATGTACAGTGACACTACTGGTCAAGAGAAGGTTCAGTAACTGTTATGTACAGTGACACTACTGGTCAAGAGAAAGTTAACTGTTATGTACAGTGCACACTACTGGTCAAGAGAAAGTTCAGTAACTGTTATGTACAGTGCACACTACTGGTCAAGAGAAGGTTCAGTAACTGTTATGTACAGTGCACACTACTGGTCAAGAGAAAGTTCAGTAACTGTTATGTACAGTGACACTACTGGTCAAGAGAAAGTTCAGTAACTGTTATGTACAGTGACACTACTGGTCAAGAGAAAGTTTAGTAACTGTTATGTACAGTGCACACTACTGGTCAAGAGAAGGTTCAGTAACTGTTATGTACAGTGCACACTACTGGTCAAGAGAAGGTTCAGTAACTGTTATGTACAGTGCACACTACTGGTCAAGAGAAGGTTCAGTAACTGTTATGTACAGTGCACACTACTGGTCAAGAGAAAGTTCAGTAACCGCTATGTACAGTGCACACTACTGGTCAAGAGAAAGTTCAGTAACTGTTATGTACAGTACACACTACTGGTCAAGAGAAGGTTCCGTAACTGTTATGTACAGTGCACACTACTGGTCAAGAGAAGGTTCAGTAACTGTTATGTACAGTGCACACTACTGGTCAAGAGAAGGTTCAGTAACTGTTATGTACAGTGCACACTACTGGTCAAGAGAAAGTTCAGTAACTGTTATGTACAGTGACACTACTGGTCAAGAGAAGGTTCAGTAACTGTTATGTACAGTGCACACTACTGGTCAAGAGAAAGTTCAGTAACTGTTATGTACAGTGACACTACTGGTCAAGAGAAAGTTCAGTAACTGTTATGTACAGTGCACACTACTGGTCAAGAGAAAGTTCAGTAACTGTTATGTACAGTGCACACTACTGGTCAAGAGAAAGGTAACTGTTATGTACAGTGCACACTACTAATCAAAAGAAAGGTAACTGTTATGTACAGTGCACACTACTGGTCAAGAGAAGGTTCAGTAACTATGTACAGTGCACACTACTGGTCAAGAGAAGGTTCAGTAACTGTTATGTACAGTGCACACTACTGGTCAAGAGAATGTTCAGTAACTGCTATGTACAGTGCACACTACTGGTCAAGAGAAAGTTCAGTAACTGGTATGTACAGTGACACTACTGGTCAAGAGAAAGTTCAGTAACTGTTATGTACAGTGCACACTACTGGTCAAGAGAAAGTTCAGTAACTGTTATGTACAGTGCACACTACTGGTCAGGAGAAGGTTCAGTAACTGTTATGTACAGTGACACTACTGGTCAAGAGAAAGTTCAGTAACTATTATGTACAGTGCACACTACTGGTCAGGAGAAGGTTCAGTAACTGTTAAGTACAGTGCACACTACTGGTCACGAGAAAGTTCAGTAACTGTTATGTACAGTGACACTACTGGTCAAGAGAAAGTTCAGTAACTGTTATGTACAGTGCACACTACTGGTCAAGAGAAGGTTGAGTAACTGTTATGTACAGTGCACACTATTGGTCAAGAGAAGGTTCAGTAACTGTTATGTACAGTGACACTACTGGTCAAGAGAAAGTTCAGTAACTGTTATGTACAGTGCACACTACTGGTCAAGAGAAGGTTCAGTAACTGTTATGTACAGTGCACACTACTGATCAAGAGAAAGTTCAGTAACTGTTATGTACAGTGACACTACTGGTCAAGAGAAGGTTCAGTAACTGTTATGTACAGTGCACACTACTGGTCAAGAGAAGGTTTAGTAACTGTTACGTACAGTGCACACTACTGGTCAAGAGAAGGTTCAGTAACTGTTATGTACAGTGCACACTACTGGTCAAGAGAAAGTTCAGTAACTTATGTACAGTGCACACTACTGGTCAAGTGAAGGTTCAGTAACTGTTATGTACAGTGCACACTACTGGTCAAGAGAAAGTTCAGTAACTGTTATGTACAGTGCACACTACTGGTCAAGAGAAAGTTAACTGTTATGTACAGTGCACACTACTGGTCAAGAGAAAGTTCAGTAACTGTTATGTACAGTGCACACTACTGGTCAAGAGAAAGTTCAGCAACTGTTATGTACAGTGACACTACTGGTCAAGAGAAAGGTAACTGTTATGTATAGTGCACACTACTGGTCAAGAGAAGGTTCAGTAACTGTTATGTACAGTGCACACTACTGGTCAAGAGAAGGTTCAGTAACTGTTATGTACAGTGCACACTACTGGTCAAGAGAAGGTTCAGTAACTGTTATGTACAGTGCACACTACTGGTCAAGAGAAGGTTCATTAACTGTTATGTACAGTGCACACTACTGGTCAAGAGAAAGTTCAGTAACTGCTATGTACAGTGCACACTACTGGTCAAGAGAAAGTTCAGTAACTGTTATGTACAGTGCACACTACTGGTCAAGAGAAGGTTCCGTAACTGTTATGTACAGTGCACACTACTGGTCAAGAGAAGGTTCAGTAACTGTTATGTACAGTGCACACTACTGGTCAAGAGAAGGTTCAGTAACTGTTATGTACAGTGCACACTACTGGTCAAGAGAAAGTTCAGTAACTGTTATGTACAGTGACACTACTGGTCAAGAGAAGGTTCAGTAACTGTTATGTACAGTGCACACTACTGGTCAAGAGAAAGTTCAGTAACTGTTATGTACAGTGACACTACTGGTCAAGAGAAAGGTAACTGTTATGTACAGTGCACACTACTAATCAAGAGAAAGTTCAGTAACTGTTATGTACAGTGACACTACTGGTCAAGAGAAAGGTAACTGTTATGTACAGTGCACACTACTAATCAAGAGAAAGGTAACTGTTATGTACAGTGCACACTACTGGTCAAGAGAAAGTTCAGTAACTGGTATGTACAGTGACACTACTGGTCAAGAGAAGGTTCAGTAACTGTTATGTACAGTGCACACTACTGGTCAAGAGAAAGTTCAGTAACTGTTATGTACAGTGCACACTACTGGTCAGGAGAAGGTTCAGTAACTGTTATGTACAGTGACACTACTGGTCAAGAGAAAGTTCAGTAACTATTATGTACAGTGCACACTACTGGTCAAGAGAAGGTTCAGTAACTGTTATGTACAGTGCACACTACTGGTCACGAGAAAGTTCAGTAACTGTTATGTACAGTGACACTACTGGTCAAGAGAAAGTTCAGTAACTGTTATGTACAGTGCACACTACTGGTCAAGAGAAGGTTCAGTAACTGTTATGTACAGTGCACACTACTGGTCAAGAGAAGGTTCAGTAACTGTTATGTACAGTGACACTACTGGTCAAGAGAAAGTTCAGTAACTGTTATGTACAGTGCACACTACTGGTCAAGAGAAGGTTCAGTAACTGTTATTTACAGTGCACACTACTGATCAAGAGAAAGTTCAGTAACTGTTATGTACAGTGACACTACTGGTCAAGAGAAGGTTCAGTAACTGTTATGTACAGTGCACACTACTGGTCAAGAGAAGGTTCAGTAACTGTTACGTACAGTGCACACTACTGGTCAAGAGAAGGTTCAGTAACTGTTATGTACAGTGCACACTACTGGTCAAGAGAAAGTTCAGTAACTTATGTACAGTGCACACTACTGGTCAAGAGAAGGTTCAGTAACTGTTATGTACAGTGCACACTACTGGTCAAGAGAAAGTTCAGTAACTGTTATGTACAGTGCACACTACTGGTCAAGAGAAAGTTAACTGTTATGTACAGTGCACACTACTGGTCAAGAGAAAGTTCAGTAACTGTTATGTACAGTGCACACTACTGGTCAAGAGAAAGTTCAGTAACTGTTATGTACAGTGACACTACTGGTCAAGAGAAAGGTAACTGTTATGTATAGTGCACACTACTGGTCAAGAGAAGGTTCAGTAACTGTTATGTACAGTGCACACTACTGGTCAAGAGAAAGGTAACTGTTTTGTACAGTGCACTCTACTGGTCAAGAGAAAGTTCAGTAACTGTTATGTACAGTGCACACTACTGGTCAAGAGAAAGTTCAGTAACTGTTATGTACAGTGACACTACTGGTCAAGAGAAAGGTAACTGCTATGTACAGTGACACTACTGGTCAAGAGAAGGTTCAGTAACTGTTATGTACAGTGCACACTACTGGTCAAGAGAAAGTTCAGTAACTGTTATGTACAGTGCACACTACTGGTCAAGAGAAGGTTCAGTAACTGTTATGTACAGTGCAGACTACTGGTCAAGAGAAGGTTCAGTAACTGTTATGTACAGTGCACACTACTGGTCAAGAGAAGGTTCAGTAACTGTTATGTACAGTGACACTACTGGTCAAGAGAAAGTTCAGTAACTGTTATGTACAGTGCAGACTACTGGTCAAGAGAAAGGTAACTGTTATGTACAGTGATACTACTGGTCAAGAGAAAGGACACTGCAGGAAGGTTCAGTAACTGTTATGTACAGTGCACACTACTGGTCAAGAGAAAGGTAACTGTTATGTACAGTGCACACTACTAATCAAGAGAAAGGTAACTGTTATGTACAGTGCACACTACTGGTCAAGAGAAGGTTCAGTAACTGTTATGTACAGTGCACACTACTGGTCAAGAGAAGGTTCAGTAACTGTTATGTACAGTGCACACTACTGGTCAAGAGAAGGTTCAGTAACTGTTATGTACAGTGCACACTACTGGTCAAGAGAAAGTTCAGTAACTGGTATGTACAGTGACACTACTGGTCAAGAGAAAGTTCAGTAACTGTTATGTACAGTGCACACTACTGGTCAAGAGAAAGTTCAGTAACTGTTATGTACAGTGCACACTACTGGTCAGGAGAAGGTTCAGTAACTGTTATGTACAGTGACACTACTGGTCAAGAGAAAGTTCAGTAACTATTATGTACAGTGCACACTACTGGTCAAGAGAAGGTTCAGTAACTGTTATGTACAGTGCACACTACTGGTCACGAGAAAGTTCAGTAACTGTTATGTACAGTGACACTACTGGTCAAGAGAAAGTTCAGTAACTGTTATGTACAGTGCACACTACTGGTCAAGAGAAGATTCAGTAACTGTTATGTACAGTGCACCCTACTGGTCAAGAGAAGGTTCAGTAACTGTTATGTACAGTGACACTACTGGTCAAGAGAAAGTTCAGTAACTGTTATGTACAGTGCACACTACTGGTCAAGAGAAGGTTCAGTAACTGTTATGTACAGTGCACACTACTGATCAAGAGAAAGTTCAGTAACTGTTATGTACAGTGACACTACTGGTCAAGAGAAGGTTCAGTAACTGTTATGTACAGTGCACACTACTGGTCAAGAGAAGGTTCAGTAACTGTTACGTACAGTGCACACTACTGGTCAAGAGAAGGTTCAGTAACTGTTATGTACAGTGCACACTACTGGTCAAGAGAAAGTTCAGTAACTTATGTACAGTGCACACTACTGGTCAAGAGAAGGTTCAGTAACTGTTATGTACAGTGCACACTACTGGTCAAGAGAAAGTTCAGTAACTGTTATGTACAGTGCACACTACTGGTCAAGAGAAAGTTAACTGTTATGTACAGTGCACACTACTGGTCAAGAGAAAGTTCAGTAACTGTTATGTACAGTGCACACTACTGGTCAAGAGAAAGTTCAGTAACTGTTATGTACAGTGACACTACTGGTCAAAAGAAAGGTAACTTATGTATAGTGCACACTACTGGTCAAGAGAAGGTTCAGTAACTGTTATGTACAGTGCACACTACTGGTCAAGAGAAAGGTAACTGTTTTGTACAGTGCACTCTACTGGTTAAGAGAAAGTTCAGTAACTGTTATGTACAGTGCACACTACTGGTCAAGAGAAAGTTCAGTAACTGTTATGTACAGTGACACTACTGTTCAAGAGAAAGGTAACTGCTATGTACAGTGACACTACTGGTCAAGAGAAGGTTCAGTAACTGTTATGTACAGTGCACACTACTGGTCAAGAGAAAGTTCAGTAACTGTTATGTACAGTGCACACTACTGGTCAAGAGAAGGTTCAGTAACTGTTATGTACAGTGCAGACTACTTGTCAAGAGAAGGTTCAGTAACTGTTATGTACAGTGCACACTACTGGTCAAGAGAAGGTTCAGTAACTGTTATGTACAGTGCACACTACTGGTCAAGAGAAGGTTCAGTAACTGTTATGTACAGTGCACACTACTGGTCAAGAGAAGGTTCAGTAACTGTTATGTACAGTGACACTACTGGTCAAGAGAAAGTTCAGTAACTGTTATGTACAGTGCAGACTACTGGTCAAGAGAAAGGTAACTGTTATGTACAGTGACACTACTGGTCAAGAGAAAGGACACTGCAGGAAGGTTCAGTAACTGTTATGTACAGTGCACACTACTGGTCAAGAGAAAGGACTCGGGCCAACTTAGGAAGTGGCCCTTAGAGTACTGGACTACCCTTTTGGGAGATGCTAAATACATTTCCTAGCACAGGTGGGTATTTGACTAGCTGAAGTTAAGCATCTATATTAGATCGAAGTTTTAAAAGTTCGAACGTCATATGGTTGACACCATATGGTCGAACTTTTAAAAGTTTGAAAATTTAATAAAAAAGATAATAAACCACAGAAAAAAACTACCTGAACACCCCTGCAGCCTTCACATGTGGGCTATGCCCCCCCCCCACTCTTTAAATATGCCAACTCCAAGATCGCACTACAGTGCAAGAAAGGGAAATCTTCCCATTCCGCACTGTATGGAAATCTCCATTGAAGTCCTAACTTTTAAAAGTTCAATTATATGGTGTTGACCATATGATATTCGAACTTTTAAAAGTTTGATAACATAATATAGACCCGAAGTTAATACACAATGAGTTTCTACAAGTTAAACCTGCTTACATTATACAAAGACAAAATTCTCATAAATGAAAAGTGAAATGTCCTTGGGAGTTGGTCCTTATGGCAGAGCTCAGAACAAAATGGCTGTAAGAAGTGTAAATCAACCACAAAACCAAACAAAAACAAAACACTCCAAGGACCAAGCCAAAATGCCATTAGTAAATATTTTATTCAATGCTTTCATCTCCTAAAAATCAGAGACTTCATCAGAATAAAGTTAACACATCCATAAGCACCTTAAATACCCAGGTAGGCTTAACCAGTAAGGAGTAATCTACCGATCAGCCGTGTATCTGGGCATACCGACTCATTATCAACAATCTAAAATTCAGTGAAAACAATAAAAAAAAAATTGAAGAAACACAAACTCCCTTCAATACCATTGAGTCTTGCCTATAATTTAGCAGTTTCTAATTTAAAAATGCTAGAAATGGAAAGATATTCATTTAAACTGGGGGTAGAATTGGCATCCACTTTAGTTGCCAAAAACAGCATTTTCGCTTTGTCTCTGGCATGTTTTGTTTGCTCTTACGGCAGAGCTTCTGCAGTATTGGAGTCGGATGTAGTGACCACAGTCTGTTGCAGTAGTAGTCATTCCAGTGCTACAGAAGAATTCTCCAAAAGTAATGATTTGTAAAATAATTACACTAGCTAGACAGAGTCTCAAGATGTAAAATAGGGACACTTTTTTAAATATTGCTCTTACAAGCTTAGAAAGTTGATAGAATAACAGGTTTTGCATTAGCATGAATTTTCTGAAGGGTATGAAGTCTGAAATTCAAATGTCTGCCATTATTTTCTGACTTTAACCCTCAATGACCAGCCAATTATTTACCAAAAAACTCCAATTTTATGAGAAACAGACCAAAAATATGAGTGAAAAATCTGGACATTCTGCAAAAATCTGTACAGTTGAGAGGTCTGCTGGCTACCTCTTGCACGTGTCCTCTTGTATCTCCTTCCCCAGTGTAGTCTGACTGTAAACTTGTGACCTTCTCCTTTAAACTACCAAAATCCCTTACAGCAAACTGCACTGAATTTGACTACAAACATGCTATCCTTACATCAACTTACTCTGTGATGAAATAACAAAACTCACTGATGACTGCCCCTCCTGTGGCCTTAATACAGCAGCAAACGTCACTAAGGACCTCCACATTGATTTAGAAATGCATACAGCTAGCCGCCCATAACCGAACCAACCAACTGCCCTGGTGGTCAAGTGTCATAAAATAAATTATACAACAACAAAAAAAAAATCTTCTACAGAATCAATTAGTGCCTGCACATTCTGACCAAGATGCATGGGAATGGTGGACAATGACTATAGGGTAGACATTTAAAAGTGTAGCATCTTTTTCTCTCCAGCTTCTGGCAAACCTTACAGAGTCCTGTGTGTCTCCTGAATCAGATCCCTCTGGAACCTCACAATAAGTAGTTTATTGCATCAGGGTGAACATAGAGATTTAGTAAGTGTGATTCTTCATGCGGTCCAAGGCACTGGACTCTTTTTTTTTTTTTTCAGTGGGTGAATGGCAGAGATCTTAGTGTGATACTTCCTCAAAGCAGCTGTGGCCATTATGGAGTCCACATTGCATTCAAGGTACAGTCCTTGTGTGGCCAAGGGGTCTCATGTGGACTTTTTGGTATTAGGGCCACCACATCTGGGTTTTTCCATGACATCTGACACCAGCTTTGCTATCTTATCTGATGGTGTGACTACCCAAGCTATTGTCTCAGGAGACTAAAATGCCTCCTTCAGGATGAGCTGACACAGACAGGGAGACTCTGGAGGACCATCCTTCCTTGTCTTGAATAATCTTGTCACCAAATTTTGCCCCCTTCCCCTTATATTTTGTGAACAGGTCAGCACTGCTCTCTCAAAGGCAAAAAATACAGCCTCCATGAGACCCGATAACATCCCAGGCTGCATCCTACATGAAGTCAGGCAGGAACTTGCAGCACCATTATGTGCCCTATTCAACCAAAACCTGAGTACCAGCTTTGTCCCAGCTGAGTGGAGGACAGCTACTGTCATCCCTTTGCCCAAAGGTGGAGCATCTACTGATCTGGGAAATTATAGCCCCATCAGCTTAACTAGCCGGATCTGTAAGGCCATGGAATGGATTATCCTGGACCACATTAACAAGGGCATTGGCAACCTCCAAACATGCAATCCCACATGGTTTGGCTTTGCCAAGGGGAGGTCATGTCTGTTAAATTTGGTTGACTTCTTTGAGACAGTCACCAAAGCCATGGACAAGGAGAAGACTGTGTACACTGCCTACTTTGACTTGGCCAAAGCCATCGACACTATTCACCACTTGGGCATAATAAACTCTCTCAACTAGGCATCAATCTATATGTTACCAGATGGGCAACTAACTGGCTCACTGATAGAACCCACCCAGTTGAAATACTGGAAGCCACCTCAAGCAGTAGACCCGTAACGAGTACATACCCTAGGGTTCTGTCTTGGGGTCACAGTTATTTGGGATATATTTGCTGAGGTGCAGGCCAAAACCAGTGGGCTATGGCTGACCAAGTTTGCAGATGACTACAGGCTGGGGGGTGCTGTCATAAATTTCCCTAGTGATGTGGACATCCTCCAAGAGGGTCTCACCCAAACAAATGACTGGTACTAGAAACATGTCTCAAGCTGAATACCAAAAAAATGCATCATCATCCCCTTTGGGGAGAGTGACGTCCCCACAAATTATCACATTAATATCAATGTCCTAAGCACACAATCAGTTGTGAGGGATTTGGGCACCCAGGTTGATGGCAACCTGACTTTTCACCACCATGTTGTTTCCATTGTATGGAAAGCTTTCTACATGGCCCTCCTCATAAGTAAGGATATATCTCATCCAGTGACAAGGAGGTCATAACATCCCTGTATTCTTCCCTTATAAGGCCCATTATTGAGTACAACACTCCATTTGGCGTGTACCTCACAAACCACATGCAGCTGAAGAGACCACAGAGGTTCCTCACTAGGAGAATCCAAAGCCTCAAAAATCTACCATACACAGGCTAAAAGTCCTGTCTCTCTACTCAGTTTCATACAGACTCCTCAGAGGTTACCTCTGTCTGGCATAGAAGGTGATCTTGATGTGATTGCTGGATATACACAAGTCAAGCTCCACACGAGTAACCCGCATGTGTGGCCTCAACCTGGTCTGTGACATTAATAAGACTTGTTGGCAGGACAGATTTGTGTCCCAGAGACTCCCCCCATCTGTGGAATAGTGTCGCTCCATGTCAAGCAGAGTACCTCTTTACCCCTTTTAAGTGCAACGTGGATAACTGGATGGGAAATGGAAAATACATCCCTGGGATTCCACCTGTGTCCCTGCTGGACAGGGGCATTGACTTTTGACTTGGCTATACATGGGCTAAACTCTTGGGTAGGCTTATAAGGGCCTCAGGGAAAATAGCCTAGTAACTTCCTATGAGGCTATAATCAGGCCTGAGGCAGCCTGGCTTGAAGCCAGCCATGAGGAGATGATTCTGAAGGCTTCATGGACAAGATCAGTAGCCTTGACCCAGGTAGAGAGTCAGGTAGTATGTCAAAAAGGGTGAGGTTAAGGGTTGCTGCCCTGAGGCAGAGACCAGAGTGAGCCCCCAGAAGGCAATCAATATCAGCATCGGCATCTGTTAGGCATTTAGGCAAATTGAAATCAGAATCTGACAATGTGTGGGAGAGGAAAGCCTGGGTTTTGTGGTCGAATTTCAGGAGAGATGGTGCCCCGATCATTCTACTGTTAATGGGGGAGAACACCTGTGGGCTACATATAAAGGACAGCTTTCTACCTATTGATAGAATCCGAGCAAATGTATAGGGCCTCATAGACTGAATATTACAGAATGGGGTTTAAAGGATGCTGTTAGGGGGTGGGTTCATTTTCCTTAAAAGGAGCATGCTTCATTTTCCAATGTAAAGTTTAAAGGAGGGAGCAGAAATTGATGGGAAAATGCTCACAGCTTCAGGCTTGGTAATAGTCTTGGATTTCTCTAACTCTACAAACTGCTTAAAGAAGAATGTATCTGGTGCACCGCACACTTGTTTAAGAAACAGATCTCCCCAGAGACATGTAGCCTATTGCCTCAAGGTGGCACTCTGGATAAATTGCAAGTCAGCTGCAAAGCCTGAAAATGCGTATCACTTTGTGCTCGCTGGGATTATCCGAGCATTTTTACTTATTTTTGCTTTTATTTGTAAGTATTTTTATTTTTGACACTACACTGCACTACCGCATTTCTGGAGTTGTTTTGTACACAGACTTAGCTTGCTTTAAGGCTCAGTTACTTTTTCCTGCTGCCTGAAACTCTTAATTCCACTCGTGTCTGAACGTAGTACAGCTACTGCCCTTGTTCTGGGCAAAAGGGTGCCCTTCGAAAATGATTTGCATATCATGGTTTCCTGGTGTATGCTTGGCTTACACCTATGATGTACATTCTTCTACTTATGTCTTCTAGGTAAAATTAACATCAGTTGTAATAACAAATGTGCATAATACATGTTGGCCGTAGAAATAAATGCTAACGTACTGGGAATGTTCTTCTGGCCAGTGCACAGGGATTGGGGAGCCATTTACTTTCATAAAACATAGAAGTAGTGAGGCTCTGGTTCTGAGTTCGCTGTCTGAAAACAGTAATCTGGGTTTTATGAGCGCACTCTCGGGAGCAGCACCTTTCAAAAGCTCTGTTACACCGCAGCACTGCTTCCAAGGGGTATTACTGGTGGCAGAAAACATAGACGCTGCTAAAGATGTTTTGGGGTAAGCATGTTCTCATGTTGTTGCCCGCTGACCTTTTTCTCATGTCTACACACACACACACACACACACACACACACACACACACACACACACACACACATATATATATATATATATACACACACACACACACACACACATATATATATACATACACACACACACACACACACACACACACACACACACACACATATATACACACACACACACACACACACACATATAATATACGTGCGTTAAAGACTAGAAGTTGTATTGAGTCTTTTGAGAAATGTTTTAATAAAAAGGATCTGTAGATGTATACTTCTCATTTAGATTGCGCAGATAGACGATTGAAACGTCGTTATATTCTCTAAGCTATGAATTCCGTGTTCACTTGATTGTAATGTACTAAATATTTCATAATAATGACCTTGATTGTTGACATATTTCATTCTATCAACTAAGAAATGCGGATATGTTTTGTAATAAAACATCTCCGGTAATAAAAATTTGAAATGTATTATTTTCTTCATTTGTTGGCAAGATAATGGAATAAATTATATTCCGCTCAGAAAGCTTCACACAGATTGCTATTTAAAAGCACATTTGTTTGGTTTATGGGAGGCTTCGCGATTTTGGATAAGCGCTTCTGGCGGGCGCTGTGTTAGAACCTGGGTAACCCCTGACACTTAAAAAGTGGCAGCTAGTAAAATGAAAGGTAAAAGTGGTGAAAGGGCGTTCATTAATAAAGCAGCAAAGCTAAGAAGTACTAAGCATGATATCACGCTGAAAAAGAACTGAAAGCAGGCAGACAAGACGGAGACAGATAAGAGTCCCTCATGAGCCATTAAGGGACATTTTTATTGTTCGATTTCTTCCTGTAGGACCTTGTCGCCCTTTTGTTGGTTAACGCTCCACCTTTTTGTTTGTTGTCACCAAGACAACAGAAAAAAAGAAATGGCTTTAGCCCAGATAGTAATGTGACTACTGAAAAGAAAGGCACTTCGTGCTTTTTTCTTTTTTTCAATACCCCCACCCCAGGACACCAAAGGATCCCACTAAGTCTATATCTGTAGGACTCGGGAGGGCATGGCAAATGATGCAGAAACAGTATTTAGGTGACCTCTTTGGTTTGAATGTGATATTTTGTTTTAAAGAACCTCATTAGCCTCCTGGTTGATATAGTCTCTCTCCCTCACACACACACACACTACGTTCTCCGGACTCTCACTTCTGGTGGCTTTGCTGACAACAGTGGCTACCTGTCCCTGGCATTGGACTTCCTTGGCAACCTTTAACCATTTGCCTTTTTTGTCCGACTTTGCCTGGGACAGACAGACTCTGCCTGCGACGGGGGGGACTTGACATACCCCAGCAGTTGAGAATCACATTTTTGGGCTGTCCCCACCCCCCTTTTAGAATAAACACTAATAATTATTGTCTGACAAGTGTGCGCTAATGGCATTAGAGGGGCTATCGTTTCCAACTTCGCTTTATTTAAAGGATACAAACTGGTGAGCTGCATGGATGCGAGTTTCATTAATATCCAGATTTGCACATTTTTTCTAAAAAAAAAAGTAGCAAATGACGGTAGTTATTTTCGGATCCCCAAAGCTGAAGACGTTTATGCAGGGAATGACAAACATCGATCGGCAGATGCCTTGTTAATTTGCTCGGGTTGCTGGCGTAAACTAGTTTCAAACCCCTCCTCCAGGAAGAGGGAGACCTGAGCTGAGCTGGCGGTGCCCAGCAGCACCTACCTCTTTGTTCGTGTCTGATGTGCGCTTGCAGGGAGCTCATGCTGCAGCCACAGCTGCTGACAGCTGGATTAGGCAGACGTGTGCACCCGGACAGGGGTACTGAGAACGGGGGGCAGTGCCTACCTGCAGTACATCCAAACAGGATCAGCAAACTGTCCTCGCTACCTGCTCAGGAGTACACGTTGGAGGTTCGAAGCTGGAGTAGTGCAAGCAGAATGGCTGCATGAAAAGTCACGAGTGGAGAAATAAATAATATCCTTCTCGCCTAAAGTAGGAGAATGCATTCAGGTATTCCCAACAGGAAATGTCACTGATGACTGGCACTAATTGAGTTTATAACGTAAAGACAATACAAAGGAATAAAACACAAAGCTAGCTTGGGTTCATAATTTAAAAGACACAACGCCCGCGTAGTGGATTTATACAAACGGCAGCGAAAAGGTATATGGCCCTACTGGGCAATCTGTGTGGTCACTAGTGCAGCCATTCGCTCAGTTCTTGGTTTGTACGGGATGAGTGCAAATATTATTTGTTCCCGAAAGTACCCCTGAAAGTGTAGGATTTGCACAGTGTAGACTTTACAAGGAACAGCTGAGTCGGAGTTTTATTATGCCTTATACTTGTACAAACTTGTTGAGTCAGAAAACTTGTAACTGAGTGCAGGTAATTTAAACACCGTTAGCTCAGTTTACTGTAATAATGGCAAAGTGGTTAAAAGATTACCTGACTTTTGGTGGCAAAAGGATCCCCCCTCAGCCTCCAAAACCAGATTACAAAGAAAGTGAAATTCTAAAGGCCTACAGGGCACAGAAGAGCTTGGATTTTGAGGATCCTTATGAAAATTTAGGAACTAAAGTCAAATCAGAAGGTGAGCAGGGGATTCCAGGTTCACCTTTCAAAACTGGAGGTGTAGAGATAAAGTATGTATCCCCTAAACATCGGCTGATCAAAGTGGATTCTACTGACTTGAAGAGGAGCAAGATACTTACAACTACAGACGAGATCTCCTGCAAGCAGGAACAGGTTGGATTATTCTTTCATACTGCACTAAGTCCCACTTCACCAAAGTGTGTCACCCTGTAAATGCCTTTATCAGCACACTCCAGTGTTAAACTAGGGCAGCTGTGTGTGCATTCACAGGGGTCACATGAGCTGATTGCACCGAGGCATGCTCTAATTCATGTCAAGGTTGACAGGGGCTCTCTGCCTTTTTTGTTGTTGTAATTCTTTCATTTCCCACCTCACCCTATGATAGCAATGTAAGCTGCCATCTGATGACAATTTGTTATGCATGTTTCTTGTTAATGTTCAGACACACCTCTTGGTGAGCTGATAACTGTTCTTGGTAGATATGGACATTGTTTTAGGCAGAACAGTTACTCCAGTATTTCTGCTACTGTGCTGTGCTTGTATGCAAGTTAACAGAATGTCAGATATAACGACCTAATATAGTACAGAAATGTAAGACGGTGAATGATTTAAATCCCAGCAAACTCTACCTTCTTGCACATTATGCTGAGTAAGGGGTTAAACTTTGTTAAATTGCTAGGTCGCATTTAATGACATGCTGAGTTTAATTTGCACTACCTTTTTAAATCTTTCCTTTCTCCATCCCTCCTGACAATGCCGTTCTTCGTGATTTGGGTTTTGTGGATAATTGCTCTCATCTTGTGATTCAAAAGCATTTTTATCCAACAAAGGACATTGATGGTGCAGTAACCTGCCTGCTGTGACATTTTTGCAAAAAATCAGTGAAATAATGTGGTGTGTAATTTAAAGCGGCAGTAAAATCTACATTTCTTCCATTATACTTGTTGTTATTACGTTCACTAACCAGGGTATTTTAAATTTTCAATGTTTTGAAATAATTTTGCAAAAAAAAAAAACACTTCAAATCCTAATCTGAAGGGCTGAATTAGGGAGACAGACAAATAAAAAACATGAATTACAATGTGGCACAGGGCACAGACACAAAAACTCACAGCACTATGTCTACAATGTAGCTCAGAATGAGAAAAGTAGGTGCGCTTTCTCGAATGACAAGTTGCTGCATTGCTGCTTTATTAGCACTTTCTGTGTTCTGATGTTTAAATGCAGGCAGATATTGTCATTTTGTATCCACTTTCTGTGTTCTGATGTTTAAATGCAGGCAGAGATTGTCATTTTGTATCCACTTTCTGTGTTCTGCTGTTTAAATGCAGGCAGAGATTGTCATTTTGTATCCACTTTCTGTGTTCTGATGTTTAAATGCAGGCAGAGATTGTCATTTTGTATCCACTTTCTGTGTTCTGATGTTTAAATGCAGGCAGAGATTGTCATTTTGTATCCACTTTCTGTGTTCTGCTGTTTAAATGCAGGCAGAGATTGTCATTTTGTATCTCTTCCCTAAAATAAGAATGTAACGCAAGAAGTTCATGTTAAATGTCTTGGAACCGTTCTGGTAGACTATTTTCTGGTAATTATTTTTGTGTATGGAGCTGGCACCCCATTAATCCCCACCTTGGTAGTTGTAATGGGGCGGAGGTTTAAGGGGGACATATAGCCCCTTACAATTACAAGTGAGAGTAACAGAAACATGTCGTTTGTCAAAAAGGTTCGTCACACAGCACTCCCAGGCTGCGAGGTCAGTGCACTACCCCGGTAAACATGTATATGTATGAAATAAGTCATGGCTATGGGTCCTAAAGTTTAAATAAATGTTTTCTAAACCATACAGTCTGCATGATACAGAGCCTGTTCTCAAAACAACACGGCATCAGTTTTTCCTTTTGAAAAGTGTGACACATTCCCATGTAACGTAAAACGTACAATAATAGCAGCTGCCCGGAGGTTGGGAGGATGTCAAGGGTTTAAAGCATGTGCGGGGGTCAGCGTTTGATGTCTGGCCTTCTTTGGTGCTTTTTGATTAGGTCAAATGTTTCTAGTAAACTTCTGGGACCGCTTTTTCTACGTGTACTAGACGCTGATGGGCGTTATTCATGCCCCAAACAGTCTCTAGAGGCACAAGGACCAATCTGTTTCAGTTGGGTTTCTGGTTACATTTGTATATGTTTATCTGGGAGATTATGCCATGGGGCACTTATTCCATATAACATGTTATCAAAATGCAAGCTCTCTTTGTTTCCAGACCTTTCCCTGGCCGTTTATTAAAAGGCTAGGGCTATAGCATGGTGTACTGGCAGGTTAAAATGACTTATCAGCACGCTGTTCTGAGCTGATGTATATTTTTTTCTGTTTCAAATGAATTGTGTACAAGGACACTCTGAAAATTTGTTCTCTGTGATATTTGCTGTATAATATGGTAGGATACAAAAGACCTGATGATTGAACTATACTTGTTCAAGACCAGATTCACAAAGGTATGACTCACTGAGTCACAATTTTCTGAATTCATATAGTTTTGCAGTACATTAAAAATAAGTTTGAGACTTTCTTAAGCTAGTTTTCCAAGCCAGTGGTAACTTTGATGGTAAAAGTAAAGTATGGAGAGGGTGCTACCTACACATAGAAGCTGAGGACAAGTGCTCCTTGAAGAAAGCTTTAAAGGCTGGGTTGGCAATGTTCTCTGAGTTTCTGAGTTTTGGAACTGTACCACAGAAAGCTGTGTTTTGAAATCCAGAACTGTATTGCTTCCTTTGATGTTGTTGGGGTAGCTGTGACATCAGTGCCATAATCCAGTCAAGAGTCTGCATTTGATAATGTAAATGGACTTCTAGAATTTCTAGCTTTTTGAATGTATGCCTGCCTCTGGACATGCCTGCCCCCCTCTCTCTCTCTCCCTCTGTGTTTGTCTCTCTCTGCTAGATGGCATTTTACATATTAAGGTATAAGCCTAAGAACTTTTAGGAGAATTTTATAAACACCTGCTGTGTACAGTTACCCTGCAAACAAAGCTGAAGGACAATCCTGCTGGTAGTGTGTGTGTGTATATAATTAATGCATAATATTAATTTTATTTCTTGAGTGTTTTTCTTTACTATCTGCTACTATTGTTATTTTGTTTTAAGATACTTGATGGTTATAATAATTTCTGACATGCACTGTGTATTGTTTCACTTTATTACACTGTTGTTTTATGGAGTTGTTATCTGAAGACAACCACTGAAGAGAGGTTTCCATCCTAGTCGGACTATCCCCTTTCACAGATGCAGATAAAATTAATAAACAAATGAGGCACAGTGCTGTACTAGACACTGGAGTTCCACAAGGCTAAGTCGTGACTCCTCTCCTATTCTCTTTGTTTCCTAATGGTGTTATGCATGATTCACCAAACAATAAGATAATTATGCACACAGATGATATTCTCCAGTTGTTAGCTTACAAAACATTCCAATTCCTGGAAGAAGCTAAACAGTCTCAATTCACAGGCCTGTGTAACTGGCTCCATACAAATAAACTGCAAATTAACAACATCAAAACAAATATTGTGCTGCTCCCTGCTGCACTGAAACTGCATTATCTATCTATTGTAACTGTAAAAGTTTTAAAAGAGAACATCATGAGCACTGAAACTGCATTATCTATCTATTGTAACTGTAAAAGTTTTAAAAGAGAACATCATGACAAACTGAGATGAATAATGCAGTGGCCCCCTTTTATAAAAGTCTTAAATGGGAACATTGTAACAAACACAGATGAATAATGCAGTACCCCCCTTTTAGACTGAATCCTGTAAATATTCACATATTTTAGTACGGATCTCTCAATGCAGTGCCCCCACTTTTAGACTGCATCCTGTAAATATTCACGTATTTTAGTACGGATCTCTCAATGCAGTACCCCCACTTTTAGACTGAATCCTGTAAATATTCACATATTTTAGTAC
The DNA here is from genome assembly GCF_019279795.1 of Protopterus annectens. NCBI lineage: Eukaryota > Metazoa > Chordata > Ceratodontiformes > Protopteridae > Protopterus > Protopterus annectens. The sequence goes on from NC_056747.1 coordinate 22,927,862, forward strand.
GGATCTCTCAATGCAGTGCCCCCACTTTTAGACTGCATCCTGTAAATATTCACGTATTTTAGTACGGATCTCTCAATGCAGTACCCCCACTTTTAGACTGAATCCTGCAAATATTCACATATTTTAGTACGCTCTCTCAATGTAGTGCCCCCACTTTTAGACTGGATCCTGTAAATATTCACGTATTTTAGTATGGATCTCTCAATGCAGTGCCCCCACTTTTAGACTGAATCCTGTAAATATTCACATATTTTAGTACGGATCTCTCAATGCAGTACCCCCACTTTTAGATTGAATCCTGTAAATATTCATGTATTTTAGTATGGATCTCTCAGTGCAGTACCCCCACTTTTAGACTGAATCCTGTAAATATTCACATATTTTAGTACGGATCTCTCAATGCAGTGCCCCCCACTTTTAGACTGAATCCTGTAAATATTCACATATTTTAGTATGGATCTCTCAATGCAGTGCCCCCACTTTTAGACCGAATCCTGAAAATATTCACGTATTTTAGTATGGATCTCTCAGTGCAGTACCTCCACTTTTAGACTGAGTCCTGAAAATATTCACGTATTTTAGTATGCTCTCTCAATGCAGTGCCCCCACTTTCAGACTGAATCTTGTAAATATTCACGTATTTTAGTATGGCTCTCTCAATGCAGTACCCCAACTTTTAGACTGAATCCTGTAAATATTCATGTATTTTAGTACGGATCTCTCAATGCAGTACCCTCACTTTTAGACTGAATCCTGTAAATATTCATGTATTTTAGTACGGATCTCTCAATGCAGTACCCTCACTTTTAGACTGAATCCTGTAAATATTCACGTATTTTAGACTGAATCCTGTAAATATTCACGTATTTTAGACTGGATCCTGTAAATATTCACGTATTTTAGACCGAATCCTGTAAATATTCACGTATTTTAGACCGAATCCTGTAAATATTCACGTATTTTAGACCGAATCCTGTAAATATTCACGTATTTTAGACTGAATCCTGTAAATATTCACGTATTTTAGACTGAATCCTGTAAATATTCACGTATTTTAGACTGAATCCTGTAAATATTCACGTATTTTAGACTGAATCCTGTAAACTGTAAATATTCACGTATTTTAGACTGAATCCTGTAAATATTCACGTATTTTAGACCGAATCCTGTAAATATTCACGTATTTTAGACTGAATCCTGTAAATATTCACGTATTTTAGACTGAATCCTGTAAACACGTATTTTAGACTGAATCCTGCAAATATTCACGTATTTTAGACCGAATCCTGTAAATATTCACGTATTTTAGACCGAATCCTGTAAATATTCACGTATTTTAGACCGAATCCTGTAAATATTCACGTATTTTAGACCGAATCCTGTAAATATTCACGTATTTTAGACCGAATCCTGTAAATATTCACATATTTTAGACTGAATCCTGTAAATATTCACGTATTTTAGACCGAATCCTGTAAATATTCACGTATTTTAGACCGAATCCTGTAAATATTCACGTATTTTAGACCGAATCCTGTAAATATTCACGTATTTTAGACCGAATCCTGTAAATATTCACGTATTTTAGACCGAATCCTGTAAATATTCACGTATTTTAGACCGAATCCTGTAAATATTCACGTATTTTAGACGAATCCTGTAAATATTCACGTATTTTAGACTGAATCCTGTAAATATTCACGTATTTTAGACTGGATCCTGTAAATATTCACGTATTTTAGACCGAATCCTGTAAATATTCACGTATTTTAGACCGAATCCTGTAAATATTCACGTATTTTAGACTGAATCCTGTAAATATTCACGTATTTTAGACTGAATCCTGTAAATATTCACGTATTTTAGACTGAATCCTGTAAATATTCACGTATTTTAGACTGAATCCTGTAGATATTCACGTATTTTAGACTGAATCCTGTAAACTGTAAATATTCACGTATTTTAGACTGAATCCTGTAAATATTCACGTATTTTAGACTGAATCCTGTAAATATTCACGTATTTTAGACCGAATCCTGTAAATATTCACGTATTTTAGACTGAATCCTGTAAATATTCACGTATTTTAGACTGAATCCTGTAAATATTCACATATTTTAGACTGAATCCTGTAAATATTCACGTATTTTAGACCGAATCCTGTAAATATTCACGTATTTTAGACCGAATCCTGTAAATATTCACGTATTTTAGACTGAATCCTGTAAATATTCACGTATTTTAGACTGAATCCTGTAAATATTCACGTATTTTAGACCGAATCCTGTAAATATTCACGTATTTTAGACCGAATCCTGTAAATATTCACGTATTTTAGACCGAATCCTGTAAATATTCACATATTTTAGACCGAATCCTGTAAATATTCACGTATTTTAGACTGAATCCTGTAAATATTCACGTATTTTTAGACTGAATCCTGTAAATATTCACGTATTTTAGACTGAATCCTGTAAATATTCACGTATTTTAGACTGAATCCTGTAAATATTCACGTATTTTAGACCGAATCCTGTAAATATTCACGTATTTTAGACTGAATCCTGTAAATATTCATTTATACGGTACCTTTTGATGATTCTTTACTTGGTACACAATGCACAAAGTACAAGTCACTGAAAACAGAAGATTCACCCTTTTGCAGATATAAAATGTCACCATCGTATTTGATATGAAAAGGCACCCCAGCTGCCTATTACTAACAACACCACTTATTTTCAACGTAGTCTGATATATACATTTCTTAAAGTGGGTTGTTGCCCACCACTGAAAAGACTGTTCCATATTACAGAACATTGCTTCTCTGTTAGAAGCAGTCAAGAAAATGCTTTAACTTTATTAATGCCCAGATTTAAACTGGTTATTGGAGGAAAACTCCCTCTAGAACTGAACCTGTCATATGGCATCCACTATCTACAGACATAAAAAAAAAACTAGAAACCTTGAAATCATTCCAAAAAATCTTAGCTAGCATATAGAGAATGATTAGTGCACCTGCTTTTGGGACACACTGACTAATATTACAAGCATTAATGCAGGGACTCTGTGTTGTACCATAAATGTTCTTCCGATATATATATATATATATATATATATATATATATATATATATATATATACATACACACATACATACACATACATGTATGTCACGTATATATATATATATATATATATATATATATATATATATATATATATATATATATATTCTAAAACATAAAAGCTCTATCCCATAAAACTGCACTATTAGTATGCCTTTTAACCACATGCTATTTATTATTTTGATGCATTTTGTTTACTGTAATTTGTTACGCTCTGATTTTACATACTTTGTGCCCAAGTCATGATTGAAAAGGGCCTACCTGAATATCAAATTGTAAAATAAAGAATATATCATTCTTTCTGTTTTTTTTTTTTGTTTTTGCAGTTGAAACTGGTGGCAAACCAGTTTTAGGTTCAGCTTTCTAAAGCCTCTTGCTTCCCTTATTTCATTTTGTAGCTTATTTCCAACAGGTTCACGGTGTCTTTCCCACTGTGTTTCTTGCTCATCAGTTCAAACACTCACTTCATGGGCCTTCTTGGGTTTTGGGGGGAGTAACTGTAGGAAAAAAGCAAGACGTTGGGCAGGTATGCTTTCAATAAAATTCACATTTTCTAACTGAAAAAGTGTAACTGAACAATTTCTTCATCAGTTTTATTTTTGAGATAACAATGTTTTTTCCTGTATGACTGGGTTACTGAGGTTGGCTGTTTGTGATCAAGGACTGATCTGGTCGAGTTCTACATGTGTCAATGCAGGTGATCAAAGGCTAGATACTTAACAAAACTGGAATCACCATTTGTGCAAAATTGCTGAGTGTTTTAACAGGAACTTCTCTTGTATTTGTATGTGACTGTGGAGGTGGCGTATGTACATTTGGAAGATTCATAAGGTTTGTTGCCTGCAACATATGCTTGTTTCAGTCTTTGCTGATGGGTTTTAGGGATCATTCATGATGATAAACTAGAGTTATTTTCATGTTAACATGGATTAGATTTTACAGTTTTTTTTTCAGTTTTCCAGTTCCCTTAGGCAAACTGTTGTACAGTCTGTTTTGGTCATTTGTGTATCTATTTACAATTGGTCATTCAAAAACTCTAACTCTGCTTTAGGGGTAACTCGGGAGTTTTCTTTTTTCCATGCCTCTCAAACATATTAAAAGTGAACCTTGTCACTTTATCATTTCATCTCACTTCTGCCTCAGAGCAACCTTTCACAGACAGACACCTGTATGCATTTCACGTGTATATTGAGTTTATGCCTTTTTTGTTTCTCTAGTTATGAGCTTGTCCCATTGTAAATGCCAGTTGTCATTGTATTTATATAAACACCTTAGTCTGTCAGCATCTTCGCTTTCTGGTGTAGTATCTTGATTAATGGTTTTAATTCGATAAGCCAACTAGACACAAACCTCATTTCATAGAAGAATTAGGAACAGTGTTTGTTTAGGTTATTTTCTAAGGTTCATATGGTAGGCAAATGGATTCTGAGGGAATCTACAATGGACTGCAGGAAGGATCTCATTCACAACCTTAATACTCTGAACCCTAAGCCCTACATTTTTATTTACACTTGCAGTACACATGTATGATTTCTGGGTTCCTTATTAGAAGACCGAAGATGCATTCTTTCAAATGCGTCTTGGTCGAACTCAAAAGACTGAAATGGCAAAATATCGAAGCAGCTTTTAAGCGAATTCTTTCCTTGGGAAAGAATTCACTTGGCCGCTTCGTTACTTTGCTGTTTTCGGCACTGTAGTGCGGTCTTGGAAATGGTATATTTAAGTAGGGGGTGTGGGGTGTGAAGACCCCCACTTAATGTAAAGTTTAAAGTTTTATTTATTTATTTATTTTTTTGTGGGAAGAGCGATTTTTTTTCCCTTGGAAAAAAAATCGCTGTTCTGACAGTTTGAAATTGTAAGTTTTCGTTTACATAGGGTCGATTAATCACCATTTGTTTTTTAAGTGTTCGGTGATCTAATATAGACCCTGGTTTCTGTTCTCTGGTACTCTGGCATGACATGTTTTCATATGCGACTTTTTATGTTGCCCGATTGCATTATTGTGTCTATTTTATTTCTTCTGCCTATACTTTGCCTTGTCATTTGCAGGGCCAGTGTTAGGAATTTGAGGGCCACAGCAAATGTCAAGTTGGAGACCCCTTAGGCACTTCCATTTTATGTCTCATGCTGTCACTGCTACCCCACCTAATCAACCTTTTAGTTCATGCTGCAAACCATTAGCAGTAGTATGCATAGACTGACCTGTAGCTACAATGCTCTTACATTACAACTGGCCTGAGTAACACACTATGTTGGCCCATCTCACAAAGGAATAGTACACACAGACTGACCCATAGCTACAATGCTCTTACATTACAACAGGCCTATGTACCAGACTGCATTGCCCATCTCACAGAGGGGAGTAATGTACTCAGTCTGACCTGTAGCTGTAACGCTTTTACATTACAACAGACCTGTGTACCACACTATGTTGGCCCATCTCAGAGGGAGTAGTACACACAGACTGACCTGCAGCTACAGTGTTTTTACATTACAGCAATCCTGTGCACCACACTGTGTTGGCCCATCTCACAGAGGGAGTAGTACCCACAGACTGACCTGTAGCTACAAGCCTCTTACATTACAACAGGCCTGAGTACCACACTGTGTTGTCCCAACCCAGAGGGAGTAGTACCTACAGACTGACCTGCAGCTACAATGCTCTTACATTACAACAGGCCTAAGTACCACACTATTTGGCCCATCTCTGAGGGAATAGTACATACAGACTGACCTGTAGCTGCAGTGTTCTTACAGTACACCAGGCCTGAGTACCACACTATGTTGGCCCATCTTACACAGAGGCATTTACAGTTATTAATATTTAGTTGCAATAATAATGCATTACAACAACTCTATGTACAAGGCCAGGCTTGGGTGAAATGGTTCCCTAGGCATTCCCTACATTTCAGCACCCACCCCCCACATATCCTCCAGTGCTCCCCTCTCCTTTCCCCCATCTTGGGCTCCCCATACCATGCACATTACTTTTTTATTCATTTTCTCAAGTTTTACCTGACTCTTCAGCTTATATGCTCTGAACTGCATCTTAAAGTTTTTTCTTTTATTACAGCCTTTTCACCCAATGATGACTTGAAAAGAAATAATGATTAATAGGTTCATAGGTTCATAGGTTCATAGGTTCATAGGTAGGTACTAGGCTATCTGCCTGAAGGCATTTATAAGCCTAGCCAGAATGTGTTGGCCTTAGATAAGTTCCCTGTGCCTCTGTCCAGCAGAGCCACTGAAGTGATCCCCGGGGTAAACTTTCTGTTTCCCATCCACTCATCAAGGTTTCTCTTGAAGAGGGTTAGTGAGGAGCTCTGCCTAATGTAGATTGGAATCGTGATCCAAAGCCTGGGAAGTCTCTGGGACAGGAATCTATCCCTCCAGCACGTCCTATTTATTATTGTGGTGAGGTTTAGATCCCTAGAGCGTGTGGCTTGAGGGGATATGGTTTTCTTTAGGTGGAGCGTGTCCATCAATTCTGGGTTGGACATGGCCTTGTATGTCAGGCAGAGATCACCTCTGAGTAGGCGGTATACAACTGAGTACAGCTGGAGTTTCTTCAGTCAAGCTGCATAGGGCATCTGTTTGAGGCCAGTGATCCTCTTGGTGAGGTACGTCTGTGGTCTTTCCAGCTGCTGCAGGTGTCTTGTAAGGTACATCCCAAATGGGGCGTTGTACTCTATGATGGGTCTGATGAGTGATGAGTAGAGGGGCACAATGACCTCTTTTGATCTGGATGCGAACCCTTTTATCACCCTATATAAATCATACAGATTTTCTACACTAAGCCCCTCTTTACCCCTTCGCAAATCTACTCTCAGACTTCATTTCTAATTCCCAAAAATGATTTAGCCTACTCCCTGTTGACTGTAAAGAAGACAATATTGCAAATTATCTAAAAAAAAAATGTTATGTTCTTGTTATTTTGCACTGTTATTATTATGTATTCTTACTGTTTGTTCTTATTATGTATTCTTACTGTTTGGACATTTAATTGATTGTACTGACTTTGGAGCTTTTCTCCCCGGGCCTCCACTGAAAATGGGTATTTCATGGCCCAGTGGACTTCCCTGGTAATCAAACTGAAATAAATAAATAAATAAATAAATTTTGTGATTAGGTGGGCCACATAGAAGGATTTTCTAACCACTTTGGCAATGTGATTATCAAAGGAGAGATTACTATCTACTTGGGTCCCCAGATCCCTTATAACGTTTTCTGTATTTAGGGGACTACCACCTATGTGGTAGTTTGTGGGTACTTTGTTTTTTTCCAAAGGGGATAACTATGCACTTTTTGGCATTTAGCTTGAGGCCATGATTTTGACACCAGGTATCCGTCTCAGTGAGACCCTTTTGGAGGATGTCTGTGTCAGCCGGAGAGTCAATTTATAGCCCCTAGTTTGCAGTCATCTGCAAACTTGGTCAGCCATAGTCCTTGTGTGCTTGCCTGTACCTCTGAGAAGTATATGCCAAACAGGAGGGATCCTAGGACTGAGCCCTGGGTAATGCCACTTGTAACCAGTTTAGAGTTGGACCTAGCTCCCACAACTCTCACCATGTGGGTTCTGTTCGTGAGTCAGATGGCAACCCATCTTGTGATGTAGGGGTTTATGTTCAGGCTGGTCAGCTTGCTTATAATACCAGAATGGGAAATGGTATCAAAGGCCTTTGCGAGGTCTAGGTAGGCTGTGCGTACCACCTTTCCCTTGTCTATAGCTTTGGTAACTGTCTCATAGAAGTACACCAGGTTTAGGAGGCATGATCTGCCCTTAACAAAGCCAAACTGGGTAGGGTCCGGTGTTTGGAGTTTCCCAATGTCTCTGTTAATGAGTTCCATGATGATACACTGCATAGCCTTGCAGACCAAGCTAGTCAGGCTTATAGGGCGATAATTCCCAGGGTCTGTTATGGCTCCACTTTTGTGGAGTGGAATAACCGTTGCTGTGCCCCACTCTATGGGTACATAGCCTGTGGTGAGGCTGAGTTTGAACAGTGTGTTTAGGTGAGGGGTTAGTTCATTTTTGAGCTCATGTAGGACGCAGCCTGGGACACCATCCTGTCCCATTGATGCTGTGTTTTTGGTTTTAGAGAGGGCTGTTTTAACCTGAGTGTCTGTGATTTCAGGGGCTTTACATTCTTCTGGTATGGTTATGGGCCCTTTTGGGGGTGGGGGGGGTGAAGTTTGCACTGAACCTGTCTGCCAGGATGTTGGTGATATTGGTCAGTTCAGAGTATTTTGTGTCATTCTGCACTAACTCGGAGCAGATCTGAGCATTGCCACTTAGATTCTTGGCATAGCTAAAGAATGCCTTGTGGTTATTTTTTGGAGTCCTTGGCAATTTTCCTTTTGAAGCTTGCCTTTGATTATTTTATGAGGGATTGTAGTTTCTTGCTGATACTGATCAGGGATGTCTTCCCTTCTTGGGATTTTACTCTCTTCTGTACTAGTTTCCTCCTTCTATTGTATAGCTTGTTTATGGCAGGGGTCCACCAGACTGGTTTCCTTTTCTTGGGGGAGTGAGTCTTGGTTTTGCTTGGGATAGCACGATCCATGCATTCTTGTAGGTGCCCATAGAGAATGCATTAGTAAAGGATTTTGCAGCTTGGACAGCATTATCCTTTAGCATGTGGGCTTTGAAACTTTCCACCTCGGTCTTAAGTAATGTGAAGTTTGCATTTGAAAAGTTTTTCACGGTGGTTTCCTTGTCCGGGGGTGGGGGCGGAATGTGGATATCCAAAGTAATTTGTTTATGGTCAGATCTAACCAGTGAGGGGTTGACCCCCGGTGTGGAACACAGGTCGCCCATGTTGGTGATGACCAGGTCCAATATGTTGTCACTTCTGGTGGGAGTGTTGACCAGTTGATCTAGGGTGTTTGAGTTTATAAATTCTAGGAAATGTTGGGCAAGAGAGTTAGTACTTGAGTAGTTCTCCCAGTTAATGTTTGGGTATTTGAAATTACCCAATATTAGGGTGTTTGGTAGGACCTTTATGTTTCCCAGTGTTTCCCGAAATGCGGAATGGGGGTCTTGGGACATGGTGGGTGATCTGTAGCAAGCTACAATTTGAATTGCAGTTTTTCCCATTGTTAGTTGCACATGGATAATCTCTGAAGCATTGTGCTGTGCCAATAACCTGGAGGTGTGGTTATCCTTGATGAATATGGATACATCCCCGCCTTTTGTATTTCGGTCCGGGTTCTGTGGCTGAAATGTATGGTACGAGTTGTAGCCTGGTAGTGCTGGGGTGCTACCTGGAGCCTTAAACCAGGTTTCTGTTACTGCACATATATTGATTTTCTCCATATTGAGGAGTGCCTCGAGTGCTTGCATTTTCAGGTTTAGACTTCTGGCATTGAGTAGCATTACCCTCAGTTTTTTGTTAATTGTGCTATTTACGGTGGTCGGTTTGTCTTTTGAGCCTTGCCTAAAAAAGGCACTATGGGGGTGGCAAGAGCCTTGGCCAGTATTCAAAAGCCCAAGGTTGACAGGTGCAAGCTGTCTCTAGCGAAGCAGCGTGGCTTGTTGAGCATGTCATCCCAGGTGGATGGACACTGGATCCCCTTTGAGTGACACCAGAAACTTAGCCAGTTGTTGAAATTGATGATTTTTTTCTTTATACCATGGTATTATTCCTGGTGAGGGCTGGATGCTACTCAGGGCCAGGGTCATACTGGCCTTGGCTACGTGATCAGAGAGCTCCTCCATGTCTCTTTTCATGTAGTCCGGAGAGGTACGGCTCAGGTCATTTACACCAACAGGGACACTGATAGTCGTATTTGTACTTATTCTGTAGTGACCTGAGTGCTTGTGTTATGTGGTGGATCATGGCACTCGACAGGCAGCTAGCAGTAACCTTCTCCTTATTCAGCCTAGTGAGTGGGACGTCAGTGTGCCTGACTATAGAGTCACCTATTACTAGTATGTTGGGTATGTTATTTTGCCTTGAGGGCTGTGATTGCGTAGCACACTGGTTTTGTGAAGTATGTGTTTCATGGTTTGTGTTGTGGGGTGGAGGTTGCTCTGATGTCTGCTTTGGAGGTTTCTTTTGCTTTTGCAGATTTTTATTTAGAGCCTCCGAGTATGTTTTCATGTATTTATGTGTGTTTTTTACCGGTGCTGGTTTAATGGGTCTATGTGAGACTGGTGGTGTGATGCAAGTATTTCCCTTTTCCTCTTGACTGTCTGATCCAGTCTTGGGTTGAGAGAGCTTAGCTTCCAGTTTGGCTGTATAATTGTATCTCTCGCATGTATTAGTGTTTGGTGGTAGGAGGAGAGGGTTGTCTGTGTACATGAGGCAGTTGTAACATTGCTTCAAAATGCCCAGATTCATCAGTTGGACTGGAGAGTACACCTGAAACTGCCATTTGGACATGTGTGGATAGGTACAGTGAACTGTTTTACTGAATGGCTGGTAAGGTCAAATAGAGAGCCTTCTCCTTCTGTACAGTATAGGGGGGTCTAGTGCTAGGGTTTATAAGTGCTTGCTATGAGTTTTGCGCAAGTGCCAGGCTGAGAAATGAATGGCTTGAGTGCTTAAGTTGAAAGTTTGCCTAATTCCAAGGGAAAAATTGAAGAGGAGACTTTGTGGAGCCGGGAATAGTTATACCCTAGCTAACCGGTGCTGCCCAGTGTGCAAAACAGGGCAAATGCAGTTTTTATAACAGGGAAACGAATGAGAGAGAAATTAGCCCAAAATGGCCAATAAGCTATTAATTTCTAGGCTGAAACCACTCCTCCAAGGACAGATAGGCTGCTCAAAGCTCCCCTCTCTCACAGGTGAACAGAGAAGCTTCCTTCTATCCAAGTAAGGTATGGGCAAACACAGAGATTTGTAACACAGCCCTGAATTCAGCACTAACCTGAAAACTGGACTATACTAGCTTAGAAAGGTGGGAAACAAGTATATTTTCTTTTTTTTTCCAGAAAATAAAGCAGATACAATTAAAAAAAACACTTTAAATGCACAGAAAAGGATACTTATTGTTATATATCTCAGATCAGAGTTGTAGTCATTGCCCCTAGTAATAAAGTAGGAAGAAACACAAATACAGTAAAAGCAGATGAATAAAGTGCACATTTTTTTTGTTAGGCTCTTCCTTACTCTCTCCTTGCACTTAACTAAGTGGGTTGGCCTTCTCAAATCTTCTCTCTGTATTAAGTAGAGTGAACGCTAGACTCAGAATATGATTTCACTGTACTCGGTTAAGTGAGCAAATGAGATGGATTCGGGAGGAGTGTTCAAATACAGACTTGCAGGAGGGGCGGGCAATTCCAGAGCCACCAAAACTAACACCAACACAAGAACAGGGAGGATGGGGAACTAACTGCAGAGAGACACACAACACACTATATTCAGTGAAACACACAATCAGGTAACAGAAAAAATGAAATACAGTACTTTTAAAACTGCAAGTTTTAGGTTAAGGAAAGAAATTCAGTGTTTTTCAGGTTTAGTTTTCTTTGCATTCTTTCAACACACCAGCTTTGCTGACCAAGACAGCACAGTAGTAACCATTTAAGAAATAATTCAGTTAAGTCAGTGTCCCGAGAAGATATAGGGGTTATAGATAGATGCTTCTTTGATGCATTTAGAGCATTTTCCAACATTTTAATCCAATGGTGGCCCAAATAACAGTCATGAGTAAGAAAATAATTTCAGTATTTTTTTTTCTTTCAAGGAAGATCTGATGCCCCACCACTGGCCCAGTTATCAAGGAGCCTCAATCCTCACCACTGGCAACAAAGGGGGATGTACACACTGGGAGGATGACAGGTACACACACAGTATTTCCAGATGCAGCTCTCTGCGGCAAGTCCAATTTCCCTTAAGAGTAGACAGAGACCACAGTCAGTCTGGGGCTGGTTTCTGTCTCCCTCTCCACATTCCCAGCAAGACTCCCCACTGACACAGCAATAGAGTTGAGATCTCAGCTGAGTGACCAAGCCAAGGCCCCCCAGCACCCTTTCTGTCCAACCAGTGCTTCATGTCCCTGCCCAAGTAGCTGACCCACACACTCTTTGATTTACATACACACACACACACACACACACACACACACACACGCACACACACACACACACACACACACACTTTGAGAGGTTTGATTTACATGCACACACACATACGCACACGCCTGTGAAAGGCTGGCACAGGTTTACTAGCTATGACCCTTCTGCCCAGACTATAAGGTAGTTATTACTGCCACCAGCCACTCCGTATCAGCTACTTTAAGGCCCTTAACAAAGGGTGTCCAATCTTACTGTGTAATATTAATACAAATGGTAGTTTGACCAAGAGCAAGGCTATTAGTAGTGCCCTACAGTGTCACCAGATAAATATGCAAGTACTCTCAAAACTTAAATATGTCTCACAAAGATCAGTCACAATGATAAGTTTAAATATAATTAATAATAAATAGTAAAAGAACAAGAAATACTCAGCAGACAATCACAGTTACATCAGAGTTCAAAATTACAGGAAATATTTAAAACAACATTGCAAAACAGTCTCAAATTAATAAAGTAAAACATCTAAATTAAGCTCGGCTATATTCCCGACTATATCTAAAATAAATTACTGTACTCTAGTTAACTTACAGAACAAGGCAAGTGTGGTGAATGGATCTTCTTGTCAGGTCAAAGACAAAATACAGAATTGCCTCTCTCTCTCATTGACTTCTTAAATGAATATCTCAAATATTACTGCTGGGTTAGCTTGCAGGATGACATCACTTCTTGTCATCTGACTTTAGTTCCCAAGCTAAACCCCCCGTTGCTAGAATCTGGCAGCCTTCAGCATCTACCTGTGAAAAATACATCACCCTAATTTCTTTGCAGCTGCTGGAAGACATAAAACAATAAAACACTTACAAGTCAATGGAGAAGGCTCCCTAGTTTTAAATATCCTGTCTCCTTGCTGCATTTAAACCATCTTTTATGGCACAATTATAAAATAATTTCATTTCAACTATTTTTCTGAAGTTTTGCAAGTTAACTGTCTATGTTCCAGTTTCCACTGTTAAAATATATACATTTACACAGTTACAACAGTATATATACATTTCTGTTCTTCCCAGTAGGGTACAATGTAGATACATGTTTAAGCTCAGTACTTTACAAACCATTTCTTGTTTGATATACAGACAACATATAGTTCTAATACATTTGTAACACAAGCATATAAATTATGTTGATATTCACGAATGACATGATTATTTACTGCCAGCCCAGCAAGCTGCAATTTTGTATCTCCTTTTGTCACAGAAGACATAAGTTATGCCCAAGGTTTAATGTTCAAAGCTGACAAAAATAGTAGCTCACAATAAACTAACAAGTAAATTGTTGTGAGGGGTACACATGCCCTTTCTGTGAATACTGCCTGCCTCCATAACTTCCCCAAAAAGTAATTCACTGCCTATGTATCCCTCTGATGTTAGACTGTGGCAAAAGCAGAGGATGCAACAGTCATGCATTTCAAGTGACTGCTGATTAGCATATACATAGCCTCCTTACTAATCACTTCTCACCCGTAACTCCCCAAGGCAGACACCTGTATACTCGCTTGATGTATGATTGCAGGAAAGTGAAAAAATAATGACAGTAATGTATTCTATTTAGTTGCTCCTAGACATTACACTGCCCCTGTCCAAGCTATATTAACTGTCTTTGTACACCTTTGGGGTTTGTGAGAAAATTAAAAGAAACAATGACTGCACTGTCACCTGCCCAAACACAAGCTCTAGTGATCTCCTGTGGACATCTGATGAAGATGAAAGATGTAATAACCAAATGGCAAATAGCACTACATTGTGCAACACTGGTACTGCCACACCAGATCAGTGACTGTTTGTCAGTCGTCAAACAGCAGCAGGGGTAAGTCACTTTTATTTACCTCACCGAAGAGTAATGCATAGCTGTCATTTTCCCCTGATTTCACAGACTTTCCCTGATTTTTGCCTCATAATTTTGATCTGTCCTTTGTAAAAAGTTTGATATACTGGTAAGCCATTCAGGATTACAGACCGTCAATAAATCCAGTCAGGGATTTACACTTCTTATTATCCAAAAAATCATGTTGATGCAAAAAGTGTTATGCGGTTAACTTTTTAAATGCTTTAGAATAATATTTAAAATGTGTTCCTGACTTTAAGTGTTTATTTTGCTATAATTTTTGACATTGTGCTATATTCTTCAACAAAGAAGATGAGTTACAGTATCTGGTGTTCTGCCAGTATTTATAAAACTCCCTGAAAGAGAAAACCATCTCTGAAGATTGGAAACATCATCTCTTCTTAAAATCCAAGGTTTGCACTGAGATGAGTCCCTCTGGGCTGCTGATCTGTAGCTCAGTTCATTATCAGCTTTATCCTAACAGGGTCGTATTGCACTGAGATGACTCCCTCTGGGCTGCTGATCTGTAGTTCGTTATCAGCTTTATCCTAACAGGGTCGTATTGCACTGCGATGACTCCCTCTGGGCTGCTGATCTGTAGGTTCATTATCAGCTTTATCCTAACAGGGTCGTATTGCACTGAGATGAGTCCCTCCGGTTTGCTGATCTGTAGGTTCATTATCAGCTTTATCCTAACAGGGTCGTATTGCACTGAGATGAGTCCCTCAGGGCTGCTGATCTGTAGATTCATTACCAGCTTTATCCTAACAGGGTCATATTGCACTGAGATGAGTCCCTCTGGGCTGCTGATCTGTAGCTCAGTTCATTATCAGCTTTATCCTAACAGGGTCGTATTGCACTGAGATGATTCCCTCTGGGCTGCTGATCTGTAGATCAGTTCATTATCAGCTTTATCCTAACAGGGCCATATTGCACTGAGATGAGTCCCTCTGGGCTGCTGATCTGTAGGTTCATTATCAGCTTTATCCTAACAGGGTTGTATTGTACTGAGTTCAGTCCCTCTGGGCTGCTGATCTGTAGGTTCATTATCAGCTTTATCCCAACAGGTTGACATCACAGCCTGTTCACGTTAAAGGGTATAATCAGAAAATTAATTGATTATTTTCTCTTGACTCTCCCCAACCAACAGCAGATTTTGTGGACCCCCCCCCACCACATTCAAGGATGATTACTAGGGCCTCCTTGCAGCCACAGGTATTGCAGGTACATAAAGCTGGTGATGATGCTAGTTTTAGTGGAGAGAATGTCCACCAGCAAGGTTTAATTAAGCCAGGGGCACTATGTCAGTGGTAAACTTTTCAATGGAATTGTGAAGCCTGTAACTTGATAAAACACCGTTACTATAACTATCCGGTACATAACACTAAGTGAGGTGGTGTTTTATGTCAAGGGCTTCATATGCGAATGCATAACAGTTGCCTAAGCCTTTTGTACTGAACACTTTGTACCTGTGTAAATAGTGTAATGTTCTGCTACTTAAACCCAACACCCCTTCTGCCTGGGTGATAATTTACTATTTCAGTTAGTTTTTACAGCACTTCTCTCTCAGTCCCCTTTCAGAGACCTTAACATAATAATTCTGTTTGTCTCCATCTTTTCATTTAGTGACCACTGTCCCTGCGAATGGGTTCTCTCTCAGTCCCCTTTCAGAGCTGTTAACATAATAATTCTGTTTGTCTCCATCTTTTCAATTAGTGACCACTGTCCCTGCGAATGGGTTCTCTCTCAGTCCCCTTTCAGAGACCTTAACGTAATAATTCTGTTTGTCTCCATCTTTTCATTTAGTGAAGACTGTCCCTGCAAACGGGCTCTCTCTCAGTCCCATTTCAGAGACCTTAATGTAATAATTCTGTTTGTCTCCATCTTTTCATTTAGTGACCACTGTCCCTGCGAACGGGTTCTCTCTCAGTCCCCTTTCAGAGACCTTAATGTAGTAATTCTGTCTCCATCTTTTCAATTAGTGACCACTGTCCCTGCAAACGGGTTCTCTCTCAGTCCCCTTTCAGAGACCATAACATAATAATTCTGTTTGTCTCCATCTTTTCATTTAGTGACCACTGTCCCTGTGAGCAGGTTCTCTCTCAGTCCCCTTTCAGAGACCTTAACGTAATAATTCTGTCTCCATCTTTTCATTTAGTGACCACTGTCCCTGTGAACGGGTTCTCTCTCAGTCCCCTTGCAGAGACCTTAATGTAATAATTCTGTTTGTCTCCATCTTTTCATTTAGTGACCACTGTCCCTGTGAACGGGTTCTCTCTCAGTCCCCTTTCAGAGACCTTAACGTAATAATTCAGTTTGTCTCCATCTTTTCATTTAGTGACCAGTGTCCCTGCTAACGGGTTCTCTCTCAGTCCCCTTTCAGAGACCTTAACGTAATAATTCTGTTTGTCAACATCTTTTCATTTAGTGACCACTGTCCCTGCGAACAGGTTCTCTCTCAGTCCCCTTTCAGAGACCTTAACATAGTAATTCTGTTTGTCTCCATCTTTTCATTTAGTGACCACTGTCCCTGCGAATGGGTACTCTCTCAGTCCCCTTTCAGAGACCTTAACATAGTAATTCTGTTTGTCTCCATCTTTTCATTTAGTGACCACTGTCCCTGCGAACGTGTGCTCCCTCAGTCCCCTTTCAGAGACCTTAACGTAATAATTCTGTTTGTCTCCATCTTTTCATTTAGTGACCACTGTCCCTGCGAACACGTTCCCTCTGAGTCCCCTTTCAGAGGCATTAACATAATAATTCTGTTTGCCTCCATCTTTTCCTTTAGTGTCCACTGTCCCTGTGAAGGAGTTCTCTCTCAGAACCCTTTCAGAGACCTTAATGTAATAATTCCATTTGTCTCCATCTTTTCATTTAGTGACCACTGTCCCTGCGAAAGGGTTCTCTCTCAGTCCCCTTTCAGAGACCTTAATGTAATAATTCTGTTTGTCTCCATCTTTTCATTTAGTGACCACTGTCCCTGCGAACGGGTTCTCTCTCAGTCCCCTTTCAGAGACCTTAATGTAATAATTCTGTTTGTCTCCATCTTTTCATTTAGTGACCACTGTCCCTGCGAACGGGTTCTCTCTCAGTCCCCTTTCAGAGACCTTAATGTAATAATTCTGTTTGTCTCCATCTTTTCATTTAGTGACCACTGTCCCTGCGAACGGGTTCTCTCTCAGTCCCCTTTCAGAGACCTTAATGTAATAATTCTGTTTGTCTCCATCTTTTCATTTAGTGACCACTGTCCCTGCGAACGGGTTCTCTCTCAGTCCCCTTTCAGAGACCTTAATGTAATAATTCTGTTTGTGTCCATCTTTTAATTTAGTGACCACTGTCCCTGCGAACGGGTTCTCTCTCAGTCCCCTTTCAGAGACCTTAACGTAATAATTCTGTTTGTCTCCATCTTTTCATTTAGTGACCACTGTCCCTGCGAACAGGTTCTCTCTCAGTCCCCTTTCAGAGACCTTAATGTAATAATTCTGTTTGTCTCCATCTTTTCATTAATGACCACTGTCCCTGCAAACGGGTTCTCTCTCATTCCCCTTTCAGAGACCTTAACGTAATAATTCTGTCTCCATCTTTTCATTTAGTGACCACTGTCCCTGTGAATGGGTTCTCTCTCATTCCCCTTTCAGAGACCTTAACGTAATAATTCTTTGTCTCCATCTTTTCATTTAGTGACCACTGTCCCTGCGAACGGGTTCTCTCTCAGTCCCCTTTCAGAGACCTTAATGTAATAATTCTGTTTTCTCCATCTTTTCATTTAGTGACCATTGTCCCTGCGAACGGGTTCTCTCTCAGTCCCCTTTCAGAGACCTTAACTAATAATTCTGTTTGTCTCCATCTTTTCATTTAGTGACCACTGTCCCTGCGAACAGGTTCTCTCTCAGTTCCCTTTCAGAGACCTTAACATAATAATTCTGTTTGTCTCCATCTTTTCATTTAGTGACCACTGTCCCTGCGAATGGGTTCTCTCTCGGTCCCCTTTTAGAGACCTTAATGTAATAATTCTGTTTGTCTCCATCTTTTCATTTAGTGACCACCATCCCTGCGAATGGGTTCTCTTAGGTCCCCCACTTGCTGAATCCTTGGCCATTGGTCACATCTGCAGTGAAGAAACCAGCCACAAGGACTCAAGGGCTTTAAAAAGAAAATAAGTTACTGTAGGTGTCTAGCTATGTTTCCCTCTTAGCCTGCTACTGTAGAAAGTACCTGGTCTAAAGCAGAAATAACTGTCTATACCCAAGGCTGGGGACAGCAGCTGCTCCCCACTCCCATCAGCTGTAAATACATTCCCCAGTAAAACTTTTTATTTTTAGTTATCAGTAAACCAAGATAAAGCTCCAGGCGAAAAAAAGGTAACCCAGTAAATACACTGGAATTGCCCACTTGTAAAATAGAGGCAAAAAGCTACTTAAACTGCCACTTTTTGTCTGGTCCAAACTAGCTATCTACCCAGAAAGGACACAGCTGAAATCAAGTCTATAGATTGTTTTTCCCTACTAGATTCTAATAACTCCTAACAATTTGTTTAGTTAGACACTTACCCTGCAATCTTTAGCCTGGGGAGGGGATGGTTTAGCCCGCTCTGTTCGCTATGCTCACTTTGCTCCCCTCCCTGCCCCCTATTTCCACCAGTCTCCAGTACCTCTACATTTATTCTTAGCCTTAACCCCGCCCCTAATTACCACCAATTAGGTTACACTACTAGTCACCCCTCCCCCTACATCCATCACAGTTATGCTATTACCTAATATAATAACAATCCTAACCTGTATAATTCTAACTCACATTACATCCTACCAAGGCTCCACAGTCACATGCCCCAACAACTTCCACTGTACTCTCTCAACACCCTCCCTCAAAAATTTACACTATAACTGCACAACCCCTGCCACCAAAATCATCCTCCCAATACACACACTCCATTACCAAACACCTAACACACTCAAAAATAAAATATCCCTAAGATACCATAAACAATTTACTATGTATATAAAACATATCCTAATCACCCTCTATAAACTAGCCCTCGCTGGAGACATCCATCCAAACCCTGGTCCTCCCAAATCCAACCCTTGTCCAAGCAACCCCCCCACAACTCAACTCCTAGCCAACAAAAAAACAACAGACCTACTTATAATGTCCCTAAACATCAGAAGCATATGTAATAAAATCCAAGAACTACATGCCAGCATAAGCATATATTCCCCAGATATTCTCTTCCTAACTGAAACCTGGCTCAAACCTCACATCAAAAGTGAGGAAATACTTCCACCTGAATACAACATCCTTTGCATAGACATATTGTCCAAAAAAGGAGATGGTGTAGCATTGATATTTAAGCAACACCTCACTATTTAAATCCTGAACACATCTTCTTCTCACCACAACACTGAAGAAATCCTTTATGCCAATCTCAAACTAAACCCAAACAAAACAATCAATATCATAGGATACTATTTCCCACCAGGGCAAAATATTATACCCCCAGAAAATCTCTTGAGCTGGGCTACTCTATCTCTACCCCAGGAAACCATCATTCACGATGACTTTAAGATCAACTGGCTATCCTTTAATAACAGTCTCCCAACCATTCACCTTAATCTCCATGGGTTCACTCAACTCATTCAATCCCCTACCCGAATCAACAAAAACCCTAACAATCATACCTTACTTGACTGGATCCTAGTCAACAAAGCCCCTCACTCTTACCTAGCAGGCTGCTTACCTGACAGTCTTAGTGACCCCTCCCCCCACTTTCCTAATTCGGCACCACAAACAGTCTGAAGCCCATTATCCACAGCCAAATATGGAACAAGTCCAACTTCAACCCCAACTCCTTCATCTCCTCCCTACAAAAAATGAACTGGTCACCACTAAAATACCTCAACCTAGATGAGGCTGTCCACTTCTTCAACACTACCTTCCTCTCCATCCTAAACACCCATGCTTCTGTAAGAAATGCCAAAGTCAGATCCAGGTGTGCCCCATGGTTACAAAAGACCACCAGCACCCTAATGAAATCCAGAGACAAGGCCTGGGAGCACTGGCGACTAACAAAAAATAACTCAGATAGGCAATCATTCCTTAAACTGCACAATAAAGCCAAAAAGCAAATAAAATTAGACAAATCCCACTACTATAAATCCACTCTAAACTCTACCAACCACAACCATATGCAATTCTGGTCCACTATTAACACTATTCTCCACCCAGGGAAGGTTGACACCCCCAGCCGTCCATACCCCCCCCCCAGCAGTATTGCTGAATCCTTCAACAAACTACTGAAACTGTAACATCTCTAAACAAACAACACTTCCCTACAACAGCCCCCCAACTCCTAACCCTAAACCCCCCACTCCTCTTTTCTTCTTCAACTCAGTACCTACCTCCAACATAAAAAGACTATTGTCAAAACTTAAACCCATCAAACTCGCAGCTGACAACCTCCCCTCTGAATACTTGAAAATTGCAGCTGATACACTAGCCTACCTAAGTTCAATTCTAGTAAACCGTTCCATAACAGAAGGCTATGTTTCCTCGATATGGAAAATATCCCACATCGTTACCCTCCCCAATTACCACCCCATTGCTATCCTCTCCCCTCTCTCCAAGATACAACATGGTTTCAGGCCATATCAGAGCACTACCTCCACTCTGCTCTCCTTCACCAACACTATACTTCATCACAAAAACAATGGCCTCTTCTCCACTGTCATATTTCTAGATCTCTCAAAGGCCTTTGACATGGAATTTCATGAGCTACTACTCTCTACACTCCCCAACATCTCCTTCTCACAACCAGCCTGCAACTGGTTTCAAAGCTATCTACATGGATGCCAGCAATCAGTAATCTGGGACGATAACCTATCACCTCACCTCCCAGTTTCTCTCAGAGTTCCCCAAGGGTCTATCCTTGGCCCTCTGCTATTCTCACTTTTCACTAACAACCTACATACTGCCACCACACAAGCATCTCTTATACAGTACACAGATGACTGTACTCTACCAGAACTACAACAAATCACACAGGAATCATTCTCTTCTGCAGAAAGCTGGCTATCCAATGCTCAGCTCCTACTCAACCCAAGTAAGACAAAACTTCTCCTGTTCCAACCTTCCAAAACCATCCAAAACAGCCCCCACTTCAACATTCTCACCAAAGACAATACCATCATCTCTCCATCAGAACACACAAAATTACTCGGTGTGGAAATAGACAACAAACTTAGATTTGACACCCACATATCTCTCACAATAAAAAAAGTTCACAAGAAACTTGGTGCATTATATCGAAGCCGCCAATTCCTAACCAAGGCGGCTAGAATCTCCATAGCCAATTCCCAGCTAATCTCCACCCTACTCTATGCATCCCCCATACTTACCAACCTTAAAACAGACAGACCTACACAAGCTGGATGCTTGTTACAACAAAATTGCTAAATTTGCCACTGGAACCTCCTACCACAGCCATCATTGTATCTCCCTTAAAGAACTAAACTGGCTAGAACTCCCACAACTCCTTCACTTTAATCAACTCACCCTCGCTTATAAACTTATTAACCACCCCCCTTAACATCCCTTCCCTTTAAACACTTCTCCAACCCTATCATCCCACTAGGAACCTAAGATCAATCAACAAAAATCAACTCACTGTTATCAAACCCAAAACCTCAGCAGGAGAAGCCATATTTTCATGTATCATATCTAAACTTTGGAACAATCTTCCACCCTCTATAACTACTCTACCTTCCAGCAGCCTTTTCAAGACTGCGCTCAAATTCCACTTAAATTTGCACTGGCTTTGTCCTTGTTCTAATCCAGACTAACACCCCCACCCTTACCTTCCCCCCCACCTAGACTCTTAACCCAACTATACTACCACCACTACTAACCACAGCCAGACATAGCTAGTTGTCTTTACATACTTCAACATCTTGTCTGACAACATCGTTACTAATATAAATGACAAGAAACTATCCTAACTTGCAACATTTGCTGTATATACTGTTGATAATCAGTATCTTGTTATTGTATTAAAGCCAACAACCTGTAATGTTGTTTACTATTGCTGCAACTTTGTATCTCTTTTTATCATGTACATGATGTTCATAGGTAGGTACTAGGCTATCTGCCTGAAGGCATTTATAAGCCTAGCCGGAATGTGTTGGCTTTCGCTGCCCCCTTAGATTAGTTCCCTGTACCTCTGTCCAGCAGAGCCTTTGAAGTGATTCCTGGGGTAAACTTTCTGTTTCCCATCCACTCGTCAATGTTTCTCTTGAAGAGGGTTAGTAAGGAGCTCTGCCTAATGTAGATTGGAATCTTGTTCCAGAGCATGAGAAGTCTCTGGGACAGGAATCTATCCCTCCAGCACGTCCTATTTATTATTGTGGTGAGGTTGAGATCCCTAGAGCGTGTGGCTCACGGGGATATGGTTTTCTTTAGGTGGAGCATGTCCATCAATTCTGGGTTGGACATAGCCTTGTATGTCAGGCAGAGATCACCTCTGAATAGGCGGTATGCAACCGAGTACAGCTGGAGTTTCTTCAGTCGAGCTACATAGGGCATCTGCTTGAGGCCAGTGATCCTCTTGGTGAGGTATTTCTGTGGTCTTTCCAGTTGTTGCAGGTGTCTTGTAAGGTACATCCCAAATGGGGCATTGTACTCTATGATGGATCTGATGAGTGATGCATAGAGGGGCCCAATGACCTCTCTTGATCTGGATGCAAACCATTTTGTGATTAGGTGGGCCACATAGAAGGATTTTCTAACCACTTTGGCAATGTGATTATCAAAGGAGAGATTGCTATCTACTTGGGTCCCCAGATCCCTTATTATGTCTTCCGTATTTAGGGGGCTACCACCTATGTGGTAGTTTGTGGGTACTTTGTTTTTTCCAAAGGGGTTGACTATGCCCTTTCTGGAATTTAGCTTGAGGCCATGGTTTTGACACCAGGTATCTGTCTCAGTGAGACCCTTTTGGAGGATGTTTGTGTCAGCTGGAGAGTCAATTATAGCCCCTAGTTTGCAGTCGTCTGCGAACTTGGTCAGCCATAGTCCTCCTGTGCTTGCCTGTACCTCTGAGAAGTATATGCTGAACAGGAGGGGTCCTAGGACTGAGCCCTGGGGAATGCCACTTGTAACCAGTTTAGAGTCAGACCTAGCTCCCGCAACTCTTACCATGTGGGTTCTGTCCATGAGCCAGTTGGCAACCCATCTCGTGACGTATGGGTTTATGTTCAGGCTGGTGAGCTTGTCTGTAATACTTGAGTGGGGAATGGTGTTGAAGGCCTTTGCTGGGTCTAGGTAGGCTGTGTGGACCACCTTTCCCTTGTCTATAGCCTTGGTAACTGTCTCAAAGAAGTCCACCAGGTTTAGGAGGCATGATCTACCCTTAAAGTTGAACTGGGTAGGGTCCAGTGTTTGGAGGTTTCCTATGTCTCTGTTAATGAGATCCATGATGATGCACTCCATAGCTTTGCAGACCAAGCTGGTCAGACTTATAGGGTGATAGTTCTCAGGGTCCATTATGGCTCCACCTTTGTGGAGTGGAAAAACCATTGCTGTGCACCACTCTATGGGTATGTAGCCTGTGGAGAGGCTGAGTTTGAACAGTGTGTTTAGGTGAGGGGTTAGTTCATCTTTGAGCTTGTGTAGGGTGCAGCCTGGGATACCATCCGGTCCCATTGATGCTGTGTTTTTGGCTTTGGAGAGGGCTGTTTTAACCTGAGTGTCTGTGATTTCATGGGCACTATATTCTTCTGGTATAGTTATGGGCCCTTTTGGGGGTGAGAGGGGGGTGAAGTTTGCACTGAAACTGTCTGCCAGGATGTTGGCTATATCGGTCAGTTCAGTGTATTTTGTGCCATTCTGCACTAGCTCTGAGCAGATCTGAAAATTGCCACTTAGATTCTTGACATAGCTAAAGAATGCCTTGTGGTTATCTTTGGAGTCCATGGCAATTTTTCTTTCAAGGCTAGCCTTGGATGATTTTATGAGGGAATGTAGTTTCTTGCTGATACTGATCAGGGATGTCTTCCCTTCTTGGGATTTTATTCTTTTCTGTACTAGTTTCTTCCTTCTATTGTGTGGCTTGTTTATGGCAGGGCTTCACCAGACTGGTTTCCTTTTCTTGGAGGAGTGAGTCTTGGTTTTGTTTGGGATAGCACGATCCATGCATTCTTGTAGGTGCCCGTAGAGTTTATTAGTAAAAGATTTTGCAGCTTGGACAGCGTTATCTTTAGTATGGGGGCTTTGAAACTTCCCACCTCAGTCTTAAGTAATGTAAAGTTTGCTTTTGAAAAGTTTTTCACGGTGGTTTCTTTGACCGGGGGTGGTGGCAGAATGTGGATATCCAGAGTGATTAGTTTATGGTCAGATCTAACCAGTAAGGGGTTGACCTCCGGTGTGGAACACTGGTCGCCCATGTTGGTGATGACCAGGTCCAATATGTTGTCATCTCTGGTGGAGGTGTTGACCAGTTGATCCAGGGCATTTGAGTTTATAAATTCTAGGAAATGTTGGGCAAGAGAGTTTGTACTTGAGTAGTTCTCCCAGTTAATGTTTGGGTAATTGAAAGCACCCAATATCAGGGTGTTTGATAGGACCTTTATGTTTCCCAGTGTTTCCAGGAATGCGGAGTGGGGATCCTGGGACATGGTGGGTGATCTGTAGCAAGGTATAATTTGAATAGCAGTTTTGTCTGTTGTTAGTTGCACGAGGATGACCTCTGAAGCATCGTGCTGTGCCACTAAACTGGAGGTGTGGATATCTTTGATGAATATGGATACTCCCCCGCCATTTGTATTTCGGTGAAGGTTTTGTGGCCGAAATGTATGGTATGAGTTGTAGCCTGGTAGTGCTGGGGTGCTCTCTGGAGCCTTAAACCAGGTTTCTGTTATTGCACATATATCAATTTTTTTTCCATACTGAGGAGTGCCTCAAGTGCATGCATTTTGAGGTTTAGACTTCTGGCATTGAGCAGCATTACCGTCAGTTTTTTGTTACTTGTGCTATTTACAGCGGTGGGTTTGTCTTTTGAGCCTTGCCTAAAAAAGGCAGTATGGGGGTGGAAAGAACCTTGGCCAGTATTCGAAAGCCTAAGAGTGACAGGTGCAAGCCATCTCTAGTGAAGCAGTGTGGCTTGTCGAGCATGTCATCTCAGGCTGACAGACACTGGATCCCCTTTGAATGACACCAGAAGCTTAGCCAACTGTTGCAACTGATCATTTTTCTCTATACCGTGGTATCATTCTTGGTGAGGGCAGGATGCTACTCAGGGTCAGGGTCATACCAGCCTGGGCAATGTGATCAGAGATTTCCTCCATGTCTCTTTTCATGTAGTCCAGGAAGGTACGGCTTAAGTCATTCAGACCAACATGGACAATGACAGAGTCTTATTTGTACTTGTTCTGGATTGACCTGAGTGCTTGTGTTATGTGGCAGATCCTGGCACCCGACAGGCAGCTAGCAGTAACCTTCTCCATATTCAGCCTAGTGAGTGGGACATCAGAGTGCCTGACTATAGAGTCACCTATTACTAGTGTGTTGGGTATGTTACTTTGCCTTAAGGACTGTGATTGTGTGGCACACTGGTTTTGTGAAGTATGTGTTTCATGGTTTGTGTTGGGGGATGGAGGTTGCTTGGATATCTGCTTTGGAGGGCTCTGTTGCTTTCGCAGATTTTTATTTAGAGCCTCCAAGTATGTTTTTGTGTATTAATGTGTGTTTTTTGCCAGTGCTGGTTTCATAGGTTTATGTAAGACTGGTGGTGTGATGCAAGTCATTCCCTTCTCCTCTTGACTGCCTGGTCCAGTCTTGGGTTGAGAGAGCTTAGCCTCCAGTTTGGCTGTATAATTGCATCTCTCGCATGTATTAGTGTTTGGTGGTAGGAGGACAGGGTTGTCTGTGTACATGAGGCAGTTGTAACATTGACTCAAAATGCCCAGATTCACCAGTTGGACTGGAGAGTACACCTGAAACTGCTCTTTGGACATGCCTGGATAGGTACAGTGAACTGTTTTACTGGATGGCTGGTAAAGTCGAATAGAGAGTCTTGTCCTTCTGTACAGGACAGGAGGGTCTAGTGTTAAGGTTTATTAGTGCTTGCTGGAGCTTTTCTCCCTGGGCATCCGCTGAAAAAGGACCTGCGTCCAGTCGGAATTTCCTGGTAAACAAATGTTAATAAATAAAATAAATAACCACAAATATCTTTCAGTTTTAAAGGAGATACAAGTAGGAGTTGTTACCCATGTGATTTATTAAGTATACATGATTGTTGTACTAGCCTTTGTTGATTTGACAGGCATGTTACAAAACTATCAAGGTAAGATAACTTGCTGTTCTTGGTTCACTGGTGCCTAAAGCCAACTGTGCATATTTGTTTTTGTTCCGACATGCTTTTAATAGTGTAGTTTTGTTTTTGCATTTATTATGCATCCTTTTCAGATACTAGCTTCTGTTTAACACTGACCACCACCGTGTATGCATTCTCTTTTTTTTAACTTTTCTTGATGTTTGCTGAATTCACATGTCCATTTCTAATTTTGTTCTTTTATCTCAGAATTTTTTGTCTTCACTAAACACTTATTTTTATTGTTAACTGTCACATCACTCGCTCTTCTTGGCCTGCATTTCGGACATTTCTTGCCAGCTTGCAAAAGTGAGGATTTTTCATGTTTATGTCAGCCTCAGATAATGTCTTCCTCCTTATCTTTGTTGGGAATAGTATTTGCATTGTTTGTTTTTAATTTATAAGTCTGAGTCAGTAAACTCTCAGTTCTGTACAGAGACTCATAGCCTAGTGTAGCACACATATGTGGACTCTTTCTTTTCCTGTATAATGCCTTTGTACATTTCACACTGTAATTTTCTAGGATGAATTTGCTAATCAAACTTTTTAGTGACATCACTGCTTTTATCTGGTGTTCCTGCCACAGTTTCATGCATTTGATGACCTTTTTCTTGTGTCTTAGGTCTATCTTGAGTAGCTATGCTAAGAACAGTGGTATAATTGTTAAATCTGGTTATGATATTTCCATTGTGGTCTATGTTGTGTGTATCATAGTCTCTTTCATCATTTACAAGGCTTTGAATATCCACTTATTTAAGTTTGATGACTGGGGAAGTCCACTGGGCCATAATGAGGCCGTTTTTAGTGGAGGCCGGGGGATAAAAGCTCCAAGAATTACAGTTACAATGATTAAATGTTGCAATAATGCACAACAGTATGTACAGAAGGTTTAAATGCAACATATTTACAAAGAATACACAATTGGTCATGAGATCATAGACTACATATAGACAATGGCTGCTAGCCCTTAGGAGCTAAGGTAGGGTGTTCATTTATAGGAAACCTAGACATTTTGTCAGAGATCTTAGCAAGGTCCTTTGTAAAACATACAGCTGCCAGAAGCAGTAGTTGTGATTTAATGAGAGTAGATTTCAATGGAGAGTAACAAGAGGGGTGGTTTATGTTGGAGCGTGACAGGGGCATGCCCATTTTGATGATAGATGAGAGAAAAGCTGTGATTTGAATTTCATATGATTAGGTAGGTTGCGCAGGTGATGGGGGAGAGAGTTCCACTGTTTAGCTAAGGGAAAACACTTTAGTAGTTGGCCGAGTGGTCGTGATGGCTTGGAGACCTGGAGGAGATTTTGGTTTAAGGATCTCAGTGAGCGGTTGGATATGTAGGTTTTTAAGGAAGTGGCGAGAGATGGGCAGTCTGCAGGTTTAAAGATTAGCTTGTGAGCAATGACAAGTTGTAGATAACTCAGCTAGATGGGTAGTTCGAGGCAATTGAGGGTGAGGAGGGAGTGACAGTGGTGGGATGAGTTCTTTGAATTGGTTGCAAATTTGAAGACTTTGTGGTAGCAGCATTCAAGTTTGGATCGTAGGCCAAGTTGCAGATTGGTGAGCAGAGGGGCACCGTACATAAGGGGAGGGGAGCAGGAAGGTGGATGCAAGGGTCTTGTCTAGAGGATGTGAGTATCAAACTTTAGTTAATCGTTAATGATGATGCCAACAAGCTTGGTACTGAGAACAATTTCAAGGGTGGAGTTGTTTAGGCTCTGTATTTTGAAGGAGGTTTCGTCAATAAAGGGTGTAAAAATCATTAGTTTTGTTTTGTTTGCATTTAGAGCTAGATGGCTGGACTTTTTCCATGAGTCAGTTTTTGAGAAGGCTAACTGCATTTTTGTTTGGAGACTGCAGGGGGAGAGAGCAGAGCAGATGATAGTCGAATCGTCTGCATATTGGATAACAGATGATTCTGGGATGGAGTGGTGAAAGTTGTCAATGAACAGGTTGAAGAGTAGAGGTCCAAGAGTGGAGCCTGAGGGACTCCTGTGGGTGTGAGTAGAAAGGGGGAGGTTGAGGTTTCCCATTACACAGCTTGTTGGCGGTTTGATAGGTATCTGGAAAACCAGGCAATGGTGGACGAAGAGAGATATAGGGTAGAGAGCTGGGATATGAGTAGGGTGTGGGAGATGGTGTCAAAGGCCTTTGACAGAGCTAGGAATAGTGCAGATATGAATTTGCCTGAGTCACATTCCAGGTTGATGATTTCTAGAAAAGAGAGCAGGGCAGTCATGGTACTGTGGCCAGGGCAGAGGCCGTGTTGGGTAGGGGATAGATTATTTTGGGTTAGGTGTGTCAGTTGTGCTTGCATGGTTTTCTCTAGTATTTTAGAGATGGAGGAAAGGATAGCGATAGGCCTGAAATTGGTGGTGTCTGTGTTTTTGCCACCTTTGTGGAGAGGGATGTAAGCATGATGCCAGACAGAAGGGATGAAAGATTCTTGTATGGATCTATCTATAAGAATAGAGATGGGATAGGCAATGCTATCTGCTGATTGTTTGAGGAAGGAGGGTGGAAGATTGTCAGGTGCATTGCAGCAGGGTTTGAATTTGAGAAGAAATCTTTTTATTGTGCTTGTGGTAATGGGTGTGAGGCAGAAAGGTGTGGAGGAAGGGAGGTTTTTGTGGTCCTGGTTCATATCGGGGGGGGGGCTGGGGATGGATGTTATGGGTGATAAGGAGGAAGATGGTTGGGCAATGCAGTTGGTAATAAAAGAGTTGAACTGGGTGACTGTATCAAGGTCGGAAAAGTTGGGCTTTGGGCAGGGGCAATCTTTATTACCAGGGTGCAGAATGGATGAGATTGAGTCCCAGAATTTTGTGGGATTTGTTGAGTGTAAGGACTGTAGTTTGGAGTAATGTGCCTTGCAGTCTTTATTTATTCGACTTTTTGTGGAGTATCGAAGCTGTTTAAACTCTAAGAGAGAGTTAGGATTTTTTTGTTTTTTCTATTCTTTCCTTTTTTTGTTTCTTAGCCGCATGGCTAGTTTAGTTTAGTTAGTTTAGTTTAGTTTCATTGGATAACAGTGGGCAGGGATTGGTTTTGACTCATTTGGTACTTGGGGGGGGGGGCTTGTTGGTTGATGAGGGTTAGGAATGAGTGGTTAAAATAGGATACAGCGCCATTTATAGGAAGAGTTTTCAGAGGGACCAGTCATTATGCCTTAGGCATTCTGAGAAGGTTAGGGGGTTGAAAGAGGAGAGGTTGCGGGTTTGGATGTAAAGGTGGTGTTTTTGTAGAGGAGATGGGAGGCGGTATGGTTCCAGCTTCGGTGCTAAGATTTGGGTGAGTATTAAGAATCCAGTCAATGATGGTTCCAGACGTACCATCTTTTATTTGGTCTGGTTGGAGAGTGGATTAGTTGGGATAAGTTGTATAGGTTTACTGTATGGGATGGAGCTTTGGAGTTAATATTGGTCCAGTTGATGTTGGTATCCCTGAGAATATAGGTTTAATTTTTTATGTTGGAGGAAAGCCAGGTGAGGATATTTTCAAGAGTATTGATGTTATCATCAGGGGGAATATAGAGGGCAGTGACACAAACTGATTTGTGGTTATCTATCTTTTAGTACACCTATAATAATTTCAGGGTTGGCAAAGGTTGGAACTTTATTATTTTAGGGAAATATGGTATGGTATGGCAGGACTTTGTCTTTGTGCACTGCCTCCATGTTGCAATTTCAACTTAATTTGTGTTTTCTAATATGTTGGTAAGCCTGTTTTCACAGTCTTTGGTTATCTTTAGTTAGCTGAAAGTTATTTTGCTTTCTTGCGTTAAGTTCAGTCCTGTTGCCTTGCTTTAAATTCAGTTATTTGTCCTTATGCACTTTTGATTTTTTTAGTGAAATGTGCATTTTTCATTTATTTATAGTAACTTCAAGACTGCACAGTAGTGGGGGGAGGAACCATTTCTACCTCATGGTTTAACAGTAACGTTTTACTGGGAAAAATGGAATTAACTGATTACACATTGCAAAACCTTTTTTTTCAATAAAATATTTTTCATCCAACAGAATGTCATATGTCTGTCTGTCATGGCAGGCCTGTACCTTCTGCACAGCTAGAGTCAAGCATAACAGTTTTGCAATCAGATATGCAAACATTATGGCTCACACACAGCGATTACCTGCCTGTTTATTGCATCTGGGAAAACATTTTAGGCTACTGCTGTAAACCTTTACCGTAAGAATTCAGCTTGCCAGCTTTGTGTTATAGCTTCCTTTGTCGCAACTTATTCCTCAAACATTTCTTATTATACAATAGGTACAGGCCATCTGACTAGTCAAAATGCAACCCAACCTTTGTCACAACATATTCCTCAAACATTTCTTATTATACAATAGGTACAGGCCATCTCACTAGTCAAAACACAACCCAACCTTTGTCGCAACATATTCCTCAAACATTTCTTATTATACAATAGGTACAGGCCATCTCACTAGTCAAAATACAACCCAAACTTTGTCGCAACATATTCCTCAAACATTTCTTATTATACAGTAGTGGGTTTTAATCACTATAAATTGCCATGCAGGGGTTCAGAGGTCATGGCAGTGACTCTGAAATTTTATTTAATTAACTATTTAATGCATTTATTAAAGGTTTTTATTAGCATTTAGTGCTCCATTCTCTGTGGAATTCAGGAGTGAAAACGTTCAGTTTTACAGCGCTTGTTACATAACAGTAAAGAATATTTAACATTGTGTAAATCAAAATGCATAGCACATTGGTACATTTCAGTCTTAAGTCTCTGATCATGTTTTCTTAGTGTATTTATATAATGTAACCAGTATCGATTGTTTTTTAGCCTAAGCTGATTACATCATCATTTTGTAGCATGTCTGTCATATTATACTGTTGAATGTTGTACGTACTTGTATTGTGGAGCTTTTCTCCGTGGGCCTCCGCTGAGAAGGTGCACAGTTATGCAGTTGGACTTTCCCCGTAAACAAACCCTAATAAATATTAGAGTCATAGTAAGAATATAAACTGTTTATACATCAAATTGTTGTTGCTACATGCATGAATATGTTACGCAAGGCATAGTTAAAAAGAATGATAAAGGAGCATTTACATAATGTTAGTCACTGTTTTACAGAAACAGAAAATCACCCTTTTCTGACAGACAACCATACAACTATCAGCAGAGCCATTTTACGTCACAGAGAATTCCACGCCCGCCAGTGTTCCTTCATGTTTATAAGATGGTAAAGTAGGGACATAAACACACCACAGAAGAAACTTCAGTCAAGAGAGTGCCAGGAAAGTTTGTGTCCAACCATATCTTCAGCAGCGTTTGATACTATCCCCCAAGAACTCCTAATTAATAAAGGATACGAGGGTAGTGTGACAGCAGTGAGGTCTGCAGTGGGAGTGATGGATGCGTTTAAGGTGGAGGTGGGATTACATCAAGGATCAGCTCTGAGCCCTTTCTTATTTGCAATGGTGATGGACAGGTTGACAGACGAGATCAGACAGGAGTCCCCATGGACTATGATGTTTGCAGATGACATTGTGATCTGTAGTGAGAATAGGAAACAGGTGGAGGAGACCCTGGAGAGATGGAGATATGCTCTAGAGAGAAGAGGAATGAAGGTCAGCAGGACTAAGACAGAATATATGTGTATGAATGAGAGGGAGGATAGAAGAATGGTGAGGATGCAAGGAGTAGAGGTGGCGAAGGTGGATGAGTTTAAATACTTGGGGTCAATAGTTCAGAGTAATGGTAAGTGTGGAAGAGAGGTGAAGAAGAGAGTGCAGGCAGGATGGAGTGGGTGGAGAAGAGTGTCAGGAGTGATTTGTGACAGACGAGTACCTGTAAGAGTGAAAGGGAAGGTCTACAAGAGGGTAGTGAGACCAGCTATGTTATATGGGTTGGAGACAGTGGCACTGACAAAAAGGCAGGAGTTTGAGCTGGATGTGGCAGAGTTAAAGATGTTAAGATTTGCACTGGGTGTGACGAGGGTGGACAGGATTAGGAATAAGTATATTAGAGGGTCAGCCCAGGTTGGAGTGTTTGGAGACAAAGGCAGAGAGGCAAGATTACGTTGGTTTGGACATGTGCTGAGGAGGGATGCTGAGTATATTGGGAAAAAGATGTTAAGGATAAAGCTACCAGGTAACAGGAAAAGAGGAAGGCCTAAGATAAGGTTTATGGATGTGGTGAGAGATGACATGCAGGTGGTTGGTGTGACAGAGCAAGATGCAGAGGACAGGAAGAAATGGAAACAGGTGATCCACTGTGACGACCCCTAATGGGAACAGCCGAAAGAAGATGATGATGACAGAGACAAATGGGAGTCATAATTGTCCATCAAATACCTTTTTGTGAAAGCTTGGTAAGATGAATATGAACTGCTGACTACAAAAATTAACCAGTACTATATCAAAATCTACAAAATTAAAAGTGCCAAAATGTTTTTGAGGATGGCTGCCCTCCCGTGGAAACATTATACCAACATCTCTAATCGGTTATGCTGCTTCAACATAAAAGGAAGTTTGCTTTAATTAGAATTTTCCTTTTCCCCTTACCCCAACTTAACCTATCCAAACACATCGTCTTCACTAATAATGGTAATAAACTGTCAGTCTTCCATTTCACTTCTGTACGACTGATTCATCAAACAACGAGACCCAAAAAATCATTAGTTAATTGCCAAATAGCTTAGAGTCATAATGGTTTATGAATCATTTGCAAGAAAGAAACGACAGGAAACTGCCAGATTGTGGTGACCTCAAGCTTGTAGTGCCTCAAGGCCTCTGTCCTTGGATACTTTTTGCCTGCTATAACATCAAATGTGTTGGGGAGGTGCTGCCCCCTCACTTATTACACTGGTACTCCAACCCTGGCTGCTCAGACTTTTCCAATGCATTCCGGCTGGAAAAGTGGATAACTGATAAATGCATACAAAGTGCCAGGAAGAGCAGTGATCTCTCTCTCTCTATATATATATATATATATATATTTATTTCACGTTTGTTAACTGGGTTAGTCCAACTGAGTTTGCAAACAATCCCATTTTCAGTGGAGACCCCGAGCGGAAAGAGCCCCAGCAAACATAATTTAAGCTAAAGTGACAATATACAAATATTAAATTGTAAAACAGAAAAGGTTATTAACTATTTGCATTGCATTGATAGTAAGCAGCCCATTTTCAGTGGAGACCCAAGGGGAAAGAGCCCCAGCAAACATAAGCAAAGATAAACATATAGGACAAAAACTATTAAAAATAACAATGCAAATACAAAATTGATTATAAAGAGAAAAACAAAAGAAAAAATTATGAACATTAAGGGTTGCACTGATAGCAGTGGTCTAAATTTACTACATATGAGAGTAAAAACAAAAAGATAATCGTTATTCAAAAGAAGGACAATGTGTAGACATTGATAGGAAGTGGGGAGGAGAGAGTGTGGAGAATGGGAGGGGGGAGAGGAAGGAGGGGGCTATAGTAGGACTATAGTAGTAGAGCTGAGGGTTTAGGAGGCTAGTTTAAGCAGAAGTTACTAACAGAGAAAGAAAGTTAGGAGAGGCAACAGGTTAAACAGTAGGACAGACTAAGACTGTGTGTGGTCAAGACAGGGGCATAACTTCAAGTATAGTAGGTGGGATTTAAGCTCCTTTTTAAAAGCGGGAAAGGAAAGGTTGGATCTAATATGGAGAGGGAGTTTGTTCCAGTTTAGTGAGACAGAGTGTTTGTAAAGTAGGTTGTCAATATTCCTTTTGTGTTTATAAACTGAGAGAAGATGCTGATCAGCACTCCGGAGAGGCTGGGGCGGGGGGGGGGGGGTAGGGAGTAACAAGGGAGGAGAGAGCAGGGCAAGCAGAGGGGTTGTTGAGTATGGAAAAGGTAGTGTGGAGATGTGATTGTATGAGAAGGTGCGGAAATTCCAGCCACTTAAGTTTGTTTACTGAGAGGCAGTGATGTAACGAGAGTGGTTGATTTAGAATAAATTTGACAATTTTGTTGTGCGTTTGTTCCACTTTCTGCACTGAGGTAGTTTGGGTATTGGTAAGGATGGGGGAAGTGTATAGAAGACTAGGTAAGAGAAATGCCTGCGTAAGAGTGCGTTTCGTGGCAGTAGTGAGGAATTTTTTGTTCCTATAAAGTAGTCCAAGTTTGTGGTGGGTTTTTTGATGTCCTGTTGTATGTACAAGTCAAATTTTAGTTGGTCATCAGTTACCCCAAGGAGTTTGGTGTGTGAGGCAGGGGAGATAGTGGTGCCATCTAGGGATGAAATAGAAAAGTTGGATTTAAGGCGAGAGAGAGTCTGATGTAAGAAGAGAAGGAGTTGAGTTTTCTTAGGGTTAAGGATTAGTGGATTGTGAGTCATTTTCAACAGAGATACAGGAATTCTGTTAGTGTGTGTAGTTCAGAGATAGTATTGGAGATAGATAAGAGAGTAGAGTCCTCTGCGTATTGTATTACAGATGAGAGACTGCAGGATGAATGTAGGTTATTGGTAAAAATGTCGAAAAGGAGCGGTCCAAGTATGGAGCCTTGGGGTACTCCTGTCTGAACAGCAAGGAAGGGTGAGAAAGCCTGCTGCCATTGAACAGCTTTTCTGCCAGTAAGGTAGGATTGGAACCAGCCAAGAGTAGAAGGAGAGAGGTTTAGGTCTGAGAGTTTAAGTAGGATGGGATGAGACAGTGTTGATGGCTTTAGAAAGGTCAAGGAATAGACAGGAGGTGAGGTTGTTGTCCCCAGTGTCTGCAACCTTTTCAGTAAAGGATAATGAGGCAGTTGGTACTGTGTTTAGGGCGGAAACCATGTTGTGAGGGGGCGAGGAGATTTTCATGATGGAGATAGGACAGTACATTTTTCAAGGATCTTAGAGATCGGTGAGAGAATAAATAGTGATTGTTCTATAGTTAGAGGGTTCAACAGAGTTGCCACCTTTGTGCAGAGGAGTGGTATAGAAGGCTTTCCATATTTCCAGTACAGTAGATTCCTGAATGGAGCTGTTGATTAAGATAGATAACAGGATATGCAGTAGAGTCAGCAGCAATTTTCAGAAATTGAGGGGGGGGGGAGTTATCAGTGGAGGGAGAGCATGGTTTTAGTTTAAGAAGCAGGGATTTGATGTATTTAGTAGAAACAGCTCGGAAGGTAAAAGGCTGAGAGACAGAGGAGCATAGAGGTTTAGGGGGAGGAGAGGGTGATACAGAAGAGTTGGGATGAGCAGAGTTACCAGAGGATAGGAGTTTAAAGACGCTGTCTATGAAGTGTTTGTTGAGTAAGTCTGCAGTTTCAGAGGGGGGAGTGATAGGGGAAAGGGTTAGGGTGGTAGGAGAACCAGTGTGGAGCAGGGAGTTGATAGTACTCCAAAATTGTTTGGGGTGATTTGAGTGAAAACTTTGAAATTTAGTGAAATATTTGCATTTATCCAATATAATAATTTTTTTTATATGACTTCTGAGTTGCTTATAACCTTGAAGAAAGGTGGGGGTTTTAGTGGTTTGCCATTTTTTCCATAGAGCATCTCTTTCATGCACCAAAGCAGGAGTAGCTTTGGAGAGCCAGGGTGCAAAATTAGATTTGGTTTTGATATTGCAAGTTTGAGCAAGAGAGTTTAGGACCTCAAGGAAAATGTGATTGAATTTAGTAACAGCATCATTGAGTGGGAGAGTTTTTAGGAAAGACCAGTTGATGGCAGAGAGTCTATAGTTAAAGGTTTTAGGGGAAAAGTTAGTCAGTTTCCTACAATCTCTGTAGAGATGGTGCTTAGAGAGAGGAGGAGAGTCCCTTAGGATAGAGATGGGAGAATGGTCACTAATAGAGTCAGGGAAGGTAGAGGGGTTACAATAGTTATTAGAAGAGTTGGTCAGGATCCAGTCAATTGTGGAACCAGTAGCATTTTTACTGTAGTGGGTAAGGGTAGTGATCAGTTGTGAGAATCCATACAGGTTTATGAAATGTTTGGGTGTGTTACCGGTAATGGAGTTCCAATCTATATTAACATCTCCAAGAATGATGGTTTCATAGGGGATGGAGGTATTTATCCAGGAGAGTATATGTTCAAGGACAGGGATGTTTTTATCTGGGGGAGGGGGATATTCTCAGAATGAAGCTTGTAAGTACTGTGACTTTCTTCTTGATTAGTGTTTTGCATGTACAACCTTTGCCTGCTTTCTCAAGGAATGTTATTTATTTGATAGTCTGTTAAATGAACTGGTTATTGACAGACGTCAATCACAAGGGGAAGGGTAAATATAATATCATATTGTATATAATATGGATTTGGTAATTTTGAGTAAAACAGTTGCCATAAGGGTTAAGGTCTTTGCCTCCCATGAACAAGGTGCAAGGTTCCAGCTTAACCTTTGCTCAATGCTTATATGGAGTTTGCATGTTCTCCCAGTGTCTCTCTGGAGTTACTCCCACCTCCCCGTAACATGCTGACTGTTTCCACCACTGAGTCACCCAAGAATGGAGTTGTGAGCAGCAGCAGAGACTCTAGATGGTGCCCTATAGGGGAAAATTTGTATATACCAACTGCTTTGGGCATTAGTTGTGATGCACAGTGTCCTCTGGATAGGAGAACATGGATTACAGACTGTGCAATGTATCAGGACTGGACACTCAATATCCTAGAACTGTCTTTTGGTGATTTATTTTGTTCACCAATGTCATAAGAATGGGCATGGGTACTTGCTGGTGATAAGTGGATTTAGGACCTGGCTTACTCTGACTTGTGCTAGAGTCCCATGTTAACGATGAGAGGGGTCTATATACCCCTGTTCACTAGTGTGTACCTATCATAAAGCCCAGCACCTGTGAGTCCATAATCTATTGACCGGCCAGTGTCCAGTTGCTCGACTTAGGTTATATAAGATAGCTCTGAGTGAACACTTGATGTAAAACCAATCAACCTGCCAAACTGACAGGATGGAACTTGGAATTGCATGACAAGATGGTAAGGAGGAGGCTGGACATCTGTATCCAGGAGACAAGGTGGAAGTGCAGTGCAGCAATGCCATTTGGGGCAGTCTACTGCTCTGGATGAGGACAGACTGGAAATGCAAAGTCATTTTTGGTGAAAGAGTCAGCAGTTAGACTACAGCCTTATGACAGGGAAATATTCACAATCTCTATGCCCCACAGCAGGGTTGTGACCATGAGGAAAAGAGTGCATTCAGCCAGTAGTTGCAGAACCTGCTAGATAAAGATAAAGCCAAACAGCATGTATTGGTGTTAATAACGGGTGATATGAATGCATATATCAAGAGAGAGAGAGAAAAAGCAAGATATGAGGACTGTCTCGGTCCACATGGGCGGACAACAGGAATAAATGAGAAGCCATTTTAGACTTCTATCTCTTAAATGGCTTGATGGTGATTAATTCATGGTTCAGAAAGAGAGGCAGAGTCACAAAATCATATACAAGAGTGGCCACGATGCAACGCTGGTAGACTTCCTCATATTAAGGAAATGGCACTGGGGTAGAATCACCAATTGCAAAGTCATCTTCAGTGGAACAGTTGGTCCACAGCACAAACCACTGGTGGCTACAACTAGCTGCAAGCAGTGGTCCAACAAGGCTCTAAGGTCACTAAAGACTAGGCTGAAAACCTGGAAATTTACAGCACAGGAGTTCATGGAAATACCCCTGGCTTTAGCACATCAGGAAGAACAGGAAATTGGTGGAGTTGAACAGTGGCAGCACCTCAAAACACCATGTGTGAGAACTACAGAACAGGTAATTGGCCAAGCCAGGTATGGAAATATGGTACATAAGGAAAGATGTGGTGGAATGCAGAAATCCAGGATGTCATCAAAAGAGAGGAGGAGTGCAGAAAAAGTGGGGTATAGGAAAGATGG
The DNA here is from genome assembly GCF_019279795.1 of Protopterus annectens. NCBI lineage: Eukaryota > Metazoa > Chordata > Ceratodontiformes > Protopteridae > Protopterus > Protopterus annectens. Next base: position 22,966,076 of record NC_056747.1, read on the forward strand.
GCCGGGGTAAGAAGGAAATGTGGTTGACTAACAGATGCTATGAAAGAAGTTGCAATAGCTAAGAACAAGGCGTCAGTGGTACCCTGTCAGCTTCTGTAAAGTGACTCAGTAGATGACACAAACAAACTCTGTCAAGTTGCAAGGCAAAGACAGATCTGATAAAAAATAGTCATCAGGTAGCCTTCAAAAGGGAGGCCAGAAACAAGCTTGATCATCAGTCCACAGGACATCAGAGGCATATGGAAGGAGTATTTCCTGCAACTTCTGAATGAATCTGTACTGCCCCAGACTCTGCCCGCAATGAAAGAAGAGGAGGAGCCTGCCCTAGAAGAAGTAAGAACAGCGCAAAGAAAAATGGAGTTAGGGGAAAACAGCAGACTCCGATGAGGTCACTGCAGATATGATCAAGATGTTGGGTGAGTTCAGAGAGAAATGGCTCCTGAGGGTACTAATAGCAGTGTGGAGAGAAAGGTGCATCCCAGAAGACTGGAGAATAAGCATACTAGTGCCAGTGTTCAAGAACAAAGGGGGTAGCCACAACTGTGGGCAGTACAGAGGCTTCAAACTCCTATCACATTGCATGAAAGTTCTGGATATAGTGATTGATAAAAGAATATGCAGAGTAGCAGAAAGTAAGATGCAAGATGAACATTTCAGATTCAGCTCAGGATGTAGCACAACCAACTCGATTTTTGCAGTGAGGCAGATAGTTGAGATGAAGCTAGAGATGATGAAAGAGTCCAACTGGACATTCCTACAGTTGGAGAAAGCAAATGACTTGTACCTAAGAAAGCTGGTTTGAGCAGTTCTGTGATGGTTGGAAGTCGCAGAAACATTGCAGAATTAGTGCAGGCTATATACAAGGACTCAATAACAAATATACAAATAGTGTTTTGTCTCACAGAGAGGTTCCCAGTAGAAGTGGGTGTGCACCAGGGTTCAACTCTGAGCCCACTGCTCTTCATACTGGTGATGGAGTACATTAGCAAACAAGACAGAGGGGACAGATCAACAAAGCTGCTGTATACAGGCAGACTCTGAGCAAGAGCTTCAGCAAAGGATAGGGGGATGGAATGCTAAACTTTAGGAACATGGGATGAAATGGAGTACAGGTAAGACAGATGTAATAGCAGTAAATGGGGGAAATCAGAAGAAGCTGACAACTGAGATAGAAGGGAAGATGGTGGAACAGGTTAACAGCATCAGGTATCTGGGGGGGGGGGTGGTCAATGAGACGGGAAGTCTGAATGAGAAAGTCAAGGCTAGAATCAGTGGGGCTGCAGCCAAATGGGATAGTGTGTCAGGTGTCGTGTATGATGTATACAAACCAGTGGTGCGACCAGAATTACTGTGTGGTACAGAAACGTGGGCAGTGAAGGCACAGCAGTTGAGGAAGCTAGAGGTTATGGAGATGAAGTGCCAGAGATGGGTGGTAGGATGTACACTGTGGGGCGGATAAAGAAATAAGGACATTAGAGCAGAAGCCGAAGTAGCTTCAGTTGCAGAGAAGATCAAAGAGAACATATTATGGGGGTTCGGACATGTGCAGAAAAGCAGAAGACAATTTAGTGAAGAAGATTTGGAACAGACAGAAAAAAGGTGAGAGGAAATTAGGGCATCCAGTGAGGAGATGGTTAGATTGTGTGGGAGAAATCTAGCATGACTGTTGAGGTAGGTAGGACACGTGTGCTGACCTGAGCGAGAGTAATGGTAACAGCTGACATGTCACCCCAACCCCATGTAGAAAACTTGGGGAAATGGTGGTTAACAATGCTCAAAAATCCACAACTGTTTGGTTGATATTGTTTTGGTTGACAGAAACAGATGGTCAATAGGTGTGCAAAATTGACAATCCCCTGGTAGGAGAATATGCCCTTTACCTGGGGATTGTGCAGTCTGAGTTACTCTATATAAATAGCAGGGGGTGTGGGGGGGAGGTTAAATGTTTTCCTGGTCTAGATCGTAATGCTGAATGATGTAGACCTGTCTTACCAATCTACTTACAGGAGGTGTTTTTTTTTTTAACTGTTTTCCTGGTCTAGATCGTATTGCTGAATGATGTAGACCTGTCTTACCAATCTAGTTACTTTTCTAACAAGGCTTAGGGAGCCTTATTTAGGACTACAAGCCCATATGTGTGTGTGTTTTAGGGTGTCACTGTACTTCTCAACTATCCACAATTTTGCAGAATGTCTAGATTTTTTGTCTCATGTTTTGGTCTGTTGCTTCTACATGAATGCTTTCTTCTAATACTCCAAGGCCTGTTACAGGATGAAGATCAAGGTGATAACATATCCATGCCATGTACAGCATATTCTGAAATGAATTTAGTCCAGATAAAGAAGCGTGGAGAGAGAGTGTAGAAAGAGCTGACCTTTGATAGTTCTATCTGTAGAGTGAAAGAAAAGGCTCATAAAGACTGCCAGATGCTCCTTTATAGACATTGTTTGAAAGTGGCTAGATATTCCTTTGTATATCATTTAGTTTAGATCATGAATTGATGGGCTTTATTGCCATTATTAATACTTTGTTTTTTGGTCATAGACTGTGTTCCATCTTGCCTTCTATAATGGCTAGTAACTCTGTATTTATGGCAACAGCTTTAGAAATAACCTTCATATTATTCAGTTTGCATGCATCAATTACTCCATTTGTATTTATTTCAGACTACTCTCTCAGAAGCACTCCTAATTAAGTAATTTGGAAATTTAGTACCCTTTGTGCAGCCTCCATCTTTTCTCACATTTTCTTCAGAAAAATATTATCAGTTTGCTTTTAAACCTGTTCTCTGTGATCCTCGTTTAAGCCTGTTCCCTGTGATCCTCGTTTAAGCCTGTCCTCTGTGATCCTCGTTTAAGCCTGTTCTCTGTGATCCTCATTTCCAATGTGCCAAATCCTTCCTTTATCTTCATTACACTTTCTCCTTCCTCTGTTAAGGAATTTAATACTTAACGGTTTTAGTCTTCTTTGCAAATACTTCTTAAATATTCTCCGATTCGTTTCTGTTTTGGAGGTGAGCAAGCTCAACTAGCTTTACCCTGATATTTGCAACTACCATCTAACTGTTGTATAATTCATCTGCTGTCTTGTTTGGTGAGGGCGTATCAAAATTGTTCTCTGGTTTTGTTCTGTGTGCAAAATTGTTTTCATCATTTACTCATTTCTGTAATTATATTAACCCAAGTTATGTCTGACGTTGGTCCATGACAGTCTGTATACTACTCCAGTAAGCAAATATCAATAAACATAACCGTGATAAAAATAGTGATCATCCATCCATTTGTCCAGAGTGGATTTAAATGTTGCTGGGGAAGTATTCTTCTGTAAGGGCAGTCTCTTGTAGAAATGCAAACTTTTATTGTTTTGGCACCTATCCTGCCACCTAGTGGTGGTGCTGTGGTAGTACAGGTTTATCTCTAGAGCAGGTTTTTGCTTTACCATTAGGCCTACTTGGGTGAAAGAGTACAGAAGGCTGAGTCATTCTGGACGGGGAAGGCTAAGAATAGATAGGCCTTTAGGAATCTGTAGGACACTGAGTTGGCAGAGTCAATTTATGTGATTAGCAACGTACATTGCAAATGGGGTGTTATATTAACTGATGGGCCTAATAAGGAAGAATGAAGTGAGTGTCTGATTTCTTTGGACATTGAGGAAGTACCATGAAAGATAAGTTCTGAAAGAGGGAACGCTTTTCTAAACACCACAGGAGTATGATGGTTAAAGTAGTCTCTGTTATCAACATAAATTCCAAGTCCCTGATTATGGTGTCAGATTCAAGTGCAATGCTATGGTAATCAGTAGTGATGCTAGATTTACCAAAAGAAAGTATACTGCAATGTTTGGTATTGAGGGTAAGCCCTTGACTAATACACCAAGCATTTGTTTAGACTAGTCCTTGCTGGAGAATCTGAGTATCAGAATGGAATTTGATAATTGCCCTCCATTTATAGTGATTGGCAAGCATGGTTAGCCATTGTCCATTAATCCCAGCTTTTATGCCAGAGAAATAGCTGCTGAAGAGAGGGGACCTTGCACAGAGTCCTGTGGAGCACTGCTGGTCATACTGTTCTGTCAAGACAGATACTGCTAACCTTAACAGTATATGCATTGTTTGGTTGTTTCAGATAGCCGATTACCCCTCCAATGAATGGCTTAATGTTGACTTGGGAGAGTCTGCCAACAATGCCTGCATGAAGGATGGTGCCAAAGGCATTGGCAAGGTCCATATAGACAGTGTAGACTGTATATTCCTTAGCCTTGGTCTCAGTAACCCTCTCAAAGAACTTGGCCAGTTTGAGAAGGCATGATCTGTCTTTTCCAAAACCAAAATGCTTTACGCCCAAGGATATAAGGTCACCTGTTTTATTATTAATAATTAGTTCAGTTATAACACATTCCATAGTCTTGCAAATACTAGTGATACTAATAGGCATGTAATTGTAAGGGTCAGTAGAGGGACCACCTTTATGCAAGAGCACAACAGCAGCTGTTCTCCACACCTCCAGGATGTACTTAGTGGAGATGCTCAATCAGAAGAGTAGATTGATGGGTTTTGCAAGAAGGGACGTCTCGGTCAGCACACTAGGATATTGTCAGGACTTGTGGAACTGCTAAATTTTAAACTTGGAAAAGTGCCAAAATTGGTCCAAAGAGATTTTTGGAAAGGGAGTTGTTAGCGGGAATGGGGAGGCAGATATGAGGTTATAAAAAAAAAAAAAAAACAGAAACTAGGTCTGCTATATCAGAACAAAAAATTCCTAACCCCTGAATCTAGACTTACCCTGGGCCAGGCACTCCTCCTCCCCTCCCTCTTATATGCCGCCCCAGTTCTTACCAATATCCAGGCCTCCACTCTAAACAAACTGCAACAGACTTACCATAAAATAGCAAGATTCATTACTAACTCCCCATATAGCTCACACCACTGCATTTCTTTAAACTCTCTTCAATGGCTTGAACTTCCCCAGTTTCTGCTATCTTATCAATTTCATATGCTACACTCTATTCTTTATAAACCCTCCTTCTGTCCATCTCTATCTTCCTTAGTCTCCATCTACATCCCATCCCGGACCCTCCGTACTTCTAACCAACTATTACTTGATGTCTACCACCCAAAAAGGTCAGTAGGAAAACTACTCTACAAACACTCCCTTGCCCGTGCTTGGAACAAACTTCCCCTTGACTTACGTTCAATCTCCCACACCTCACACTTTAAAAATGAACTAAAAGCTTGTTTTCTCAATTCCAGAACCTGCCCTTGCCATGACCCTACCTAGTCTTCCTTCCCTTTATGTACCCTGAAAAGGACCATACTTAGTACCTCATTACACCTCTCTCTCCAATGTGTCTACTATGCATTTGCATAATTTTATACAAACAAAAAATGTTCATTGTTGACCTATTGAACTATATCAATATAAAATTGTTACTTAGCTTCTTTTTAATGTAACTTTAACTTTATGCATGTAACTCAACATATGTGAATTGTTTTGCTATAACTGCTATTATATCAATATTGTTTAAAATTGTACTTGTTTTGAAATGACTGGAGCTTTTCTCCTCGGGTCTCCACTGAAAATGGGCCACAAGCCCAGTTGGACAAACCCGGTTAACAAATGTCAATAAATAAATAAATATGGGTTGACACTGGAAGATAATGTGTCTGCAAGAATAGTTGGAATGTCCTCTGGGTCAGACAAATAGGTAACATTAGAGAGAGACCAAGTACAGAATTGTTGATTTCTTCTAAGCTTCTTACTGTAGATAAAGAAGGCCTTGTGGTTGTCTTTCACATTAGCTGCAGTCTAAAATTCATCGCTGTCCTTTCATTCCCTAATTTTTTAAGTTTGAGTAACTTATATTTCTAATTTACTTTTAATTCCTTTTATAATATCATTTTATATATGCCCATAAGTAATATGCTTATATTGGACTGGCACAGATCCACTATGGATTTATCCAGGACAGAATAAAATTCAGAATCTGGGAGCAGCAGTGGGTATGGCACTGTTAGGCAACTGTGTCCTTTAAGGTCTGTAAATCATGAGGAAACTAGTTTGGGAGAAATTCTTGAATGTAGAGGATTTATTGAGGACTGCAAAGCAGTTTGTCAGGGAGGTCACACAAATGTGGTCAGATCTGATGAGGAAGGGGTGTAGTGCAATTAGTGGAAACATTTGTGAGGACAAGATCACAACAATGGCAACTCTGCTTGGTGGGAGGAGGGGGGTGATTTGATAAAGAGGACTTGCATAAATTTCTGGACATATTTGTTGGGAGTAAAAGATTGCACATGACGCATGCAGTCAAGCCCTTATGGGTCTATATTAGATAATCGAAGTTTCAGAATTTCGAACACCATATGGTCGAACCCATATGATTGAAGTACTGGAACTTCGAATATCTAATAAAAATCAAAAAACGAAGGAAAAAAAAAACAAAAGTAACTGCTTTAAGTAGGGGGGGCAAGCCACCCTGAACACCCCCACACCCCCGCTACTTAAATATACCAACTCCGAGATCGCACTTCAACGGAGTATGATGTGGAAATGGAAGATTTCCCTTTGCTACGCTGTAGCGCGATCTCAGAGTTGTTATATTTAAGTAGTGGGGTGTGTGGTGGGCACAGCCCCCTACTTGGGGGTGCAGACCCCCCTGCTTAAAGCAGTTACGTTTGTTTTTTTCTTTTTTTTATTAGATATTCGAAGTTTCAGTACTTCAATCATATGGGTTCGACCATACGGTGTTCGAAGTTATTTCGATTATCTAATATAGACCCAACCCTTACCACATGAGACTAGCAGTAAAACACTACATGTATTTTATGAGTCATAAAAAACATGTGTAATGTCAGTTGTGAAACCATAATCATGATGTTTGTAGAAGAACAGTGCACATGTGGTAGCAGCAGTAAACCATCCAGGACTGGTGTTTGATGATTTGTGGGTTCCCTACAAGTTAGAAACTTACAACACCCTAATAATGGCTGTACTGCCAGAAAATGCTGATACCTTCACCATATCTAAAACCATCACCTACTTTTAACACATCCAAAACCACCTTCTACCTATGCCACGTCCAAACCCACCTTCAATGAATCCCTTCCAATCCATGACCCCCAACTCTTTCCCATGTTTGCCCTTCAAGTCCTCTCTTTTCCTATACCCGGTGACCCCCTTCTTCCCTTTCCGCAGAAGTACATATATTTTTACTTTGTGGCTCCCACGTAGGAGAGCTTCTCAGTCAGACAGCAGAGGCCATCACTGATGTATAGGCAAGCATTTGTGTCACACAAAGGTAGTCAGGCATACAGAGAAATGGAGGTTAGTTCATAACATTATCATTCTGTTGCTCCAGATTTACCATCCTTACAGTGGATTTAATGAAATCATGATAGTTGCTTATTGATTATCCCGCCTATTTAATTCTGCTCTGTACATCGACCGTCTGCATTTTTATTTGCTATAGTGAGAGCTGTATGTGAATTTTAAATAGACAAAAGTAACGGTGATGCTTAGGATTGTATCGATAGTGAGAGCTGTATGTGAATTTTAAATAGACAGAAGTAACGGTGCTGCTTAGGATTGTATCGATAGTGAGAGCTGTATGTGAATTTTAAATAGACAAAAGTAACGGTGATGCTTAGGATTGTATCGATAGTGAGAGCTGTATGTGAATTTTAAATAGACAAAAGTAACGGTGATGCTTAGGATTGTATCGATTTGACTTATTAGCTGCGTAAGGTTGCAGCCTCTGCTTTTGTACTTTTGGTATTTTTGATAAAAATTAACCGAAGAACGATAATGTACTCCAATTCCCCATTTAACACAGAGTTGCTGGTGCCTAAAAACAGTCATGAGTTCTAGAAAAAAAAGAAACATGCATATGGATGACTTTAGAAAAATGAAACCATACATATGATGTGAACAGTAAAGTAGAGCACATGTGATGTCAGTAGCAGCATTGTATGCACACATGACATCAGCAGCAAACATTGCACACATGATTGTCAGTAGTAACACCGTACACATGATATCAGCAGCAAACATTGCACACGTGACATCAGCAGCAAAGCATTGCACACGTGATTGTCAGTAGTAACACCATACACATGATATCAGCAGCAAACATTGCACACGTGACATCAGCAGCAAACATTGCACACATGATTGTCAGTAGTAACACCGTACACATGATATCAGCAGCAAAGCATTGCACACGTGATTGTCAGTAGTAACACCATACACATGATATCAGCAGCAAACATTGCACACGTGACATCAGCAGCAAACATTGCACACATGATTGTCAGTAGTAACACCGTGCACATGATATCAGCAGCAAACATTGCACACGTGACATCAGCAGCAAAGCATTGCACACGTGATTGTCAGTAGTAACACCGTACACATGATATCAGCAGCAAACATTGCACACGTGACATCAGCAGCAAAGCATTGCACACGTAATTGTCAGTAGTAACACCATACACATGATATCAGCAGTAAACATTGCACACGTGACATCAGCAGCAAAGCATTGCACACGTGATTGTCAGTAGTAACACCGTACACATGACATCAGTAGCAAACATTGCACACATGACATCAGCAGCAAAGGATTGCACACATGATGGTGCAGCGGTAGCATTATTGCCTCACAGCAAGAGGTTCTCCCATTCGATTCTCGGCTGGAGTGCCTTCTGTGTGGAGTCTGCATGTCCTCCTTGTGGTCGAGTAGCATTCGAAAGACATGCGTGAATGGGTGTGCCTTCGTTGAAGGTTGGGCGTCGAGCTGACACCTCGGCACCGTAAAAATCTACTGCCAATCATTAGCAGACTGGAGTTCTGCTGTAGCGACCCCTAACCGGGAAAAGCCAAAAGAAAAACAACATTGTCAGTAACACCGTACACATGACATCAGCAAAGCATTGTACATGTGATGTCAGTAATAAAACTTGCATGAAGTGTCGGTAATAAGACCACTCACATGATGCCTATAGTAAGGTGGTGCATATGTGACTGGCAGGAATAAAACCATGCACATGATGTAACTAGTAAAACACTGTACATGTGATGTCAGTAATAAAACTATAGCATATGATGTCTGTAGTAAAACACTGCACATGTGATATCAGGAATAAAATTATACAAATGACGTCAGCACTGAAGTTCATGCAGATGATAGCAGTAAGGCTGTGCACATATGATTGTCAGCAATAAAACCATAAAACGTGGTGTCATCAGAAATACACTGCACATGTGATGCTATAATAAAACCATAACATGTTATGTGTTCAGCAAAACACTGCATTTGATGTTATAATAAAAGCACCCCCACCTCTGAACAGTAGGTAGCACGTTTAGCCATTGGATGTCTAAGGATCGCCTTCAGATTTAATGTCTCATTCATTACCTTCCATTTTGTGGTTTTTATGGGCTCATAAATCATGAAGCTGAGGTACAGTGACACTGCAGAGTTTGGGAAGAAGAAATGGCATTTTATTGCTAGGTGACAAAGAAATGTATTCTTACATACTTCTGTCACCATTCATTTGCAATTACAGAAACTCTGCTTTCCTTGAGGATGAAAAAAAGGTGGATCCCATAGTGGGGGGTGGAAAATTAACTTACAGAATGGGTTAAACAAATGTTTGAAGGCCAAGGCTGAGCAGTGAAGGGTCATGTAGTTACAAGAACATCTTTTGGAATGGGGGACCTGTGGTGATCTTTAAAGCGAGGGAAGAGAAAGGGTAGTGTAATCATTATGTAAATGAATCTGTTTGTAGATGTGATGGTGGGGGGCTGCCCCCTGGGTGAATACACTTCTTTGCACATAATGCTGTCTGTTTCCCTGTGGCGTGTGAAGATGTGGAGATGCATGTCCCATAGTATGAAACTTGGGCCTATATGCCTTATAGTAATTGATGAGTGTTATGGGGCCGTATCTACAAGTGTGTCCCGGACAAGCAGAGACATAAATGTGCTTTAATACATATAAATACACCTCCAAAAACTAAGCGCTTTCACCATTCACAAATGGCTTCTTCAGAGTTAATGAGAGGCTAAAACTATTACTATTATACTCTGACATCACCACACTTCAACCAATCACCTCCAAACATTAATTAGTCCACAATAAACATTAAACAAAATATAATAAAACTGTAGTAAAAAATAATATATTTAAAAATGTAGTTACACAAAAACTAAACACGTAGGCTCCCAATCAACTTCTATATAGTGTAAAATAATATAAAGTGTGACAAGTGTTAAATATATACATATGAAAGTACATTGCAAGCCCAACTAATGCACATTTTATACAATAATATATAAGTATATACATTCAAGTAAATGTTGTTGTCCCTGAAAAGATTGTCAGTTTATATTTAAACCAGGTAACTTCTTTGTTTTAACAATGGAAAAATAGATGCACTATCATTAAGGCCAGGAAGGCATGTAGCATTAAGCCTAATCTGCCAAATGTACTCCAAGATGTCTACCCTGAGCTTGTCATCTCCCCCTCTTTCACTTGAAACCACTCGGTCAAGTGCAAAAAAAGTAACTTTTTTAAAGTTGGACATACTGTACTATGAACATATAAAGCAGTATATGTGTCCTTACTTTTAATGGCTCTGAGATGTTCAGCTATTTTATCCTTAAGCATTCTTATGGTCTTACCTACATAAAATCCCAGACAGATTGTCAAATATACCAACATACTAGTGTTGCAACAACACCTGCCCGGGCAAGCAAAATAAGATGGACATTATGGTTATGGGTCCTGCAGTGTAACTGCCCTTCTGTACTTTCAATGAAGGCATAGACTGGGACACAGTCTGTAAACTTACCCAGCTGTGACAAGCAAGGTTGGGGTATCCCTGAGGAGCGCAGAGTAAGGGGCAGAAGGGTCATAGGTAGGTACTAGGTTATCGGTCCAAGGGCCTACGTAAGCATAGCCAACAAGGTTCCCTGGCTTACGCCAAGGGTCAAAGCTTCCACAGTCAGGTATACTGGGGGACTGTGTCATTGTCATACATGAGGACGTACTTTTTCTGATATGAAGTATGGAGCTATTTGTCAGACTGCCAAACTAGGTTTCAAGGAAGATGTGAAATGTGGGAGGCTAAGATAAGCTACATGGATAGCTGTGAGCTGCTGATAAGCTGTGTATGGAGTGGAGTCGAGAGGCTCCGACATTTTCTACCTGTGTCTCGAAGTGCATCCCTTCCTGCAGCTACTCTCACTTGCTTTTTCCAATGTTTTCATGACTTTCTCTGTAATAATATGCTGCATCTTGTCCAAAAAGCCTTGCTAAGCAGAATTCCATTTGCTTTATCTTTGTAAACTGCTTCTTGAACTAAATGTTGTAGCTTATTTTGTGCGTTTGTAAATATGTATATATTTTTTAGCATATCCTTGTATCTGCAACTATGTTTTCTTCATGTCTTATGTAATCTTATTTACCCAGGATGTGCCTGTAAATGGTTTATTGATATTTGTGCACTACCCTGGTTAACAAATATAAATAAATAAAGTGTTCATATCTTTAAACGTTTCACCAAGACCTCAGAAAGCAGCAGGGTGGTCAATAACTTGTTTCACCCACCGTAGTACTGCACCATCATTAGCATGCATAATGTGAGGCGGGCCATCTGGCAACCTCATTAACATACATAATGTGAGATGGGTCATCTGGCACCATCATTAGCATGCATAATGTGAGGCGGATCATCTGGCACCCTCATTAGCATACATAATGTGACATGGGTCACCAGGCACCCTCATTAGCATACATAATGTGAGGTGGGTCACCTGGCACCCTCGTTAGCATACATAATGTGAGGTGGGTCACCTGGCACCCTCATTAGCATACATAATGTGAGGTAGGTCACCTGGCACTCTCATTAGCATAGATAATGTGAGGCAGGTCACCTGGCACCCTCATTACCATACATAATGTGAGGCAGGGTCGCCTGGCACCCTCATTAGCATGCTATGTGTAATATGAGGGGAGTCGTCTGAGAAAGTATGGTGCACTTAGACTTCATGGTGGTTGGGTAGCACAGTATACATTCAGAGAAATATTTTTTGGGGGGGTCAATGAGCACACTTTTATAATGCATTCAAATCCTTGTCATGCTGGGTTTGATGACATTTGCTTTCATATCCTGAAAGAAAGTACTTTCAAGATATAGTAAGGCTGATGGTTAGCTGTCATTGTAAGGAGCAAGTCTGGTGTGCTAAAGTCATTCTGCTGGCATGAGACAGGATGTCAAAGTCTTCTAAAGATTAAGGAAGTATTAAGTGAAGTGTGGAAAAAGGAGCAAACATGATACGTTTGGTATTTGTTCATTATTAATTTTATAATTAGCTCTTTTTAAAAGTGTTTCCATTAACATATATAATAGCAGTAATATATAAACGTGAGCATTTTTGATCAAGTATTTAATTATAATTCTAATGTACAAATTTCATCAGTACTGTTATCTATTAAATAATTCTGTACCGCTCAACCTATAGACATTAGCCCTCGAAAAGTAGGTACATCCAGCTAACAATGTGGAGAGCTAATTAGCATCGAATTTGAATACCAAATAGGTTACAACTCCTTCCACTTCCAACAGGATTGTGGGATACAACTCAGAAACACATATTTAAAAACACAGCATGTGACAAAAATGATAGAAAATATTATCAGGGATACACTGTAAAATCCAAAGACTAATGAACTGTATTACAAAATTCTACCATATGATGCCATTTACTTTTGCTTCTGAAAAAGGGAGATGTTTGATGTGTGTGCTCTTTCCTTAAATTATTATTGCCATGAGTATATTGGTGTTGTACAGCAGTTTTTGTGTACTAGACATTTTCAAAAATCACATGATAAGGGGATCCAGAAAATTGTATGAATGGGTAAATCAAGCCTGAAAATAGACAAACCTGCAAAAATAGGGACATCCTAAATCAAGCCTAAAAATAAGAATTTTCTTCCACAATAGGGACAGTTGAGAGTTCTGGATATTATTACTAATGAATAAATATTCTACTAAATCTAAACTGACTGTGCGTACAACGGGCACCTGCTCTTTGTTCTGCAACAAAGTTCTGTATCTTGCTGTCTAAGCCAAAAAATATATTTGCTGATGTCATACACCATTGTTTTGCTGTTTTATTTTGTTTTATTTGTATGCGCAAAGCATCAGTTTAAGTTCAGGTGAATTGCACACATTGTTTCCATTTAGAATGTTTATTTTCACTTCTAAATAATCAACTTCCTTATCTGAGTTTGCACCGTTGCTAGGACCTGTGGATTACTGAATCACACTCAGGACTTCTGTTTCTATTACTTGCCTTTTCGCAGATCTTTGAGAAGATACTGAACAACTCTCTTTCTTCCCAGAATTCAGTGTGTTCGTCCATTGCCCTGAGGAAAACAGAATCCCCAGCATAACATACTACAGATGGCCTCATTTCTGCACTGTTTAACACTCTGTTCCCAAAAAACAGTACCACACGTGTTTCGTGTCAGAAGTTTGCAGAATTTGCAGGTCTGACTAACAATTTGTCCCTTACAGTTGTAACTCTTGCCCTCCCGTTTTGTCCTTTGCTGTCAGAACTATAAAGTTTGAACTCAGCATGTGATATAAAGATAATATAGGGAACTCAAAATATTTGATTTAAAATACAAATTTTGAAAATTCTGAAACTTTGGTTATCTTTAGAAATGTACTGTCCTGCTCAGAGAGAGTTTGTGAAAATGTGTACTCTGCCTCATGTGTAATTTATCCCAGTCACTCACCTGTAGTTTAGGTTTCATTCTGATGAGCCTTGTATTGTATCAGAAATTAAAATGTTTTGTAGGAAAAAAAAAAAACCAAATCTCAGGCTATCCAAACTAGGTCAATGTTAATAAAGCCCACAGTGTATTTATGGATGGGAAGTTTGTAATTGAGTTTATTTAAGAACAGTCTCTCAAGCAGTATAGGAACTGTAATACTAAAAGTTATCAATAATAGAATGTGACAGATATGTTACACAATGTCTTCCAAGATTATAAAATAAGCTCTGCCTTAAAAATCAGAAAAAGTCAGTCATGTATTTATTTATTTATTTTACATTTGTTGACCGGGTTAGTCTAGCTGGATACATGTCCCTTTTCAGTAGATGCCCGGGGAGAAAAGCTCCAAACATAGTAAAAATTACAAAATACAATGTTTAAAAACATGACTAAGTTCACAGGGAGATAGGCTCCAACACAGTAAAATTACAAGATACAACACTTAAGATGAACTAAGTTCAACTGCATAAAATAAATAATAGTGTTTGTATTACAAAATAAAAATTGTGTCTAAGAAGATGAATGGTAGTATAGAGTATTTGCATAGGTTTAAGTTACAATGTAACAGGTACACTTAAAGTTCTAATTATGTCATTTGTAAGTCACAGAAGGAAAAAAGTGAAAAAGGTAGTAAAAGAAATATACAAGGGCTAGAAAAAAGATAGGTTCTATAGATTAAAAAAATAAGGTTTTAGCTTATTTTTCCCCAAAATAATCTTTATATATATGCAGGAAGTAGAAAATACCAACAGACACCAGCTCCTTGAAGGGCAGTTTAAGTTCTCTACATACAATGGAGTCAGGCAGTACGTACAGGGGGTTAAGGCTGTGAGCTATAGTTCCAGTTGTACAGGGTTTGTTTCTCGTAGCCCTCATGTACCTTATGTGTGACCTTGAGTAAGTCACTTAACCAAATAGTGTTTTGGAGCAACTGAGAGCTTAGGTTTGGTTTCTCAGTGATCTGCAAGCCTTGTAACTACGTATGAACTAACTTATGAGTATTTCAGCAAAGATAAAGCCCACTTAATTGCCAAATACTTCCTGTCAGTTGTGGAGTGTTTCGAATCAACTTTACTTAATTTTGTGCTCGAGAGTCATGTGGGATGTTCTTTTTCACTGTAGATCTATTACAACACTGTCCTTAGTCCTGCTTCTGATGCATGTGTATAAACTGTGTTTAGCCTACTGAAATCTGGTGAGGTAAAGCCAGGATCTGAACAGTATATCTTTTTAGCCAGTTACGTTTAGTATCTGGCTTTATTGTTCATTTAACTTTAAGGGTTAGTTCCCTTTTCTTAAATCCATAAGAGAACAAGATATTTAGACAAAGTGGAATATAAACTTTTGATAGTACCCAGCTGACCCCCCCCCAAAAAAAAAATGCCCATACTTGATTCTTAGTGCAAGAAATGGGCCAGTTTTTAACAGCTTGATTGTTTTTTGTTCTATCAGGTGCTAACAATCCCCATAGCAGTAGCATATTCCAAATACTTCACCTCCATTTCAGTAGTTTAGATAGTGTTGTCTGCCTGAAATGCAGGATCAGAGGCAAAGTATGCCTTCCTTGTCATCCTCCCTGGTTAGTTTCTTTAGTGGGGGGATCCATTTTGGACATTGTTGTTGCTCTGGCAATGAAAGTCGTACTTTAACTCTGCAGTGGTTGCAGTGCGTGACAACTGTTCTAATGCAGTGTCATGCTGACTGAGAATTTCTTTACCTCACAGAGGAGATGAAGGCACACTCTACCAAGTGAAGTTCATAGCACAAGAATTGGAGAGTTAGTGTCATTAGTCACCAATGGAGCTATTTCTGTGCATCTGCGGTAAACTGGTACAAAGCATATAACTTGTGCAAGCATCAAAAGGAATTCTGGATTGTTGGCAAATGTAATAAAAATGCCCGCTCCATCCACCAATGTTATATAACTGCACTACAGTTTTATTGTAAAACCTAAATGTGAAAACAGTACTGTAGGATTTTTCAAACACAGTTAACTGAGATCTGGGTAATACATTTTACACCAAAGTTTCTGAACTGAAACTTTAAGGCATACTGTTTACCTACCTGTTTCACAGTACTCTTTTTCCTCAAAGTCCAAGAGTCCCCAGAAAATAAAAACCACCAGTCACTCTCATGTAAAAGTCCAGTTATTCCCTTCTGCTTCAGGAAGGTACAAGGATTATATCCACTGAATATCATCTTGGGCTCCACTGGATTCTCTTTTTAGGAAGATGCCCTGATCTCTCCGTGAACATTCCTTCTTTACTGCAGGTATACCAGCCAGAATCTTTATTCCAGTCAAACAGTCCCATTTCATAAGAGTCCAGCTTCTCTAGGTTTGTACTGTTAAAAGCCCTTTTATGCATTACAAATACTATTTATACTAATTTTATATTCTTTATTCTTTAATTTCTATTATTTATCTAGCATTAATTTTCTCAACATGTATCCTACTTTGAATAATGTTCAGTATATATTATGCATTTTTGATATTATTATTGCATTGTGAGATCAATGTACTCTGATATATTACACTCTGGAGCTTTTCTCCCTGGGCCTCTGCTGAAAACAGGCTATTCTTAGGCCCAGTCAGATTTTCCCGCTAAATAAATGCAAATAAATAAATAAATAAATGTCATTAAATGATTGACATTAGTGGTTTATGCAACCATGCAATGATTCCAAGTACACCATTTTATTTAAGCAACAGACTTTACTTGCATTTCAACTCCATTTTGTAAGACCAAAAACATTTTATTATAACACATACTGTCATTCAACAAGTACAATCGTGCTCCCCGAGTCTAACATCTCTATCAACTGCTCTCCTTCTACTACAATAACACCACGATGACAGAATGCAAGTTTTGCGCTCTTAACTTATTCCTTCCAACTGGAAGTTTGCATTATAGTGTCTAATAGGTGGGGCCCAAGCTTTGTCATAATATCAAATTATGTTCTCACATTTCAACCAAGTGTTCATATCTCTGGAGCCATAGGAGATACTAAAGAAGTGTAAATAGTAACGTCTTCAGCACAAACTGTATTTATTATGGTAGTATTCTTTAGATGCTAGTGCTAAAACTGTATTTTATAAGTCACAGTAAACAAAGTAACAAGTAAGGTTGTAATATTTTGTAAACAACTTGCAATATCTCAGTAGCCACTTAATTTACACACATAACATCAGTAGCAATTTGTTCATTCACCTTGGAGCTTTCATATGAGGCTAAGCAGTTATTTCTGTGCCACGTGGTTGCTGAGGTAGAGAAATATGAAATGTATAACCATATAAATATGAATAACAATTAATATCCCTTGACTTGCACTAGACTGAGGCCATGTATTGGTACAGTTGAATTGTCCACGTAACCACTAGACTGAGGCCATGTATTGGTACAGTTGAATTGTCCACGTAACCTTTAAGATGAAACTTGGTCTCAGCCTGGTTTTGGAGTTATTAATATAACTATGACTGGGCAGTACTAGATGTGCGCGGGCATCAGTTGGATGTAGCTAGAGAAATGCCCGGAAGTGTCACTAGTCTTGAATGAGCTAAAAGTTATTAGTTCAGTATTATCACAGTTAGTGCAGCATTACTGTCATTAGCTGTAAAATGCCTCACTATGTGCCCTGTCTTAGAACATTTAAAACAAGGCTGTTCAGATGGCAATGCTTTTTTTTAAATAGCTTTACACATGCTTAAGTGAGTTCTTGTCAATAACCTTTGGTGTAGTCAAGTTAACTTTAGAGGTTGCAGTTTCTGTTAATGACAAGCATTCAACAACCACAAACGTAAGTCTCACTCATGACGGCTATCAGTCCTTACTTACGCATTAATCTATTGACAGGTGGAACATTAATCCATTCACAGGTGCAGCATCTTACAAGGCCCAGTAATGTAAAGCTGGAACAATTTATCTTTTGTTTTATCTATCTGTTTATCTATCCATCATGTATCTGTCTACTGCTTTGCCTGTTTGTTGATCTGTAAACTGGGTAGATCCTGTCTACAGTGGAGGTCTGAGCAACACAGTTTGTTTACAGTTGTAATGAATAGTAACACACAATCATCGTCACCCCCCCCCCCTTTCTCTACATGGGGTTGGGGTGTTGTGTCAACTGTTGTCATCTCTTTTGATTCATTGCTACACTCCTACCTTTGACAGTTATGCTTGAGTGTTGCAGATGTCTCAAACAATCCAGCCATCTCTTCATTGGGGACCCTCATTTCCTCACCTTCTTCCTGTCTGTCCCAAATCATCTTCAGATTTCCTTCTGCCATGTTACACATGTATCTGAACCCCTGTAATCTGTTCTCTTTGATTTCTCTGCAACTGAAGCTACTTGGACTTATGCTCTGATGTCCTCACTTCTTTGTCTGTCTCACACTGTGCATCCTAACACCTGTCTCAGGCACTTCATCTCCATCAACTTTAGTTCTTAACTACTCTGTCTTTACTGCCTGGGTTTCTGTACTATGCCGTAGTACTGGTCACACCACTGTTTGCTACAGCTTACTTTTTGGGTTCTTTGGCATTCTTGTGTCACATACTATCCCTGACACTCTGTGCCAGTTGGCCGCAGCCCTGCTGATTCTAGCTTTGGCCTCCTCATCTAGACTTCCCTTCTCCTCAACCACCCCTCCCAGATACTTGCAGCTGATTTCTCTATTTGCTATCATTAAAACTGACTTATCTGTGCTTAGTTTCAACCCAGATATGAAAATAAAATTGCTAAAGATTCCAAAGACAACCACAAGGCATTCTAAAACTATGTCAAGAATCTAAATGGCAATGCTCAGATCTGCTCTGAGCTACAACAGAATGGCATTAAACATATTGATCTCAAGGATATTGCCAATATCCTGGCAGATCAATTCAGTGCCAACTTCACCCCCCCTCTCACCCCCTAAATAACCCATCTCAATACCAGAAGATTGCCAAATTCTGGTAATAACGGCCACAAAGGTAAAAAACGCACTCTCCAAAGCTAAGAATACAGCATCCATGGGACCAGATGACATCCCGGGCTGTGTACTACATGAACTACAAAATGAACTGGCACCTCACCTAAGTGTCATGTTTAATCATACCCTCACCTCAGGCTTCATGCCCACTGAGTGCGCACAGCTACAATTATCCCACTCCACAAGGGGGATCCACCTTGGAATCCTGGAGCTACCGCCCCATCAGTCTGACGAGCCTGATCTGCAAGGCCATGGAACATATTATTGTGGAACTTATAACCAAATACATTGGCAACCTTAAAACACTGGACCCTACCCAGTTTGGGTTCGTGAAGGGCCGATCTTGTCTCCTGAACCTGATTGACTTCTTCGAATCAGTCTCCAGAGCCGTGACGAGGGTAAGGCAGTTCACACAGCCTATCTGGACCTCACCAAGGCCTTTGACACCATCCCCCACTCTGGAATCATAGATAAACTTACTAAGCTGGGCATTAATCCCTATGTCACTCAATGGGTTGCCAACTGGCTTACTGATAGAACACACACTGTAAAAGTAGCTGACTCCAAATTCAGCCCTAGACAAGTGGAGTACCTCAGGGTTCAGTCCTGGGACCTCTCTTGTTTGGCATCTACTTCTCTGAAGTACAGGCCAACACTAAGGGACTCTGGCTAACAAAGTTCGCAGATGACAGCAAACTGGGAGCCATTATTGAATCCCCAAATGATGTTGATACTCTACAAAAGGGCCTTACAGAAACAGATGCTTGGTGCCAGAGCCATGGGCTCAAGCTCAATGCCAAGAAATGTATAGTTATCACCTTTGGGAAAAAACATGTACCCATGAATTACCACATAGGTGACAGTACACTAAACACTGAAAGTATGATAAGAGACTTAGGGACACAGGTGGACAGTGGTCTCACCTTCAATAACCACATCGCCACAACAGTCAGGAAATCCTTCTATGTGGCACACCTCATCACTAAGGGCTTTTCATTCAGAAAAAAGGAGGTCATTGTCCCACTGTACTCATCCCTCATTAGACCCATTATAGAATACAACACCCCATTTGGTATGTACCTCTCAAGACATCTGCAACAACTGGAAAGGCCGCAGAAATACCTCACTAAAAGAATCACAGGCCTAAAGCAGATGCCGTATGCTGACTGCCTTAAAAAAACTCCAGCTGTACTCTGTTGCATATCGTCTACTCCGAGGTGATCTCTGCTTAACATACAAGGCCACGTCAAACCCAGAGCTGTTGGACATGCTACACTTAAAGAAATCCCAATCCCTCAGAGCCACATGCTCCAGAGATCTAAACCTTGTCATCACAATAAACAAAACATGCTGGAGGGATAGGTTCCTGACCCAGAGACTCCACAGACTCTGGAATAGACTGCCCATACATGTCAAGCAGAGCACCTCTTTAGCCCTCTTCAAAAGGAACCTTGATAATTGGATGGGAGAAAGGAAATTCACCCCGGGGATCACGTCAGTCACCCTGCTAGACAGGGGTTCAGGGAAGTAAATAGTGTGGGAAGAAATAGCCAGGGGATTGTTATGGCTAGGCTTGTATAGGCCCTAGGGCCGATAGCCTAGTACCAACCTATGAACCTATGTGCCTTCAGGTTTGCATTCCATTCCCCTGTCTTTTACCAAAGTTCTTGCTCACCATCTGACTATAATGTCACATTGTCTGTCTGTATACTGCAATGTTGCTGACCATTTCCCTCTGACCTGTTTGCTAATGTGGACCTTTAACAGTATGAGCAGCACTGGGCTCAGAGCTGAACCCTGGTGCACACCCACTCTCAGTGAGAACCCCTCTGTGAGACCAGACATTATTTGTGCTTGTCACTAGATCTTTGTACATAGCCTGCACAAATTCTACCAATTTTTCTGGGACTTCAAACCACCACATGACTGCCCAAATCTGCTTTTCTGGGACCTTGTTGCATGTTTTCTTCAGGTTTAGGAATACATATTTGGACTCTCTCATCATCTCTATCTTCTTCTCAACTATCTGTCTCACTGCAAACATTGGGTCAGTTGTGTTGCATCCTGACCTGAATCCAAATCGCTCATCTCCCAACTTACTTTCCACTACTCTGTTTATCCATTTGTCAGTCACCCTATACAGAACTTTCATGCAATGTGACAGGAGTATGATGCCTCTGTACTGCCCACAGTTGTGGATGTCCCTTTTATTCTTGTACACTGGGATGAGTTACATGCAATGTGACAGGAGTATGATGCCTCTGTACTGCCCACAGTTGTGGATGTCCCTTTATTCTTGTACACTGGGATGAGTTACATGCAATGTGACAGGAGTATGATGCCTCTGTACTGCCCACAGTTGTGGATGTCCCTTTTATTCTTGTACACTGGGATGAGTTACATGCAATGTGACAGGAGTATGATGCCTCTGTACTGCCCACAGTTGTGAATGTCCCCTTTGTTCTTGTACACTGGCACGAGTATGGTTATTCTCTAGTCATCTGGCATGTGCCTTTCTCTCCACACTGCTATGAGTACCCTCAGGAGCCATTTCTCCCCCTATCTCACCCAGCATCTTTATCATATCTGCTGTGACCTTATCTGAGCCTGCTGCTTTCCCCGACTTCATTTTCCTTAGTGCTGTTTTGACATCCTCTAGGATGGGCTTCTTCTGTTCTCTCACTGTCGGCTGTGTCTGAGGTAGTGCAGCTTCTCTGGGGTTTTCCTCATTCAGAAGCTGCTGGAAATACTCCTTCCATCTGCCTTTGATGTCCTGTGGGTTGGTGAGCAGGTTGTTGCTGTCACCCCTTATGAAGGGTGTCTGACTGTCTTGTTCATCTTTCTGTCTTTGCCTTGCAACCTGATATAGTTTATTTGTGCCACTTACTGAGTCACTTTCCAGAAGTTGGTAAAGTGCATCCGATGTCCTGTTCTTTGCTGTTATTGCAACTCTGTTCTAACTTCTTTGTTAGCCAACCAGTATTCCTTCCTAGCCTGGTCCATCTTTTCTATCTCCCAATTTTTCCTGCACTCCTGGACTTCTGCATTCCACTACCAGCTTTCCTTGGGTACCTTATTTCCATACCTGGCAAGGCCACATATCTGTTCTGTAGTCCTCACACATGCCGTTTTGAGGTGCTGACATTCTTCTTCAGCTCCACTTATTTCATCTTCTTCCTGGAGGTATTAGAGTCCTGAGTAATTCCTTAAAGTCTGGTGCCTTCCCTCCAGTAACTCTTCCTGGAGGTACTAGAGCCCTGAGTAATTCCTTAAAGTCTCGTGCCTTCCCTCCAGTAACTCTTCCTGGAGGTATTAGAGCCCTGAGTAATTCCTTAAAGTCTTGTGCCTTCCCTCTAGTAACTCTTCCTGGAGGTATTAGAGCCCTGAGTAGTTCCTTAAAGTGTCATGCCTTCCCTCCAGTAACTCTTCCTGGAGGTATTAGAGCCCTGAGTAATTCCTTAAAGTCTCGTGCCTTCCCTCCAGTAACTCTTCCTGGAGGTATTAGAGCCCTGAGTAATTCCTTAAAGTCTCGTGCCTTCCCTCCAGTAACTCTTCCTGGAGGTATTAGAGCCCTGAGTAATTCCTTAAAGTCTCGTGCCTTCTCTCTAGTAACTCTTCCTGGAGGTATTAGAGCCCTGAGTAATTCCTTAAAGTGTCATGCCTTCCCTCCAGTAACTCTTCCTGGAGGTATTAGAGCCCTGAGTAATTCCTTAAAGTGTCATGCCTTCCCTCCAGTAACTCTTCCTGGAGGTATTAGAGCCCTGAGTAATTCCTTAAAGTGTCATGCCTTCCCTCCAGTAACTCTTCCTGGAGGTATTAGAGCCCTGAGTAATTCCTTAAAGTCTCGTGCCTTCCCTCCAGTAACTCTTCCTGGAGGTATTAGAGCCCTGAGTAATTCCTTAAAGTCTCGTGCCTTCCATCCAGTAACTCTTCCTGGAGGTATTAGAGCTCTGAGTAATTCCTTAAAGTCTTGTGCCTTCCCTCCAGTAACTCTTCCTGGAGGTATTAGAGCCCTGAGTAATTCCTTAAAGTGTCATGCCTTCCCTCCAGTAACTCTTCCTGGAGGTATTAGAGCCCTGCGTAATTCCTTAAAGTCTCGTGCCTTCCCTCCAGTAACTCTTCCTGGAGGTATTAGAGCCCTGAGTAATTCCTTAAAGTCTCGTGCCTTCCCTCTAGTAACTCTTCCTGGAGGTATTAGAGCCCTGAGTAATTCCTTAAAGTCTCATGCCTTCCCTCCAGTAACTCTTCCTGGAGGTATTAGAGCCCTGAGTAATTCCTTAAAGTCTCGTGCCTTCCCTCCAGTAACTCTTCCTGGAGGTATTAGAGCCCTGAGTAATTCCTTAAAGTCTCGTGCCTTCCCTCCAGTAACTCTTCCTGGAGGTATTAGAGCCCTGAGTAATTCCTTAAAGTGTCATGCCTTCCCTCCAGTAACTCTTCCTGGAGGTATTAGAGCCCTGAGTAATTCCTTAAAGTCTCGTGCCTTCCCTCCAGTAACTCTTCCTGGAGGTATTAGAGCCCTGAGTAATTCCTTAAAGTCTCGTGCCTTCCCTCTAGTAACTCTTCCTGGAGGTATTAGAGCCCTGAGTAATTCCTTAAAGTGTCATGCCTTCCCTCCAGTAACTCTTCCTGGAGGTATTAGAGCCCTGAGTAATTACTTAAAGTCTCATGCCTTCCCTCTAGTAACTCTTCCTGGAGGTATTAGAGCCCTGAGTAATTCCTTAAAGTGTCATGCCTTCCCTCCAGTAACTCTTCCTGGAGGTATTAGAGCCCTGAGTAATTCCTTAAAGTGTCATGCCTTCCCTCCAGTAACTCTTCCTGGAGGTATTAGAGCCCTGAGTAATTCCTTAAAGTCTCGTGCCTTCCCTCCAGTAACTCTTCCTGGAGGTATTAGAGCCCTGAGTAATTCCTTAAAGTCTCGTGCCTTCCATCCAGTAACTCTTCCTGGAGGTATTAGAGCCCTGAGTAATTCCTTAAAGTCTTGTGCCTTCCCTCCAGTAACTCTTCCTGGAGGTATTAGAGCCCTGAGTAATTCCTTAAAGTGTCATGCCTTCCCTCCAGTAACTCTTCCTGGAGGTATTAGAGCCCTGCGTAATTCCTTAAAGTCTCGTGCCTTCCCTCCAGTAACTCTTCCTGGAGGTATTACAGCCCTGAGTAATTCCTTAAAGTCTCGTGCCTTCCCTCTAGTAACTCTTCCTGGAGGTATTAGAGCCCTGAGTAATTCCTTAAAGTCTCATGCCTTCCCTCCAGTAACTCTTCCTGGAGGTATTAGAGCCCTGAGTAATTCCTTAAAGTCTCGTGCCTTCCCTCCAGTAACTCTTCCTGGAGGTATTAGAGCCCTGCGTAATTCCTTAAAGTCTCGTGCCTTCCCTCCAGTAACTCTTCCTGGAGGTATTAGAGCCCTGAGTAATTCCTTAAAGTCTCGTGCCTTCCCTCCAGTAACTCTTCCTGGAGGTATTAGAGCCCTGAGTAATTCCTTAAAGTGTCATGCCTTCCCTGCAGTAACTCTTCCTGGAGGTATTAGAGCCCTGCGTAATTCCTTAAAGTCTCGTGCCTTCCCTCTAGTAACTCTTCCTGGAGGTATTAGAGCCCTGAGTAATTCCTTAAAGTGTCATGCCTTCCCTCCAGTAACTCTTTCTGGAGGTATTAGAGACTTGAGTAATTCCTTAAAGTGTCATGCCTTCCCTCCAGTAACTCTTCCTGGAGGTATTAGAGCCCTGAGTAATTCCTTAAAGTCTGGTGCCTTCCCTCCAGTAACTCTTCCTGGAGGTATTAGAGCCCTGAGTAATTCCTTAAAGTCTCGTGCCTTCCCTCCAGTAACTCGTCTTGGAGGTATTAGAGCCCTGAGTAATTCCTTAAAGTCTCGTGCCTTCCTTCCAGTAACACTTCTTGGAGGTATTAGAGCCCTGCGTAATTCCTTAAAGTCTGGTGCCTTCCTTCCAGTAACTCTTCCTGGAGGTATTAGAGCCCTGAGTAATTCCTTAAAGTGTCATACCTTCCCTCCAGTAACTCTTCCTGGAGGTATTAGAGCCCTGAGTAATTCCTTAAAGTCTCGTGCCTTCCCTCCAGTAACTCGTCTTGGAGGTATTAGAGCCCTGAGTAATTCCTTAAAGTGTCATGCCTTCCCTCCAGTAACCTTCCAAGTCTTCAGTCTGGTCTTTGTTGACTTTAGAGCCTTCTCTGACCATTGCTTGCAGCTGTTGTGAGAATCAGTGGTTTATGCTGTGGACCAACTGTTTCACTAGGGGTGACTTTTCAATCACTGTTTCTACCCAAGTGCCCTTACTAGGAGGAAGTCTGCCTGAGTTGCATGCCTTTTCACTGCCTCTGTTGTTGAACCAAGTCTTGGCTACCATCAGTACATTTGCTGGACAGAAGTCTAGAATGGCCTGTCCTCCTTTATTTCTGTTGTTCCACCCATGTGGACCCAGGCAGCACTCATATCCTGTTCTGTCTGTCCAACATACCCATTTCTGTCTGTCCAAATATGTGTATTCAGATCCTCTGTTATCAACGTCATCAATTCATACTGTCCTGCTTTATCTCGACTTATCACCTGCTGCCTGAATGTACTTTTTTCTTGTGATCTCAACCCTGCTGTGGGGCCTATGATCTCAACCCTGCTGTGGGGCCTATGATCTCAACCCTGCTGTGGGGCCTATGATCTCAACCCTGCTGTGGGGCCTATGATCTCAACCCTGCTGTGGGGCCTATGATCTCAACCCTGCTGTGGGGCCTATGATCTCAACCCTGCTGTGGGGCCTATGATCTCAACCCTGCTGTGGGGCCTATGATCTCAACCCTGCTGTGGGGCCTGTGATCTCAACCCTGCTGTGGGGCCTATGATCTCAACCCTGCTGTGGGGCCTATGATCTCAACCCAGCTGTGGGGCCTATGCTGAGGTTATGAATAGTGTCCTAGCCTTACCCTGGAGTCTGATTGCCACCAATCTTCACTAATTTTGATGACATCCCTCAGTGCCTTTTAAAGCTTCTCTTACCTCAGTTCCCACACCATTTGTAGTCTGTCCTCTTCCAGTGTACAGTAAACTCTCAGTTAAGTGGAACTCAAACAACCAGAAAAAAAATCGAAGAAATAAAGTACAATTTTCATATGCTGCACTTTCTGCCCCCCCCCCCCCCCGGGAAACAAATACCTTACGTTTTTAGAGTTTTAAAAAGGAAGATAGGAATAAATTCACTCTCTCCCCAACCTAAGAACATGTCAAACCAAACAAATAGCATAGGGTACAGTATTAGTTAGGCCTGTTTTTAATAGTAACTCTCAAGCAACCAGAAACTACAGTTATCTGGCATCTACCAATCCACATGGGTGCATGTTAACTGAGAGTTTACTGTACTAGATACTGGACCCCAAGCCAAGTGGCTTTGCTGCAGTAGCCTTCCATCTCATCTCCTGGATACATAGAATGTCCATCCTCTTTCCTTCCCTTCCTGTCACGTCATCCACTCCCAAGGTGCATCCCGTCAAGGAACCTGTGCTGAATGTAGCAGTTCTGTGTGGTTAGTGAGGGCCGTGTAATCATAACGATGTGGTTAGTGAGGGCCATATAATCATACTGGTGTGGTTAGTGAGGGCCGTATAATCATACTGGTGTGGTTAGTGAGGGCCGTATAATCATACTGGTGTGGTTAGTGAGGGCCATATAATCATACTGGTGTGGTTAGTGAGGGACGTATAATCATACCGATGTGGTTAGTGAGGGCCATATAATCATACTGGTGTGGTTAGTGAGGGCCGTGTAATCATACAGATGTGGTTAGTGAGGGCCATATAATCATACTGGTGTGGTTAGTGAGGGCCGTATAATCATACTGGTGTGGTTAGTGAGGGACGTATAATCATACCGATGTGGTTAGTGAGGGCCATATAATCATACTGGTGTGGTTAGTGAGGGCCGTATAATCATACTGGTGTGGTTAGTGAGGGCCGTATAATCATACAGATGTGGTTAGTGAGGGCCATATAATCATACTGGTGTGGTTAGTGAGGGCCGTGTAATCATACAGATGTGGTTAGTGAGGGCCATATAATCATACTGGTGTGGTTAGTGAGGGCCGTATAATCATACTGGTGTGGTTAGTGAGGGCCGTATAATCATACTGGTGTGGTTAGTGAGGGCCGTATAATCATACTGGTGTGATTAGTGAGGGCTGTATAATCATACTGGTGTGGTTAGTGAGGGCTGTGTAATCATACTGGTGTGGTTAGTGAGGGCCGTGTATTCATACCAGTGTGGTTAGTGAGGAAAGTATAATCATACAGTTGTGGTTAGTGAGGACTGTATAATCATACCAGTGTGGTTACTGAGGGACATATAGTCATACCGATGTGGTTAGTGAGGACTGTATAATCATATTGGTGTGGTTAGTGAGGGCCATGTAATGATATCGGTGTCATTAGTGAGGGCTGTATAATCGTACTGGTGTGGTTAGTGAAGGCCGTGTATTCATACTGGTGTGGTTAGTGAGGGCCGTGTAATCATACTGGTGTGGTTAGTGAGGGCAGTGTAATCATACTGATGTGGTTAGTGAGGGCCATGTAGTCATACAGTTGTGGTTAGTGAGGACTGTATAATCATATTGGTGTGGTTAGTGAGGGCCATATAATGATATCGGTGTCATTAGTGAGGGCTGTATAATCGTACTGGTGTGGTTAGTGAAGGCCGTGTATTCATACTGGTGTGGTTAGTGAGGGCCGTGTAATCATACTGGTGTGGTTAGTGAGGGCAGTGTAATCATACTGATGTGGTTAGTGAGGGCTGTGTAATCATACTGGTGTGGTTAGTGAGGGCCGTGTAATCATACTGGTGTGGTTAGTGAGGGCCGTAATCATACCAGTGTGGTTAGTGAGGAACATATAATCATACGGTTGTGGTTAGTGAGGACTGTATAATCATACTGGTGTGGTTACTGAGGGACATATAGTCATACCAATGTGGTTAGTGAGGACTGTATAATCATATTGGTGTGGTTAGTGAGGGCCATGTAATCATATCGGTGTGGTTAGTGAGGGCTGTATAATCATACTAGTGTGGTTAGTGAGGGCTGTATAATCATACTGCTGTAGTTAGTGAGGGCCGTGTAGTCATACTGGTGTGGTTAGTGAGGGCCATGTAGTCATACTGGTGTGGTTAGTGAGGGCCATGTAGTCATACTGGTGTGGTTAGTGAGGGCCATGTAGTCATACTGGTGTGGTTAGTGAGGGGCGTGTAATCATACTGGTGTGGTTAGTGAGGGCCGTGTAATCATACCAGTGTGGTTAGTGAGGAACATATAATCATACAGTTGTGGTTAGTGAGGACTGTATAATCATACTGGTGTGGTTACTGAGGGACATATAGTCATACCGATGTGGTTAGTGAGGACTGTATAATCATATTGGTGTGGTTAGTGAGGGCCATGTAATCCTATCGGTGTGGTTAGTAAGGGCTGTGTAATCATACCGATGTGGTTAGTGAGGGCTGTGCAATCATACCTATGTGACCAATGTGGTTAGCGAGGGCTGTGTAATCATATCGATGAAGCCGACAAATTAAGTATAAATTAATCTGTGGAAACTGAAGGACAACATGTCACTGAAAGAGAGAATCTGGCTAGATATGTGGGTGTGGGCAGAGTAAAGCATCTGAAGTGAACACAGATTTATTTTGAAAGAATAATGTAGTATTTGGTGAGGGTGCTAAGAAAATAGGGACCCTTGATGATGAGATTATGGAAGTAAGAGGTAGGAATGAGAGATGAGAAATAAAAATAAAGACGAATATTGAGTAGCTGTAGTCAAAGGGGGGCTAAGCTACCTTAGTTGTACTTCCGGTTGTCGGAAGGTTGAAAAGCTGTGGTTTTGTTGTAAGAACTCTGATCATTCCCATTTGATTATAGAAAGTGTGCTGTAACAGAGAGCCAGTTCAAAGCAGCAGAAAGCACCCCTGCAGTACCAGGCTATAACTCATTCCACACCTTTTGGCCTCAGAACATGGACTGAAGCTCCGAAGGTGGTGGTGTCTCCATATTTATAAAGGATATGCACACCTCCAGACTAGTAGCCCAGCATAACACATCTGAGATACTTCAGGTACAACAAACATTGGGTAAGACTGCAATTCAGGTTGTAGCCTGCTATAGGTCCCCAGCCATGTCCCAAGACTCACTCCAACCCAACACTCTCATACTAGGTGACTTCAACTACTCCTCCATCAACTGGAAAAACTACTCATGCACCAATACACTGGCCCAATGCCCTGGACCAGGTCATTCTTACTCCCACTAGAGGATGCAACATCCTTGACCTGGTTATTAATAACATGGGCAACCATTGCTCTACACCAATAGTCAATTCCTCCCTGGATAGATCTAACCACAAACTAATCACCATCTCTCCCACACACCCCACAAAGGTAACTACCATGAAAAACTTCTCCAAAGCTGACTTTGGGCTCCTAAAAACAGGTGGCTAACTTCACAGCTCCCATGCCAATGGAAAATAGCTGCATTACTGCTGAATCATACACCAATGCACTGTATGAACACCTACATAAATGCGTGGAACTAGCCATACCCAACAGAATCAAGACACTCTCCTCCAAAAAAAAGGAAGCCAATCTGGTGGTCCCCTGCCATTAATAAACTCTACAACAGAAGGAAGAAACTGTTGCAGAAAAAGGTGAAGTCCCAAGACTGGAAACACTCCCTTATTAGCCTCAACAAAAAGTTGAGATCTGTCATCAAAACTTCTAAAGCCAGCTATGAAGGCAGAATTGTGGCAGTCACTAAAAACAACCACAAAGCCTTCTATAGTTATATCAAGAATCTCCATGGCAATACCCAGATTTGCTCTGAGTTACTGCACAATGATACCTCCTATACTGAGCCAACAGATATTGCCAACATACTGGCCGACAGTTTCAGTGCCAACTTAACCCCCCGCTCTTCCCCCCTAAAGGATCAATCACAATACCGGAAGAATGCCAGGCACCCAGAATTACTGCAGCACAGATTAAACCTACATTGTCCAAGGCCAAGAATACAGCTTCCATGGGACCCGACAATATCCCTGGCTGTATTCTACATGAACTACAAAGTGAACTGGCATTACATCTGTGTGCCCTGTTCACTCACAGCCTCACCTCAGGCTTTGTCCCTACCGAATGGTGCACTGCTACAGTCATCTCTCTCCATAAAGAAGGAGCAACTATAGACTCTGGGAATTATCACTCCCATTAGCCTGACGAGTTTGGTATGTAAGGCAATGGAGCGCATCATCATGGACCTAATAACAAGGATATAGGGAATCTCTAGATCCCACACAATTTGGTTTTCTGAAAGGTTGATCATGCCTGCTCAACCTGGTTGACTTCTTTGAGTCAGTCACCAGAGCTTTGGATGAGGATAAGGGAGTTCATACAGCCTACCTCGATCTGACCAAGGCCTTTGATACCATCCCTCACTCAGGAATTACAGGTAAGCTCAACAAACTAGGCAGCAACCCCTGTATCATTAGGTGGGTTGCAAATTGGCTCACATATAGACCTCACAGCATGAAAATGCTGCTGACCAGTCACGAGTGGAGTCCCACAGGGATCAGTCCTGGGTCCTCTCCTGTTTGGCATCTTCTTCTCAGAAGTCCAGGCTGACATGGAGGGACTCTGGCTTCCCAAGTTCACAGACAACTGCAAGCTGGGAGCCATTATTAACTCCCCAAGTGATGCAGACATCCTACAGAAAGGCCTCACTGAGACCAATGACTGGTGTTGAGACCATGACATTAAGCTTGATGCCAAAAATTGTGTCATCAACCCCTTTGGGAAAAACTCAGTTCCCACTAATTACCACATCAATGGGAGTCCACTGAACACTGAAGGTGTTATAAGAGATCTGGGGACACAGGTTGACAGCAACTTCTCCTTCAACCATCACATTGGCACTGTGGTTAGAAAGTCCTTCTATGTGGCACATCTCATTATCAAGGGTTTTGCATCCAGGAAGAAAGAGGTCATCATCTCTCTCTACTCTTCCCTCATTAGGCCAGTCATCGAGTACAATGCCCCATTTGGCATGTACCTCACTAGACACCTGCAACAGCTGGAGAAGCCACAAAAGTACCTCACAAAGAGAATCCTAGGCATTAAACACATGTCCTACACAGACAGACTCAAAAAACTCCAGCTATTCTCTGTCTCATATAATATACTAAGAGGCAATCTCTGCTTGCCTTACAAAGCCATGTCTGACCCAGCTCTGTTAGAAATGCTACATCTAAGGAAATCCCAATCCCTCCACACTACATGCTCCAGGGACCTCAACCTCAATCAACAGAACATGTTGGAGGGACAGGTTCATAACCCAGAGACTGCCCATGCTCTGGAATAGACTTCCCATACATGTCAAGCAGAGTACCTCACTTGCCCTTTTCAAGAGAAATCTTGATGAGTGGATGGGAAATAGAAAGTTCACCCTGGGGATCACTGCAGTGGCTCTACTTGATAAGAGGCACTGGGAACTAACGTTGGGCAGTACAATGCCAGGGCACTTTTATGGGCTAGGCTTGTAAAGGCTCCAGAGCCATTAGCCTAGTACACACCTGTGAAATACATGGGTACATGTTTCATGGATGAAAAAAGGAGCCAAAGCTTTCATATTGCTTCTGCCTAGAATCGAGTGGCAACTGATTCAATGTTGTGGGTTAAGAATAGGTTTGTGCTTGCTTTTACTATGCACTAAATGGTTTGCAAAGCTTGCAAAACAAAAAAAGAAAAACTTGAGGTTTACACAGAGAAATCTTTCAGCTTGAACTTATGGGGTTCATACTGCCCAACACTGGTATGTGTGCTTATTTTTACTATGTTAACTTAGGTCATTCATTTCGGTGGAATTGTATAATTTGACAGATTGCACCTGGTATTGTTCTTGGGAATGAGTGAAGTTAACTGCCTTAAGGAAATCCCATAGGCACCTACATCCTTCAAATATAATTTTCTCAAAAATGCTGTGGGATGTATCTTCAGTGAATCCTTGAATGAGGCAGCAGTAAAGGTTCATAGGTAGGTACTAGGCTATCGGCCCTGGGGCCTATACAAGCCCAGCCAAAAAGGTACCCTGGCTTTTGCCACGCAAGAAAATTATTTTCCTGTGTATCGGTGGACTTCTGAAGTAATCAAAATGAAGTTTAAGTTTTCATTTTCAGCAAATATTTTAAAACTTTAGGGCGTAATGCTGGCAAGCAATTTGATGCATCAGCCACTATTTTTTAGTCACTTGGCAGTGGTTGAGGAGGACCCAAGTTTTAGGCAACATTTTCAATGCATTTCACTGGATATAGGATTATCACTTGATTGGTTTGTCAGTAACCCGCGGTGGTGGTGCTGCGGTAGCATTGTCGCCTCGCAGTAAGACTCTGTCTGGTTCGATTCTTAGCTAGAACATCTTCTGCGTGGAGACATGCGTAAATGGGCATACCTTCGTTGAAGGTTGTGCATCAGGGCTGGTAACTCGGCATGTAAAACTCAACTACCAATCATTAGTGGACCGGAGTTCCGCTGTG
The DNA here is from genome assembly GCF_019279795.1 of Protopterus annectens. Lineage (NCBI taxonomy): Eukaryota > Metazoa > Chordata > Ceratodontiformes > Protopteridae > Protopterus > Protopterus annectens. Next base: position 22,998,447 of record NC_056747.1, read on the forward strand.
GCGACCCTTAACTGGGAAAAGCCGAAAAGACACAACAACTTGATGGGTTTGTCAGTATCCTATCTGTTGACTCCCACACAGTCAGTAGTTGTGTGTCAACAATTAGAAAAGACAAAAGCTATAATCTTTTTTGGAGGGCAAGTCCCCTGCCTCCTTGTGCAGAGGACAGTTGTTCCAGTGCCCCCAGACATACAAGTCCCCTACCCCCTTGTGCAGAGGGCAGTTGTTCCTGCACCCCTGAGATACAAGTCCCCTACGCCCTCATGTAGGGGGAAGTTGTTCCAATGCCCCCAGACGTAATGTAACTCCAAGGTTACTGCCCAGTCACGGTCAACAATCCACTGTCTCTCTAATGCTATGGAGACATTTTCTTTTGATCTACTTATATGTGCAGTGTACATGGTTTTTAGGTTTCACATTTCTTTGGTTCCATTGTATGTTTAATTTTGTGTGGTATATTGGGTATTTTTCCATTTTAGTCCTGACACTATGAAAATGTCGCTTGAACATGCTGTTTTATATATCTGTGGCATGTTTGTCGGTCTGAGTAACTCTTATAACTTTGCAACACTATTGAAAAAGGCTGTGTTAACAGTAACCATGTAGAATGTTCATGGGTATGAGGAGGTGGGGTAATAGATAAAAGGTAAAAATTAAACTTAGAAATATAGCCTGGACCAAATGGTGAACAACTAAAGCCCCCCTCGACCAAGTGAGATATCGTCAACTTACAAATGATACAAAAAAAAAACTCATTTTGCTAGACAAAAAAAAAAAAAAAACTTACTACCAGAACCTCCAATTTAAATATCACAACAATCCCCAAAAGTTTTGGGCAGGTATTAACTGACTTCTTCATCCAGGTCAATCTACTACCCCAACCCCATCAAACTGCACCCATAAATCCCCAGAAGCTGTTGCCACTACCTTTAATAACTTTTTCACTGAAACTGTTCAGTCCTTAGCTAACCAACTTACTCTCTACCACTAACACACCCACTTCTCATCCCCCCTTTAACTTCCAACCTGTCTCTACCACTTTTATCAGATCCCTTATCAAAAAACTAATACCAACCACCCTTTCTGCTGACCTCCTTCCTGCAGAGTACCTACAAAAAGCTGCCGACGGCATAGCATTCCCCATCTCTATCCTAATCAATAGCACACTAACTGATGGAACTATCCTCTCAATCTAGAAAATATCCCATGTTATCCCACTCCACAAAGGTGGAAGTTCAACAGAACTGTCCAGCTACAGACCCATTGCCATTCTCTCACCACTAGCCAGATTAATGTAGAAATGCGTTCATAAGCAGGTTATGGACTATCTCATTCAGAACGGTCTGCTTGCCAACTCTCAGCATGGCTTTAGGCCACATCACAGCACCACTTCCGCCCTCATTTCTTTTACAAATACCGTATTCCAAAATAAGAACAACAACAGGCTAACTTCAGCCCTATTTCTAGACCTGTCAAAAGCCTTTGATATGGTCAACCACAAATTACTCATCCATTCCCTAAAATCCATCTCCCTAGATAACCATGCTATTCAGTGGTTCCTATCCTATCTGAATGGCAGACAACAGGCTGCATTATGGCAGGGCAAACTGTCCACCCTGCTACCTCTCACCCTTGGTGTCCCTCAGGGCTCAATTCTAGGTCTGCTACTGTTTTCTATCTTCATCAACAATCTTCATACTGCCATCCCTGATGCAACCTGCATTCAATATGCAGACGATTCTACCCTGATCTGTACAGCCTCCTCCCCTTTAGACCTGCAAACCTTAACACAAAACACATTTAACATAGTTGAACATTGGCTCTCTAATCGCCGTCTGTTGTTAAATCCCAACAAAACTAAACTGCTCCTCTTTACCCCCCCAGTAGACCCACCCCATTTTCCTTCTCCATAACATCCAACAATGGTACCTCTATCTCTCCAGAACGGTACCTCTATCTCTGTAGAACGGTACCTCCATCACTCCAGAACGGTACCTCTATCTCTCCAGAACGGTACCTCTATCTCTCCAGAACGGTACCTCTATCTCTGCAGAACGGTACCTCTGTCTCTCCAGAACGGTACCTCTATCGCTCCAGAACGGTACCTCTATCTCTGCAGAACGGTACCTCTATCACTCCAGAACGGTACCTCTATCACTCCAGAACAGTACCTCTATCTCTGCAGAACGGTACCTCTATCACTCCAGAACGGTACCTCTATCTCTGCAGAACGGTACCTCTATCACTCCAGAACAGTACCTCTATATCTCCAGAACGGTACCTCTGTCTCTCCAGAACGGTACCTCTATCGCTCCAGAACGGTACCTGTATCTCTCCAGATGACCAAATTAAGCTTTTAGGAGTAATAGTGGACAATAATCTCAAATTTGATCTGCATATCAATAAAACTATAAAAACCATTAATAAGAAGCTTGGCTCATTATATAGAAGCAAACCTTTTCTAACTCCATTAGCTAGGACTGCAATTGCCTGCTCACACCTACTCTATGTCCTTCTGTATGCCCCTCCCATACTCTCCAATTTGAGAAAAACTGAACTTAGTAAGCTGTCTCATTGTTATAACCATATTGCCAGATTTGCCATACGCTCAACATATAGGACACATCACTGTCAAAACATCAGTCTTCTTGGGTGGCTAGAACTGCCTAGCCTACTTCTGTCCAATCAGCTTATAGTAACACACAAAATTCTTTATCACCTTGAAAGTAACTCTGCCACTCAAAAATATGATAAAGCCAACTCCCTGTTTGCTAACGTCATTGGTAAAACTTGGAATTCACTTCCATCTAACCTTACCCTCGAACCTTCTTTAAGTCTCTTCAAAAAAAGCCTCAAACAGTATTTTAAAGAGCACTGGCTATGTCCCTGTACTAACCCTGATTAATCACTACTTATTCAATGCCTTATTTAAATTAATATTGTGCGCATCTCTTGTTCATAATAGCTTGCTGCAACCTGCTGTTTTTGTATACTATTACACACTGTGTATATTGTGAGTACCTACTAGAGGGCTTTGTAAATACCTTTGACTCATATCTGTTATGTTCTATCTGTGTTATCTGGAGCTTTTCTCCTGGGGCCTCCACTGAAAATGACATATATCCAGTTGGACTATCCCGGACAACAAATATAAAATAAAATAAATAGTGTGGATCTATTTGACGCTGCAAGTTTTGAACATTTTGGAGCACCACTGCACAGTGTGTCCTGTCATCATGGAGCACTGCACCGCTGCACAGTGTGTTCTTTCATCATGGAGCACTGCACCGCTGCACAGTGTGACCTATCATTATGGAGCACTGTACCGCTACACAGTGTGTCCTGTCATTTTGGAACACTGTACTGCTACACACTGTGTCCTATCATTTTGGTGAACTATACTGTTACACACTGTGTCCTGTCATTTTGGAGCACTATGCCACTACCCAGAATGTCCTATCATTATGGAGCACTGTACTGCTACACACTGTGTCCTGTCATTTTGGAGCACTGTACAGCTACACACTGTGTCCTGCCATTTTGGAGCACTGTACCACTACACACAGTGTCCTGTAGGTTTGGAGCACTGTACCACTGTACAGTGTGTCCTGTCATTTTGGAGCCCTATGCCACTACACAGTGTGTCCTGTCATCATGGAGCACTGCACTACTGCACAATGTGACCATCATTATGGAGCACTGCACTGCTACACAGTGTGTCCTGTCATTTTGGAGCACTGTACCGCTGCACACGGTGTCCTGTCATTTTGGAGCACTATACCGCTACACATTGTGTCCTGTCATTTTGGAGCACTATACCACTACACACTGTGTCCTATCATTTTGGAGAACTATACCACTACACACTGTGTCCTGTCATTTTGGAGCACTATACCGCTACACACTGTGTCCTGTAATTTTGGAGCACTATACCCCTACACACTGTGTCCTGTCATTTTGGAGCACTATACCCCTACACACTGTGTCCTGTCATTTTGAAGCACTATACCCCTACACACTGTGTCCTACCATTATGGAGCACTGTACCGCTGCACAGTGTCTCCTGCCATTATGGAGCACCATACCGCTACACAGTGTCTCCTGCCATTATGGAGCACTGTACCGCTATACAGTGTCTCCCATCATTTTGGAGCACCGTAGCACTACACCATGTGTCCTGTCATTTTGGAGCACTGTACCACTGCACAGTGTGTCCTGTCATTTTGGAACACTGTACTGCTACACAATATGTCCTGTCATAATGGAGCATTGTTCCGCTACACAGTGTGTCCTGCCATTAAGGAGCACTGTACCACTACACAGTGTCTCCTGCCATTATGGAGCATAGTACCGCTATACAGTGTGTCCTGTCATTTTGGAGCACTGTAACACTACACCGTGTGTCCTGTCATTTTGGAGCACTGTACCGCTGCACAGTGTGTCCTGTCATAATGGAGCACTGCACCGCTACATTGCACCACTACACAGTGCATCCTATCATCATTATGGAGCACTGTACCACTACACAATGTGTCCTACCATCAATATGGAGCACTGTACCACTAGACAGTGTGACCTGTCATTTTGGAGCACTGTACCACTACAAACTGTGTTCTGTCATTTTGGAGCACTATGCTGCTACACAGAGTGTCCTATCATTATGGAGCACTGCACCGCTGCACAGTGTGACCTATTATGGAGCACTGTACTGCTGCACAGTGTGTCCTGTCATTATGGAGCACTGTACTGCTACACACTGTGTCCTGTCATTTTGGAATGCTATACCGCTACACACTGTGTCCTGTCATTTTGGAGCACTATACCAGTACACACTGTGTCCTGCCATTTTGAAGCATTATGCCGCTACACAGAGTGTCATCATTATGGAGCACTGTACTGCTACACAGTGTGTCCTGTCATCATGGAGCACTGCGCTACTGCACAGTGTGACCATCATTATGGAGCACTGCACTGCTACACAGTGTGTCCTGTCATTTTGGAGCACTGTACCGCTGCACACTGTGTCCTGTCATTTTGGAGCACTATACCGCTACACATTGTGTCCTGTCATTTTGGAGCACTATACCACTACACACTGTGTCCTATCATTTTGGAGAACTATACCACTACACACTGTGTCCTGTCATTTTGGAGCACTATACCGCTACACACTGTGTCCTGTCATTTTGGAGCACTGTACCACTGCACAGTGTCTCCTGCCATTATGGAGCACCATACTGCTACACAGTGTCTCCTGCCATTATGGAGCACTTTACCGCTATACAGTGTCTCCCGTCATTTTGGAGCACCGTAGCACTACACCATGTGTCCTGTCATTTTGGAGCACTGTACCACTGCACAGTGTGTCCTGTCATTTTGGAACACTGTACTGCTACACAATATGTCCTGTCATAATGGAGCATTGTACCGCTACACAGTGTGTCCTGCCATTAAGGAGCACTGTACCACTACACAGTGTCTCCTGCCATTATGGAGCACAGTACCGCTATACAGTGTGTCCTGTCATTTTGGAGCACTGTAACACTACACCGTGTGTCCTGTCATTTTGGAGCACTGTACCACTGCACAGTGTGTCCTGTCATAATGGAGCACTGCACCTCTACATTGCACCACTACACAGTGCGTCCTATCATCATTATGGAGCACTGTACCACTACACAATGTGTCCTACCATCAATATGGAGCACTGTACCACTAGACAGTGTGACCTGTCATTTTGGAGCACTGTACCACTACAAACTGTGTTCTGTCATTTTGGAGCACTATGCTGCTACACAGAGTGTCCTATCATTATGGAGCACTGCACCGCTGCACAGTGTGACCTATTATGGAGCACTGTACTGCTACACAGTGTGTCCTGTCATTATGGAGCATTGTACTGCTACACACTGTGTCCTGTCATTTTGGAATGCTATACCACTACACACTGTGTCCTGTCATTTTGGAGCACTATACCAGTACACACTGTGTCCTGCCATTTTGAAGCATTATGCCGCTACACAGAGTGTCATCATTATGGAGCACTGTACTGCTACACAGTGTGTCCTGCCATTATGGAGCACTGTACTGCTACACAGTGTGTCCTGCCATTATGGAGCACTGTAGCACTACACAGTGTGTCCTGCCATTATGGAGCACTGTACCGCTACACAGTGTCTCCTGCCATTATGGAGCATTGCACCGTTACACACTGTGTCCTGCCATTATGGAGCACTGCACCGCTACACACTGTGTCCTGTCATAATGGAGTACTGCACCACTACACTGTGTATCCTATCATCATCATGGAGCACTGTACCACTACACAGTGTGTCTTGTCATTTTCGGAGCACTGTACCACTACACAGTGTGTCCTGCCATTATGGAGCACTGTACCACTACACAGTGTGTCCTGCCATTATGGAGCACTGTACCGCTACACAGTGTGTCCTTTCATTTTGGAGAACTGTACCACTACACACTTTGTCCTGTCATTTTGGGGCACTGTACCACTACACACTGTGTCTGTCATTATGGAGCACTGTACCACTACACACTGTGTCCTGTCATTATGGAGCACTGCACCGCTGCACACTGTGTCCTGTCATTATGGAGCACTGCACCGCTACACACTATGTGCTGCCAATATGGAGCACTGTACCGCTATACAGTGTGTCCTGTCATTTTGGAGCACTGTACCAGTACACAATGTGTCCTGTCATAATGGAGTACTGTATCGCTACACAGTGTGTCTTGTCATAATGGAGCACTGTACCACTGCACAGTGTGTCTTGTCATTTTTTCTTCTGCACATTGTACAGTATACTCTGGATGATGAGTTCAGTGATATTGCTAATCAGTCATTCGGTACTGGGATTGTGTATTATTTTTCAGAAGTACTGCAATGAAAAACAGAGGAGTAATGCCTGTTAAGCTAATGGAAACATAATTTGGTTCATATTAAATGGCACACCCTCCATTGTTCACATTTTCACTTTCTTTTGGCTTTTCCCAGTTAGGGGTCACCACAGCGGAACTACGGCCCGCTAATGATTGGCAGTGGATTTATATGGTGTCGAGGTGCCAGCCCAGTGCCCAACCTTCAAAGAAGGCACACACCTACCTGCATGTCTTTAACATTCACTCAACAGCGGGGAAGACATGCAGACTCTACACAGAAGGTGCTCCAGCTGAGAATCGAACCAGAGAACCTCTTGTTGTAAGGCGACAGTGCTAACCACTGCACCACCGTGGCTGTATGCACACCCTCCATTGTTATCATTATTATTTATATGAATTAATTATTTCTTCTACAGCAGGAGTATACACCTCAAGCACATTTAGCAGAGTCCTTTTTTTTTGCTTCATAAATCTGTCTCTGCTCCTCATTTCTGCTTTGATATGAAGCAGCACTAATTTCTTCTGTTTCATTGATTTGATTGAAGAGCCAGTGAGAGACAGAGAGAGAGAGGCTTCTTGACCTTGTCACATTCAAAACAGACCAGTAAAGGACAACGTCTCTAGTACTGTCTAATAAAAAGAGGACGTGTGCTATAGGAAAGATTGCCCCAGAGGGCATAACTCTGCTTTCCAGCTGTCTCCAGTTTCATAAAGTTTTCCTGATTTTGGCTCATATTTTTTGCGGTGTCCATCACAAGACTATATTTTCTGGTAAATCAGTCAGTCTATAATGTCAGTAGGTCTTACTGTCTGGAAATCCAGCATCTGTTGTGTTGCATTTTTATGTGAACTAAAAGTGAGATTTTAAAAATCATTGCTTTTTGTTTTTTGTCTGTAATTCTTGAACAAAGAAGTTGGGTGAGTTTTTTGGTCTGTTATTCATAAAATGTGTGTTTTTTTCTGGCAAATTGTTGCGGACTACAATCTTAAATAATGACATCAATGTAATGGTTTGGAGGGACAGGTATATCTTTACAGAGGATACTGTTGCTGTGGAATAGACTCCCCATGCATATAAAACAAAGTTAATTCCTCCCCCTTTACAAGTACTACTTAGATCTCTGAATGGGAAACAGAACATCTACCCCAGGACAACCCATTTGTACTACTAATAGACAGTGGCAACTCCTAAAGGCATTATTCCATGCTTGGGCCCCCCTCAAGTTATCTATGGTACGATCCTAGTTATTCTTATTAGGAGTGATAATAATTCTAGACTATGAGACGGGTAAACCAATCTGTAACCAAATGAAATAGGTTATTTTGAGCACAAAAAAGGAAATTGCTAGGCTTAAAGTGAACCACAAGGGCAGCTAACCTAGTACTTACCTATGAACCTATAAGTTGCAGGCATCATATCCTTCAGAAAATGTGCTAATGCAAAGATAGTTAATCTAGTAACTCTCAAAGTTTGTAAGAGCAATATATAAAATCTGTTCCAGGCTTTGGGTCTTTGTGATTCTAGAGATAATATTTTTTGAGGGGGTATACTGTGGTTCTGACAGCAGCAGTCTGGAATACATTTCCATGTCATTATGTATTCATTCATCTGATTTCAAGCAGACATCTAAGATGTACACAGTAATACAATTGATTAAAAATGTTGGTCACATTTGTAGTTATGCTTTTGCAGAGGGCATAGCTCTCAACTCTCCCCAGTTTTGCCTCATAGTTTTGGTCTGATCATCATCATAAAATCTGTGTTTTCCTGCCATATTGTTGTTTTCAGTCAGCAAATAATGACAGATGTAAGTTTCAGACTTTGTATCTTTCACAAAATGCTTGCTAATGTAAAACATGATGTTCTTCTATTCTCATATTGCAGTATTCATAACAGTAGGGAGGTTGCTGCCTGCGGCACCGGACATTCGGCCATTACACCAAAGTCTTTGGATAAGGGGTACATGCGGTGTTGAAAGTGAGAGCTATAAACCTACATCAGCTATAAATGTGATGTCTGCACGTACCCAACTCAGAACTTTTCTGCTGCAGTGATCTACAGACGTCTAATCACCAACTCATGGAACCTTTTTGTTCGTTTGCTTTCGGCTGTTCACATTCAAGCTAAGTACCCTTTTGGGATTTTTGATTATACTTTATTTTCTTGCATTCCAGATGTACATGTCAGCTAGGAAGAGAAAGTGTGCTTGTGGAAGACGGATTCCACATAAGGACATACACAACAAGTATTTGTTTGGCTTAGGGGCAGGCCATGACTACAAGTCTTGTGACATCTGCCAGTCCTTTGTTCCCAAAACTTTGAGAAGCCATCTGGCTGCTTTAAATTTATACTTATAAAATCAAAGACTCCAACATTTGGTGTCAGATGTGGAGGGTGGGGTAGGTACCTCCAAGGAGCCACCTCGGAGGAAGGCCAAAAAAGTTAAGCCCGATGCCCATGCTGCACCTCAGGAGTCCGTTGAGACTCTTGAGGCACATTATAGCCCAGGGTCTCATCAGGCATTGGTTTTACCACTGGAATTGGGAACCATGGTGGAAGCCGGTTCAGTGAGGTTAGTCAACCATTAGGCCCTGATGGTGAGGGGGAACCATGGCTCATGGCATTGGAGGGGCCTACTGCCACCTTACGTTCCTCCCCATTGTCAGCTCCCAAACTGGCTACTTCTCATGTTTCTTTAAAAAAGAACCAAAAAGAAAGGCATATAACTGCAGAATTTACATGGGATGGGAAGCCTTTTCTCAGAACTTGTTCAGAGCCTTCCAAGCCCTTCAGTCTAAGGTGCCCCAGCCAGTTCTAAACCCTGTACAGCCCCTGGAAGACTTGGAGGAAGAAACATCTTCCTCAGATGAATCCCTGATTTATTGTTCCCAAATTGAGTCCCCCAAAGACTTTGCTAGCCCTGAAGAAGACCCCCTTAGCCCCAAGTCTCCTGGGGAAGAATTGTCCTTTGAAGATACCATTACCTTAATGAGGCAGAATTTTAAATGGAAGAATTCTGGTGTGTCTGAGACAAAAAAGAGGTATTTTTAACTCCTGCAGATGGAATAACTTTCTCCATCTGCATTTCCTCCTTTGCTCCCAGCTTTTCAGGATGCCTCTCAGAACCCAGAGTCTCAGCCTCCAGCTTCTAAATGACCTGATAGATTTTACAAGGTCCCCCAACAGGCACAGTTCCTGTTCAAGAATCCTCCTGCAAACCCTACAGTTATTGGTGTGTCAGCAGACAAATCCTCCAGACAGTTACCCTCAACTTTTTTTCCCAACAGATAAATATAGCAGGTTCATGGACAGACTGGGAAAGAAAATATACACTTGTTCCACCCTGGCTATCAGAGCTATTAATTATCAAACCCACATGGCTAGATTTGTCCTAAATGCAATGTCTAAGGCTACTGCCCTAATGTCTGATGTAACAGATTCTCCTGCCAAGTGTCAGCTAACTGCCCTGCTCTCCACTGCCTCTCAGATGATCAGGCATTCCATCAAGTGCAGCTATGATGCTGTAGAAGCATCATCCAAGTCTGCAGCATCTGTCTCTGTTCTGAGAAGGTATTCCAGGCGGAGACTCCAGCCTCTACCCTTGGATGTACAGGCCAAATTACTTGATGCGCTTCTGGATAATAAAGCCCTTTTTGGTGCCGTTTAAGCTGAGCTCCTTAAATCCCCCCAAGAAAAGGGCAAATAGCTGTAAAATGTGAAACATTTGCTCATCTCTGCCATTCCTAGATACCACAGGAACAAGCTATAAAAGATCAGTTTTATAAGGAGGCAGTCCTCCCACTCTTGTGCATCCCAGTTTAAAGGACAGAGACATCCCAGGAAACAAACCACCCCTAGACCCTCCTCCACCTTAACTCCTACTTCCTTTTGGAGACAGCCTGACCCTGGCAGAGTTCCTCCACTGTGACTCAAATTTCTTACCCAGATCCACCCCCCTGTCCCTCCGTCTAGCCCTATCCCTACCCTCCTGGCAGAAAATCAATTCAGAGAATTGGGTTCTTTCCATCATAAAAAAGGAGTTACTTCATGACTTAGTGGGCAGTTCCACCCTTCCAGGGGACCCCTCAACCTCCATCAAATTAGCTCCACTTTTTTCAGGAATTCTGGAACAGATCCTATCTCAGAGCACAATAGAACATGTCCTGGGGATTAGACAGCCAAGGGCTTTTATTCCAGAATGTTTCTGTTCCCAAGAAAAGATGGCCCTTTGAGACCAATTCTCGACTTGTCCCTACTCAATATCTCAAGGTGCCTACCTTCAAGATGCTCACCGTACAGCGTCTCTTACTTCTTATCCCTCACCAAGCCTTTATGGCATCAATGGATCTGAAGGATGCTTAACTTCACATCCTCTTTCACCTCAGCTACAGGAAATTCCTGTGTTTCTCAGTATGTTCCTCACATTTTCAATTTTCTGCATTGCCATTTGGGCTCTCTGCAGTGCCAAGAGTATTCACAAAGTTTCTAGCCCAGATTATCATCCACTGCAGAATACAGGGCATTCAAATTTACTCCTACCTAGATGACCTGCTAATCCTGCACCAGGACTATCACTCCCTGTCCCATCACTTAGACATGGTAGCCAGGTTCTCAGAGGACCTAGGTTTCAGAGTGAATCTAGAAAAATCCCAAATGACACCAAGTCAAGACCTGCTGGTCTTGGGGTGCAGGATAAGGATGGACATGATGTCAGCCTTTATCCACTGCCAGAAGATCTAAACCCTCACCCACTACTTCCCATCTCTCCTTTCTCTCCCAACCATCTCAGCCGGGGAGTTTCTGAGGGTCCTGGGCCTCATGGTCTCCCTGATTCTCATGCTTCACTTGGCCAGGCTGCACACGAGGGTCTTGAGGAATGTGTGGCGCCAACACACACATCGTCCGGATGTTACACTCCCCTCTTCTCCCATGTCTGCAAAAGGAGCTGTCATGGTGGACCTCCAACATTACCCTCAATCAAGGTGTACCCCTGCAGATCCCTCCTCCCACACAACACCTTTACACAGACGCACCAGATCTGGGTTAAGGAACCATCCTTAGTCAGAATAAAGTCCAGGGAGAGTGACCTACCCAGAGAAAAAGGGACCACATCAACATAAAAGGGAACTGCAGGCCTTCCAAGAGATTCTGCTGCCAGGTACCTTGAAAGCAATCACAGACAATATGACTGTTCTGTGGAATATCAACAAACAGGGAGGGACAAGGTCTTTTCCACTGTGAACCTTGGCAATTCAAATTTGGTCCCTAGTGGCAAACCTTCACATACATCTGCAAGCTGTATACATTCCCTCAGCAGAGAATGTGATGGCAGACATCCTTAGCAGAACCTTAGCACCCTCTTATGAATGGATGCTTCACAGGTAAGTGTTTCTGGATCTCATTCACAGGTGGGGTATTCCACAGGCAGATCTGTTTGCCTCCTCCCAGAACAATCAGATGCCCCTCTTTTGCATGAGAACTCCACATCCACAAGCTTGGAAGGTGGATGCCTTCTCTTTTTCATGGGAGGGGATGTTCCTTTATGCCCTGCCCCTTCACACTGATTCAAAAAGTCCTTCTGAAGATTGAGGGACTGTTATGATATTCTGTATATATTACTGTAACCACTATGTGTAACACTGTTTCTACTTCTGTACCAATTAATGTTTAATTTTTTTTTCTGCATTTATGTTCTTGTCAGAGCTTTTCTCTCTGGGCCTCCACAGGAAATGGGCTCTTTTAAGCCCACAAGACAGGGTATCCATCATACACCAACAGGTGCTCAACCTTAAACTGACCTTATAGGTGGTGAATTTTGATCCCCTTTAGACACCTGTATTCAGAGGACATACTCAATGTCTTGCAGGAGGCCAGGAGAAATTATTTATTTAAATGGAAAAGATTCTCCAGTTGGTGTTTCAAGAACAAACAGGACCCATTACTTGCTCCTGGACCTTTGGTCCTTTCTTATTTGTATGAGCTGCTACATTCTGGACTGACATATTCTTCTGTAAAAGTGCATTTGTCAGCCATCTCCACTTGTCTCTCTTTACTATCCCCACTGGCATCCACGCTAGATGTAAAAGTCCTTTTAAAAGGGGTTCTCCATATCAGACCTCTTCATAAGCCTATTCCTCCATCCTGGGACCTAAATTTTGCACTGAAAAAATTTGCCTTACCTCCCTTTGAACCAGCCCATTCAGCATCTCTTAAGTTATGGACTTAGAAAACTGTTTTGTTGGTGGCCCTTACTTCTGCCAGGAGGATCTCCAAAATCCAAGCCTTTATGGCCACTCCTCCATACCTTATCTTCCACTGAGATAGGGTCTCCCTCAGAACCAATCCTTTCTTCATGCCTAAGGTAGTTAATGAGCTCTCCTTGAATCAGACCATTAATCTACCTGTTTTTTTCCCTCAGCATCAGAACTCCTCAGAAAGGTCTTTGCATTCCCTGGATGTTCATAGACAACTGAGGTGTTATCTGGACAAGACCAAATCCACTAGAAAGTCTGTCCAGCTTTTTGTCTCCTTTCACCCTAAAGCCCTGGGCAAGGCAGTGTCAAAACAATTGCTTCTTGGATTTCTGAGGCTATCATATTTTGCTATTCCTTTCATAGGAAAGAACTGAACTCCAATGTGAAAGCCCATTCTACTAGAGCATCTGCCTCTTCAGCAGCTTTTTTCAGGGGCATTGACTACTGTTCCATTATGGAAGCAGCCACCTGGTCTTCTGTACATACCTTCACTGAACATTACAAGGTAGACTTTATTTCTAGAGCAAGGGTGGGGTTTGCCCGATCTATTTTGCAGGGTCTCATCAAGTCTGTCCCCCACCCTGCCTCCCAGGCTCCTACCTAAAGCTTTGGTACTCTTCCTACTGTTATGAATATTGAAACATGAGAATAGAAGGACATAGAGTAGTTGGGTAAGAACTTACCATAACCATAGATGTCCTTCTCTTCCATGTTGCAGTATTCAATCCCCCCACCTATCCCCTGCATATTTGCTTTCTTTAAAAGGGTATAACAGCTGCCATGTAGTTCTACAGCTTAAATATTTCCTTGTCTGGTGGTATGTGTGGGTCTGGAAAATGTCTTTCCTTCTAGTCTTCCAAGGGATTTTGCGGTATGTGGCAGCCAGTTCTGAGATGGGTACATGCAGACGTCACATTATAGCCGATATAGGTTTATGGCTCTGACATGCAACGTTGCATGTACCTGTTATCCAAAGATTTTGGTATACTGGCTGGATGTCCGGCACTGCAGGCAGCAACTCCCCAAGGTTAAGAATACTGCAACATGGAAGAGAGGGACATCTAAGATTATGGTAAGTTCTAAACAACTATTCTTTATACCTGCAACTTTCTAAGTATATAGGAGCAATATGTAAAATATGTCCTTGATTTTGGGTCTCTATTGCTGATTCTTGAGCTAAATGCTTAAAGAGGTGTGGGGGTACAATGAGGTGCACTTTATGGATCTGATAGCTGTAAGCTTGGAGCACATCTCTGGGCCATTATTTATGTATTTATTGATTCATTGTATCACAGGCAAACATCTAAGGTGCAGTTATACAAATGGCTGTAGCCGGTCACTTGTACATGTGTATAACTATAAAATTGTCATTTGTGCATGTGTATAACTGTAAAAGTGTCACGTGTGCATGTATATAACTGTAAAAGTTATGATAAGCAAGGAAGAAGCAGGGCTTTGAAAAATGCTGTATGTTTTATGTAGAAACAAATGGAAGAATTCATAGGCAGTATTTTGATCAGGTAGCAAAACAGTTTTGTAATGTTCTAAATGGATCTACACTTAATTTAGCACTAAGATGAGCAAAATCATTTTTTTGAGAAGGGAGAAATTATGTTAAAAATGGCTGAGATGAGCAAGAAAACTTTGTCTGTGTGGCTTTGTTAGAAATGTTTGGAGTTCAGGTTCATTTCTATGTTTATTTATCCACAGCTTAAGTTTGTGTGAAATGAAAAATTTCACAATCATGTTGTGGACAAGTAAAATATACAAAGCTTATACTTGCATTGCTAACTAAAGTATTGTTACAACTGCCATGCACAGCAAGCCAAAGGAACACGCATGTGTGTCTTTTTGGGATCTGTACTGATCCCCGAATGACAACATTACGGAATCACTAACGGCCGGGCATAGTTACGCGAAAGTGCTTTTCACCGAAGAAGCACTTTCACGTAAGTATGCCTTTTGCATACTATGATGTGGATAAGGGAAAATTCCCTTTTCCCAACTGTAGTCCGATCTCGGAGTGAGAATATTAAAGTAGGGGGTGGGGGGGTGCAGGGGGGCTTGCCCCCTTGCAAAAACATTAATGTTTTTTTTTTGTTTAACACACTTTAGTAAAAGCGCTTTTTTGGTGAAAGCGCTTTTGCTAAAGTGTGTTTGGTGATAGTGGATTTGGACTGTTGAACTTTCGTTCAACAGTCCTAGAGCCATCTTTTTACAGTCCAATAAGGATACATTTTCTGGTACAGCAGTTTAGGTTTGCATCTTGTTAATACTCTTCAAAGGTTCAAATTTTATAGGTTGTACCTGGTAAAATGGTTGCAGGGGATACTACATAACATGAAGGGAAGGGCAGTATACTGGAACAGACCATCTGGTTTTGAAAAAGTTATGTTTTCTTTGTCCACAGGCATTGGAGAGATCTGTCAGTATCTCTTTATTAGGTCTAATGTGATCAAGAATTTTTCCCTTGTCAATCCTTCTATTAGCTCATCAGTCTTTGGTATTGATTTGCCTTTTAATTCAAAATGATCTGCATCTTAAAATAGTTCCCAGACTAGATTGTTCCACCATGCTTTGTGACTAATACCATGGGCCATTCCGTTTTCTTTGACTCCTCTGTGACGTCTGCCTTAAGCATTTCTGAATGTCTTGTTGCTTTGCCTCTGTTTGTGACTTTGGCATTCTGTAGGGTTTAAGAGTTTATTGTTTCTCCTGAAATGGTCTCAGTATGCTGTTGAATCTGGTGTGTTTTGCCAGGTAGTTCTGAAAATCATTCCAGAAACTCTTCTATTATTTCTGAAGCTTACATAGAGTGCCATCTACCTGAACTTCAGGTATGGCAGATCTGTTAAACTCTGCTGTTTAACTACTGACGTGCGCACTTGTTTCACAACATTAATATGGAATACGTGTTGTGATCTTCTCTTACAAGTGTGTTTAACCATGTAGTTTGTATCATTGAATTAATATTTTAGTGTTTCAAATGGAACCTGCCATTTAGCCAAAGCAATTTTTTTTAAGGATGGGACCAAAGCTTGTCAGAACTTGTCAGAGATCTGGGATGCATGGCTAGGCTTACAAAGGCCTTTGTGATTGTTAGCCTAGTAAACACCTATGAACCTATGAGCAGCACCTGGTCTTCAGCTTTGAATTGCCTGATCCTTACATTTCTATTATACACCCATTCTGTAGCCTGGGCTCTTACTGTATTTCCCAGTAAGATGTGCACTGACACTTTCTGACCATCTTGTAAGTTGGTGTAGTGTGTTATGACACTTTCAGAGGGGGTCTTCTCATCTTCCCAAGTTTATCTGCCAGTTTCCAACACTCCATGATGTTGCCATATCATATAGCTCAAAGGGACTAAACCTTGTTAAGGTTTCTAGTACTTCTGCAATGGCAAAGAGAAGGTGTGATATTAACTGCACTGACCAGGTAATGTTTCTTCTTCTTTTACTACATTCAGAAAGTATTTTCTTATTTTCCTCATCAGCACTTGCCTTTATCTTGACAGAAGACTAAACTAATCTGCCTCCCCACCCATTCTAAATAGGGCCATATAGTGTTATCAGACTACATTCAACCACCATTATGTTCCTCACTACTTTTTCACTTCTCTCATGCCCTCTGTCCTAATAATAATCACAACCTTTCAGATACCCAACATACCTCCCACATCCACCTATATAACCACCACACATAACCTACATTTACCAAGTTACTCAAACATCCACCCTAGCTTATTCACAGTTAATACCTCTGTACTATCCAAAGTAAAAATTCTACCTCTCCACAGACACCCCCATTGTCACACCAACAGTTGCAACTATATCATTTTCAAGAAAAAACTAAGTATAGCTCTCATAATTTGGCAAAGCATTATATCCCAATGTAGTACTGTACATCCCAACCCAGGTCCAACCCTCCCGAGCCCTAGCAAACTTAGCAAATCTCACTTGCTGTCAACCATAATTCTCCCAACTCCTTAGAAACAAGATACCTGAACTCCAGGCATGGATTTCACAAAACAACCCTGATATTATAGCAGCTACCAAAACCTGGTTGAAATCATATGAAAAAGACATGGAGATGTTCTTCATCTCACATTGCTGCAGTCCTTACACTAGGGTAGTCCGCTGTCCTCGGTCGGCCCGAATATCAAAGTATAAGGCTGACGTCGGTCAAGGCGCATTTGACTGACATCAGGACGTCAGGGTACAAATGCACATGACCGACGTCATATCCTCCGTCTTTTTTGCCGCATGGTCCGATGCAGAAGCAGCATTGCAAGTGCCGGTTGGCGTTCTGAGATTTTTCGATTTCGAAGTTTCAGACCGAGTTCAAAGTTGGCTAAGTACCCCATTGGGGAATATTTTAGTTTTTTCTTGCCTCAGTGATTTACCGGATGTCAGAAAAAGTCAATAATTGCATTTCTTGTGGGAAACAAATACCGCATAGAGATTATCATACTTTGTGTATTCCTTGCTTAGGGCCTGAGCACGACGTTGTTGACTGTCGCTCTTGTGCTAGATTTAATAAACGCATTATAAAGAGAAGGTTGGATTGTGCAAGGTTAGTCTTTGGGAAGCGGTGTAATTATAAAATGCCGTCGGATGCTCCGACGCCCGCTTCTTCGAAGAAGCGCAAGGACAAGGCAGTTAAGCCTAGGCTAGAAGAACCATCTGTACCGGACACCGGTTCTTTAGAGGTGTCGGTGGAGCCGGTGGCTCCGCCGGAGGTTTCTTTGGGTTCCCAGGGTGAGACCTTATTATTGCAAGATGTGGCCTCTCAGGAGGCATGTCAGGCTGAGGGGGCTTCTCAAGTTACTATACTCCCCTCCCTTCCTAGGGTGGCTAGGCCCTCTCCTTCTGTTTCAAAGGCTTCTCCCAGGGGCAGGCCAGGTTTGGCTTCAGTTGGTGTTACCCCTAACTCTTCAGGTACTGTGCCCAAGAAGCATATGCTTAAAATGGCAGAAGATTTGATTACTTTAATTAGGGGTTCTATGCCCCCTCCTGATAAGAGACCTAGGTTGGAACCTGAGCTGGGGGGTTTTGAGCAGGCTTCAGATGTTTCAGAGTCTTCGGCTGAAGACTTGCAGGAGTACTCTCCTTATTCTGATTCTGATGTGGATGATTCTACTCCTTCTGCTTCTCCTCCTGAGGATTTTTCTTTTTCATAAACTCTTCATTCCATGAGGGAGCATTTTAAGTGGGAAGGTCAGGACTTCTCTGATTCCAGGAAAAGGCTTAGGGAATTTTTGTTTTTACCCCAGCATAGGCCTTTGGCTATACCTCCTGTTTTGGATGTAGTAGAAGATGTTTTTACAGAGGCTTCTCTTAATCCTGATTCTTTGCCTCCTGCTCCTGTTAAGCCGGATAGGTATTACAGGGTGCCTGAAGCTCATAAGTATCTTTTTAAGAGTCCTAGGGCTGACCCAGAAACTGTTAGTCAGGGGCCTAAGGGTGTTAAGGCTTCTGTTGTTAAGAATCCGGTTCCTACAGACAAGGAGGCTAGGGCCTTGGATAGATGGGGAAAGAAAGTTTATACTTCTTCCACTCTTGCTATGAGGGCTTTGAATTGCCAGTTTCACATGTTGAAATACCAAAACTATCTCCTTTCACAATTGAAGTCTAAGGTTGATGCTCTGGCAGAAGGTATTGATTGTACAGAGTTGCAAGATTTAGTGCATGTTTCTGAACAGGTGGGTAAGCATTCTTTGCAATGTGGTTTTGATGCTGTACAGGCCTCGTCTAGGGTGGCTGCCACTGGGTCAGTTCTTCACAGGCACGCCTGGCTAAGGGATCAAAATTTGTCTGAACATGTTAAAACAAGGATTTTAGATGCTCCTTTACAATCTGACGTGTTGTTTGGTCCTCCTGTTGAGGCAGTTTTAAAGAAAATGGAAGACAAGGCTAAGTCTATGCAGACTGTTAAAGATTTTTGCAGGTCCAGCCTCCAAAGTTTAGTAGAAATTGGCCTACTAAGGGGTGGACGTATCCTTCTTATGATTCCCAGTCTAGGGGTAGATCTAGACGTGGTAGGGGCAGAGCTCAGGGCTCTTTCAGGCCTAGAACAGGGAGTTCTCCTGCACAGTCTTGGTGAGGGCAGGGGTCAGTCCTTTCGTAAACAGACCCAATGACCTACCTTTTCAGCTGCCAGAGCCTTCTCGTCTGGCAGTACCTTTGGGAGGAAGGTTGGCACTTTTCAAAGAAAATTGGAGTTTAATTACCCAAGACAGATGGGTATTGGATATCATACACCACGGTTACAGGTTTTATTTCCATACCTTGCCTCCTTTCAAAGGCATGCCAGACGTTCCTCCTCAACAAAGAATAGAGGCTCACAAGCAAGTTTCTCTGTTACTCCAAATAGGGGCCATACAGCCGGTCCCTATGCCAGAAGTGGGCCTAGGATTTTATTCTCGCCTGTTCCTAGTACCAAAGAAGGGGAACACGTGGAGACCAATTTTGGATTTATCTACCCTCAACACTTATCTGGACATTCCCAAGTTCAAAATGTTGACGTTACAGCAGCTTTTACCTCTGCTGGGCAAAGATCATTGGATGGTAACTTTGGATCTCAAGGAGGCTTACCTTCATGTTCCTATCAGACTAAGTTGCAGGAAGTATCTGCGTTTTCGAGCTGGGACTTCTCACTATCAGTTCTCTGCATTGCCCTTTGGCTTATCTACTGCGCCCAGAGTATTCACGAAAGTTCTGGCTCCAGTGATAGCTTTCTTCAGGCTAAAAGGAATACAGATCTATCCTTATTTGGACGACTGCCTGATTCTGGCTCAAGGAAGGGAAGAGCTTCTTCATCATTTGGACTATGTGATAGCAGTGCTAAGATGCCTGGGGTATTCTGTGAACGAAATAAAGTCCAGTCTAGTACCCTCTCAGGACATGTGCTTTCTGGGTGTGAGACTGAATACAGCATCCCAGATGGCCTTTTTAACCCCGGACAAACAAAAGAGTCTATCCCTTTACTTCCATCAGCTATCTCATCAGTCCGGGCTGACTGCAAGGACAGTCCTTCAAGCCTTAGGGTTCATGGCATCTTGTATTCTGGTGCTTCCCAATGCCAAACTGCATATGAGGAAGCTGCAATGGTATCTCAAAATGTATGGACACAGCACTGCCAGGATCTGGACACTGTCATTCAAATAATACCTTGCATTCAAAAGGAATTTTTGTGGTGGGCTCAGGAATGTCACCTAAACAAGGGACTCTCTGTGACCCGGCCAGAGGCGAGTCAGATTTTAACGACAGATGCCTCAGACAAAGCTTGGGGAGCTCATCTAAATGGAAAGTGGATACAGGACAAGTGGCCTGCCAGACTACAACATCTACATATCAACCTGAAGGAGATGTTAGCAGTCCAGTTTGCATTAATAGCTTTCAAGGATTTACTTCTTCCAGGGCAGGTGTTGATTCTAACAGACAGCACAACTGTCATGTGGTACATCAACAAGCAAGCGGGAACGATTCTTATCCTCTATGCAGGCAAGCGATGATTTTGTGGGAGACTGCTCTCAGTTTACAGCTCAATCTTCAGGCAAGGTTTCTGCCAGGAGCACAGAACTCCTTAGCAGATGTGTTGAGCAGACGAATTATGGATCCCCACGAGTGGAAATTGGATCCTCATGTATTTCAGAAATTGACAGTGTCATGGGGAACTCCAGACATAGATCTGTTCGCTTCTCCACTAAACCATCAGCTGCCAAAGTTTTGCACAAAAGGTTTCATCCCACAGCTTGGAAAGTGGATGCTCTTTCTTTCAATTGGAGCAATCTTCATGTGTATGCCTTTCCTCCTCTGCCTCTCCTCCCAAAGGTACTTCTAAAGGTCAGACAGGACAAGCCAAGGATGATTTTAATAGCTCCAGATTGGCCTCGACAGCACTGGTACCCATTACTGAGAATTGGCACGGAAGCCTCCATGGCCTTTGCCTTCGATTCCACACCTGTTGTCACAGGAGGACAGCCATTTGCTGAATGTCAAACTTCACTCTCTTCACCTAACAGCCTGGCATATTCTGTTTTGAACCATAGAGGGTCTCAACTTCCACAACAAGTTTTGAATGTGATTTTGGAAGCTAGAAGGCCTAGTACAAGGAAAGTGTACGCAGATAAATGGAAGAGATTTTTATTTTGGAGTGCAGCAAAAGATTTTGATGTTTCTGAGCCTAATTTGAGTGTGGCTCTTCAATATCTTACTGAGTTACTGGACAAAGGTTTGTCTTTCTCTTCTATTAAGGTTCATGCTGCAGCAATTTCAGCTCACTATGATTGTGTCCCACCATTGTTTTCTCATCCTTTGTTCAAGCAATTTCTTAGAGGGGCAAAGAATATAAGACCCCCACGAAGAGCTCCTACTCCTGCTTGGGATCTCAATTTTGTGTTGGAGAAACTCACTCTACAATCTTTTGAGCCTGCAGCTACTTCTGAGTTGAAATATTTATCATGGAAGACTGCTTTTTTGTTGGCAATTACCTCTGCAAGAAGGGTTTCTGAATTGCAGGCCCTTATGGCGGTTGAGCCTTTCTTGATTTTCCATAAGGATAGGGTATCATTACGTACTAATCCTTCCTTTATGCCTAAGGTGGTTTCTAGTGTGGCTTTAAACCAAACTATTCATTTGCCTACTTTTTATGCAAATCCCCAAAATAAAGGGGAAAAGATTTTGCACACTTTAGATGTACACAGGCAGTTGCGTTATTATTTGGACAGAACTAAAGGGTTCAGGCAGTCTCAGCAGTTGTTTGTTTCTTTTGCTTTGAGTTCTCAGGGCAAGCCTGTGTCAAAACAAACTATTTCTAAGTGGATTGGGTTTTGCATTGCTTTCTGTTATTCCCATCATGGCAAGGAGGTTCCAGCTGGGATTAGGCCTCATTCCACTAGGGCTACTGCCACTTCAACAGCTTTTTGAGGGAGTGGCAACCAAGGATATTTTGGAGGCAGCTACTTGGAGTTCAGTGCATACTTTCTCTAGGCATTATCACCTGCCACTTTACTCTAAATCCAGGGCTGGTTTTGCCACTGCTGTGTTGCAGGGCATGTTGGCAGCTCCTGCTTCCTTGTAGTTAGCCATCCTCCCTTACCTCTGCTTTGGGATTCTACCCAAGTGTAAGGACTGCAGCAATGTGAGATGAAGAACATAGTACAGTTTTGTACCTACCATAAATGTAGATGTTCGAAGATCCACATTGCTGCAGTCCAATTTACCCTCCCTCCTTCCCCTCTGCAGTTAGAGGTGGTTGTGTGGGTTGGGTTGTACATTTTGTGTATATTGTATATATTGTACATATAGTTAGTGCAAGGGTGGTTGGTTGGTTGTTTGCTGTCTTTTGGTTTTGACCTTTATTTTTAGGGTCTTCTGACATCTGGGGCAAGAAAAGACTGAGGATATGACGTCGGTCATGCGCATTTGTACCCTGACGTCCTGATGTCAGTCAAATGCGCCTTGACCGACGTCAGCCTTATACTTTGATATTTGGGCCGACCGAGGACAGCGGACTACCCTAGTGTAAGGACTGCAGCAATGTGGATCTTCGAACATCTACATTTATGGTAGGTACAAAACTGTACTTTTCTTCCCCCAGGCTACTCGTTCTTGGGAGCCGATCGGCTGAACAAGAGAGGAGGAGGAGTAGCAATACTCTTCCCTAGCAAATATACATTAATTCCCTACTCAAATCCAACAGCCAAATTCTCCTCAGTCAAAGAATTATTCTCTATATTAAAACTTAATAACCATGAAAACATTTGCATAACTGCTCTGTATATTCCTCCAGGAAACAACATACCAATATTAGAGAACATATTTGCCTGGACATCCCAAAACATAGATAATGAAACCATCATCCTAGGCGATGTAAACATTGATTGGCAGACATTTCCCAAAAGAACCCCTCAAAAAACATAAACCTTTACAACTTCTGCCAACTAATTCAAGACATCACCAGACCCCACAAAAATAACATTTGGGGCTCCACAATAGACTGGATATTAGTGTCCCATCCTAACAATATCATCACTGCAGGCATACTACCTAATACCATTAGTGACCAGCACCCAGCATATATCATGCGCAAATCTACCCCAACTCCAAACCAACACCAATGCAAACCCACCAGAAATTTGAGTAAGTTCCAACCATCCATATTCAATGAAACCTTAGCTAAAGTAAATTGGGAACCCCTCAATTCCCTGCCATTTAACAAGGCTGTTGAGTTTTTTACCTCAACATTCCTAGCCATCCTAAATAGGCAAGCACCCACCTGCACAAATGAATAAAACATAACCATGCACGCTGGCTCTCAAAATCCACCAAATAAGTCATGTCCACAAGGGATAAAATCTGGAAATCATGACAGAAAAACAAAGACCCCCCCCCAACTCTAATACAATACAAACAACTCCATAACCAGGCAAAATGTCTAATAACCAACTATAAAAAACTCCACAACCTCCACCTACAAAGCCAACATAAAAATAATCCAAAACAATTCTGGTCCTCCATCAACCATCTATTACATCCAGGTTCTCAAAGCAACCCATCCCCTGACCCACACAAAACCCCCACCGAACTTGCCCCCCTCTTCAATTCATACTTCAGTGACACCATAGCTAACCTAACCACCACCTTTCCTGTAGTTAACACCGCCACCACCAAGATAGCTGATGAGCAAACCATCCCAGAAAACAATCCTACACACAACTCTAACCTAAAATTCTCCTGCATGCCCACTGCCACAATAAAAAAACTTTTACTTAAGCTTAAACCCTGTACTCTAGCCCCTGGCAATCTACCACCACACGTCTTGCAGCTAGCTGAAAACTCTATAGCTTATCCCATCAGCATACTCATTAACAGATCAATTAGAATCCCTTGTCCCAGACATCTGGAAAAAAGCATTCATTCTCCCCTTACACAAAGGCGGCACCAGCACAGACACCACAAACTTTTGACCCATAGCTATTCTCTCACCCCTTTCTAAAATCCTGGAAAAATGTATCCCTGCCCAACTCCTTAACCACCTGCTTGAAAACCGAATTCTGTCACCCACTCAGCATGGTGTCAGACCAGGTCACAGCAGCACCACTGCCCTCCTCTCCTTCCTTGATACAGTTAACCGGGCGTGGGATGCTAGCAAAATAATTGCTTCTCTTTTCCTAGACCTCGCCAAAGCTTTTGATACCATTTTCCACACCATCCTCCTCTCTAAACTATCCACCCTTCACATTTCCCCACCTACCCTACAGTGGTTCAGTAGCTATCTCTCCAATAGGCAGCAATCCACCAAATGGCAACAGTCTTACTCTCTCTTTCTCAATACTTCCCCAGGGGCACCCCAAGGCTCCATACTTTGTCCTGTCTTACTTAGCATCTTTATTAACAACATTCACACCACTCTCCCACAATGCTCAGTAATCCAGTATGCTGATGACTCTACAATAATATGCACTGCAAATTCCAGCTCTGAACTCCAGCAAGTCATCCAGAATGTCTTCATCTCTATGGACTCTTGGATGCTTAACAATCATCTTGCCCTAAATCCAAAAAAAAAAAAACTAAACTAGTAATTTTTACCCCCTAAGAAAACCACTCCCCTAGATAAAAAAAAAAAAAAAAACTCTTCACTATACAAGCCTAAGACAATACCACTATAGAAGTTGTCCCCCGCACTAAATTAGTAGGCATTACTATAGATGAAAACCTAAACTTTGACCTACATATAAACAGTAACATCAAAGAAACACAGCAAAAGCTTGGTATATTCTACAGCTGACAACACTTTCTTGGACTCTCTACTGGACAAACCCTTGCCACTACATTTTTATTACCCTCTCTCCTTTATAGTGCCCCTCTCCTCACTAATATCCAAAATTCTACAAAATCCAAACTTGATATGTGTTACAACAGAATAGCCAAATTTGCCACCAAGGACAAATTCTCATCCCACCACTGTAAGTCACTGAAACAATTAGGGTGGCTGGAACTCCACCACCATCTCTCATTCACCCAGCTAAGTACAGCACACAAAGTAATCTACAGACCCACAGACTGTCCTGCTCTCTCAACACTACTCACCCAATACCAACCCATCAGGTAACTAAGATCTAAAAATCATCTACTTCTAAAAGTAGAAAAGCCTACTTTACCGGCTGGTCAACTGCTCTACTCCTTCAACATCACCAAACTATGGAACTCGCTTCCTCCTCCTATAAGAAACACGGGCAGCACCACCACCTTCAAACAAATACTGAAAAGTCATCTCAACTCTTCCTGGCTATGTACCTGCTCTATAACAACCCTTCCTGGCTATGTACCTGCTCTATAACAACCCTTCCTGGCTATGTACCTGCTCTATAACAGCCCTTCCTGGCTATGTACCTGCTCTATAACAGCCCTTCCTGGCTATGTACCTGCTCTATAACAACCCTTCCTGGCTATGTACCTGCTCTATAACAGCCCTTCCTGGCTATGTACCTGCTCTATAACAGCCCTTCCTGGCTATGTACCTGCTCTATAACAACCCTTTCTAGCTATGTACCTGCTCTATAACAACTCTTCCTGGCTCTATGCCTGCTCTATAACAACCCTTCCTAGCTACGTACCTGCTCTATAACAACCCTTCCTGGCTATGTACCTGCTCTATAACAACCCTTCCTATACCTGCTCTGTAACAACCCTTCCTGGCAGTTCACCTGTTTTATGACAACCCTTCCTGGCTATGTACCTGCTCTATAACAACCCTTCCTGGCTAGGTACCTGCTCTATAACAACTCTTCCTGGCTATGTACCTGCCCTATAACAAGCCTTCCTGGCTCTGTACCTGATCTATAACAACCCTTCCTGGCTCTGTACCTGCTCTATAACAACCCTTCCTGGCTCCGTACCTGCTCTATAACAGCCATTCCTGGCTCCGTACCTGCTCTATAACAGCCCTTCCTGGCTCTGTACCTGCACTATAACAACCCTTCCTGGCTCTGTACCTGCACTATAACAACCCTTCCTGGCTCTGTACCTGTTCTATAACAACCCTTCCTGGCTCTGTACCTGCTCTATAACAACCCTTCCTGGCTCAGTACCTGCTCTATAACAACCCTTCCTGGCTATGTACCTCCTCTATAACAACCCTTCCTGGCTATGTACCTGCCCTATAACAAGCCTTCCTGGCTCTGTACCTGATCTATAACAACCCTTCCTGGCTCTGTACCTGCTCTATAACAACCCTTCCTGGCTCCGTACCTGCTCTATAACAGCCATTCCTGGCTCCGTACCTGCTCTATAACAGCCCTTCCTGGCTCTGTACCTGCACTATAACAACCCTTCCTGGCTCTGTACCTGCACTATAACAACCCTTCCTGGCTCTGTACCTGTTCTATAACAACCCTTCCTGGCTCTGTACCTGCTCTATAACAACCCTTCCTGGCTCAGTACCTGCTCTATAACAACCCTTCCTGGCTATGTACCTCCTCTATAACAACCCTTCCTTGCTATGTACCTGCTCTATAACAACCCTTCCTGACTATGTACCTGCTCTATAACAACCCTTCCTGGTTATGTACCTGCTCTATAACAACCCTTCCTGGCTATGTACCTCCTCTATAACAACTCTTCTTGGCTATGCACCTGCTCTAAAATAACCCTTCCAGGCTATGTACCTGCTCTAAAACAACTCTTCCTGGCTATGTGCCTGCTCTAAAACAACCCCTCATGGCTATGTACCTGCTCTATAACAACCCTTCCTGGCTGTGTACCTGCTCTATAACAACCTTTCCTGGCTCTGTACCTGCTCTATAACAACCCTTCCTGGCTCTGTACCTGCTCTATAACAACCCTTCCTGGCTCTGTACCTGCTCTATAACAACCCTTCCTGTCTCTGTACCTGCATAATAACAACCCTTCCTGGCTCTGTACCGGCTCTATAACAACCCTTCCTGGCTATGTACCTGCTCTATAAGTAAGTGACCACAGAATAAACATATAAAGAAGTATGTGACCACAGAATTAACATATAAAGGAGTAACTGACCACAGAATAAACATATAAAGGAGTAAGTGACCACAGAATAAATGTATAAAAGAGTAAGTGACCACAGAATAAACATATAAAAGAGTAAGTGACCACAGAATAAAAATATAAAGAAGTGACCACAGAATAAACATAAAAGAAGTAGGTCACCACAGAATAAATGTATAAAAGAGTAAGTGACCACAGAATAAACATATAAAGGAGTAAGTGACCACAGACTAAATGTATAAAGGAGTAAGTGACCACAGAATAAATATATAAAGGAGTAAGTGACCACAGAATAAACACATAAAGGAGTAAGTGACCACAGAATAAACATATAAAGGAGTAAGTGACCACAGAATAAACACATAAAGGAGTAAGTGACCACAGAATAAACATATAAAGGAGTACGTGACCACAGAATAAATGTATAAAAGAGTAAGTGACCACAGAACATATAAAGGAGTAAGTGACCACAGAATAAACATATAAAAGAGTAAGTGACCACATAATAAATGTATAAAAGAGTAAGTGACCACAGAATAAACATATAAAGGAGTAAGTGACCACATAATAAAGGTATAAAAGAGTAAGTGAACACAGAATAAACATATAAAGGAGTAAGTGACCAGAGAATAAACAAATAAAGGAGTACGTGACCACAGAATAAACATATAAAGGAGTAAGTGCCCACAGAATAAACATATAAAGAAGTAAGTGACCACAGAATAAACATATAAAGGAGTAACTCACCACAGAATAAACATATAAAAAAGTAAGGGACCACAAAATAAATGTATAAAAGAATGACTACAGAATAAATATATAAAGGTGTAAGTGACCACAGAATAAATATATAAAGAAGTGACCACAGAATAAATGTATAAAAGAGTAAGTGACCACAGAATAGACATATAAAGGATTTAGTTACCACAGAATAAATGTATAAAGGAGTAAGTGACCACAGAATAAACATATAAAGGAGTAAGTGACCACAGAATAAATGTATAAAAGAGTAAGTGACCCCAGAATAAACATATAAAGAAGTAATTGACCACAGAATAAACACATAAAGGAGTAAGTGACCACAGAATAAATATATAAAGGAGTAAGTGACCAGAGAATAAGCACATAAAGGAGTAAGTGACCACAGAATAAACATATAAAGGAGTAAGTGACCAGAGAAAAAACATATAAAGGAGTAAGTGACCACAGAATTGTTGTATAAAGGAGTACGTGACCACAGAATAAACATATAAAGAAGTAAGTGACCACAGAATAAACATATAAAGGAGTATGTGACCACAGAATAAATGTATAAAGGAGTAAGTGTTCACAGAATAAACACATAAAGGAGTAAGTGACCACATAATGAAAATATAAAGGAGTAAGTGACCACAGAATAAACATATAAAGGAGTAAGTGACCACAGAATAAATATATAAAGGAGTAAGTGACCACAGAATAAACACATAAAGGAGTAAGTGACCACAGAATAAACATATAAAGTAGTAAGTGACCACAGAATAAATTTATAAAGGAGTAAGTGACCAAAGAATAAATGAACAAAAGAATACGTGACCACAGAATAAACATATAAAGGAGTAAGTGACCACAGAATAAACACATAAAGGAGTAATTGACCACAGAATAAACATATAAAGGAGTAAGTGACCACAGAATAAACACATAAAGGAGTAATTGACCACAGAATAAAATATAAAGGAGTAAGTGACCACAGAAAACACATAAAGGAGTACATGACCACAGAATAAACATATAAAGGAGTAAGTGACAACAGAATAAACATACAAAGGATAAAGTGACCACAGAATAAACATATAAAGAAGTGACCACAGAATAAACATATAAAGAAGTAAGTGACCACAGCATAAACACAGAAAGGAGTACGTGACCACAGAATAATCATATAAAGGAGTAAGTGCCAACAGAATAAACATATAAAGAAGTAAGTGACCACAGAATAAACATATAAAGAAGAAACTCACCACAGAATAAACATATAAAAAGTAAGTGACCACAAAATAAATGTATAAAAGAGTAAGTGACCACAGAATAAACATATAAAGGTGTAAGTGACCACAGAATAAACATATAAAGAAGTGACCACAGAATAAATGTATAAAAGAGTAAGTGACCACAGAATAAACATATAAAGGAGTAAGTGACCACAGAATAAACACATAAAAGAGTAAGTGATCACAGAATAAACATATAATGGAGTAAGTGACCACAGAATAAATGTATACAAGAGTAAGTGACCACAGAATAAACATATAAAGTAAGTGACCACAGAATAAACATATAAAGGAGTAACTGACCATAGAATAAACATATAAAGGAGTAAGTGACCACAGAATAAATGTATAAAAGAGTAAGTGACCACAGAATAAACATATAAAAGTGTAAGTGACCACAGAATAAACATATAAAGGAGTAAGTGACCACAGAATAAATGTATAAAGGAGTAAGTGACCACAGAATAAATATATAAAGGAGTAAATGACCGCAGAATAAACACATAAAGGAGATAGCAACCACAGAATAAACATATAAAGGAGTAAGTGACCACAGAATAAACATATAAAGAAGTGACCACAGAATAAACATATAAAAGAGTAACTCACCACAGAATAAACATATAAAAAGTAAGTGACCACAAAATAAATGTATAAAAGAGTAAGTGACCATAGAATAAACATATAAAGGTGTAAGTGACCACAGAATAAACATATAAAGAAGTTACCACAGAATAAATGTATAAAAGAGTAAGTGACCACAGAATAAACATAAAAAGGAGTAAGTGACCACAGACAAAACAGATAAAAGAGTAAGTGACCAAAGAATAAACACATAAAGGAGTAAGTGACCACAGAATAAACATATAAAGGAGTAAGTGACCACAGAATAAACATATAAAGGAGTAACTGACCACAGAATAAACATATAAAGGAGTAAGTGACCACAGAATAAATGTATAAAAGAGTAAGTGACCACAGAATAAACATATAAAAGAGTAAGTGACCACAGAATAAAAATATAAAGTGACCACAGAATAAACATAAAAGTAGGTCACCACAGAATAAATGTATAAAAGAGTAAGTAACCACAGAATAAACATATAAAGGAGTAAGTGACCACAGAATAAATGTATAAAGGAGTAAGTGACCACAGAATAAATATATAAAGGAGTAAGTGACCAGAGAATAAGCACATAAAGGAGTAAGTGACCACAGAATAAACATATAAAGGAGTAAGTGACCACAGAATAAACACATAAAGGAGTAAGTGACCATAGAATAAACATATAAAGGAGTAAGTGACCACATCTGTTCGGGGCAGTCACGGGTGATTATCAGAAGTAGTTCTCTGTTTGGGGCAGTCACAGGTGATCATCAGAAGTTATCTATTCGGGGCAGTCACAGGTGGTCATCAGATGTTATCTGTTCGGGGCAGTCACAGATGATCTTCAGACATTATCTCTTCAGGGCAGTCACAGGTGATCATCAGATGTTATCTGTTTGGGACAGTCACAGGTGACCATCAGAAGTTATCTGTTTGGGTCAGTCACAGGTAATCATCAGGCATTATCTGTTTGGGGTAGTCAAAGGTGACTAATATAATATTGACCCATTAAATCAACTGTCTACATGCACAAACTTTTTTTGTTACTGAATATTTTCACTGATTGAGTCTGGATGCTACTGAAAGGGATGAAGCCAGATTGAAGCAATCACTTCTCTTAGATCTTCATTTTTTGGGGGGAGGTACTTATTGTCCACACCTAGGGAGCTATGTCTGTCGTGTAGGATTTCTGTCGCACAATTCTCCCAGCTGAACTATACCTTTCAACTGTCCAGATTTTCACAGAATTAATAGATTTTTGCTTCTTATTTTTGGTTTGTTCCTCATAAAATTTGTGTTTTTTTGGCAAATCATTTAGGAATTAAGTCACTTAATAATGACAGACATTGAATTTCAGACTACATACCCTTCAGAAAAATGCATGCTATAGCAAGACCTGTTTTTCTTTCAACTGTCTAAGTTTATACCAGAGCAATTTTTAGTACTATTTGTTTGTTCCCCCAATATCTTTGGCCTTGTCCAGATTTTCTGCATTGAGAGGTTGAGAGGTACACACACATAAATCGCTTTATAGAATTAGGTATATCCAAACCTCTCAACTGTCCCTGATTTTGGCTCAAAATTTTGCTCTCCCCCTAATAATCCATCCACAAAATGGCAATTTAGGAAGAAACTTGGAGGGTTTACAATTAATAAATAATTATAATGGTCAGAGTTACAGATTACTTTTATTTCAGAAATGCATGTAGATTCTCTTATTTTCTGGATGTGTCCCCGCCCTGCCCCCTATTCCCACCCGCCCCCAGTACTCGTACTTTTATAACCTCAAACCACTCCCCCTACTGTCCACCAACTTCCTGTACCTCACTACCGCCCTCTAAGATCAAACGGAATATGACACCACCCAGGAAGCTTATCATACTAACTCTTTTTCCCCTCCTACTTGTCCCTTACCTAGCTACCCTATATGAAACCTGGTCTTACATAGGCTTCCACCACCCAGGCTACCAAACCAACCCCTCACCCATAATTAACAACAGAGGCCATGACTCAACTCCCTACTCACCCACCTTGTTAGAACTCGAACGCTATGTAATTATCAAACCTACCAATATTAGGCCAAATGATAAACATTACTACAAACTTCTACTCAAAGCCCTCAAATTCATTACCACTCTGAATCACAGACTAGCCACAGATGGTGATATCCACCCCAACCCTGGCCCTTCCCCTCCACTCAATTGTAATTCCACCCTATCCTCCCCTCCACTTCTCAATCTAAACTCTAGACCCTTTAACTCTCTTCTGACATGTCATCTAAACATCAGAAGTGTAAACAATAAGATTCACAACCTACATGCCCTTTTAGCTACTTGTTCCCCAGACCTACTATGTCTCACAGAAACCTGGCTTAAACCAAGTATGAAAGGCACACAGATAATCCCACCAGGGTATGATATACTAAGAGCAGACCGAATAACTCATAAAGGTGGCGGTGTAGCCATACTCTACAAAAATACATTACAAATCTCCCTTGCCTCTCCACAACCCCTCCTAACAAACAATGCCGAAATTCTACTTGTAAAACTTCAACCAAACAAACATAAAAGCATAAATATAGCATGTATTTACATCCCCCCAGGCAACAATAATAACAAAACCTTAGAGGACTTTCTCCACTGGTTAACTCAAACTCACCCCCAGGAATCCATAGTGTTAGGTGACTTCAACATCGATTGGAATTCCTTCTCATCTAGCTGCCCATCTAGCAGCATAAATCTACATGGCTTTTCTCAGCTCATATCCACTCCTACCAGACTAGGTAAACCCCAAAACAAAGACAGCATCCTGGACTGGATCCTTACTAATAAAGATCCTGACCAGTACTCAGCAGGTACTCACCCAGAGGACATGAGTGATCACTTACTCACCTATGTTATCAAATTCAAGAAAATCACCCCCCCCCCTTTCTTACAACCATAAAAAAATCAGGAACAATAATAAATTCAACGCCTCCATTTTTCAAACTGAACTTAAAGCCCACAACTGGACAATACTCAAGTCTCTTCCTCTTGAAGAGGCAGTTATCTACTTCAACACCACCTTCCTCAAGATTCTAGATTCCCATGCTCCAATACGGTCCATTAGAACTAAAACCAAAACCGCACTCATGGCTCTCTAAGGAAACAAAATCCAAAATCCTATCTAGAAACAAGATGTGGGTCACATGGCGCACTCTAAAGACCCACACTCCCACCAAACCTTCCGCAACTTAGAAATGAAACTAAAAGAATGATCTTAAATGATAAAAAAACTTCTTCCTCCACCTCCAACACAAACACCTTAATAATCCACAAAAATTCTGGGCAGGCTTAAACAAGCTCCTGCACCCAGGCCAGGCAATCACCCCCACTCCAACAACTTGCAAACAACAGTGCCCTGTAAACATTGCTAACACATTCAATAGTTTCTTCACAGAAACTATACAATCCCTGGCCACACAATTCAAACAAACAACCAGCCCACTCCACTACCCATGCCAGCAGAATACTACAACTACATCAGATCATCTATTTACCTTGATCCAGTACCCATATCCTTTATAACATCTCTTCTTAAAAACTAAAACCCACTAAGCTAGCAGCTGACCTTCTCCCAGCTGAGTTTCTGCAAAAAGCAGCTGAGGCCATTTCCTATCCCGTCTCCATAATCATAACCCGTACCTTGTCAGAAGCCTTCATCCCCTCCATATGGAAAATGTCCCACATTATTCCTCTCCATAAAGGTGGTAGCTCACTAGAGCTAACCAACTACAGACCTATAGCTATACTCTCACCCCTGGCCAAAATTATGGAAAAGTGTGTCCACAAACAACTGATGGAACACCTCACCAAAAATAAAATTCTAGCTAACTCCCAACATGGCTTCAGGCCAAATCACAGTACCACATAAGCCCTACTATCCTTTTCTAATACCATCAATAACTTCAGAAACAATAATAAACTATCATCTGCTCTTTTCTTAGACCTCTCCAAGGCCTTTGATATGGTGAACCACATTCAACTCCTCCATACATTAAAAAAACTATCACTCAGCAATTCCACGCTGAAATGGTTCCAATCCTACCTGTCCAATAGGCAACAAGCTGTTCTATGGCAGGACAAATTATCTACATGCCTACCTGTTACACTTGGAGTTCCCCAAGGATCTATTCTTGGCCCTCTTCTCTTCACCATCTTTGTTAATGACCTGCCCACAATCAGCCCCCATGCCACATGCATTCAATATGCAGATGATTCGACTATCATCAGCACTGCCTCCAACCTGGCAGACCTCACTGCTTCAACCCAAGACACCTTCAACCTAATAGAAAAATGGTTCTCAAGTCGACAACTAGTTCTCAACCCCAACAAAACAAAACTACTTACTTTCTCACCCACTAACAAGACTCTTCCCCACCTTCTCTATTACATCCTCCAATGGAATCACTATATCACCAGAAGCTCACACAAAGCTATTAGGTGTTACCATTGATAACTCCCTTAAATTTGACACCCATTTCAATCTTACCATCAAAACCGTCAATAAAAAGCTTGGCTCTCTCTATAAAGTAAAACACTTTCTCACTCCTCACGCTAAAATTACAATTGCCAGCACACACCTACTATCAACTCTTTCCTATGTCTCCCCTCTTTACAAACCTAAACAAGACAACCCTTAACAAACTTGCTTCTTGTTACAATCACATAGCTAGATTTGCCACAAATTCCACCTTTAGAACGCACCACTGCACTAACTTGAAGCAACTAGGGTGGTTAGAGTTTTCCAGCCAACTCCATTTCAACCAACTCAAAGCGGCTCACCAGATACTGTATCACCCAGAGAAAACACCAGCTCTGAAAAACATCATTCACCCCTATATTAACCTGCAATCTTTACGCTCCTCCAATAAGATCTTAGCTCAAACTACCAAAGCCAATAATTCTGCTGGGGATTCTCTATTCTCAAACTTTGTAGGTAAAATGTGGAACTCCCTACCACCATGCTCACCTCAGAACCCTCACTCCTACAATTCAAAAAGAAGCTTAAACCCCATCTCAATACTCTCTGGCAATGTCCCTGTTCCAAACCTGATTAACCACTATCATTTACCCTTCTCTTACCTCACTATCCTTAACCGCTTTTTAACAAGGCGCCTCGCCTTTGTAACTGACCTATGGTTTTTTTTATATGCTGCTGTTGTTTTTTTTTCCCAAGATGTGATGTATCTTTATATTGTATTTAGAACTCAACTATCTTCCTTTTTTTGCATTAACAATGTTCATATGTCTGTTATGTACTTGGAGCTTTTCTCCCCGGGCCTCCGCTGAAAATGGACATGTATCCAGTCGGACTCTCCCGGTTAACAAATGTAAAATAAATAAATAAATAAATTATTTTGTCAGCTGATCAACTTAACAGTACTAATATTAAAAAAGTGTCCCTTCTTTGACAGGTTCCCAGCTGTATTGTGTGGCTATTTTATATTTCTGCATCACATATTTGGTTCGTTTTTCATAAAATTGTGGTTTTCTGAAAATTAGTGGCAAATCATTAAAGACTGAAGTTAGAAAATAATGACAGACATTTCAATTTCAGATTTCATACCTTTCAGAAATTCATACTAATGCAAGACCTACTATTCTATTAGCTTCCTAAGTTTATAAGAGCAATATTTAAAATTTTGGGGCCTTTTTCCCACTTCTGTTTATGGCTTTTTCCAGATTTCTTGCTCTCAGGTAGAAAGGTATGACAAGCATGTCAGGGCCATCACCATCAGCCAGAGACATTTCAAATTGTGACATACTTGTTGCACCCCAATCCCTCATGTAGTGACTCTGGATGTGTCCAAGCAAGGCAAGGAGCAGTTATGCAGTGTAAGTGTGCAGAGTATCTCCCCATCCAAGGTAGACACAAGTACTACAGTGGCTTTTCATCTGTCCTTGATTTTGCAGAATGTTCTGGTTTCTGTCACATTTTTATACTGTTGATTTATGCGTACTATTATTCAGAAAGTGCCTGTTGCTCTGTGTTTAAGTAGCAATGCTTTAATGACCATCAGGTAAGCTTGTCTGAGACTGTAAGATGCAAGTAAGCTTTAATAAGCATACTGTTAAGGAGTTATCAACATTGAAAGCCTTTTTGTTGCCATACAGAGAATATTTACATAACTAGATAACATATAAGCTTTAGGTATTGAAATGCATATGACAGTATTTGAAATAAAGGACAGGATTACAGTATTTTCAGAAGCTCATTACATTTGTTGGAGACTTGCAGTCATCTTTGCAGGCTTTACCTGTAAACTAAACAGAATGCCAATCTATCATGTGTGGTCCATAACCTGTGCAGTAATCCTTTAAGCAATGTATCTTGAGCTTGTTTCTTGTTTGCTGTTCATTTTTCACTTTGATCATGTTTTCCCCATGAAAAAAGTAGATAGTTGTTCTCAGGCAGCAGGCCTCTTTTGGATAAGAAACATTTTTACAAGTGGGGTAATTGGTATCACAGAGACTGCTACTTTCAGCATGTTACTTGGTACTTTCGTAAAGCTGAATATAAATTATAATTAGAACTGCAGTGCAAGGAGAAGTGGTTTGAGTTGAGTGCTGCTTGTTTTTTTATACTTGATTTCGACTGGCATTCCAGTAATGTATTTAAAAAGTATTTAATTTTTTCATGCCTCGCAACCTTTTTGTTTCCATCTAGGTATTAAGTAAGCTGTCATGTAGTCAGTGCATTGAAATATTTGATGTTCTTTGTGTTTCACTGTTGCAGTCATCACACTTGGGTTATCTGCTTGCAGGTAGCCCTCAGTCAGCCCGAATACCAGAGTCTTGGGATTTCTGTGTCGGATGCTGTCTCCTCTTCCATGACGTCAGGTCATCAAGGGTATAAAACATGCAGCCGACGCCATTACATCAGCTTTTCTTGCAGATCGGAGCATGAAGTAGAAGCAGTTCACAAGTGCCGGTCGGCTGCTACCTGAAATTTTCGTTATTTGAGTTTCAAACCTGAAGTCTTCTAAAGCTAAGTACTCCATTGGGGATCCATTTTTCTTGCTCTAACCAATGTCAGAAAAAGTTAACAGTTGTCTTGCCTGTGGAAAGCAAATACCTCACAGAGATTTTCATTCTTACTGCATCACTTGTTTAGGCCCAGACCACGACGTTCCTCGCTGTTGGTTTTGTGCCCTGTTCGATACAAGAACTATTAGTCGTCGGGCTATTTTTGTCGCTCTCCTTCTCCTGAAATGGCTTCTATAAGCCATCCAACTGCCGATCTTCTGAAAAAATGTAAGGATAAAGCTGCCACCCATTCCATCAGAAAAGATCTGTCGTAAAGGGCCAACTCGTGAGGGCATCTCGTATTTGTACTCTAGACGAGGATTTTTACAATGAAACCAGAATCTTGAAACATATGTTCCTCCACCGAGGTTACCCAGAACGCTTAGTTGACGATTTAATAAGTGAAGTTAAAAACAAGAGAGAAATTAGATTATTTTCTCCGTTGCTACAAGTTCGTTCTACAGAACTTTCGATTCCTGATACTCTCACACTACAGGGTGACAGCCTATTTAGTGAGGCTACTAGTGCACCACAAGTTAGTGATTTCCAGCGATCCTTCACTACAGCATATAGCGCCCAATCTAAATTTATTGTAGATATTTTGTCCAAAAACTGGGATTTGTTAAGAAACAATTCCACTATTTTTGAATTGTTGGGTAATAGACCTCTTGTGACATTTAGGAAGGGTAGAAATATTAAGAGTATTGTTGAAAAAAGCAAAAAGTTTATCCCCTTACGTACTGGAATGTTTAAATGTGAGAACTGCAACCAGTGTAAACATGTGGATAGTACTAATCAATTTTCTATTAATGGTAATTGTTTTAAGTTGAAAGGAAAGTATAACTGTAATACTAGATTTGTGGTTTACCTAGCCAAATGTACTCACTGTCACGCATTTTATGTCGGTAAAACCGAGCGCCGACTGCGTGACAGAATTTATGAGCACCAGTATGCAATCACCCACAAAAAACTGGACAATGCCCTAGCCAAGCACATTAATTCATTTTGTGACCATAGATTTAAATTCATAGTTATAGACCAGTACATTCAGGATGTGAGAGGCGGACCAGCTTCTTTTAAACTGGAGGAACTAGAGCTCTTGTGGCAGATAAAACTGAATGCTAGTAACTTTCCAGGCATTAATGAATTTTGCTCTATAGCGAGTATTTTAAAATTAAATAGTCTTATGAGATGAATTATAAGCATTTCTTTTTAAAAAAACTGTAGGTTTTTTATATATTTAGTACATAATATTAATTCATCTGTATTCATTTATAACAATTAATTTTATCAATTTTTATTGTTTATATCTTTAAATATTTATTGTATTTTCCCGCACTTTTTGATATAAATTAAGCACCCCTTGTCTGATTTATTTTATTTTCTGAAGAAGTCTGTTACTAGTCAGACGAAAAGCGCTTAAATTTATTGTGTATCAGTGGTTCGTGGTTCATTTCTACTTGGATTAAATTCACTTGACTACAACTTGGTTCTGTGCCCTGGTTTGGATTTGTCTTTTTTGTCGATTTTCAGGATAAAGACAGAGACAGACCACATAAGTTCAAAACTGCCGACAATGCTTCCATTAAGCTAGTCACCAGTCCGCCGGTACTCAGTGAGGCGCTTTCGCAGCCTCTGATACCCACTTCTTCAGATTTGCAGGCCTCTTCTGAGACCCATTCAGGAGTTTGGTATGCTGCGAGATGCTTCTTTGAATATGGAACCTGTGAATGTCTTTTCCTTGGATGGTCCGGAGCTGCTGTGCAGGCACCAGATTATAAGGGTGTATTCAGGCCATCCGATGTTTGTATTAAACTGACTACTTCATTTTTGACTAAAACTACCAAATTTCTCAGGCCCAGAGTTCACATTACGCTTAGGAAACCGACAACCAAAGTGCATTCTCAAGCTCCCATGCCACAGAAACAAATGCTTAGAATGACTGAAGACCTTATTACTTTAATCAGGGGAAGCCAGCCTTCCCCCTCTAAAAGACAAAGAATTGATTTTCCTTCTGATTCTACAGATCATGAGTCCGATGACTGTGATCCCTCTGATTACCAGGACATAGCCTTATCTACCTATGAGGACTCAGATGCAGAGGATTCCATTCCCTCTGCCTCCCCCCAGAGGACTTTTCTTTCAGTGAAACCCTGCATACCCTCAGAGACCATTTCCATTGGGAGTGCCAGAACTACCCACAGTCCAAAAAGAGACTCAGAATTTTTAAACTTGCCTCAACATAGGCCACTAGCTGTCTCCCCTGTTCTGGAAATTGTAGATGATGTCTTCATGGAATACAGTCTTACTCCTGATACTTTGCCTCCAGCTCCTAGAAAGCCTGATAGGCACTACAGAGTACCTGACTCTCACAAATTTATTTTCAAAAATCCCACTGCGGATCCAGAGACCATTTCCCAGGGACCTAAAAGTATTAAGGCTACTACAGCCAAAAACCCTACCCCTTCATATAGGGATTTTAGGGCTTTAGAGAGATGGGGAAGAAGGTATATACCTCTGCAACTCTTGCCATTAGGGTTTTGAATTGCCAGTTTCACATGTTAAAATACCAGCAGCATATTATGGAACTAATTAAACAAAAAATGATGTTGATTTCTGATTGTGCAGAAAATAAAGATTTACAAGAGTTAATACATTCTGCAAACCAAGTTGAAAACATACTTTGCAGTGTGGTTTTGATGCCTTAGAAGCATTTTGCAGGGCTGCTGTCACTGGGTCTGTTCTGAGAAGGCATGCTTGGCTGAAGGAACAAATCTTGTCAGACCATGTCAAAGCAAAATTACTAGACGCTCCATTAAACCATGAACGTTTGTTTGGCACTAAAGCAGAAGTCCTTAAAAAGATGGAGGAAAAAGCTAAATCTATGCAAACTGTTAAAGATTTCTTACAGGTGCAGCTACCTAGATTCAGTAGGCATTGGCCTTCAAAGAACTGGTCTTTTCCAGTCCCACCCAGGCCTTCTCAGTCCAGACCAAGGGGCAGCAGACCACCAAGACTACAGTCTCAGGGTACACACAGATCTAAACAACCTCAAAAACAGGGAGTGGTAAGCCACCCCCTTATGGAAAAAGTTCACAATGACTTGTCCTTCATCCTTCCCAGCCACACCCAAGTACTTGCACCCCTAGGAGGAAAACTCACCACGCATGAAAAAAACTGGGAGTACATTACCCAGGACAGATGGGTCTTAAACATAGTATCCCAGGCATACAGATTCTACTTCCATTCACTGCCAACCCCAAGCGGATTGCCAGACCTTCCCCCAAACCAGTGGGCACAGGCCCTAAAGCAAATAGTTTCTCTTCTTAGTATCAGGGCTATTCAACCTGTCCCAATAGAGCAAAGGGGGCAGGGTTTTTACTCCAGGCTGTTTCTGGTGCCCAGAAAATAAAGCTTTTGGCGCCCTATCCTGGATCTGTCAATTCTCAACACCTTCCTGGTGGTACCAAAATTCAAAATGCTTACACTCCAGCAGCTGCTTCCTATGCTAGCCAAGGACTCCTTTCTGGTCAACCTAAACTTAAAAAAAGCTTATCTGCACATCCCCATAAGGGGAATCTTGCAGGAAATATCTATGTTTCAGGGCAGGCTCTATGCAGGAAATTTCTATGTTTCAGGGCAGGCTCTATGCAGGAAATTTCTACGGTTCAGGGCAGGCTCTATGCAGGAAATTTCTACGGTTCAGGGCAGGCTCTATGCACTATCAGTTCTCTGCACTTCCCTCTGGCTTATCTACTGCACTGAGGGTATTCACAAAG
The DNA here is from genome assembly GCF_019279795.1 of Protopterus annectens. Classification (NCBI taxonomy): domain Eukaryota; kingdom Metazoa; phylum Chordata; order Ceratodontiformes; family Protopteridae; genus Protopterus; species Protopterus annectens. The sequence goes on from NC_056747.1 coordinate 23,039,118, forward strand.
TGCCTGGCTCCAGCAATTGCATACTGCAGGCAGAGAAATATTCAGATTTACCCATACTTGGACGATGGCCGGCGGACAGTCAGGAACTGTTACTACAGCACCTGACATTTGTAAAGAGACTCCTAACTTCCCTGGGGTATACCATCAATGAAAAGAAATCACATCTGGTACCCAGCCAAAAAATTGTGATCCTGGGAGCAAGCTTGAACACAACTTCCCAGATGGCATTCCTTATTCCAGAAAAGCAGGTTTATTTGACAAATTACTTCAAACTACTGGCCGTCCAAACCCAGCTATCTGCAAGAAAAATACTGCAAACCCTAGGGTTCATGGCCTCATGCATTCTCCTAATTCCATATGCAAGACTGCTTATGAGGAAACTTCAATGGTACCTGAAAATTCTCTGGAGTCAACATTCTCAGGACCTGAAAACAGTGATTCCTATCATTCCTTGCCTAAGGACAGAGTTTCTTTGGTGGACAGAGGCCTGCTACCACAACGAGGGACTCTCTTTCACTCAACCCCCTGCTGCCCAAACCCTGACAACAGATGCATCAGACTATGCATGGGGGGCTCACATGGCAGGAAAATGCATTCAAGGCAAATGGAGCCCAGAACAAATGCACCTGCATATCAATCAAAAAGAAATGTTAGCTGTACAGAATGCACTGACAGCCTTCAAATACCTTATCCTTTCAGGACAACTCTTGATAAAGACAGACAACACCATAGTCATGTGGTACATAAACAAGCAGGGGGGATCTCATTCCTACCCACTCTGCAGGTTAGCCATGGCTCTGTGGAACACAGCCTTGAGCAATCAAGTGCACCTACAAACTCAATTCCTGCCAGGCAAAGAAAATACACTGTCAGATGACTTAAGCAGAAATTTAATGGACTCACACGAGTGGAAACTGGAACCCAACACATTCAAGCTTCTAATCCACAAGTGGGGAACACCAGAGGTGGACTTCTTTGCTTCCCTCCAGAACCATCAATTGAGCAAAATTTGCACCAGAACTCCCCACAGCCAAGCATGGAAAGTGGATGCCCTGTTCTTTACATGGGAAAACCTCTCAATCTATGCCTTTCCCCCTCTACCCCTCTTCTCAAAATTACTACTCAAGATCAAACAGGACAGGCCAAGGACAATCCTGATTGCACCAGACTGGCCACACCAGCACCGGTACCCACTTTTGCGCAGTCTGACAGTAGTGACACCCTGACATCTACATCAGACCCCCCTCCCTGCTGTCTCAGCAGGAGGTCCACATTTCACATCCTCAGCTGCAAACCCTAAACCTAGCAGCCTGGCTTATTCCCTGAATGGATCACCACCAACCCTCAGCAAACAGGTGTTGGATATCATCCTTGAGGCCAAGAGGCCTAGTACTAGGAAATCCTATTCAGGCAAGTGGAAAAGATACTGCTCTTGGAGCTTGTCTCAGGGTAAGGACACAGCTGTGCCCTACCTTACCTCAAATCCTAGATTACCTAGCAGAGCTGCTCCACAGAGGCCTATCCTTCTCCTCCATTAAGATTCCTGCCTCTGCCATCTCAGCTCATTACAATACTGAGCCCACCCCTCTTCTCTCATCCTCTCATCAAACAGTTCCTGAGAGGAGCTAACAATTTAAGACCCCCCTCCCAGGAGAGCTCCCACTCCTGCCTGGGACCTAAACTTTGTTCTAGAGAAGCTCATGCTTCCCCCTTTTGAGCCTGCTACTACAACAGAGTTAAAATTCCTCTCTTGGAAAACAGCCTTACTGCTAGCCATCACTTCAGCAAGAAGAGTGTCTGAGTTACAGGCCCTTATGGCTGTGGAACCCTTCATTATTTTCCATGCGGACAGGGTTTCCCTCAGGACTAACCCATCATTTATGCCCAAGGTGGTATTTAGTGTGGCTTTAAACCAATCCATCCATTTACCCAGATTTTTTCCTAACCCTCAGAATAAAGGGGAAAGGATCCTGCACTCCTTGGACATGCACAGACAGCTTAGGTTCTACCTTGACAGGACTAAACCTTTCAGTAAATCTGACCAGCTGCTAGTCAGCTTTATTACAGGGGCAGAGGGCAAGGCCATTTCAAAGCAAACCATCTCCAAATGGATAGCACACTGCATCCATTTCTGCTACAAGCACCATGGAAAACCTGGCCCACAGGAGATCAGAACCCATTCCACTAGAGCTACTTCTACCTCTACAGCATTTCTCAGGGGAGTCCCTACCAGGGACATCCTGGAAGCTGCAACCTGGAGTTCTGCACACATATTCTCCAAGCATTACCACTTACCTATATTTTCTAAATCCAGAGCTGGATTTGCTACAGCAGTCTTACAAGGCCTGCTAGCCAGTCCTAATACCTCTTGACTGCCTCCACCCTTCCTCAGCTTTGGGAATCAACCCAAGTGTGATGACTGTAACAGTGAAACATGAACGTAGTACAGTTGTGTACACTTACCATAAATGTAGATGTTAGAGTGTATTCACTGTTGCAGTCCTGGTTACCCTCCTTCCAGCCCCCTGATTTTTCTAAACTTTCTACCTATCCTCTTTTTGGCCACATCTTATGGCTTTGGTATTTACTTTTTAATGGAGGTGTGCCACACCATGTAATTGCTTCCTATTTTGGGGGCTCCTGACATCTGGGGCAAGAAAAACTGATATAATGGTGTCAGCTGCATGTTTAATACCCCTGACGACCTGATGTCATGGAAGAGGCGACAGCATCTGATGCAGAAATCCAAAGACTCTGGTATTTGGGCCCACTGAGGGCTACCTGCAGGCAGACAACCCAAGTGTGATGACTACAACAGCAGGCAGATAACCCAAGTGTGATGACTGCAACAGTGAATATACTTGAACATCTACATTTATGGTAAGTGTACACAACTGTACTTTTTTATCTCCACTTCATTTTGTCGTGATTGGACTCTCATAATGACAGTTTGGTACCCACAGCAGTGTATTTAATTAAAGTCCCAATTTTTGTAGTTTTGACCGTAGCACCACCCATTTCTCATTGTCCCACCCATTCAGCTGTCTCCTGCAGCCCCCTTTGATTTGAAGTCACCAGCTGCTACTGATAAGAGCTTAAATTAAATTATAGTAACACAGGAAAAAAAAAAAAGGTAATAGAGGTAAAAAAACAAGAAAATGACTCTTTAAAAGAAATTAATTGAAACACTTAAACCATAAGACTTGCTCTTAAGAAAAAACACTTTCACAATCTTTCTAAAAGAGTAAAATTATAGTCTAGGTCAAAGCATATAAAAGAAATTAAAAATCCTCAAGACAGAAGAATCCACAGTGGTATAGGGGTATTTAAGTAATATTTAGGGTTTTACAACTCTTTAAATGAGAAAACATCACAAAATGATTCTACCAATTCAAAAATAAAATCATTAGTAGGTAAGGCGAATATAAATAGAATTCTCAATGAAATAAAAACTAACTTACTTGAACATTGCTTTTAAGAGGTAAATATGGAGGTGAATATTAATAAGAGTGAGTAGGATACAGATTAGATGAGAAATAGCGAGTGAAAGAAGAAATGGGGCAAAGGGGGTGTTGGAGGATGCAAGTGGATGTGTCTATGATATATTGCTCAGGAGATGTACAGTTACATAGCTAGGAATGTTGTAAGGTGTTTCCTTACCTCATTTTGAAGCTGTTTAAGTGTTGTTGGGAGAGCATTCCAGAGATGAGATAAATAAGTGTAGTTTATTGAATTTCTGGCTGTATTCTGGGATTTTGTTATGGAAAGGTGGAAGTATTTTGAGTGGAGCGCTCTCTTTGGGCAGTAGTGTTGATGTATGCTTTTTAGGGTACAATATTTATCAGGGTTGTGTAAGATCTGGCAACAGTGAAGTCATTGAGGAAATTCAATCCAGATGTGATGCTTAAGGGCTACACAATGATGGGTTCTGTAGAGGTTATTTCTGAAAAGATTGCTCAAACTTTGTATGTTAGACTGTAATATTGTGAAAACTGGGAGTGGCATATGATAGGGTTGGTAGGAGGTAGGTTTTTGCTATAGTTTCTTCCAGAAATGGTTTAATTCTATATAAAAGGCCTATCTTTATGTTTTTTTTTTAAATTGTGGTTTGGATGTGGAGATCGAACTTCATGTTGTCATAAATTATGATTTTTAAGATTTTGTATAAGGAACCTGTTCAAATTGTGTTATTTCTTGAGGTGATCTTGAAGAGAATTTGGGAGAATGTTTTTGGTGAGTGTTTTGAGACCAATTGGCATAATGGTTAAGGTCTTCCCTCCCATGTACAGAGTAAAAGGTTCGATCAAGACCTCCTACCAATGCCTGTCTGGAGGTTGCATGTTCTCCATCTGTCTCCATGGGGTTTCTTCCATGTCCAAAAAAACATACCGAGTGTTTCCATCTCAAATTCACCAATGAATGGAGCTGTGGGCAGCAGCACAGACTCTACATGGTGCCCTATAGGGGGAAGAATTGTACAGACCAACCACTTTGGGCATCTACTGTGGTGCGCAGTATCCTCAAGATAAGAGGACACAGATCACAGTCTGCATGCTTTGACAGGGCTAGCCACTCAGTGCCCTTTTTCGAGGTTAGTATATTGTGCCTCTGTCTAACAGTGACACAGAAGTGATACCCGGGGTAAACCTACAATCTCCCATCCACTCATCAAGATTCCTCTTAAGAGAGTCAATGAGGGACTCTGCCTAACCTGGACTGGTATTTTATTCCAGAGTGAAGGGAGCCTCTGGGTTATGAATCTGTCCCTCCAGCATGTCCTATTTATTTCAGTGCTGAGGTTCAAGTCTCTCGAGCGCGTAGCTCGATGGGATTTGGATTTTCTGAGGTGCAGCATGTCCATTAATTCCGGGTCGGACATGGCTTTATACGTCAGGCACAGATCGCCTCTGAGCAGGTGGTATGCCACTGAGTAGAGCTGGAGTTTCTTTAACCGGGCAGCATATGGCATCTGTTTGAGCCCTTTGATCCTCTTGGTGAGGTACTTTTGGGGTCTTTCCAATTGCTGCAGGTGTCTGATAAGGTACATCCCAAAAGGGGCATTGTACTCAATTATGGGCCTGATGAGGGATGAGTAAAGAGGCACGATGACCTCCCCTGATCTAGATGTCAATCCCTTCATGATTAGGTGGGCTATATAAAATGTTTTTCTAACCACTTTGGTCACGTGGTTGTCAAATGAGAGATTGCTATCAACTTGGGTACCCAGGTCCCTAATTACTTCTTCCGTACTTAATGGATTACCACCTATGTGGTAATTTGTGGGCACTTTGTTTTTGCCAAAGGGGATGACTATACAATTTTTGGCGTTTAGCTTGAGGCCATGGCTCTGACACCAGTTGTCTGTTTCTATGAGGTCCTTTTGTAGGATGCTTGTGTCGGCTGGAGAGTCAATTATGGCGCCCAGTTTGCAGTCATCTGCGAACTTGGTCAGCCACAGTCCTTCCGTGTTAGCCTGTACCTCCGAGAAATATATACCGAACAAGAGAGGTCCCAGGACTGAGCCTTGTGGGATGCCACTTGTAACTGGTTTGGAGTCTGACATGGCTCCAGCAATTCTAACCATGTGGGTTCTGTCCTTGAGCCAGTTTGCAACCCATCTAGTGACATAGGGGTTTATATTTAAGCTGGTGAGCTTATCTATAATGCCCGAGTGGGGTATTGTATCGAAGGCTTTTGCAAGGTCCAGGTAGGCTGTGTGGACCACCTTCCCCTCATCAATGGCCTTGGTGACTGTTTCAAAGAAATCGACCAGGTTTAAGAGGCAGGATCTGCCCTTAACAAAGCCGAACTGGGTAGGATCCAGTGTCTGTAGGTCCCCAATATCTTTATTTATGAGGTCCATGATGATCCTTTCCATAGCTTTGCAGACCAAGCTAGTCAGGCTTATGGGGCGATAGTTTCCAGGAACCGTTGAGGCACCACCTTTGTGGAGAGGGACCACTATTGCTGTACACCACTCTTTGGGTACATATCCTGTAGTAAGGCTGAGATTGAACAGTAGTTTTATGTTTGGGTTTAGTTCTTCTTGGAGTTCATGTAGGACGCAGCCTGGGACACCGTCTGGTCCCATTGATGCTGTGTTTTTTGCTTTGGAGAGGGCGGCTCTTACCTGAGCATCTGAGATGTCAGGGGGGCAGCACTCTGCTGGGATAGATATTTGCCCTTTTGGTGGGGAAGGGGGGGAGAGGTTTGTGCTGAACCTGTCAGCTAGGATGTTGGCAATGTCTGTGGGTTCGGTGTATTTTTTGTCATTTTGGACTAATTCTGAGCATATTTGGGAATTCCCACCCAGGTTCCTAACATAACTAAAGAAAGCCTTGTGATTATCCTTAGTGTCCTGTGCAATTTTTCTCTCGAAGCTGGCCTTAGACGATTTTATGAGGGCCCGTAGTTTTTTGTTAATACTGATCAGAGATGCCTTCCCTTTTGGGGATTTTGCTCTATCATGTAGTAGCTTCCTCCTTTTGTTGTATAGTTTGTTTATGGCTGGGGTCCACCAGATAGGACGCCTAACCTTGGAGGATTGGGTTTTGGTTTTATATGGGATTGCATGATCCATGCATTCCTGAATGTGTTCATAGAATTCATTTATAAAGGATTCTGTGGTTTGGGCCGTATTTTCCACAGGCCCGAGGGCTTTGAAGGATTTCATCTCGGTTTTGAGGAGTGTGAAATTTGCTTTAGAGAAGTTTTTCACTGTGGTTTTCTGGGCAGGGGCTGGGGTCGGGATGTGAATATCTAGTGAGATTAGTTTATGGTCTGATCTTACCAGTGAGGGATACACTTTTGGTCTGGAGCATAGAGTCCCCATGTTGGTGATGATCAGGTCCAGTATGTTTTCCCCTCTTGTGGGAGTGGCAACAAGTTGTTCCATAGCATTTGAGTTTATAAATTCTAGGAAACTTTGGGCTAGGGTGTTGGAGCTAGAGTAATGCTCCCAGTCTATGTTAGGGTAATTGAAGTTGCCCAATATAATGGTGTTTGGAGAGACCTTCATATTTTCCAGTGTTCGCAGGAAGGCCGAGTGGGGTTCCTGGGTTTGGGAGGGTGGTCTGTAGCAGGCTATAAACTGGAAGGCAGTTTTACCCACTGTTAGTTGCACATGGATAGTCTCTGATGCTTCGTGCTGTGCCACCAACCTGGAGGTGTGGGTATCTTTGACGAATATTGATACTCCCCCTCCTTTTGTGGTTCGGTCCAAATTTTGGGGCCGAAAAACATGGTATGAGGTATAACCTGGTAGTGCTGGGGTGCTCTCGGGAGCCTTGAACCAGGTTTCTGTTACTGCACAGATATCGATGTTCTCCATGCTAAGGAGAGTTTCGAGTGCGTGCATCTTGAGGTTTAGACTTCTGGTGTCGAGTAGCATTACTTTTAGTTTCTTATCCCTTGTGATACCTATAGTGGTGGATTTGTCTTTTGAGCCTTGCCTAAAAAAGGCACTATGGAGGTGGCAAGAGCCTTTGCCAATATCCGAAAGCCCAGGGGTGACAGATGCAAGCCATCCCTAGCGAAGCATCGTGGCTTGTCGAGCATGTCATCCCAGGCAGACAGGCATTGGATCCCCTTTGAATGACACCAATACTTAAGCCAATTGTTGAAATTGATCATCTTGTCTTCATATTGTGGCATCATTCTTGGTAAGGGTAAGATGCTACTCAAGGTCAGGGTCATACCGGCCTGGGCTACATGCTCAGAGAGCTCCTCTATGTCTCTTTTCATGTAGTCCAGGGAGATACATTTCAGGTCATTCACACCAGCATGGATGATGACTGAGTCATATTTGTACTTACCTTGGAGTGACCTGAGTGTTTGTGTTATGTGGCAGATCCTAGCGCCCGACAGGCAGCTCACCATGACCTTCTCCTTGTTCAGCCTGGTGAGCGGGACGTCAGTGTGCCTGACGATAGAGTCGCCTATTACAAGTGTATCAGGTGTGTTGTCTTTGTGTGAGACATATTTAAGCCCTGAGAGTACTTGCATATGTATTTGGTGACACTGTACAGACCACTCCTAAATAGCCTGACACTTGGTCAAAACTACCACTTGGATTAATAGTAACATTACACAGTAGGATTGGACACCCTTTGTAAGGGCCTTATCATAGCTGATAAGTAGGGGTTGGTGGCAGTGATAACTACTTTATAGTCTGGGCAGAAGGGGGCAGCATAGCTAGTAAACCTGTGCCAGCCTTTCCCAGGTGTGTGTTTGTATATAAATCAAATCTCAAAGTGTGTGTGTGTGTCAGCTACTTGGGCAAGGACACAAACCACTGGTTGGACAGAGAGGGTGCTGAAGGTCTTGCTTGGCCCCTCAGCTGGGATCTTAACCCTATAGCTGTGCCAGTGGGGAGTCTTATTGGGGATCTGGAGAAAGAGTGAGAAACCAGCCCCAGACTGACTGTGATCTTTGTGTGCTCAAGGGAAATTGCAATTTACTGTGTGTGTATTTGTCATCCTCACATTGTGTACGCCCCTCACTATTGCCAGTGGTGAGGACTGAAGCTCCTTGATTACTGGGAGAGTGCAAGGGTGTCACCGTCCCTATTGGGCATTGTGTGCCTGTCATAAAGGCCAGCAGACCTGGTTCAGTATGCTACTGGCTGGCTGGTGTCTAATTGCCCAGCTTGGGTTACGTGGGATAGCTCTGTTGAGCGAAAGCTGGACATAGAACTAATCAACCTGGCAAACATGAAATGAGAATTGCTACACTTTATGCAGGTTTACTGATGGGTTGCAGCTTGGGAGTAGATGACATGATGATATGGAGGAAAATGGACATCCTATGTATCCAAGAGATGAGATGGAAGGGCAGTGCAGCAAAGCCACTTGGCTTGGGGTTCAGAGTCTACTACTCAGGTGGAGGGCAGGCTAGAAATGGTGTAGGAATTGTGGTGAGCGAGAGGCTTCAGAAGGCAGTGAGGGATATCATCATAATTAATGACAGACTGATGGTAATAAGACTCCAGTGTAATGATAGGGCAGTATTCATAATCTCAGCATATTCCCCACAGCAGGGTTGTGATAGTGAGGAAAAGAGTGCATTCAGACAGCAGTTACAGGACCTGCTAGATAAAGCAGGACAACATGAATTGGTGTTGATAATGGGTGACTTGAATGCACATATTGGGACAGACAGAACAGGATATAAGGACTGCCTGGGTCCACATGTGTGGGGCAACAGGAATAAAGAAGGAGAAGCCATTCTAGACTTCTGTCTGTCAAATGACAGTCATAAGATCACATACAAGAGTAGCCAACGTGCAACTCCGGTAGTCTTCTTCCTAATAAGGAAAAGGCAGTGAAGTAGAATCCATGATTGCAAAGTCATCCCCATTGAAACAGTCGGCCCACAGCATAAACCCACTGGTTGTCACAGTCACTTGCAAGCAGTGGTGAGAGAAGGCTCTAAGGTCAACAGAGACCAGGCTGCTGAAGACCTGGAAGTTGACTGGAGAGAAATTACAACAGTTCAAAGAATTACTCAGGGCTCTAGCACCCCAGGGAGAGGAAGAAATAGGTGGAATTGAAGAATGGCAACTTCTCAAAACAGCATGTGTTAGGACTATGGAACAGATATGTGGCCAATCCAGGTATGGAAATAAGGTACATAAGGAAACCTGGTGGTGGAATTCAGAAGTCCAGGAAGTGATCAAAAGAAAGGAGTGCATGAAAAAATGGGAGATAGAAAATACCCACCATGCTAGGAAGGAATACTGGATAGCTAACAAAACTATGAAAGGAGTTGCAGTGACTCAGTAGGTGGTACAAAGAAACTATATCAGGTTGCAAGGCAAAGACAAAAAGATAAAGAAGATAGTCAGACATCATTCATAAGGGATGCCAGCAACAACCTGCTCACCAGTCCACAGGACATCAAAGGCAAATGGGAGGAGTATTTCCAGCAGGTTCTGAATGAAGAAAACCCCACAGAAGCTGTACTGCCCCAGAAACAGAGTACTATGAGAGAAGAAGAGGAATCCACCGTAGAAGAAGTAAGAACAGCACTAAGGAAAATGAAGTCAGGGAAAGCAGCAGGCTCAGATGAGGTCACAGCAGATGTGATAAAGATGCTGAGTGAGACAGGGGAGCAATGTCTCCTGAGGGTACTTGTAGGAGTGTGGAGAGAGGTGTATCCCAGATGACTGGAGAATATGCATATTCATGCCAGTGTACAAGAACAAATGGGACATCCACAACTGTGGACAGTACAGAGGCATCAAACTCCTATCACATTGCATGAAAGATCTGGAGATGGTGATTGATAAATGGATGCACAAAGTAGTAGAATGTAAGATGGAAGATGAGTAGTTTGGAATCAGATCAGTATGCAACACAACTGACCCGATGTTTGCAGTGAGACAGATAGTTGTGAAGCTAGAGATGGGGAAGTAGTCCAACTGCGCATGCTTAGACTTGAAGAAAGCATATGACAAGGTCTCAAGAAAGCAGTACTGTGGTGGCTTGAAGTCCCAGAAACATTGGTAGAATTAGTGCAGGCTATGTACAAAGACCCAATGACTCCAGTGCGAACAGTGTTCAGTCTCAAAGAAGGGTTCCCAGTGGGAGTGGGTGTACACCAGGGTTCAGCTCTAAGCCCACTGCTGTTCATACTTTTGATGAACTACATTAGCAAACAGGTTGGAGGGGACAGATCAACAAAGCTGCTGTATGCAGATGATGTGGCAGTACAGGCAGACTCTGAGCTAGAACTTCAGCAAAGGATAGGGGAATGGAATGCAAAACTGAAGGCACGTCGGATGAAACTGAGTACAGATAAGATGGTGGTAATGGCAGCAAATTGGGGAAATCAGAAGAAGTTGAGAATTGAGATAGAACGGAAGATAGTGGAACAAGTTAATAGCTTCAGGTATCTGGGAGGGGTGGTTGAGGTGAAGGGATGTCTGAATGAAGAGGTCAGAGCTAGAATCAGAGGGGGTGCAGCCAACTGGCATAGTGTCAGGTGTAGTATATGACAGAAAAATGCCAAAGAAGCTGAAGAATAAAGTGTACAAGGCAGTGGTGTGACCAGTATTACTGTATGGTGTAGAAATCTTGGCAGTAAAGGCAGAGCATGTAAGAAAGCTGGAGGTGATGGAAATTAAGTGACTGAGAAGGGTGGTAGGATGACACTGCAGGACAGATGAACTGATGACATTAGAGCAGAAGCCAAAATAGCTCCAAATGCAGAAAAGATCAAAGAGAACAGATTTCAGTGGTTCGGACACATGGAGAAAAGCAGAATACAATCTGGTGAAGATTTTGGACAGACAGGAAGAAGGTAACAGGAAATGAGGACATCCAGTGAAGAGGTGGATGGAGTGTGTGAAAGAAGGTCTTCGACAGCCAGGCATGAGTGTTGAAGAAGGCAGAAGTGTGGCACTGAATCGAGAGAGGTGGTGACAGTTAACACGATACCCCGACCGCATGTAGAAAATGAGAAAAGGGGGATGATGATGATGATGAGTGTTTTTGATTCGAAGAACAATAGTTTAATGTTTTTGGGGTTCAGTAAGTGCTGTGAGCTGTCTAGTCAGGATTCAGTCGATGTAACTGATTTGTTTGGTTATTTCTGTTTTAGTTTTTGAAGGTTCAGGATTAGAGCTAATAAGTAATAGCTGTTTGATAGTGGTGTGCAGGTCCTTCATAAATATGTTACACAGGAAGGTCTAAGTATGGATCCCCTTCATTCCTCTGCAGTATTTGGTAGAAGTAAGGAATATTCTTCTTCCAAGTCGGTATGAAACCAGATGACAGAGGGGAGGGGAGGACTAAGAAGGAATGTTTTTCTGACAGTTTTTTGGGGAGAGACATTGTCTGATGTTTTTGACAAATCCAGAAATGTGGGCAAGACTAGGTTATCAGTATTTCTGTTTTTATTGATGGTATCAGGAAAGGGAAATACAGTGGTGGTGCCATGATTACATTGAGATGGGGAAAGAAGATGATCGGTGGTCAAATTGTGAAGCAATTGGGAATGTATACACTTTTCCAAAATCTTAGATAATGGGGGCGGAATTGCAATGGGTTTATAGATGGAGTAGTCAGTGGAAAGTGGGACATTTGCATGTTTTTTTTCCCAGATGGCAGGGAGATGACATCAAGGACAAATATATTATTATTTTTGGGCAGGATAGAGCTTCAGCTACTGTTTCAGGTACTCTGCTGAGAGATTGTCTGCAGCATGACTTGTGGCCTTAGTTGTAGCAGATTGTTTTTTGTTATAGTAGAAGTGGGAACAGACTTGAGTGAGATGTAGGACATATTAGGGTCGGACACTGGAGGAGACTGCAGGTTAGACGTGGAGTTGTCTTTGATTAATAAGAGTATGGATTGTAGGAAGTACGTATTGGACTTGTTGATGAAGTAATTGATTCTCATGTGTTTTGAGGAAAGATTAGGTTGTGAGCTGTCACCTGGGTTTAGTAGGTTTTAGACATGTGTCCAAAATAGTTTTTTTATTGCTTTATATATGTAAATGGCAATACTGATGTTTTTTATCAAGTTTTTTTCTGTATTTGCTCTTATTTCTTAGCTGTCTGTACTGTAGAAGATTTTCCTGGGTTTTAAATGTGTGTCTTGTTTTCCAAGCCTCATCACTTATCTTTAGTCATCTGGTATTTTGGGATAGCCATGGTGGAGGATTTTGTTGAAGTCTTTTACCTTTTCAGGGGAGTGAGTTAATTTAGTCTATTGGTAAAGGTTATGTTAAATTCTAGAGTGGCTTAATTCAGTAGAAGTGTTTTAGTACATTCTAAGTTTGATAGTTTGCACACTGACTTGTAAAGGTGATGTTTCACTGAGTATCTTGAGAGTCTCTTAGCAAAACTGGGCAGATGGTCACTTAGATTGTTAGGTAAAGTGTGAGTGCTGAAGAAATTACTTGGTTAGTTTTTTGAGATTATTCCATCCAGAATAGAGGCCTTTGTGGAAGATTTATTTTGTTTGTTACTTTGACAAGATACAGGAGTTGAAAAAATATCTGGACATTAATGCTGGTAGTGGGTGGTGTCATATAATTTAGGTTCAATCAACATGTAGGTCGCTGAGGATGAGTGTTGTGTTTGATGTAGTGAAGGACAGCCAAAATAATGCCTTTTGCAGTGGGGATATTATAGCCTGCAGGGATATGTACAGCTGTGATACTTAAGATCTTGTAAGGGTTGAGTTGTACAAGGAGAATAAGAATCTGCGTTATTGGATATGAGATGTTTAAACTGATTGAGTGATAGTTGCAGGTTATTTGTGTGTACTTATTTATTTTACATTTGTTGACTGGGATTGTCCGACTTAGCTGAGTAGCCCTTTTTCAGCAGAGGCCTGTGGAGAAAAGCTCCACAATATTACATTATGTTTTAAAATGAAAGACAAATGACTAAAAATAGATTTTACACAGAATAGTCAGCACAGAGACAATTAGAAAAATACAATTTTCAGAATCTCAGTACAGAAGCTTGTCAGCATAAGTCAATCAATCACATCACAATTGCTTTACTTCTGTTATAGTGTTATACAGTGGCAGTAAAATATCCTGGTTTGAGACATTTATAATATAAAAGACATTGCAGTAGAGATACTCAGGGACCCTAATTGGACTGTCTAGGGTTTAAGGAGGTTGTGTACAGAGGCAGGACCACTCAGATGTTAGATATTCCCTTGCTGCAGTTTTGAATTGATGTATATTTTAAGGGACCTGATTTCTAGTGGGAGTTTGTTCCAATATATGGTAGCTATATAGGTTTTGACCAATTTTGGTGTTAGGTTTGTATATTTGCAGCAGGTCTTGGTGAGAGCTGCGTAGTGGCCTGGTGGGGTTGTAATATGAGATGAGAGGAGATAGGCTGGGACAGTAAGATTTCTGGTAGAGGACTTAGTGCACTGTGAGGAGTTGGGAGAGAAGTAGCTGATGGGGTAGCTAAAGCCAGTTTAGGTGTTTTAGGGTACAACAATGGTGAGATTTGTAGGTATGTTGTGCTGCATGTCTAGCTACCTTGTTATAAGTTGTCTCTGTCTTGGCTCGTAATGTAGAGTTTAGATTAGTAAGTATTTGGAAGCTGTAGAGTAGGCAATGCCCCTGAAAAGGTAAAAGAGTTGAACAAAATCCTCCACCTTGGCTATCCCAAAACACCAGACAACTAAAGATAAGTGATGAGGCTTTGTATGATAGCAACACCATCTGGTGTCTTAAGTTATATGGTTTGCGCTATGGATGCTGCGGCTAGCTGGAAGGATTTCAGTGTCTGAGTTAGGTTTTAACTATGTTTTAGTGATCACAAGGATGTCAGGATTATGATGGATATGAAAGCATGCAATTCTGCTACTTTATTGCAAATGCTTCAAAGATTAACGTTAATGTGTTTTAGGCTGATCTTACTTGAGTTGCAGGATAGACAGTGTTGAATCACTGAATAAGGGGGCATTTGGTGGGGAAGTTGTATTCATTTGGCCTGGGACTGGATACATGTCTCCACAAAGTTGCAATGCAGGCAGCTCAAGCTGGCTGGAAATAGTCACGTGGTTTTGATTTTAATTTTTGTGATGAGTATGTGGCTTGTTTGTTTTATATGTTTGAGCTTGAAATAGTAGATGAGAGAGATGTTGCATTGTTGCCACTGAGGAGTCTGAGAATTACAACTGGGTAAGTAGCTGGTGTTGAGAGGTTTGTGAAATTTTAAGTGAGCCAGAATGAGGAGAGACACAAGTTGTATTAGTTGGACAAGATGTTTATCTCTTAGGAAGGAGTAAGACTGGGTCTTGTTTCTTAAAAAGATTAAGGGTCTGGCATGTGTGTGTGTGTGTATGTGTGTGTGTGTGTGTGTGTGTGTGTGTATATATATATATATATATATATATATATATATATATATATATATATATATATATATATATATGTATGTGTGTGTGTGTGTGTGTGTGTGTGTGGCCATTGTCTTAAAGAAAGTGAGCTAGAAGAAAGTGAAGTGTTGAGATGGTGAGGGTGGTTGGGAAGAAGGGTAGGGTGTAACATGGTATGTTGCACTTCCTGGATGAGGAGATGGGATTGGATGCATGTTTCCAGACTTGCAATGTGGGCAGGGAAAACATACGTGTAGATGAAATGGAGGTGGGTGGAAATTGGCAGTCTGGTAGGGGAATTAACTCTGAGCTTAGTGGGGTTCCTCTCTGCACTGTGCATGTGTTGATATATGTGCAGTAACAGAAACCTGGTTTAAGGCTCCAGAGAGCACCCCATCACTACCACGCTACAACTCATTCCATACATTTCAGCCACAGAAACCAAACCAAAATACAAAAGATGGGGGCGTATCCATACTCATCAAGGATACCCACACCTCCAGGTTAGTGGCACAGCACGATGCTTCAGAGATCATCCACGTGCAACTAACAATGGTCAAAACTGCAATTCAAATTGTAGCTTGCTACAGATCACCCACCATGTCCCAGGACCCGCAGTCCGCATTTCTGGAAACATTGGGAAACATAAAGGTCCTACCAAACACTCTAATATTGGGTGATTTCAATTACCCAAACATTAACTGAGAGAACTACTCAAGTACTAACTCCCTTGGCCAACTTTTCCTAGAATTTATAAACTCAATCGCCCTGGTTCAACTGGTCAACACTCCCACCAGAGATGACAACATATTGGACCTGGTCATCACCAACATGGGTGACTGGTGTTCCACACCAGAGGTCAACCCATCGCTGGTTAGATCTGACCATAAACAAATCACTTTGGATATACATATTCCACCCCTAACCCCGGATAAGAAAACCACCATGAAAAACTTTTCAAAAGCAAATTTCACGTTACTTAAGACGGAGGTGGAAAGTTTCAAAGCCCCCATGCTGAAGGATAACACTGTCCAAGCTGCAAAATTCTTTACTAATGCATTCTACGGGCAGCTACAAGAATGCATGGATTGTGCCATCCCAAGCAAAACCAAGACTCACTCCTCCAAGAAAAGTAAACCAGTCTGGTGGACTCCTGCCATAAACAAGCTATACAAGAGAAGGAGGAAACTAGTACAGAAAAGAGTAAAATCCCAAGAAGGGAAGACATCCCTGATCAGTATCAGCAAGAAACTACAATCCCTCATAAAATCATCCAATGCGAGTTTTGAAAGAAAAATTGCCAAGGACTCCAAAGATAACCACAAGGCATTCTTTAGCTATGTCAAGAATCTAAGTGGAAATGCTCAGATCTGCTCGGAGTTAGTGCAAAATGACACAAAATACACTGAACCGACTGATATCGCCAACATCCTGGCAGACAGGTTCAGCACAAACTTCACCCCCCTCTCACCTCCAAAAGGGCCCAAAACCATACCAGAAAAATGTAGAGTCCCTGAAATCACAGACACTCAGGTTAAAACAGCCCTCTCCAAAGCCAAAAACACAGCATCAATGGGACCGGACGGTGTCCCAGGCTGCATCCTACATGAGCTCAAAGACGAACTAACCCCTCACCTAAACACACCATTCAAACTCAGCCTCTCCACAGGCTACAAACTCATAGAGTGGCACACAGCAATGGTTATTCCACTCCACAAAGGTGGAGCCACAACAGACCCCAGGAACTATCGTCCTATAAGCCCGACTAGCTTGGTCTGCAAGGCCATGGAGCACATCATCATGGAACTCATTAACAGAGACATTGGGAACCTCCAAACACTGGACCCTACCCAGTTTGGCTTTAAGGGCAGATCATGCCTCCTAAACCTGGTGGAGTTCTTTGAGACAGTTACCAAGGCTATAGACGAGGGAAAAGTGCTACACACAGCCTACCTAGACCTTGCTAAGGCCTTTGACACCATTCCCCATTTTGGTATTATAGACAAGCTCACCAGCCTGAACATAAACCCCTACTTCACAAGATGGGTTGCCAACTGGCTCACAGACAGAACCCACATGGTGAGAGTTGTGGGAGCTAGGTCCGACTCTAAACCGGTTACAAGTGGCGTTCCCCAGGGCATAGTCCTAGGACCCCTCCTGTTTGGCATATACTTCTCAGTGGTGCAGGCAAGCACAGAAGGACTATGGCTGACCAAGTTCACAGACGACTGCAAACTAGGGGCTATAATTGACTCTCTGGCTGACACAGACATCCTCCAAAAGGGTCTCACTGAGACAGATACCTGGTGTCAAAATCATGGCCTCAAGCTAAATGCCAAAAAGTGCATAGTCATCCCCTTTGGAAAAAACAAAGTACACACAAACTACCACATAGGTGGTAGTCCCCTAAGTACAGAAGACATAATTAGGGACCTGGGGACCCAAGTAGATAGTAATCTCACCTTTGATAATCACATTGCCAAAGTGATTAGAAAATCCTTCTACATGGCCCACCTAATCACAAAAGGGTTCGCATCCAGATCAAAAGAGGTCATTGTGCCCCTCTACTCATCACTCATCAGACCCATCATAGAGTACAGCGCCCCATTTGGGATGTACCTTACAAGACACCTGCAACAGCTGGAAAGACCACATAAAGTACCTCACCAAGAGGATCACTGGCCTCAAACAGATGCCCTATGCAGCTCAACTGAAGAAACTCCAGTTGTACTCAATTGCATATCGCCTACTCAGAGGCGATCTCTGCCTGACATACAAGGCCATGTCTAACCCAGAATTGATGGACATGCTCCACCTAAAGAAAACCTTATTCCCTAGAGCCACACGCTCTAGGGATCTAAACCTCACCACAACAATAAATCGGATGTGCTGGAGGGATAGATTCCTGTCCCAGGACTTCCCATGCTTTGAAACAAGATTCCAACCTACATTAGGCAGAGATCCTCGCTAACACTCTTCAAAAGAAACCTTGACGAGTGGATGGGAAACAGAAAGTTTACCTCGGGGATCATGTCAGTGGCTCTGCTGGACAGAGGCACAGGAAACTAATCTAAGGGGGCGGTGAAAGCCAACGCATTCTGGCTAGTCTTATAAATGCCTTCGGGCAGATAGCCTAGTACCTACCTATGAACCTATGCACCTGGGCAAAAAAAATGTGGGAGACAAAGCAAGAATTTGACTCCGACTAAAGTAAGAATGCATTTAGTACAGGTGCACATAAAATCTGCATATTTACTCATGAGATCAGAGGGTCATGGGAGGTTACTAGGTTAATGGCCTTAGAGCCTTTTTAAGCCTGGCCACTCATGCCCCAATTATCCATGCCCATGAGTTAGAATGGCTATGGTATATACCTGTGCCTTAGTGCATCTACAAACTGCCCCTGTCATTAAGGGCCTTGGGTTACAAGTCATGGATGAATTTGAGATTTCCCATTCATTGGTCCAAACTGCATATGAATAGGTTGAGGGAAGAGCTCTGTTTCACATGAATGGGGAGTCTGTTCCAGAGAGGGGGTAATCTCGGAGACACATACCTGTCCCGCCAACATGTTTTGTTTATGCCACAGATCAGGTAAGGTTTAGATCCTTAGATTAGGTCATTCTAGTGCTGTTTGTTTTGCAAATGTGTAGCAGATCCATCAGGGCTGCATTGGAGAATGCGTTGTAGGTTAGGTATAGATCGCCTCTCAGTAGTCCGTAAAAGATAAGAGTACAGGGACAGGATTTTGAGGCAGTTTGCATAGGACATATTATTTACAACCTGTATTGTTTTAGTGAGGAACCTTTTGTGGCTGGTCCAGTTTTTGCAAATACCTGGTCAGGTACAGACTGAAGGGTGTATTGTACTTGATTATTGGTCTAATGAGGGCTGGGTATAATGGGATTCTAATCTCCTTAGATCCGGATGCCAAGCCTGCACTCTATTTCTCTGTGGATTCGGATGCTGTGTAGCTGCCTTGGTACTAGTTCAGCAAATCACCCCAGGGATGTACACAATGGGATGCATGGCTAAGCTTAAAATGGTCCTTGTTGTCATTAGCCTCGTAAACACCTATGAACCTGCAGAGACATAGTGATATCCTGTACTGTATTTTGCAGTGTGTGTGTCTTCCTAAGGTTAAGCTGATGATAATTGCATTGCAGAGGGAGAGGGGGACAGTAAGGTCAGCATCAACGGAAACATTCAAGTTGCAAGTGGTTAGAAAAATGCTAGTGTATGCTGCTTTTTCAGGTGTGTCAGTATATTACTGCAGGCTGCCTTACACATACTGAAAGGGTTCTCCACATATTTGTCACAATGGTATGAAAAAGGTTTAAGTTTCTAATGAGACACAAAACAATGATAATTACACCTTGTCATTGGGAGGATTTGACTAACAACTTATTATCTGACCATTCTGTGCCCTTGCATTGCTAAGGAGTCTGTGGGGTGATTACACCATGTGGGAGACACACTGTCTAGTGAAGCCACACAGGGCATATACATATTGTTCAGCAGAGGAAGGAACAATTCCTCGCAAGTAGCAGTTGGAATTAACCAGGACAGAGTACTGAGACTGAGAGGAAGCACAGGGTACCTGCAGTAAGAGGTCCACTGTGGAAGGAAAGTCCACTGAGAGATAAACCTAAGCTGGTAGAAAACTCCTCTTCTTCTCCTTCTTCTTCTTCTTCTTCTTTCAGCTGCTCCCGTTAGGGGTCGCCACAGCAGATCAACCATTTCCATTTCTTCCTGTCCTCTGCATCTTGCTCTGTCACACCAGCCACCTGCATGTCCTCTCTCACCAAATCCATAAACCTTATCTTAGGCCTTCCTCTTTTCCTGTTATCTTGCAGCTTCATCCTTAGCATCTTTTTCCCAATATACTCAGCATCCCTCCTCAGCACATGTCCAAACCAACATAATCTTGCCTCTCTGGCTTTGTCTCCAAACCTTCCAACCTGGGCTAACCCTCTAATATACTTATTCCTAATCCTGTCCATCCTCGTCACACCCAGTGCAAATCTTAACATCTTCAACTCTGCCACGCCAAGCTATGACTCCTGCCTTTTTGTCAGTGCCACTGTCTCCAACCCGTATAACATAGCTGGTCTCACTACCCTCTTGTAGACCTTCTCTTTCACTCTTACAGGTACTGGTCTGTCACAAATCACTCCTGACACTCTTCTCCACCCACTCCACCCTGCCTGTACTCTCTTCTTCACCTATCTTCCACACTCACCATTACTCTGAACTGCTGATCCCAAGTACTTAAACTCATCCACCTTTGCCACCTCTACTCCCTGCATCCTCACCATTCCTCTGTCCTCCCTCTCATTCACACATATATTCTGTCTTAGTCCTGCTGACCTTCATTCCTCTTCTCTCTAGAGCATATCTCCACCTCTCCAGGGTCTCCTCCACCTGTTACCTACTCTCACTACAGATCAAAATGTCATCTGCAAACATCTGCAAAATAGTCCACGGGGATTCCTGTCTGATCTCGTCTGTCAACCTGTCCATCACCATTGCAAATAAGAAAGGGTTCAGAGCTGATCCTTGATGTAATCCCACCTCCACCTTAAACGCATCCATCACTCCCACCGCAGACCTCACCGCTGTCACACTACACTCGTACATATCCTGCACCACTCGTACATACTTCTCTGACACTCCCGACTTCCTCATACAATACCACAACTCCTCTCTAGGCACCCTGCAATATACTTTCTCTAAATCCACAAAGACACAATGCAACTCCTGACCTTCTCTGTACTTCTCCATCAACACTCTCAGAGCAAACACTGCATCTGTAGTGCTTTTTCCTGGCATGAAACCATACTACTGATCACTAATAATCACCTCCCTTCTTAACCTTGCTTCCACTACTCTTTCCCATAACTTCATGCTGTGACTGATCAGTTTAATCCCTCTGTAGTTACTACAGCTCTGCACATCACCCTTATTCTTAAAAATTGGTACCAAAGGGTACCGAGGGATCAGTTGCTAGTGTCCTCTCCTGCTCAGCTGGTGAACCTGGGAATATTGAGGCAATGTTACAATTGCCTCATGTACACAGACAACCCTCTCCTCCTCCCACAAAACACAAATACATGCGAGAGATGCAACTATACGGCCAAACTGGAGGCTGAGCTCTCTCAACATAGGACTTTCAAGACCAGTCAGGAGGAGAAGGTTACCACACACACTATAGACCCAGTCTCACATAGTACCATTACAACCTCAAATCATACACATAAACACACAAAGACATACTCGGAGGCTCTGATCAAAAATCTACCAAAACAGCAGAGGCCACCAAAGCAGACACCCAAACAACTACCACCTCAGAACACAACACCTGCAACACATAGACCTCACAGTCAGAGTGTCAAACAGTCACAGCCCTTAAGGCCAAACACAATGCCAGACACACTAGTCATTGGTGACTCCATAGTCAGACACACTGACGTCCCGCTCACCAGACTGAATAAGGAGAAGGTCACAGTAAGCTGCCTGTCGGGCGCTAGAATCCGCCACATAACGCAAGCACTCAGGTCTCTTAACAGCAGGTACAAATATGACTCAGTCATTGTCCACGCTGGTGTAAACGACCTGAGACGTACCTCCTTGGACTACATGAAAAGAGACATTGAGGAGCTCTCTGATTATGTAGCCCAGGCAGGTATGACCCTGACCTTGAGCAGCATCCTACCTTCACCAAGAATGATGCCACAATACAGAGATAAGATGATCAGCTTTAACAATTGGTTTAAACACTGGTGTCATTCAAAGGGGATCCAGTATCTGTCTGCCTGGGATGACATGCTGGACAAGCCACGCTGCTTCGCAAGGGACGGCTTGCACCTGTCACCCCTGGGATTCCGGATATTGGCAAAGGCTCTTGCCACCCCATAGTGCCTTTTTAGGCAAGGCTCAAATTCTAAACCTACCACCCTAGAACACAAAAAGAAAAAAACTAAGGGTAATGCTGCTCAATGCCAGAAGTCTAAATCTCAAAATGCACGCACTCGAGGCCCTTCTCAGTATGGAGAACATCGATGTCTGTGCTGTGACAGAAACCTGGTTCAAGGCTCCTGAGAGCACCCCAGCTATCAGGTTTTACCTCATATCATGCGTTCCGCCCCAAAATCCGGACAATACCAAGAAAGGAGGGGGTATCCATATTCATCAAGGACACCCACACCTCAAGACTGGTGGCAACGCACGATGCATCGGAGACCATCCAGGTGCAATTAACCATAGGCAAGACTGCTCTGCAAATTGTAGCATGTTACAGGCCACCCTCACAAACTCAGGAACCTCACATGGCCTTCCTGAAAACACTAGAGGGATAAATGTATCACCAAACACCATCATACTAGGTGACTTCAATTACCCTAATATAGACTGGGAACACTACTCAAGCCCAAACACCCTAGCCCAAAAGTTCCTGGAATTCATAAACTCAAATGCCATGGAACAACTAGTCACCATCCCCACAAGAGGAGATAACATACTTGATCTCATCATCATGAACATGGGAGCACAATGTTCAACACCGAAGTATACCCCTCACTGGTGAGATCAGATCACAAACTAATCTCGCTGGAGGTCCTCATCCCACCCCCACCGGAAATAAAACAGGCCACAGTAAAGAACTGCACAAAAGCCGACTTCACACTTCTAAAGACTAGTGTGGCCTCCTTTAAGGCCCCGAGCCATGGAAAACAGTACTCAAGCCACTGAATCACTTACAAATGCCTTCTACCAGCACCTGCAGGACTGCATGGATAAGGCAATCCCAAGCAAAACAAAGACTCTTTGTACCAAAGGCAAGCGCCCAGTCTGGTGGACCCCAGCCATAAACAAACTCTACAACAAAAGGAGGAAGCTACTACAAGATAGAGCAAAATCCTTAAAAGGTAAGACACCCTTGATCACTATAAGTAAAAACTAAGAGCTCTCATAAAATCATCCAAAGCAAATTTCGAGAGAAAAATAGCTAAAGACTCAAAAGACAATCATAAGGCCTTCTTTAGCTATGTTAGAAACCTAGGAGGAAACTCCCAGATATGCTCAGAACTAGTTCAAAATGATGTGAAGATTACTGATCCTACAGACATTGCCAACATACTGGCTGACAGGTTCAGTGCAAACTTCTCCCCCCAAAAGGAGAGATATCTATACCAAACAATTGCAGCCCCCCAAACATCTCCAGCGCCCAAGTAAGAACTGCTCTCTCCAAAGCAAAAAACACAGCATCCATGGGACCTGATGGTGTCCCCGGCTGTGTGCTCCACGAACTCAATGAGGAATTAAACCCACAGCTAGGACAGCTGTTTAATGAAAGTCTTACCTCTGGATACGCACTCCAGGAGTGGCGCACTGCAACTGTGGTCCCACTTCACAAAGGCGGTGCCTCCACCGACCCTGGAAATTACCGCCCATTAGCTTGACAAGCCTTATCTGCAAAGCCATGGAGAGGATCATAATGGACCTCATAAATAAAGACATAGGAATTTGCAGACTTTGGATCCAACCCAGTTTGGCTTTGTCAAAGGCAGATCATGCCTTTTAAACTTGGTTGACTTTTTGAAACAGTCACCAAAGCCATTGATGAGGGAAAGGCAGTCCATACAGCCTACCTCGATCTGGCTAAGGCCTTCGATACAATACCCCACTCGGGTATCATTGAAAAACTAATCAGCTTAAATGTTAACCCATACATCACAAGATGGGTTGCAAACTGGCTGAGTGACAGAACCCACAGGGTCAGAGTTGCTGGCGCCATGTCAGACTCAAAGCCTGTCACAAGTGGTGTCCCACAGGGCTCAGTCCTGGGCCCACTCTTGTTTGGCATCTACTTTTCCAAGTACAAGCAAACACAGGAGGGTTATGGCTGACAAAGTTTGCAGATGACTGCAAACTGGGCCATAGTAGAAAACACATCTGACACAGATATCCTTCAGAAGGGTCTCACAGAAACGGATAACTGGTGCCAGAGCCACGGCCTAAAGTTAAATGCCAAAAATGCATAGTCATACCCTTCGGGAAAAACAAGGTTACCCCTAGCTACCAAATAGGTGGCAATCCACTGAGCACAGAAGAAGTTATCAGGGACCTGGGGACCCAGGTTGATAGTAGTCTGTCATTCGACACCCATGTAGCTAAAGTAGTTAGGAAGACCTTCTACATTGCCCACCTTATCATGAAGGGATTCTCATCTAGATCAAGGGAGGTCATAGTCTCCCTTTACTCATCACTCATCAGACCAATGACTGAGTACAATGCCCCATTCGGAATGTATCTGACCCGACACTTGCAGCAGCTGGAGAGGCCACAAAAGTTCCTCACCAAAAGGATAAAGAGTCTCAAAATCTGTCCTATGCTGCCCGACTGAAAGAACTCCAGCTCTATTCAGTCGCCACCGCTTGCTCAGAGGTGACCTTTGCCTAACATACAAGGTCATGTCAAACCCAGATTTGATGAATATGCTTCACCTCAAAAAATCTAGATCCATCAGAGCCACAAGGGCGGGAGACTTAAACCTCGACACGGCTATTAATAGGACGTGCTGGAGGGATAGATTCATCACCCAAAGACTCCCTATGCTGTGGAACAAAATCCCGGTACATGTGAGGCAGAGCACCTCGCTGGCCTTGTTCAAGAGAAATCTTGACCAATGGATGGGAGATCGCAGATATACCCCAGGGATTACCTCAGTGTCACTGCTCGACAGAGGCACAGCAAAATAATGGGTATAGTTCCCCATACTAAAGGGGTGGCGTAAGCCACAAAACGATGGGCTAGGCTTGTAAATGCCCTCGGGCAGATAGCCTAGTATGAACCTATGAACCTATGAACCTAAAACACTTTTTCTCCATTTTTCAGGCATCCTCTCACTTTCCAAAATTTCATTAAACAATCTAGTTAAACACTTCACTGCCATTTCACCTAAACACCTCCATGCTTCCACAGGTATTTCATCTTGACCAACAGCCTTTCCATTCTTCATCCTCTTCATAGCTATCCTTACTTCTTCCTTGTTAATCCATTGCACTTCATGATTCACTATCCCCACATCACCCAACCTTCTCTCCCTCTCATTCTCTTCATTCATTAACCCCTCAAAGTACTCTTTCCATCTCAACACACTCTCCTCACTTATGAGTATGTTTCCCTCATTATCCTTTATCACCTTTACCTGCTGCACATCTTTCCTAGCTCGGTCCCTCTGTCTAGCCAATTGGTACTGGTCCTTTTCTCCCTCCTTAGTGTACAACCTTTTATACAACTCTTCATATGCCTTATCCTTAGCCTTTGCCACCTCTCTCTTTGCCATGCACCTCATCTCCTTATACTCTTGTCTGCTTTCTTCATCTCTTTGACAATCCCACTTCTTCGCCAACCTCTTTTTCTGTATACTCTCCTGTACTTCTTCATTCCACCACCAGGTCTCCTTGTCCTCCTTCCAGATGTCACACCAAGCACCTTTCTAGTCATCTCTCTTACTAGCTCTGCTGTAGTTACCCAGCTATTCGGCAACTCTTCACTGCCACCTAGTGCCTGTCTTAACTCTTCCCTGAACATCACCTTCGCAATTACCCTTTTTCAGTTTCCACCATTTGATCCTTGGTGATGCCCTCACACTCATCCTCCTCTTCTTGATCACCAATGTCATCCTACAAACCACCATCCTATGCTGCCGAACTACACTTTCCCCTGCCACCACTTTACAGTCTCCAATCTCTTTCAGACCGGCCTTCCTACATAAGATATAATCCACCCGTGTGCATCTTTCTTCACTCTTGTAAGTCAACCTATGCTCCTCCCTCTTGTTAAAATACGGATTCATCACATCCATGTCCATCCTTTCCACCAAATCTACTACAGTCTGACCTTCTGCATTCCTTTGCTTAACACCATACCTACCCATCACTTCCTCATCCCCTCTGTTCCCTTCACCAACATGCCCACTGAAATCTGCTCCAATCACCAGTCTCTCACCCTTGGGTACAGTCATCACCACTTCATCCAACTCACTCCAAAATTTTTCTCTCATCCATCGCACACCCAGCTTGTGGAGCATATGCACTAGCAGCATTCATCATTACACCATCAGTTTCCAGCTTTGTAAACATCACTCTATCCGACACTCGTTTCACCCCCAAAACATTCTTAGCATACTGTTCCTTCAGGATAATGCCTACGCCATTTCTCCTCCCATCCACACCATGATAAAACAATTTGAAACCACCTCTGATACACCTAGCCTTGCTCCCCTTCTATCTGGTCTCTTGCACACACAATATACCAACCTTACTTCTGTCCATCATATCGGCTAGCTCTCTCCCTATACCAGTCATACTGCCAACATTCAAAGTTCCGACCCTCACTATCACAGTCCTAGCCTTTACCTACCTTCGGGCACGCCTTCCCCTTCTTCTCCTCCTTCGGCCAACAGTAGCCCAATTTCAGCCAACACCCTGTTGGCCAACAGTACTGGTGACGGTCATTGTTAACCCGGGCCTCGACTGATCCAGTATGTTTTTCTGTACTGTTATCTGCATGTATGATTTGGCAAAATTTTACAGCGGATGCCCTTCCTGACACAACCCTCCCCATTTATCCGGGCTTGGGACCGGCACAAAGAAATGCACTGGCTTGTGCATCCCCAGTGGCTGGGTTTGGTAGAAAACTCCTCAGTGACAGTAAATAATATGGAGAAATGAAGGGTAAGTTGCAGGTTCTGTATTGACAACATAACAATATTGTTAACTGCTGATTTTATTGATGAAGAGTACTGCCGTGTGTGTGTGTGTGTGTGTGTGTGTGTGTGTGTGTGTGTGTGTGTGTGTGTGTGTGTGTGTGTGCAATCGTGTGTGTGTGTGTGTGTGTGTGTGTGTCTGTTGTTTTGTATTGGCAGTACTCACTGATGCTGAGTTTATCAAACATAGGATGCTGACTGCCTGGTGGGCTTAGAGTATTTGCTTGGAGCTATGGTAAGTGGTTTTCTGTGTTAATAGTAAAGTTTTAAGTACACCAAAAAGTTCAGCATTTGGGGTGGCAGTTTGTGTTTGCGGGTTAGAATTAGAGCAAGCAGTAGGTGGGACAGTGTTAGTATTGTGCAAGTGTGCTAATGGGTGGGAGGTGTGTCTACATGTCTTGTGAAGTGGTACTGTTAGGGAAAGGGTTTTTATAAGGTCATGTGATAGGATTGGGGTTAAGGGGCAGAGTAAGGGGATGGCACTCATGGGTACATACATATAATCCCCGTATCTGTAGTAAAAGCACACATATATTATTGCTAAATCTATCGCCCTTCTCAGACGAGCACTAGTTTACAGGTCCTATTTGAAGAGTTTTGCAGTTCACAATGAATTCCCCCTCATCCTGTTTAGTGAGAAAACTGATGTTTAAATGCTAAAAACACTAACCTTTGCCCCTCCCATTCCCTTTCCAAAAAGAGCATGCTGCAAACTATCCTTTGTGCAAACTTTCTTCTTTTATCCAGAGATACATTCCAGTTGTCTGTAAGTACATACTGCTGTTCTGTAGTGTGCCGTTTACATGACAGGAGTTTTATAATGTTTCTCCTAATCTTAAATCAAGGTAACTATCCTAATCACAGCAAGTCGATTACATGTTATGAAGTTTGTCCTTTAGGCCCTCCACTATGTAACTATCCTAATCACAGCAGGTCGATTACGTTATGAAGTTTGTCCTTTAGGCCCTCCACTATGTAACTATCCTAATCACAGCAGGTCGATTACGTTATGAAGTTTGTCCTTTAGGCCCTCCACTATGTAACTATCCTAATCACAGCAGGTCGATTACGTTATGAAGTTTGTCCTTTAGGCCCTCCACTATGTAACTATCCTAATCACAGCAGGTCGATTACATGTTATGAAGTTTGTCCTTTAGGCCCTCCACTATGTAACTATCCTAATCACAGCAGGTCGATTACATGTTATGAAGTTTGTCCTTTAGGCCCTCCACTATGTAACTATCCTAATCACAGCAGGTCGATTACGTTATGAAGTTTGTCCTTTAGGCCCTCCACTATGTAACTATCCTAATCACAGCAGGTCGACACGTTATGAAGTTTGTCCTTAGGCCCTCCACTATGTAACTATCCTAATCACAGCAGGTCGACACGTTATGAAGTTTGTCCTTTAGGCCCTCCACTATGTAACTATCCTAATCACAGCAGGTCGATTACGTTATGAAGTTTGTCCTTTAGGCCCTCCACTATGTAACTATCCTAATCACAGCAGGTCGATTACGTTATGAAGTTTGTCCTTTAGGCCCACCACTATGTAACTATCCTAATCACAGCAGGTCGATTACATGTTATGAAGTTTGTCCTTTAGGCCCTCCACTATGTAACTATCCTAATCACAGCAGGTCGATTACATGTTATGAAGTTTGTCCTTTAGGCCCTCCACTATGTAACTATCCTAATCACAGCAGGTCGATTACGTTATGAAGTTTGTCCTTTAGGCCCTCCACTATGTAACTATCCTAATCACAGCAGGTCGATTACGTTATGAAGTTTGTCCTTTAGGCCCTCCACTATGTAACTATCCTAATCACAGCAGGTCGACACGTTATGAAGTTTGTCCTTTAGGCCCTCCACTATGTAACTATCCTAATCACAGCAGGTCGATTACATGTTATGAAGTTTGTCCTTTAGGCCCTCCACTATGTAACTATCCTAATCACAGCAGGTCGATTACATGTTATGAAGTTTGTCCTTTAGGCCCTCCACTATGTAACTATCCTAATCACAGCAGGTCGATTACATGTTATGAAGTTTAGGCCCTCCACTATGTAACTATCCTAATCACAGCAGGTCGATTACGTTATGAAGTTTGTCCTTTAGGCCCTCCACTATGTAACTATCCTAATCACAGCAGGTCGATTACGTTATGAAGTTTGTCCTTTAGGCCCTCCACTATGTAACTATCCTAATCACAGCAGGTCGATTACGTTATGAAGTTTGTCCTTTAGGCCCTCCACTATGTAACTATCCTAATCACAGCAGGTCGATTACGTTATGAAGTTTGTCCTTTAGGCCCTCCACTATTGCCTTTTCATTATTCGTTATCCAACATACTTGTACCAACATGCACAGCAGATGCAGAAATGTAGTCGTGCGCTGTTCCTTTTGCCCTGATACCCCCACCTTTTGTACCTGTAATGCCCACTCCATCCTACGTACATTGTTTTAAACTGATGTACCCAACCCGTTAACTGGGAATCAGTTGTTAACATCACTTCAGCTCTGCTATTTTATTTTGGATTAATTGTATTCCGCTCTTCTTTTTATCACGTCATTTTATTTGACCAATTCATCCATTCTCCATGAATGTTAACTGTATTATCTCAGGTTTTACCAAGGCATCATAAACACATTTAAGAACATTTCAGTTGTGGTTTGTGAAACTCGATTCTTTTATTAGGAAGGCACTAGCATAAATTTCTAATAATAAAACTCTAATGCACGCCACATGCTGAATTTCTTCATAGCAAACATAAATTAATGGATTTTTTAAAAACTCTTAATTCAGCAAATAGGATGGAAGTAGGACTTTGTGTATGCAGCTGCCTTTCTAGACTTTTATTAACTCAACAAAAGCGAGGCGCACTGTATTGTTCCCTGCTACTTAATTTTGGAAAATAATTTAAGGTACTATGACAAGGTTAGTTTATTTGCAGCTGCTGTTTATGCTAAAAAACAACTGTATTTCCTTAGGAAAGCAGAGAAGATTAATTTATGTAATTAGTTTTCCTTTTGCTGAATTTTACTTTTTCATGTTAAACTTGTGTTTGCATACTTTCTTAAGCTGCTGCGTATATCTGAAGGCTGTAAAAAGCATTTCATTTCAGTACTGGTGCCGTGTAACTGTATGTTTTAGTAGTCTACATTATATCTAGGAATAACTACATTTTATACTACCAAACAAGTAAATACATGGCAGGATATGAATTATGGGGTGAGATTTCTTTAGTCTCAGTGAGCTGCTGAGTGTCAGAAAATGGTTGTTTATTTCTGTAGCACAGAAATGCTAATGCTCCATACTCTTGTATGAGTACATTGTTAATTTATAACAAGCTTCACATCAAAATTTGTTTTAAATTTATTAATGTTTTAAGAATATGCATTTGTAAAGGCTTTTGGATTAGCTTTTATGCAAGGATAGTAGCTCAGTTTCCCTGAAAAAAGTATGGCTTTCTTTATTGCTTGTAACAGAGTGAGGGTAGGCACCATGAATGTATATGACATTGCATGTATGGGCTTTAGCAGGTGGGACTAACTATGAAAATACACACACATGAATGCAGTGCAGAATTCATTTTTATTTATTTTATTTGACATTTGTTTACCGGAAAGTCTGATTGGGATAATATGCCATTTTCAGCGGAGGCCTGTGGAGAAAAGCTCCACATTGACATAGTATGGTTACAGTTAAATAAATTTATTACAAAGAATAATAGGTTCATAGGTAGGTACTAGGCTATCTGCCCGAAGGCATTTATAAGCCTAGCTAGAATGTGTTGGCTTTCGCCACCATCTTAGATTAGTTCCTTGTGCCTCTGTCCAGCAGAGCCACTGAAGTGATCCCCGTGGTAAACTTTCTGTTTCCCATCCACTCGTCAAGGTTTCTCTTCACAAGTGGTAGCGAGGAGCTCTGCCTAATGTAGATTGGAATCTTGTTCCAAAGCATGGGAAGTCTCTGGGACAGGAATCTATCCCTCCAGCACGTCCTATTTATTGTTGTGGTGAGGTTTGATCCCTACAGCATGTGGCTCGAGGGGATAAGGTTTTCTTTAGGTGGAGCATGTCCATCAATTCTGGGTTGGACATGGCCTTGTATGTCAGGCAGAGATCAGGTTTTTAGATTTCTTTAACTATTTGTCTAGCACCACAGATTTCTTAAGCTTTACGTACGAAATCAATTCTGACAAAATGAGTACGTAGAGCTCAGTATCAGTAAGGATGGAGGGAACTTCAAAACTAGAGTTTACAGAAAAGCAACATTTTCAAACTCTTACCTATATTATACCAGTGCACACCCACATCACCAGAAGAAAGGGGTAGTAAAGGGTCAGTTTGTTCGAATATCCAGCATGACCTCAGATGACAATGATTTTATTAATGAAATGTCTTATCTTATGAATGTGTTCAAAGCTACGGGGTACCCAGAAAAGCTAGCAGAGGGTATTCAATGACGTTTTGGAAGCAAGAAATTCTAGGTGTGCCCCCATTTTTGGGAGTGACAATCAGGACCTTGAAAATATTCAAACATCGGAGAGGTCATGTGATAATGGCTACAACAGTGGTTTGGTTATTACTTATGATGGGGATGCTGGGTTGGCCAGAAATATTATAGAAAGAGAATGGAGCAGATTTCTAGTACATCAGACCTGCAGTATATATTTGATAAACCTTTTAAGTGTATTTGCAGAAGGGGACGCTGTATTAAAAACATTTTGGAGAATGGTACCCTTAGAACAGGTGTTCACCTTTCTAACAAAAGGGGCACATACAAGTGTGGTTGTTGTGCCCAATGTCCTTATGTCAAAGTTGGAGAGATGGTTCATCTAAAAAGTAGAGACAAGACTTAAGACAAATGGTTTTGCTAATTGCAGTACTGATGGAATTATTTATTTAGCCTTGTGTGAGAAATGTGAAGCATTTTATATAGGTAAAACGGAGAGAAAATTACAGTCAGGAATGTATGAACACAGGTACGATATATAAAAGATGAACAGTAACACTTCTCTGTATAAACAGACTCTGAACTGTGGAGGGGCTGATTGTCATTTTTATGTAATAGAAATATTATCCACTGATCCTAGGGGTGGCCCTTGGGAAACACGCCTAGAATACAGGGAACTGTACTGGCAACTAGTTCTTGAAGCTACTAGGTATCCTGGTGTGAATGCGATGGTTTCATTGAAGCCGGTCTTAAAGCTTAGGTCAGCTAAACTTTAAATTATGTGACTGTCCAGCAGATGGTGCTGTTTTACATTTTGTATGACCTGCACAGCAGTGTTTTAAATGTGGTTTTAAAAAGGTTTTATATTTTTAAACATTTTTAAACATTTTTTGTTTATAAGTTTTTACAAATTATAAATAATGTATGTTTTTTAAAAGATTCCTGCTTGAACAACAAATGATTTTCTATGCACTTCTGTATTTATTGTGTTTCATTGTTTGTGTATATAGTTTTTTTGCACTCTATTGTTAAGTCTAATAGTTTGTTAATTGATTAATTAGGGATGTTTCTGTATATAAAGGGGTTTCAGAAGTTGGTATGCTCATCTGAAGAAGTTTTTGTGACGAACACGCGGTGATACAGTTAATGCGTTCTGGATGTGTTTTACATTTTTTAATATCGTGTGCGATCAATAAAACAGTGGAATTTATTCTGGTGAACCTTCCAGTGCACTATTTCAAAAATATTTAACTAAAATTATTGTTATTTATTCATAATGGGACTGTTCCAACTTCTCCCAAATCATAAATAAATATGAATGTGAAATTCATAAAAATAAGTATAAATCCATTAAAACAATGATGACATGTTATAAAATAAGTGAAGAATTACTGAAACAGTCAACATTAGTATAAAAGTTGTGTTGAATAATCAGTTAGTTCTGATGAAGTCTTGTGGTTTGGATGAGAATGCTGGCATTGTATATGCGGCATGGTAAGTATGGTTTTAACTCTTGGTGATTAAAAGAGTTTACATCCTTCATTTGGATTGTACTCCTCTGATTGTTGCAGCATGCTGCTTTTGTTTTATTAGTTTGGGAAGTGTGCACGGCTACGATTTTGTATGGTTTCTTGAACACTGATGATACTCTCTGGAACAGAGACGACTAGATAATATAGTCTAGGCAATGTTTGATCTATGTCTAAGAAATAGATTTCACCAATTCCTTCTCTATGATCATAGTCAAAGGATGCCAGTGGTAGAAGGAGGGAGGGACTAGCTCAGCCTGGGATAGTACAAGAGCAGAGACATGTTTTATTTAGTCTTTTAGTAGAAGTTTGAAGAAGAGAGTACAGGCAGGGTGGAATGGGTGGAGAAGAGTGTCAGGAGTGATTTGTGACAGACGGGTACCAGTAAGAGTGAAAGGGAAGGTCTACAAGAGGGTAATGAAACCAGCTATGATGTCCTTCAAGGATGCATCTGCAGTCATAACATATGGGTTGTCCTGCCTCAGGCAGCCCTTCGGTCGGCCGGATTCCAAAGTCTGGGTCTGGCCTCGGCTGATGTCGCACTTTCCCCGACGTCAGAGCGTCTGGGGTATAAAAGCATCAGCCGACGCCATTTTCCTCAGTCTTTCTTGCCGCGCGGTGCCCGAAGCAGAAGCTGTTCGCAAGTGCCGGTCGGTCAGATCCAGAGATTTCAGCTACCGAAGACTTCGAAAAAAGCTAAGTACCCCGTTGGGGACTCTTTCTTGCCTCAGCCGATGTCAGACAAAGTAAATAATTGTTTAACTTGTGGGAAACAAATACCTCATAAGGATTTCCATTCTTACTGCCTTCCTTGCTTAGGCCCAGACCACGACGTATCAGATTGTTTAGCCTGTGCCTCCTTCAACCGACGGACTCTTAGATGTTGGTCGGAGTTTGCAGAGGAATTTTTTGGAGCCGCTTTTGCTTATAAAATGCCGTCGGAGACTCCGACTTCGCATATGGTTAAAAAACGCAAGGAAAAGGACCGACACACGCGGCCCGCGGTTTCGGCTGAAACCACGGCTAGGCCTACCGCGAGTGTCTCAGTTTCGGCCGAAACCGAGTCCACGGCGATTCCTACTTCCAAAACCAAACTTCTGACCACCGAGGCCAGAGAGGCCCCGGCTGAGTCGGCTTCAGAACTCCCTACCGAAACTAGTGTTCAGGAATTGTCCGACACCATACCTTTGGACATTTCTACCCCTGCACGTGGGGCAGCTAGACCCCCAGCTTCTATGTCTATTAAGGCCTTCTCCAGGGCTAAAGCTGCCAAACTTTCAAAATCTTTGCCTGCCAAATCTACATCCCAGAGGCCTTCCTCTAGTTCACAGATCCTCAGCCTTGCTGAGGACCTTATCTCCTTAATTAGGGGTTCACAACCTCTCCCAGACAGGGCCTCTCAACCTCCTCCAGACAAAAGGCCCAGGACTGACCCCTCTGAACCTTACTCCTCAGATTACTCCACGGATGGATCTGATTTGTCAGACCACCAGGAAGGGGCTTACTCGCCTTATGAGGATTCAGATGCAGAGGAATCTATCCCTTCGGCCTCCCCTCCTGAAGAATTTTCCTTTGGGGAGACTTTACACTCCATGAGAGAGCACTTTCAATGGCAAGGTCAGGATTTCTCTGATTCTAGAAAAAGATTAAGGACCTTTTTGCATTTGTCTCAGCATAGGCCCTTAGCTATACCTCCTGTTCTGAATGTAATTGATGATGTGTACAATGATGTCAGTACAGCCCCTGATTCTCTTCCTACGGCCCCTGCCAAACCTGACAGATATTACAGGGTCCCGGATTCTCATTTCCATCTGTATAAAGCCCATGCTGCAGACCCAGAAACTATTTCTCAGGGCCCTAAAGGGGTTGCAGCCGCTACTGCCAAAAATCCCCTACCCTCTGAAAGAGAGTCTAGAGCTTTAGAGAGATGGGGAAAGAAGGTTTATACATCTGCTACTCTTTCTGCCAGGGCTTTAAACTGTCAATTCCATATGATACAGTACCAAGAATTTTTGTTAGATCAACTGAATAAGAAACTTTCTTCTCCTGAACCCTTAGACTGTAAATCCCTTCAGGATTTGGTGTATAACTCACAACAGGTTAGTAATCATTTTTTAAAATGTGGCTATGATGCACTGGAGGCCTCATTTAGATCAGCTATGACTGGGGCAGTTATTCGTAGGCATGCCTGGCTGAAGGAGCAATCTTTGCCAGACCATGTCAAAGCTAAACTCCTCGATGCTCCAATGGAGAAACAAAATTTATTTGGCTCCCCTGCACAGGAGATTCTAAAAAAGGTTGAAGAAAAAGCAAAATCTGTGCAAACAGTTAAAGATTTCCTGCAAGTTCAACCACCGAGGTTCAGCAGAAACTGGCCTACAAAGAATTGGTCCTTTCCAGACTCGTCCAGAGCACAGAGAGGCAGGAACAGGCGCCCTAGAGGCAGAGGTCAATTGCAGGGCCCCTACAGAGGCCGTCAGTGGCAGCCTGCCAACCAGAGGAGTAGTGCAACAGCTACAACTACAACCACTACTACAGGACAGACCCAATGACTTGACTCTGATTCCACCTACCAGGGATCAACTGGAAGCACCCTTGGGCGGAAAGCTGGCTTTATTCTCAAAAAACTGGCATTGCATTACAAAGGATACATGGACATTGCAAATAATAGACAAAGGATACAGGTTTCACTTCCACACTTTGCCACAAAGAAGCGGAATGCCAAACCTTCCACCAAACCAGAAGGCAGAGGCTTTAAGACAAATCAGCAATTTACTTCAGATGTAAGCTATAGAAAGGGTACCATGTACAGAACAAGGCCAAGGATTTTACTCCAGACTATTCCTTGTACCAAGAAAAGAAAAGCAATGGAGGCCTATTCTCGACCTGTCCGCACTGAACACTTATCTCATTGTGCCAAAATTCAAAATGCTGACCCTACAGCAACTTCTTCCCATGTTGGGCAAGGAGTCTTGGCTGGTGACTCTAGATCTCAAGGAGGCATACCTGCACGTCCCTATCCGACCAGATTGCAGAAGATACCTCAGATTTCTTGCTGGATCAGAGCATTATCAATTCTCAGCATTGCCCTTTGGCTTATCTACTGCGCCCAGAGTATTCATGAAATGCCTGGCATCAGTAATTGCACATTGCGGACTTCAGGGAATTCAAATTTATCCATACCTGGATGACTGCCTAATACAAGCGGACAACAAGAAAAAATTGTTAAAGGACGTGGCCTATGCCATACACCTACTACAGACCTTGGGATACGCAGTCAACATCCAAAAGTCAAGACTAGTACCATCCCAAAGGATAACCTTTTTGGGTGCAGATCTGAACACAATCACCCAGATGGCTTTTCTCACAGAAGAAAAACAAAAACAACTTCCAGATTACTTCATGATTCTGACAAGACAAACTCAGCTTACTGCAAGGAAAGTCCTGCAGGCCCTGGGTTACATGGCATCCTGCATAATTTTAATCCGACATGCCAGGCTGCATATGAGGAAATTACAATGGTACCTAAGGAGTGTATGGTCTCAACACAGTCACAGTCTAGAAACCATGATACCAATCATTCCATGCCTTCAAAAGGAATTCCTGTGGTGGGCTCAGGCCTGCCAGTCCAACAGAGGGTTGCCTTTCAACAAACCAAAAACAAGGCAGACCATCACCACGGACACCTCAGACCGAGGATGGGGAGCACACATGGAAGACAAACGTATCCAAGGCCTATGGCCTCAAGGGCAGCTAAGCATGCACATAAACCAAAAGGAAATGCTGGCAGTGAGGCATGCAATCGAGGCATTCAGACCCTTCCTCCAACAAGGACATCTGTTAATAAGGACAGACAACACCACGGTCATGTGGTACATAAACAAACAGGGGGGCACACATTCCTACCCTCTATGCCGGATGGCTATGAATCTGTGGAATCTATGCCTGAATCTCAATATCCAGCTGCAGGCCAAATTCGTACCAGGAAAAGAAAATGCACTAGCAGACAGCTTAAGCAGAACTACCATGGATGCACACGAATGGATGCTGCATCCAGACATCTTCAAACTCATAACAAAGACATGGGGAATGCCGGAGATAGATCTGTTCACCTCCCCACTCAACCACCAATTGAAGACATTCTGCTCAAGGACATACCACCCACAAGCATGGAGGGTGGACTCTCTCTCTTTCAACTGGAATGCCCTAACAGTATATGCCTTTCCACCTCTCCCATTGATGTACAAGGTTCTACTGAAGATCAGGGAGGAACAGCCAAAAGTGATACTAATAACTCCAGACTGGCCAAGACAACACTGGTACCCACTATTGAGAAGCATGATGATCAGATCAAAAATCTAAATCCCTCAGAGCCCACAAGGCGGAGGGCGGAAACTTCAAACCCGAATACTATTAATGGGGCGTGCTGGGATAGGATTATTACCCAAAGACTATGCTGTATGCAAAATCAACAACACTGCTGTGGGAGAGAGAGGGCACACCCTTGAGGAGAGAAAAAGAAACCAATGGAAATGGATGGGAGATCGCAGATATACCCCAGGGATTACACAGTGTCACGACTCGACAGCAGCAAAAGCATGGGTATAGTATAGTTCCCTAAAGGGGCGGGGTTTTCACAAAAAAATGATGGGCTAGGCTTGTAAATGCCCTCGGGCAGATAGCCTAGTATAAACCTATGAACCTATGAACCTATGTCTCAGGCAAATTCATGGCCTCTTCCCCTATGGCCTCTTCTTCTAATGCAGAACAATTTCAAGACCCTGCATCCCAACTTGAAAACATTGCAGCTAACTGCCTGGAAAATTCCTTAAATCCCAACCAAACTGTTTTATCTCAGAGGGTGAAGGACATTATCCTGGAGGCTCGCAGACCTTCCACAAGGAAGACATACTCAGCTAAATGGAAGAGATTTCTCATTTGGAGCACATCAAAGGGCACAGATGTCACAGTGGCAAACCTAGCACACATCCTAGAATACTTAGCAGAATTGTTCCACAATGGCCTGTCTTATTCTTCCATTAAGATTCATGCTTCAGCAATTTCAGCAGAATACAATATGGATCCACCTATCTTCTCACACCCTCTTCTCAGGCAATTTGAGAGGGATCAAAAATGTTAAACCTCCAAGAAGACCCCCTCTACCTGCATGGGATCTCAATTTTGTGCTGGAAAAACTGACACTACCTCCTTTTGAACCAGCAGCATCAACAGACCTACAGTTTTTATCTTGGAAAACTGCATTCCTTCTGGCAATCACTTCAGCAAGAAGAGTATCTGAGTTACAAGCATTAATGGCAGTGCAGCCTTTTCTTATTTTTCACCAGGATAGAGTGTCACTAAGAACCAATCCTACTTTCATGC
Organism: Protopterus annectens; assembly: GCF_019279795.1. NCBI lineage: Eukaryota > Metazoa > Chordata > Ceratodontiformes > Protopteridae > Protopterus > Protopterus annectens. Next base: position 23,077,113 of record NC_056747.1, read on the forward strand.
CAAAGGTGGTATCTAGGGTATCCTTGAACCAATCTATTCACTTGCCTACATTCTTCCCTAACCCACAGAACAAAGGGGAAAAACTTTTGCACACCCTGGATATACACAGACAACTACGCTACTATTTGGACAGAACGAAAACTAGCAGAAAAACTGACCAACTTTTTGTAGCATATGCAACTGGGGTGCAAGGAAGAGCAATTTCCAAACAGACAATTTCAAAATGGATAGGAAATTGCATTTGCTTTTGTGGAAAGACAGTTTCATGGAAAGACAGTTCCTGAAAATATCAGGCCTCACTCCACAAGGGTCACAGCCACCACTACAGCTTTCCTACGAGGGGTGGCTACCAAGGACATTTTAGAAACTGCTACTTGGAGCTCCGTGCATACATTTGCCAAGCATTACAATCTACCTTTATACTCCAGATCCCGAGCAGGGTTTGCAACTGCAGTGCTGCAGGGGATCTTAACTACACCATCTTTCTCTTAGTACCCCCTCCCCCAGATTGGCTATGGTATTCTACCCATATGTTATGACTGCAGATGCATCCTTGAAGGACATAGTACAGTTTTGTACCTACCATAAATGTAGATGTCCGATAGGTATGCATCTGCAGTCAGGATTACCCACCCTCCTTCCCCTCTGTGGTATTCCTAGGGTACATACCCCTCTTTCAGCTAGCTGGGGGAATCTATTATGGTGTATTTCTTTGTTTATACATGTATATAATTTGCAAAGGTTTGGAACTTTTCAGCATTTATCCAAATTTAGCCTTCCTAGAGGGCACCTGGCATCTGGGGCAAGAAAAACTGAGGAAAATGGCGTCGGCTGATGCTTTTATACCCCAGGCGCTCTGACGTTGGGTAAAGTGCGACATCAGCCAAGGCCAGACCCAGACTTTGGAATCCGGCCGACTGAAGGGCTGCCTGAGGCAGGACAACCCATATGTTATGACTGCAGATGCATACCTATCGGACATCTACATTTATGGTAGGTACAAAACTGTACTTTATATGGGTTGGAGACAGTGGCATTGACAAAAAGGCAGGAGTCAGAGCTGGATGTGGCAGAGTTAAAGATGTTAAGATTTGCAATCGGTGTGACTAGGATGGATAGGATTAGGAATCAGTATATTAGAGGGTCAGCTCATGTTGGACAGTTTGGAGACAAAGCAAGAGAGACGAGATTGCATTGGTTTGGACATGTGCTGAGGAGGGATGATGGGTATATTGGGAAAAAGATGCTAAGGATGGAGCTGCCAGGTAAGAGAAATAGAGGAAGGCCTAAGATAAGTTTTATGGACGCGGTGAGAGAGGACATGCAGGCGGTTGGTGTGACAGAGCAAGATGTAGAGGACAGGAAGAAATGGAAAGAGATGATCCGCTGTGGCGACCCCTAACGGGAAAAGCTGAAAGAGAATGATGAGTAGTAGTTTGAAGTTGGAGAGGTTAATAGTCCATTTGATTTGCAGAGGGCTAAAATTCAATTTTTTTTTACCAACAGAATTTGGCTAGAAACTTTAGGCAGAGGATTTTGGGGGTTTGTATATGCTGAGGCGATGTTGCACATTAGACTGAAGTAATCTACTAGGGTGATAATATTGAAAGGTGCAGTGGTTAACATCATCACTTTACAGCAAGAGGTTCTCTGGTTCGATTCTCTGCCAGGGTACCTTCTGTGCAGAGTCTGCACGTCCTCCCAGCATTTGTGTGGGTTTCCTCTGGGTACTCTAGTTTTCTCCCATATTCCAAAGACATGCATGTGGAGCATTTCTCCCTGGGCCTCTGCTGGAAATATGCTCTGTCCTAGTTAGACTTTCCCAGTAAACAAATGTTAAATAAATACAATAGGAATGGAGAATAGGAGAAAAAGCAGGACTGTCATTGGCTTTGTGAACAATTTCTTGTGTGGAGATAAGCTGTATGTCATCCAAGTGGTGTGACAGTTTGAAACAATTCAAAGCCTTAAGGGAAATACAGTGATCATCACTTTGTTTGTTGGTGGCAAATTTTGCAACCTTATTATAGCATCTTTCCAGCTTATTTTTAACTGTTGCCTGAAGGGTGCTTAGGATGGGTGCACCACCTTATTATAGCATCTCTCCAGCGTATTATTAACTGTTGCCTGAAGGGTGCTTAGGATGGGTGCGCCACCTTATTATAGCATCTCCCCAGCTTATTTTTAACTGTTGCCTGAAGGGTGCTTAGGATGGGTGCGCCACCTTATTATAGCATCTCTCCAGCGTATTATTAACTGTTGCCTGAAGGGTGCTTAGGATGGGTGCGCCACCTTATTATAGCATCTCTCCAGCTTATTTTTAACTGTTGCCTGAAGGGTGCTTAGGATGGGTGCGCCACCTTATTATAGCATCTCTCCAGCGTATTTTTAACTGTTGCCTGAAGGTTGCTTAGGATGAGTGCACCACCTTATTATAGCATCTCTCCAGTGTATTTTTAACTGTTGCCTGAAGGGTGCTTAGGATGGGTGCACCGCCTTATTATAGCATCTCTCCAGCTTATTTTTAACTGTTGCCTGAAGGGTGCTTAGGATGGGTGCACCGCCTTATTATAGCATCTCTCCAGCTTATTTTTAACTGTTGCCTGAAGGGTGCTTAGGATGGGTGCACCACCTTATTATAGCATCTCTCCAGCTTATTTTTAACTGTTGCCTGAAGGGTGCTTAGGATGGGTGCACCGCCTTATTATAGCATCTCTCCAGCTTATTTTTAACTGTTGCCTGAAGGTTGCTTAGGATGGGTGCACCGCCTTATTATAGCATCTCTCCAGCTTATTTTTAACTGTTGCCTGAAGGGTGCTTAGGATGGGTGCACCACCTTATTATAGCAACTCTCCAGCTTATTTTTAACTGTTGCCTGAAGGGTGCTTAGGATGGGTGCACCACCTTATTATAGCATCTCTCCAGCTTATTTTTAACTGTTGCCTGAAGGCTGCTTAGGATGGGTGCGCCACCTTATTATAGCATCTCTCCAGCTTATTTTTAACTGTTGCCTGAAGGTTGCTTAGGATGGGTGCACCGCCTTATTATAGCATCTCTCCAGCTTATTTTTAACTGTTGCCTGAAGGTTGCTTAGGATGGGTGCACCGCCTTATTATAGCATCTCTCCAGCTTATTTTTAACTGTTGCCTGAAGGTTGCTTAGGATGGGTGCACCATGTTATTATAGCATCTCTCCAGCTTATTTTTAACTGTTGCCTGAAGGGTGCTTAGGATGGGTGCACCGCCTTATTATAGCATCTCTCCAGCTTATTTTTAACTGTTGCCTGAAGGTTGCTTAGGATGGGTGCACCGCCTTATTATAGCATCTCTCCAGCTTATTTTTAACTGTTGCCTGAAGGGTGCTTAGGATGGGTGCACCGCCTTATTATAGCATCTCTCCAGCTTATTTTTAACTGTTGCCTGAAGGGTGCTTAGGATGGGTGCACCGCCTTATTATAGCATCTCTCCAGCTTATTTTTAACTGTTGCCTGAAGGTTGCTTAGGATGGGTGCACCACCTTATTATAGCATCTCTCCAGCTTATTTTTAACTGTTGCCTGAAGGTTGCTTAGGATGGGTGCACCGCCTTATTATAGCATCTCTCCAGCTTATTTTTAACTGTTGCCTGAAGGTTGCTTAGGATGGGTGCACCACCTTATTATAGCATCTCTCCAGCTTATTTTTAACTGTTGCCTGAAGGTTGCTTAGGATGGGTGCACCACCTTATTATAGCATCTCTCCAGCTTATTTTTAACTGTTGCCTGAAGGGTGCTTAGGATGGGTGCACCACCTTATTATAGCATCTCTCCAGCTTATTTTTAACTGTTGCCTGAAGGGTGCTTAGGATGGGTGCACCGCCTTATTATAGCATCTCTCCAGCTTATTTTTAACTGTTGCCTGAAGGTTGCTTAGGATGGGTGCACCACCTTATTATAGCATCTCTCCAGCTTATTTTTAACTGTTGCCTGAAGGGTGCTTAGGATGGGTGCACCGCCTTATTATAGCATCTCTCCAGCTTATTTTTAACTGTTGCCTGAAGGGTGCTTAGGATGGGTGCACCACCTTATTATAGCATCTCTCCAGCTTATTTTTAACTGTTGCCTGAAGGTTGCTTAGGATGGGTGCACCGCCTTATTATAGCATCTCTCCAGCTTATTTTTAACTGTTGCCTGAAGGTTGGATGGGTGCGTGCACCTTATTATAGCATCTCTCCAGCTTATTTTTAACTGTTGCCTGAAGGTTGCTTAGGATGGGTGCACCGCCTTATTATAGCATCTCTCCAGCTTATTTTTAACTGTTGCCTGAAGGTTGCTTAGGATGGGTGCACCACCTTATTATAGCATCTCTCCAGCTTATTTTTAACTGTTGCCTGAAGGTTGCTTAGGATGGGTGCACCGCCTTATTATAGCATCTCTCCAGCTTATTTTTAACTGTTGCCTGAAGGTTGCTTAGGATGGGTGCACCACCTTATTATAGCATCTCTCCAGCTTATTTTTAACTGTTGCCTGAAGGTTGCTTAGGATGGGTGCACCACCTTATTATAGCATCTCTCCAGCTTATTTTTAACTGTTGCCTGAAGGTTGCTTAGGATGGGTGCACCGCCTTATTATAGCATCTCTCCAGCTTATTTTTAACTGTTGCCTGAAGGGTGCTTAGGATGGGTGCACCACCTTATTATAGCATCTCTCCAGCTTATTTTTAACTGTTGCCTGAAGGGTGCTTAGGATGGGTGCACCACCTTATTATAGCATCTCTCCAGCTTATTTTTAACTGTTGCCTGAAGGGTGCTTAGGATGGGTGCACCACCTTATTATAGCATCTCTCCAGCTTATTTTTAACTGTTGCCTGAAGGTTGCTTAGGATGGGTGCACCACCTTATTATAGCATCTCTCCAGCTTATTTTTAACTGTTGCCTGAAGGGTGCTTAGGATGGGTGCACCACCTTATTATAGCATCTCTCCAGCTTATTTTTAACTGTTGCCTGAAGGGTGCTTAGGATGGGTGCACCACCTTATTATAGCATCTCTCCAGCTTATTTTAACTGTTGCCTGAAGGTTGCTTAGGATGGGTGCACCACCTTATTATAGCATCTCTCCAGCTTATTTTTAACTGTTGCCTGAAGGGTGCTTAGGATGGGTGCACCACCTTATTATAGCATCTCTCCAGCTTATTTTTAACTGTTGCCTGAAGGTTGCTTAGGATGGGTGCACCACCTTATTATAGCATCTCTCCAGCTTATTTTTAACTGTTGCCTGAAGGGTGCTTAGGATGGGTGCACCACCTTATTATAGCATCTCTCCAGCTTATTTTTAACTGTTGCCTGAAGGTTGCTTAGGATGGGTGCACCACCTTATTATAGCATCTCTCCAGCTTATTTTTAACTGTTGCCTGAAGGGTGCTTAGGATGGGTGCACCACCTTATTATAGCATCTCTCCAGCTTATTTTTAACTGTTGCCTGAAGGGTGCTTAGGATGGGTGCACCACCTTATTATAGCATCTCTCCAGCTTATTTTAACTGTTGCCTGAAGGTTGCTTAGGATGGGTGCACCTTTATTATAGCATCTCTCAGCTTATTTTTAACTGTTGCCTGAAGGTGCTTAGGATGGGTGCACCACCTTATTATAGCATCTCTCCAGCTTATTTTTAACTGTTGCCTGAAGGTTGCTTAGGATGGGTGCACCATGTTATTATAGCATCTCTCCAGCTTATTTTTAACTGTTGCCTGAAGGTTGCTTAGGATGGGTGCACCACCTTATTATAGCATCTCTCCAGCTTATTTTTAACTGTTGCCTGAAGGGTGCTTAGGATGGGTGCACCACCTTATTATAGCATCTCTCCAGCTTATTTTTAACTGTTGCCTGAAGGGTGCTTAGGATGGGTGCACCACCTTATTATAGCATCTCTCCAGCTTATTTTTAACTGTTGCCTGAAGGGTGCTTAGGATGGGTGCACCGCCTTATTATAGCATCTCTCCAGCTTATTTTTAACTGTTGCCTGAAGGTTGCTTAGGATGGGTGCACCACCTTATTATAGCATCTCTCCAGCTTATTTTTAACTGTTGCCTGAAGGGTGCTTAGGATGGGTGCACCACCTTATTATAGCATCTCTCCAGCTTATTTTAACTGTTGCCTGAAGGGTGCTTAGGATGGGTGCACCACCTTATTATAGCATCTCTCCAGCTTATTTTTAACTGTTGCCTGAAGGGTGCTTAGGATGGGTGCACCACCTTATTATAGCATCTCTCCAGCTTATTTTTAACTGTTGCCTGAAGGTTGCTTAGGATGGGTGCACCACCTTATTATAGCATCTCTCCAGCTTATTTTAACTGTTGCCTGAAGGTTGCTTAGGATGGGTGCACCACCTTATTATAGCATCTCTCCAGCTTATTTTTAACTGTTGCCTGAAGGGTGCTTAGGATGGGTGCACCACCTTATTATAGCATCTCTCCAGCTTATTTTTAACTGTTGCCTGAAGGTTGCTTAGGATGGGTGCACCACCTTATTATAGCATCTCTCCAGCTTATTTTTAACTAACTGTTGCCTGAAGGTTGCTTAGGATGGGTGCACCACCTTATTATAGCATCTCTCCAGCTTATTTTTAACTGTTGCCTGAAGGGTGCTTAGGATGGGTGCACCACCTTATTATAGCATCTCTCCAGCTTATTTTTAACTGTTGCCTGAAGGGTGCTTAGGATGGGTGCACCACCTTATTATAGCATCTCTCCAGCTTATTTTTAACTGTTGCCTGAAGGGTGCTTAGGATGGGTGCACCACCTTATTATAGCATCTCTCCAGCTTATTTTTAACTGTTGCCTGAAGGGTGCTTAGGATGGGTGCACCACCTTATTATAGCATCTCTCCAGCTTATTTTTAACTGTTGCCTGAAGGGTGCTTAGGATGGGTGCACCACCTTATTATAGCATCTCTCCAGCTTATTTTTAACTGTTGCCTGAAGGGTGCTTAGGATGGGTGCACCACCTTATTATAGCATCTCTCCAGCTTATTTTTAACTGTTGCCTGAAGGGTGCTTAGGATGGGTGCACCACCTTATTATAGCATCTCTCCAGCTTATTTTTAACTGTTGCCTGAAGGGTGCTTAGGATGGGTGCACCACCTTATTATAGCATCTCTCCAGCTTATTTTTAACTGTTGCCTGAAGGGTGCTTAGGATGGGTGCACCGCCTTATTATAGCATCTCTCCAGCTTATTTTTAACTGTTGCCTGAAGGTTGCTTAGGATGGGTGCACCACCTTATTATAGCATCTCTCCAGCTTATTTTTAACTGTTGCCTGAAGGGTGCTTAGGATGGGTGCACCACCTTATTATAGCATCTCTCCAGCTTATTTTTAACTGTTGCCTGAAGGGTGCTTAGGATGGGTGCACCACCTTATTATAGCATCTCTCCAGCTTATTTTTAACTGTTGCCTGAAGGGTGCTTAGGATGGGTGCACCACCTTATTATAGCATCTCTCCAGCTTATTTTTAACTGTTGCCTGAAGGGTGCTTAGGATGGGTGCACCACCTTATTATAGCATCTCTCCAGCTTATTTTTAACTGTTGCCTGAAGGGTGCTTAGGATGGGTGCACCACCTTATTATAGCATCTCTCCAGCTTATTTTTAACTGTTGCCTGAAGGGTGCTTAGGATGGGTGCACCACCTTATTATAGCATCTCTCCAGCTTATTTTTAACTGTTGCCTGAAGGGTGCTTAGGATGGGTGCACCACCTTATTATAGCATCTCTCCAGCTTATTTTTAACTGTTGCCTGAAGGGTGCTTAGGATGGGTGCACCACCTTATTATAGCATCTCTCCAGCTTATTTTTAACTGTTGCCTGAAGGGTGCTTAGGATGGGTGCACCACCTTATTATAGCATCTCTCCAGCTTATTTTTAACTGTTGCCTGAAGGGTGCTTAGGATGGGTGCACCACCTTATTATAGCATCTCTCCAGCTTATTTTTAACTGTTGCCTGAAGGGTGCTTAGGATGGGTGCACCACCTTATTATAGCATCTCTCCAGCTTATTTTTAACTGTTGCCTGAAGGGTGCTTAGGATGGGTGCACCACCTTATTATAGCATCTCTCCAGCTTATTTTAACTGTTGCCTGAAGGTTGCTTAGGATGGGTGCACCACCTTATTATAGCATCTCTCCAGCTTATTTTTAACTGTTGCCTGAAGGGTGCTTAGGATGGGTGCACCACCTTATTATAGCATCTCTCCAGCTTATTTTTAACTGTTGCCTGAAGGGTGCTTAGGATGGGTGCACCACCTTATTATAGCATCTCTCCAGCTTATTTTTAACTGTTGCCTGAAGGGTGCTTAGGATGGGTGCACCACCTTATTATAGCATCTCTCCAGCTTATTTTTAACTGTTGCCTGAAGGGTGCTTAGGATGGGTGCACCACCTTATTATAGCATCTCTCCAGCTTATTTTTAACTGTTGCCTGAAGGGTGCTTAGGATGGGTGCACCACCTTATTATAGCATCTCTCCAGCTTATTTTTAACTGTTGCCTGAAGGGTGCTTAGGATGGGTGCACCACCTTATTATAGCATCTCTCCAGCTTATTTTTAACTGTTGCCTGAAGGTTGCTTAGGATGGGTGCACCACCTTATTATAGCATCTCTCCAGCTTATTTTTAACTGTTGCCTGAAGGGTGCTTAGGATGGGTGCACCACCTTATTATAGCATCTCTCCAGCTTATTTTTAACTGTTGCCTGAAGGGTGCTTAGGATGGGTGCACCACCTTATTATAGCATCTCTCCAGCTTATTTTTAACTGTTGCCTGAAGGGTGCTTAGGATGGGTGCACCACCTTATTATAGCATCTCTCCAGCTTATTTTTAACTGTTGCCTGAAGGGTGCTTAGGATGGGTGCACCACCTTATTATAGCATCTCTCCAGCTTATTTTTAACTGTTGCCTGAAGGGTGCTTAGGATGGGTGCACCACCTTATTATAGCATCTCTCCAGCTTATTTTTAACTGTTGCCTGAAGGGTGCTTAGGATGGGTGCACCACGTTATTATAGCATCTCTCCAGCTTATTTTTAACTGTTGCCTGAAGGGTGCTTAGGATGGGTGCACCACCTTATTATAGCATCTCTCCAGCTTATTTTTAACTGTTGCCTGAAGGGTGCTTAGGATGGGTGCACCACCTTATTATAGCATCTCCAGCTTATTTTTAACTGTTGCCTGAAGGGTGCTTAGGATGGGTGCACCACGTTATTATAGCATCTCTCCAGCTTATTTTTAACTGTTGCCTGAAGGCTGCTTAGGATGGGTGCACCACCTTATTATAGCATCTCTCCAGCTTATTTTTAACTGTTGCCTGAAGGGTGCTTAGGATGGGTGCACCACCTTATTATAGCATCTCTCCAGCTTATTTTTAACTGTTGCCTGAAGGGTGCTTAGGATGGGTGCACCACCTTATTATAGCATCTCTCCAGCTTATTTTTAACTGTTGCCTGAAGGGTGCTTAGGATGGGTGCACCACCTTATTATAGCATCTCTCCAGCTTATTTTTAACTGTTGCCTGAAGGGTGCTTAGGATGGGTGCACCACCTTATTATAGCATCTCTCCAGCTTATTTTTAACTGTTGCCTGAAGGGTGCTTAGGATGGGTGCACCACCTTATTATAGCATCTCTCCAGCTTATTTTTAACTGTTGCCTGAAGGGTGCTTAGGATGGGTGCACCACCTTATTATAGCATCTCTCCAGCTTATTTTTAACTGTTGCCTGAAGGGTGCTTAGGATGGGTGCACCACCTTATTATAGCATCTCTCCAGCTTATTTTTAACTGTTGCCTGAAGGGTGCTTAGGATGGGTGCACCACCTTATTATAGCATCTCTCCAGCTTATTTTTAACTGTTGCCTGAAGGTTGCTTAGGATGGGTGCACCATGTTATTATAGCATCTCTCCAGCTTATTTTTAACTGTTGCCTGAAGGGTGCTTAGGATGGGTGCACCACCTTATTATAGCATCTCTCCAGCTTATTTTTAACTGTTGCCTGAAGGGTGCTTAGGATGGGTGCACCACCTTATTATAGCATCTCTCCAGCTTATTTTTAACTGTTGCCTGAAGGGTGCTTAGGATGAGTGCACCACCTTATTATAGCATCTCTCCAGCTTATTTTTAACTGTTGCCTGAAGGGTGCTTAGGATGGGTGCACCACCTTATTATAGCATCTCTCCAGCTTATTTTTAACTGTTGCCTGAAGGGTGCTTAGGATGGGTGCACCACCTTATTATAGCATCTCTCCAGCTTATTTTTAACTGTTGCCTGAAGGGTGCTTAGGATGGGTGCACCACCTTATTATAGCATCTCTCCAGCTTATTTTTAACTGTTGCCTGAAGGGTGCTTAGGATGGGTGCACCACCTTATTATAGCATCTCTCCAGCTTATTTTTAACTGTTGCCTGAAGGGTGCTTAGGATGGGTGCACCACCTTATTATAGCATCTCTCCAGCTTATTTTTAACTGTTGCCTGAAGGGTGCTTAGGATGGGTGCACCACCTTATTATAGCATCTCTCCAGCTTATTTTTAACTGTTGCCTGAAGGGTGCTTAGGATGGGTGCACCACCTTATTATAGCATCTCTCCAGCTTATTTTTAACTGTTGCCTGAAGGGTGCTTAGGATGGGTGCACCACCTTATTATAGCATCTCTCCAGCTTATTTTTAACTGTTGCCTGAAGGGTGCTTAGGATGGGTGCACCACCTTATTATAGCATCTCTCCAGCTTATTTTTAACTGTTGCCTGAAGGGTGCTTAGGATGGGTGCACCACCTTATTATAGCATCTCTCCAGCTTATTTTTAACTGTTGCCTGAAGGGTGCTTAGGATGGGTGCACCACCTTATTATAGCATCTCTCCAGCTTATTTTTAACTGTTGCCTGAAGGGTGCTTAGGATGGGTGCACCACCTTATTATAGCATCTCTCCAGCTTATTTTAACTGTTGCCTGAAGGGTGCTTAGGATGGGTGCACCACCGTATTATAGCATCTCTCCAGCTTATTTTTAACTGTTGCCTGAAGGGTGCTTAGGATGGGTGCACCACCTTATTATAGCATCTCTCCAGCTTATTTTTAACTGTTGCCTGAAGGGTGCTTAGGATGGGTGCACCACCTTATTATAGCATCTCTCCAGCTTATTTTTAACTGTTGCCTGAAGGGTGCTTAGGATGGGTGCACCACCTTATTATAGCATCTCTCCAGCTTATTTTTAACTGTTGCCTGAAGGGTGCTTAGGATGGGTGCACCACCTTATTATAGCATCTCTCCAGCTTATTTTTAACTGTTGCCTGAAGGGTGCTTAGGATGGGTGCACCACCTTATTATAGCATCTCTCCAGCTTATTTTTAACTGTTGCCTGAAGGGTGCTTAGGATGGGTGCACCGCCTTATTATAGCATCTCTCCAGCTTATTTTTAACTGTTGCCTGAAGGGTGCTTAGGATGGGTGCACCACCTTATTATAGCATCTCTCCAGCTTATTTTAACTGTTGCCTGAAGGGTGCTTAGGATGGGTGCACCACCTTATTATAGCATCTCTCCAGCTTATTTTTAACTGTTGCCTGAAGGGTGCTTAGGATGGGTGCACCACCTTATTATAGCATCTCTCCAGCTTATTTTTAACTGTTGCCTGAAGGGTGCTTAGGATGGGTGCACCACCTTATTATAGCATCTCTCCAGCTTATTTTTAACTGTTGCCTGAAGGGTGCTTAGGATGGGTGCACCACCTTATTATAGCATCTCTCCAGCTTATTTTTAACTGTTGCCTGAAGGGTGCTTAGGATGGGTGCACCACCTTATTATAGCATCTCTCCAGCTTATTTTTAACTGTTGCCTGAAGGGTGCTTAGGATGGGTGCACCACCTTATTATAGCATCTCTCCAGCTTATTTTAACTGTTGCCTGAAGGGTGCTTAGGATGGGTGCACCACCTTATTATAGCATCTCTCCAGCTTATTTTTAACTGTTGCCTGAAGGGTGCTTAGGATGGGTGCACCGCCTTATTATAGCATCTCTCCAGCTTATTTTTAACTGTTGCCTGAAGGGTGCTTAGGATGGGTGCACCACCTTATTATAGCATCTCTCCAGCTTATTTTTAACTGTTGCCTGAAGGGTGCTTAGGATGGGTGCACCACCTTATTATAGCATCTCTCCAGCTTATTTTTAACTGTTGCCTGAAGGGTGCTTAGGATGGGTGCACCACCTTATTATAGCATCTCTCCAGCTTATTTTTAACTGTTGCCTGAAGGGTGCTTAGGATGGGTGCACCACCTTATTATAGCATCTCTCCAGCTTATTTTTAACTGTTGCCTGAAGGGTGCTTAGGATGGGTGCACCACCTTATTATAGCATCTCTCCAGCTTATTTTTAACTGTTGCCTGAAGGGTGCTTAGGATGGGTGCACCACCTTATTATAGCATCTCTCCAGCTTATTTTTAACTGTTGCCTGAAGGGTGCTTAGGATGGGTGCACCACCTTATTATAGCATCTCTCCAGCTTATTTTTAACTGTTGCCTGAAGGGTGCTTAGGATGGGTGCACCACCTTATTATAGCATCTCTCCAGCTTATTTTTAACTGTTGCCTGAAGGGTGCTTAGGATGGGTGCACCACCTTATTATAGCATCTCTCCAGCTTATTTTTAACTGTTGCCTGAAGGGTGCTTAGGATGGGTGCACCACCTTATTATAGCATCTCTCCAGCTTATTTTTAACTGTTGCCTGAAGGGTGCTTAGGATGGGTGCACCACCTTATTATAGCATCTCTCCAGCTTATTTTTAACTGTTGCCTGAAGGGTGCTTAGGATGGGTGCACCACCTTATTATAGCATCTCTCCAGCTTATTTTTAACTGTTGCCTGAAGGGTGCTTAGGATGGGTGCACCACCTTATTATAGCATCTCTCCAGCTTATTTTTAACTGTTGCCTGAAGGGTGCTTAGGATGGGTGCACCACCTTATTATAGCATCTCTCCAGCTTATTTTTAACTGTTGCCTGAAGGGTGCTTAGGATGGGTGCACCACCTTATTATAGCATCTCTCCAGCTTATTTTTAACTGTTGCCTGAAGGGTGCTTAGGATGGGTGCACCACCTTATTATAGCATCTCTCCAGCTTATTTTTAACTGTTGCCTGAAGGGTGCTTAGGATGGGTGCACCACCTTATTATAGCATCTCTCCAGCTTATTTTTAACTGTTGCCTGAAGGGTGCTTAGGATGGGTGCACCACCTTATTATAGCATCTCTCCAGCTTATTTTTAACTGTTGCCTGAAGGGTGCTTAGGATGGGTGCACCACCTTATTATAGCATCTCTCCAGCTTATTTTTAACTGTTGCCTGAAGGGTGCTTAGGATGGGTGCACCACCTTATTATAGCATCTCTCCAGCTTATTTTTAACTGTTGCCTGAAGGGTGCTTAGGATGGGTGCACCACCTTATTATAGCATCTCTCCAGCTTATTTTTAACTGTTGCCTGAAGGGTGCTTAGGATGGGTGCACCACCTTATTATAGCATCTCTCCAGCTTATTTTTAACTGTTGCCTGAAGGGTGCTTAGGATGGGTGCACCACCTTATTATAGCATCTCTCCAGCTTATTTTTAACTGTTGCCTGAAGGGTGCTTAGGATGGGTGCACCACCTTATTATAGCATCTCTCCAGCTTATTTTTAACTGTTGCCTGAAGGGTGCTTAGGATGGGTGCACCACCTTATTATAGCATCTCTCCAGCTTATTTTTAACTGTTGCCTGAAGGGTGCTTAGGATGGGTGCACCACCTTATTATAGCATCTCTCCAGCTTATTTTTAACTGTTGCCTGAAGGGTGCTTAGGATGGGTGCACCACCTTATTATAGCATCTCTCCAGCTTATTTTTAACTGTTGCCTGAAGGGTGCTTAGGATGGGTGCACCACCTTATTATAGCATCTCTCCAGCTTATTTTTAACTGTTGCCTGAAGGGTGCTTAGGATGGGTGCACCACCTTATTATAGCATCTCTCCAGCTTATTTTTAACTGTTGCCTGAAGGGTGCTTAGGATGGGTGCACCACCTTATTAAAGCATCTCTCCAGCTTATTTTAACTGTTGCCTGAAGGGTGCTTACGATGGGTGCACCACCTTATTATAGCATCTCTCCAGCTTATTTTTAACTGTTGCCTGAAGGGTGCTTAGGATGGGTGCACCACCTTATTATAGCATCTCTCCAGCTTATTTTTAACTGTTGCCTGAAGGGTGCTTAGGATGGGTGCACCACCTTATTATAGCATCTCTCCAGCTTATTTTTAACTGTTGCCTGAAGGGTGCTTAGGATGGGTGCACCACCTTATTATAGCATCTCTCCAGCTTATTTTTAACTGTTGCCTGAAGGGTGCTTAGGATGGGTGCACCACCTTATTATAGCATCTCTCCAGCTTATTTTTAACTGTTGCCTGAAGGTTGCTTAGGATGGGTGCACCACCTTATTATAGCATCTCTCCAGCTTATTTTTAACTGTTGCCTGAAGGGTGCTTAGGATGGGTGCACCACCTTATTATAGCATCTCTCCAGCTTATTTTTAACTGTTGCCTGAAGGGTGCTTAGGATGGGTGCACCACCTTATTATAGCATCTCTCCAGCTTATTTTTAACTGTTGCCTGAAGGGTGCTTAGGATGGGTGCACCACCTTATTATAGCATCTCTCCAGCTTATTTTTAACTGTTGCCTGAAGGGTGCTTAGGATGGGTGCACCACCTTATTATAGCATCTCTCCAGCTTATTTTTAACTGTTGCCTGAAGGGTGCTTAGGATGGGTGCACCACCTTATTATAGCATCTCTCCAGCTTATTTTAACTGTTGCCTGAAGGGTGCTTAGGATGGGTGCACCACCTTATTATAGCATCTCTCCAGCTTATTTTTAACTGTTGCCTGAAGGGTGCTTAGGATGGGTGCACCACCTTATTATAGCATCTCTCCAGCTTATTTTTAACTGTTGCCTGAAGGGTGCTTAGGATGGGTGCACCACCTTATTATAGCATCTCTCCAGCTTATTTTTAACTGTTGCCTGAAGGGTGCTTAGGATGGGTGCACCACCTTATTATAGCATCTCTCCAGCTTATTTTTAACTGTTGCCTGAAGGGTGCTTAGGATGGGTGCACCACCTTATTATAGCATCTCTCCAGCTTATTTTTAACTGTTGCCTGAAGGGTGCTTAGGATGGGTGCACCACCTTATTATAGCATCTCTCCAGCTTATTTTTAACTGTTGCCTGAAGGGTGCTTAGGATGGGTGCACCACCTTATTATAGCATCTCTCCAGCTTATTTTTAACTGTTGCCTGAAGGGTGCTTAGGATGGGTGCACCACCTTATTATAGCATCTCTCCAGCTTATTTTTAACTGTTGCCTGAAGGGTGCTTAGGATGGGTGCACCACCTTATTATAGCATCTCTCCAGCTTATTTTTAACTGTTGCCTGAAGGGTGCTTAGGATGGGTGCACCACCTTATTATAGCATCTCTCCAGCTTATTTTTAACTGTTGCCTGAAGGGTGCTTAGGATGGGTGCACCACCTTATTATAGCATCTCTCCAGCTTATTTTTAACTGTTGCCTGAAGGGTGCTTAGGATGGGTGCACCACCTTATTATAGCATCTCTCCAGCTTATTTTTAACTGTTGCCTGAAGGGTGCTTAGGATGGGTGCACCACCTTATTATAGCATCTCTCCAGCTTATTTTTAACTGTTGCCTGAAGGGTGCTTAGGATGGGTGCACCACCTTATTATAGCATCTCTCCAGCTTATTTTTAACTGTTGCCTGAAGGGTGCTTAGGATGGGTGCACCACCTTATTATAGCATCTCTCCAGCTTATTTTTAACTGTTGCCTGAAGGGTGCTTAGGATGGGTGCACCACCTTATTATAGCATCTCTCCAGCTTATTTTTAACTGTTGCCTGAAGGGTGCTTAGGATGGGTGCACCACCTTATTATAGCATCTCTCCAGCTTATTTTTAACTGTTGCCTGAAGGGTGCTTAGGATGGGTGCACCACCTTATTATAGCATCTCTCCAGCTTATTTTTAACTGTTGCCTGAAGGGTGCTTAGGATGGGTGCACCACCTTATTATAGCATCTCTCCAGCTTATTTTTAACTGTTGCCTGAAGGGTGCTTAGGATGGGTGCACCACCTTATTATAGCATCTCTCCAGCTTATTTTTAACTGTTGCCTGAAGGGTGCTTAGGATGGGTGCACCACCTTATTATAGCATCTCTCCAGCTTATTTTTAACTGTTGCCTGAAGGGTGCTTAGGATGGGTGCACCACCTTATTATAGCATCTCTCCAGCTTATTTTTAACTGTTGCCTGAAGGGTGCTTAGGATGGGTGCACCACCTTATTATAGCATCTCTCCAGCTTATTTTTAACTGTTGCCTGAAGGGTGCTTAGGATGGGTGCACCACCTTATTATAGCATCTCTCCAGCTTATTTTTAACTGTTGCCTGAAGGGTGCTTAGGATGGGTGCACCACCTTATTATAGCATCTCTCCAGCTTATTTTTAACTGTTGCCTGAAGGGTGCTTAGGATGGGTGCACCACCTTATTATAGCATCTCTCCAGCTTATTTTTAACTGTTGCCTGAAGGGTGCTTAGGATGGGTGCACCACCTTATTATAGCATCTCTCCAGCTTATTTTTAACTGTTGCCTGAAGGGTGCTTAGGATGGGTGCACCACCTTATTATAGCATCTCTCCAGCTTATTTTTAACTGTTGCCTGAAGGGTGCTTAGGATGGGTGCACCACCTTATTATAGCATCTCTCCAGCTTATTTTTAACTGTTGCCTGAAGGGTGCTTAGGATGGGTGCACCACCTTATTATAGCATCTCTCCAGCTTATTTTTAACTGTTGCCTGAAGGGTGCTTAGGATGGGTGCACCACCTTATTATAGCATCTCTCCAGCTTATTTTTAACTGTTGCCTGAAGGGTGCTTAGGATGGGTGCACCACCTTATTATAGCATCTCTCCAGCTTATTTTTAACTGTTGCCTGAAGGGTGCTTAGGATGGGTGCACCACCTTATTATAGCATCTCTCCAGCTTATTTTTAACTGTTGCCTGAAGGGTGCTTAGGATGGGTGCACCACCTTATTATAGCATCTCTCCAGCTTATTTTTAACTGTTGCCTGAAGGGTGCTTAGGATGGGTGCACCACCTTATTATAGCATCTCTCCAGCTTATTTTTAACTGTTGCCTGAAGGGTGCTTAGGATGGGTGCACCACCTTATTATAGCATCTCTCCAGCTTATTTTTAACTGTTGCCTGAAGGGTGCTTAGGATGGGTGCACCACCTTATTATAGCATCTCTCCAGCTTATTTTTAACTGTTGCCTGAAGGGTGCTTAGGATGGGTGCACCACCTTATTATAGCATCTCTCCAGCTTATTTTTAACTGTTGCCTGAAGGGTGCTTAGGATGGGTGCACCACCTTATTATAGCATCTCTCCAGCTTATTTTTAACTGTTGCCTGAAGGGTGCTTAGGATGGGTGCACCACCTTATTATAGCATCTCTCCAGCTTATTTTTAACTGTTGCCTGAAGGGTGCTTAGGATGGGTGCACCACCTTATTATAGCATCTCTCCAGCTTATTTTTAACTGTTGCCTGAAGGGTGCTTAGGATGGGTGCACCACCTTATTATAGCATCTCTCCAGCTTATTTTTAACTGTTGCCTGAAGGGTGCTTAGGATGGGTGCACCACCTTATTATAGCATCTCTCCAGCTTATTTTTAACTGTTGCCTGAAGGGTGCTTAGGATGGGTGCACCACCTTATTATAGCATCTCTCCAGCTTATTTTTAACTGTTGCCTGAAGGGTGCTTAGGATGGGTGCACCACGTTATTATAGCATCTCTCCAGCTTATTTTTAACTGTTGCCTGAAGGCTGCTTAGGATGGGTGCACCACCTTATTATAGCATCTCTCCAGCTTATTTTTAACTGTTGCCTGAAGGGTGCTTAGGATGGGTGCACCACCTTATTATAGCATCTCTCCAGCTTATTTTTAACTGTTGCCTGAAGGGTGCTTAGGATGGGTGCACCACCTTATTATAGCATCTCTCCAGCTTATTTTTAACTGTTGCCTGAAGGGTGCTTAGGATGGGTGCACCACCTTATTATAGCATCTCTCCAGCTTATTTTTAACTGTTGCCTGAAGGGTGCTTAGGATGGGTGCACCACCTTATTATAGCATCTCTCCAGCTTATTTTTAACTGTTGCCTGAAGGGTGCTTAGGATGGGTGCACCACCTTATTATAGCATCTCTCCAGCTTATTTTTAACTGTTGCCTGAAGGGTGCTTAGGATGGGTGCACCACCTTATTATAGCATCTCTCCAGCTTATTTTTAACTGTTGCCTGAAGGGTGCTTAGGATGGGTGCACCACCTTATTATAGCATCTCTCCAGCTTATTTTAACTGTTGCCTGAAGGGTGCTTAGGATGGGTGCACCACCTTATTATAGCATCTCTCCAGCTTATTTTTAACTGTTGCCTGAAGGGTGCTTAGGATGGGTGCACCACCTTATTATAGCATCTCTCCAGCTTATTTTTAACTGTTGCCTGAAGGGTGCTTAGGATGGGTGCACCACCTTATTATAGCATCTCTCCAGCTTATTTTTAACTGTTGCCTGAAGGGTGCTTAGGATGGGTGCACCACCTTATTATAGCATCTCTCCAGCTTATTTTTAACTGTTGCCTGAAGGGTGCTTAGGATGGGTGCACCACCTTATTATAGCATCTCTCCAGCTTATTTTTAACTGTTGCCTGAAGGGTGCTTAGGATGGGTGCACCGCCTTATTATAGCATCTCTCCAGCTTATTTTTAACTGTTGCCTGAAGGGTGCTTAGGATGGGTGCACCACCTTATTATAGCATCTCTCCAGCTTATTTTTAACTGTTGCCTGAAGGTTGCTTAGGATGGGTGCACCACCTTATTATAGCATCTCTCCAGCTTATTTTTAACTGTTGCCTGAAGGGTGCTTAGGATGGGTGCACCACCTTATTATAGCATCTCTCCAGCTTATTTTTAACTGTTGCCTGAAGGGTGCTTAGGATGGGTGCACCGCCTTATTATAGCATCTCTCCAGCTTATTTTTAACTGTTGCCTGAAGGGTGCTTAGGATGGGTGCACCACCTTATTATAGCATCTCTCCAGCTTATTTTTAACTGTTGCCTGAAGGGTGCTTAGGATGGGTGCACCACCTTATTATAGCATCTCTCCAGCTTATTTTTAACTGTTGCCTGAAGGGTGCTTAGGATGGGTGCACCACCTTATTATAGCATCTCTCCAGCTTATTTTTAACTGTTGCCTGAAGGGTGCTTAGGATGGGTGCACCACCTTATTATAGCATCTCTCCAGCTTATTTTTAACTGTTGCCTGAAGGGTGCTTAGGATGGGTGCACCACCTTATTATAGCATCTCTCCAGCTTATTTTTAACTGTTGCCTGAAGGGTGCTTAGGATGGGTGCACCGCCTTATTATAGCATCTCTCCAGCTTATTTTTAACTGTTGCCTGAAGGGTGCTTAGGATGGGTGCACCACCTTATTATAGCATCTCTCCAGCTTATTTTTAACTGTTGCCTGAAGGGTGCTTAGGATGGGTGCACCACCTTATTATAGCATCTCTCCAGCTTATTTTTAACTGTTGCCTGAAGGGTGCTTAGGATGGGTGCACCACCTTATTATAGCATCTCTCCAGCTTATTTTAACTGTTGCCTGAAGGGTGCTTAGGATGGGTGCACCACCTTATTATAGCATCTCTCCAGCTTATTTTTAACTGTTGCCTGAAGGGTGCTTAGGATGGGTGCACCACCTTATTATAGCATCTCTCCAGCTTATTTTTAACTGTTGCCTGAAGGTTGCTTAGGATGGGTGCACCACCTTATTATAGCATCTCTCCAGCTTATTTTTAACTGTTGCCTGAAGGGTGCTTAGGATGGGTGCACCACCTTATTATAGCATCTCTCCAGCTTATTTTTAACTGTTGCCTGAAGGGTGCTTAGGATGGGTGCACCACCTTATTATAGCATCTCTCCAGCTTATTTTTAACTGTTGCCTGAAGGGTGCTTAGGATGGGTGCACCACCTTATTATAGCATCTCTCCAGCTTATTTTTAACTGTTGCCTGAAGGGTGCTTAGGATGGGTGCACCACCTTATTATAGCATCTCTCCAGCTTATTTTTAACTGTTGCCTGAAGGGTGCTTAGGATGGGTGCACCACCTTATTATAGCATCTCTCCAGCTTATTTTTAACTGTTGCCTGAAGGGTGCTTAGGATGGGTGCACCACCTTATTATAGCATCTCTCCAGCTTATTTTTAACTGTTGCCTGAAGGGTGCTTAGGATGGGTGCACCACCTTATTATAGCATCTCTCCAGCTTATTTTTAACTGTTGCCTGAAGGGTGCTTAGGATGGGTGCACCACCTTATTATAGCATCTCTCCAGCTTATTTTTAACTGTTGCCTGAAGGGTGCTTAGGATGGGTGCACCACCTTATTATAGCATCTCTCCAGCTTATTTTTAACTGTTGCCTGAAGGGTGCTTAGGATGGGTGCACCACCTTATTATAGCATCTCTCCAGCTTATTTTTAACTGTTGCCTGAAGGGTGCTTAGGATGGGTGCACCACCTTATTATAGCATCTCTCCAGCTTATTTTTAACTGTTGCCTGAAGGGTGCTTAGGATGGGTGCACCACCTTATTATAGCATCTCTCCAGCTTATTTTTAACTGTTGCCTGAAGGGTGCTTAGGATGGGTGCACCACCTTATTATAGCATCTCTCCAGCTTATTTTTAACTGTTGCCTGAAGGGTGCTTAGGATGGGTGCACCACCTTATTATAGCATCTCTCCAGCTTATTTTTAACTGTTGCCTGAAGGGTGCTTAGGATGGGTGCACCACCTTATTATAGCATCTCTCCAGCTTATTTTTAACTGTTGCCTGAAGGGTGCTTAGGATGGGTGCACCACCTTATTATAGCATCTCTCCAGCTTATTTTTAACTGTTGCCTGAAGGGTGCTTAGGATGGGTGCACCACCTTATTATAGCATCTCTCCAGCTTATTTTTAACTGTTGCCTGAAGGGTGCTTAGGATGGGTGCACCACCTTATTATAGCATCTCTCCAGCTTATTTTTAACTGTTGCCTGAAGGGTGCTTAGGATGGGTGCACCACCTTATTATAGCATCTCTCCAGCTTATTTTTAACTGTTGCCTGAAGGGTGCTTAGGATGGGTGCACCACCTTATTATAGCATCTCTCCAGCTTATTTTTAACTGTTGCCTGAAGGGTGCTTAGGATGGGTGCACCACCTTATTATAGCATCTCTCCAGCTTATTTTTAACTGTTGCCTGAAGGGTGCTTAGGATGGGTGCACCACCTTATTATAGCATCTCTCCAGCTTATTTTAACTGTTGCCTGAAGGGTGCTTAGGATGGGTGCACCACCTTATTATAGCATCTCTCCAGCTTATTTTTAACTGTTGCCTGAAGGGTGCTTAGGATGGGTGCACCACCTTATTATAGCATCTCTCCAGCTTATTTTTAACTGTTGCCTGAAGGGTGCTTAGGATGGGTGCACCACCTTATTATAGCATCTCTCCAGCTTATTTTTAACTGTTGCCTGAAGGGTGCTTAGGATGGGTGCACCACCTTATTATAGCATCTCTCCAGCTTATTTTTAACTGTTGCCTGAAGGGTGCTTAGGATGGGTGCACCACCTTATTATAGCATCTCTCCAGCTTATTTTTAACTGTTGCCTGAAGGGTGCTTAGGATGGGTGCACCACCTTATTATAGCATCTCTCCAGCTTATTTTTAACTGTTGCCTGAAGGGTGCTTAGGATGGGTGCACCACCTTATTATAGCATCTCTCCAGCTTATTTTTAACTGTTGCCTGAAGGGTGCTTAGGATGGGTGCACCACCTTATTATAGCATCTCTCCAGCTTATTTTTAACTGTTGCCTGAAGGGTGCTTAGGATGGGTGCACCACCTTATTATAGCATCTCTCCAGCTTATTTTTAACTGTTGCCTGAAGGGTGCTTAGGATGGGTGCACCACCTTATTATAGCATCTCTCCAGCTTATTTTTAACTGTTGCCTGAAGGGTGCTTAGGATGGGTGCACCACCTTATTATAGCATCTCTCCAGCTTATTTTTAACTGTTGCCTGAAGGGTGCTTAGGATGGGTGCACCACCTTATTATAGCATCTCTCCAGCTTATTTTTAACTGTTGCCTGAAGGGTGCTTAGGATGGGTGCACCACCTTATTATAGCATCTCTCCAGCTTATTTTTAACTGTTGCCTGAAGGGTGCTTAGGATGGGTGCACCACCTTATTATAGCATCTCTCCAGCTTATTTTTAACTGTTGCCTGAAGGGTGCTTAGGATGGGTGCACCACCTTATTATAGCATCTCTCCAGCTTATTTTTAACTGTTGCCTGAAGGGTGCTTAGGATGGGTGCACCACCTTATTATAGCATCTCTCCAGCTTATTTTTAACTGTTGCCTGAAGGGTGCTTAGGATGGGTGCACCACCTTATTATAGCATCTCTCCAGCTTATTTTTAACTGTTGCCTGAAGGGTGCTTAGGATGGGTGCACCACCTTATTATAGCATCTCTCCAGCTTATTTTTAACTGTTGCCTGAAGGGTGCTTAGGATGGGTGCACCACCTTATTATAGCATCTCTCCAGCTTATTTTAACTGTTGCCTGAAGGGTGCTTAGGATGGGTGCACCACGTTATTATAGCATCTCTCCAGCTTATTTTTAACTGTTGCCTGAAGGCTGCTTAGGATGGGTGCACCACCTTATTATAGCATCTCTCCAGCTTATTTTTAACTGTTGCCTGAAGGGTGCTTAGGATGGGTGCACCACCTTATTATAGCATCTCTCCAGCTTATTTTTAACTGTTGCCTGAAGGGTGCTTAGGATGGGTGCACCACCTTATTATAGCATCTCTCCAGCTTATTTTTAACTGTTGCCTGAAGGGTGCTTAGGATGGGTGCACCACCTTATTATAGCATCTCTCCAGCTTATTTTTAACTGTTGCCTGAAGGGTGCTTAGGATGGGTGCACCACCTTATTATAGCATCTCTCCAGCTTATTTTTAACTGTTGCCTGAAGGGTGCTTAGGATGGGTGCACCACCTTATTATAGCATCTCTCCAGCTTATTTTTAACTGTTGCCTGAAGGGTGCTTAGGATGGGTGCACCACCTTATTATAGCATCTCTCCAGCTTATTTTTAACTGTTGCCTGAAGGTTGCTTAGGATGGGTGCACCACCTTATTATAGCATCTCTCCAGCTTATTTTTAACTGTTGCCTGAAGGGTGCTTAGGATGGGTGCACCACCTTATTATAGCATCTCTCCAGCTTATTTTTAACTGTTGCCTGAAGGGTGCTTAGGATGGGTGCACCACCTTATTATAGCATCTCTCCAGCTTATTTTTAACTGTTGCCTGAAGGTTGCTTAGGATGGGTGCACCACCTTATTATAGCATCTCTCCAGCTTATTTTTAACTGTTGCCTGAAGGGTGCTTAGGATGGGTGCACCACCTTATTATAGCATCTCTCCAGCTTATTTTAACTGTTGCCTGAAGGGTGCTTAGGATGGGTGCACCACCTTATTATAGCATCTCTCCAGCTTATTTTTAACTGTTGCCTGAAGGGTGCTTAGGATGGGTGCACCACCTTATTATAGCATCTCTCCAGCTTATTTTTAACTGTTGCCTGAAGGGTGCTTAGGATGGGTGCACCACCTTATTATAGCATCTCTCCAGCTTATTTTTAACTGTTGCCTGAAGGGTGCTTAGGATGGGTGCACCACCTTATTATAGCATCTCTCCAGCTTATTTTTAACTGTTGCCTGAAGGGTGCTTAGGATGGGTGCACCACCTTATTATAGCATCTCTCCAGCTTATTTTTAACTGTTGCCTGAAGGGTGCTTAGGATGGGTGCACCACCTTATTATAGCATCTCTCCAGCTTATTTTTAACTGTTGCCTGAAGGGTGCTTAGGATGGGTGCACCACCTTATTATAGCATCTCTCCAGCTTATTTTTAACTGTTGCCTGAAGGGTGCTTAGGATGGGTGCACCACCTTATTATAGCATCTCTCCAGCTTATTTTAACTGTTGCCTGAAGGGTGCTTAGGATGGGTGCACCACCTTATTATAGCATCTCTCCAGCTTATTTTTAACTGTTGCCTGAAGGGTGCTTAGGATGGGTGCACCACCTTATTATAGCATCTCTCCAGCTTATTTTTAACTGTTGCCTGAAGGGTGCTTAGGATGGGTGCACCACCTTATTATAGCATCTCTCCAGCTTATTTTTAACTGTTGCCTGAAGGGTGCTTAGGATGGGTGCACCACCTTATTATAGCATCTCTCCAGCTTATTTTTAACTGTTGCCTGAAGGGTGCTTAGGATGGGTGCACCACCTTATTATAGCATCTCTCCAGCTTATTTTTAACTGTTGCCTGAAGGGTGCTTAGGATGGGTGCACCACCTTATTATAGCATCTCTCCAGCTTATTTTTAACTGTTGCCTGAAGGGTGCTTAGGATGGGTGCACCACCTTATTATAGCATCTCTCCAGCTTATTTTTAACTGTTGCCTGAAGGGTGCTTAGGATGGGTGCACCACCTTATTATAGCATCTCTCCAGCTTATTTTTAACTGTTGCCTGAAGGGTGCTTAGGATGGGTGCACCACCTTATTATAGCATCTCTCCAGCTTATTTTTAACTGTTGCCTGAAGGGTGCTTAGGATGGGTGCACCACCTTATTATAGCATCTCTCCAGCTTATTTTTAACTGTTGCCTGAAGGGTGCTTAGGATGGGTGCACCACCTTATTATAGCATCTCTCCAGCTTATTTTTAACTGTTGCCTGAAGGGTGCTTAGGATGGGTGCACCACCTTATTATAGCATCTCTCCAGCTTATTTTTAACTGTTGCCTGAAGGGTGCTTAGGATGGGTGCACCACCTTATTATAGCATCTCTCCAGCTTATTTTTAACTGTTGCCTGAAGGGTGCTTAGGATGGGTGCACCACCTTATTATAGCATCTCTCCAGCTTATTTTTAACTGTTGCCTGAAGGGTGCTTAGGATGGGTGCACCACCTTATTATAGCATCTCTCCAGCTTATTTTTAACTGTTGCCTGAAGGGTGCTTAGGATGGGTGCACCACCTTATTATAGCATCTCTCCAGCTTATTTTTAACTGTTGCCTGAAGGGTGCTTAGGATGGGTGCACCACCTTATTATAGCATCTCTCCAGCTTATTTTTAACTGTTGCCTGAAGGTTGCTTAGGATGGGTGCACCACCTTATTATAGCATCTCTCCAGCTTATTTTTAACTGTTGCCTGAAGGGTGCTTAGGATGGGTGCACCACCTTATTATAGCATCTCTCCAGCTTATTTTTAACTGTTGCCTGAAGGGTGCTTAGGATGGGTGCACCACGTTATTATAGCATCTCTCCAGCTTATCTTTAACTGTTGCCTGAAGGGTGCTTAGGATGGGTGCACCACCTTATTATAGCATCTCTCCAGCTTATTTTTAACTGTTGCCTGAAGGGTGCTTAGGATGGGTGCACCACCTTATTATAGCATCTCTCCAGCTTATTTTTTAACTGTTGCCTGAAGGGTGCTTAGGATGGGTGCACCACCTTATTATAGCATCTCTCCAGCTTATTTTTAACTGTTGCCTGAAGGGTGCTTAGGATGGGTGCACCGCCTTATTATAGCATCTCTCCAGCTTATTTTTAACTGTTGCCTGAAGGGTGCTTAGGATGGGTGCACCACCTTATTATAGCATCTCTCCAGCTTATTTTTAACTGTTGCCTGAAGGGTGCTTAGGATGGGTGCACCACCTTATTATAGCATCTCTCCAGCTTATTTTTAACTGTTGCCTGAAGGGTGCTTAGGATGGGTGCACCACCTTATTATAGCATCTCTCCAGCTTATTTTTAACTGTTGCCTGAAGGGTGCTTAGGATGGGTGCACCACCTTATTATAGCATCTCTCCAGCTTATTTTTAACTGTTGCCTGAAGGGTGCTTAGGATGGGTGCACCACCTTATTATAGCATCTCTCCAGCTTATTTTTAACTGTTGCCTGAAGGGTGCTTAGGATGGGTGCACCACCTTATTATAGCATCTCTCCAGCTTATTTTTAACTGTTGCCTGAAGGGTGCTTAGGATGAGTGCACCACCTTATTATAGCATCTCTCCAGCTTATTTTTAACTGTTGCCTGAAGGGTGCTTAGGATGGGTGCACCACCTTATTATAGCATCTCTCCAGCTTATTTTTAACTGTTGCCTGAAGGGTGCTTAGGATGGGTGCACCACCTTATTATAGCATCTCTCCAGCTTATTTTTAACTGTTGCCTGAAGGGTGCTTAGGATGGGTGCACCACCTTATTATAGCATCTCTCCAGCTTATTTTTAACTGTTGCCTGAAGGGTGCTTAGGATGGGTGCACCACCTTATTATAGCATCTCTCCAGCTTATTTTTAACTGTTGCCTGAAGGGTGCTTAGGATGGGTGCACCACCTTATTATAGCATCTCTCCAGCTTATTTTTAACTGTTGCCTGAAGGGTGCTTAGGATGGGTGCACCACCTTATTATAGCATCTCTCCAGCTTATTTTTAACTGTTGCCTGAAGGGTGCTTAGGATGGGTGCACCACCTTATTATAGCATCTCTCCAGCTTATTTTAACTGTTGCCTGAAGGGTGCTTAGGATGGGTGCACCGCCTTATTATAGCATCTCTCCAGCTTATTTTTAACTGTTGCCTGAAGGGTGCTTAGGATGGGTGCACCACCTTATTATAGCATCTCTCCAGCTTATTTTTAACTGTTGCCTGAAGGGTGCTTAGGATGAGTGCACCACCTTATTATAGCATCTCTCCAGCTTATTTTTAACTGTTGCCTGAAGGGTGCTTAGGATGAGTGCACCACCTTATTATAGCATCTCTCCAGCTTATTTTTAACTGTTGCCTGAAGGGTGCTTAGGATGGGTGCACCACCTTATTATAGCATCTCTCCAGCTTATTTTTAACTGTTGCCTGAAGGGTGCTTAGGATGGGTGCACCACCTTATTATAGCATCTCTCCAGCTTATTTTTAACTGTTGCCTGAAGGGTGCTTAGGATGGGTGCACCACCTTATTATAGCATCTCTCCAGCTTATTTTTAACTGTTGCCTGAAGGGTGCTTAGGATGGGTGCACCACCTTATTATAGCATCTCTCCAGCTTATTTTTAACTGTTGCCTGAAGGGTGCTTAGGATGGGTGCACCACCTTATTATAGCATCTCTCCAGCTTATTTTTAACTGTTGCCTGAAGGGTGCTTAGGATGGGTGCACCACCTTATTATAGCATCTCTCCAGCTTATTTTTAACTGTTGCCTGAAGGGTGCTTAGGATGGGTGCACCACCTTATTATAGCATCTCTCCAGCTTATTTTTAACTGTTGCCTGAAGGGTGCTTAGGATGGGTGCACCACCTTATTATAGCATCTCTCCAGCTTATTTTTAACTGTTGCCTGAAGGGTGCTTAGGATGGGTGCACCACCTTATTATAGCATCTCTCCAGCTTATTTTAACTGTTGCCTGAAGGGTGCTTAGGATGGGTGCACCACCTTATTATAGCATCTCTCCAGCTTATTTTTAACTGTTGCCTGAAGGGTGCTTAGGATGGGTGCACCACCTTATTATAGCATCTCTCCAGCTTATTTTTAACTGTTGCCTGAAGGGTGCTTAGGATGAGTGCACCACCTTATTATAGCATCTCTCCAGCTTATTTTTAACTGTTGCCTGAAGGGTGCTTAGGATGGGTGCACCACCTTATTATAGCATCTCTCCAGCTTATTTTTAACTGTTGCCTGAAGGGTGCTTAGGATGGGTGCACCACCTTATTATAGCATCTCTCCAGCTTATTTTTAACTGTTGCCTGAAGGGTGCTTAGGATGGGTGCACCACCTTATTATAGCATCTCTCCAGCTTATTTTAACTGTTGCCTGAAGGGTGCTTAGGATGGGTGCACCACCTTATTATAGCATCTCTCCAGCTTATTTTTAACTGTTGCCTGAAGGGTGCTTAGGATGGGTGCACCACCTTATTATAGCATCTCTCCAGCTTATTTTTAACTGTTGCCTGAAGGGTGCTTAGGATGGGTGCACCACCTTATTATAGCATCTCTCCAGCTTATTTTTAACTGTTGCCTGAAGGGTGCTTAGGATGGGTGCACCACCTTATAGCATCTCTCCAGCTTATTTTTAACTGTTGCCTGAAGGGTGCTTAGGATGAGTGCACCACCTTATTATAGCATCTCTCCAGCTTATTTTTAACTGTTGCCTGAAGGGTGCTTAGGATGGGTGCACCACCTTATTATAGCATCTCTCCAGCTTATTTTTAACTGTTGCCTGAAGGGTGCTTAGGATGGGTGCACCACCTTATTATAGCATCTCTCCAGCTTATTTTTAACTGTTGCCTGAAGGGTGCTTAGGATGGGTGCACCACCTTATTATAGCATCTCTCCAGCTTATTTTTAACTGTTGCCTGAAGGGTGCTTAGGATGGGTGCACCACCTTATTATAGCATCTCTCCAGCTTATTTTTAACTGTTGCCTGAAGGGTGCTTAGGATGGGTGCACCACCTTATTATAGCATCTCTCCAGCTTATTTTTAACTGTTGCCTGAAGGGTGCTTAGGATGGGTGCACCACCTTATTATAGCATCTCTCCAGCTTATTTTTAACTGTTGCCTGAAGGGTGCTTAGGATGGGTGCACCACCTTATTATAGCATCTCTCCAGCTTATTTTTAACTGTTGCCTGAAGGGTGCTTAGGATGGGTGCACCACCTTATTATAGCATCTCTCCAGCTTATTTTTAACTGTTGCCTGAAGGGTGCTTAGGATGGGTGCACCACCTTATTATAGCATCTCTCCAGCTTATTTTTAACTGTTGCCTGAAGGTTGCTTAGGATGGGTGCACCACCTTATTATAGCATCTCTCCAGCTTATTTTTAACTGTTGCCTGAAGGGTGCTTAGGATGGGTGCACCACCTTATTATAGCATCTCTCCAGCTTATTTTTAACTGTTGCCTGAAGGTTGCTTAGGATGGGTGCACCACCTTATTATAGCATCTCTCCAGCTTATTTTTAACTGTTGCCTGAAGGTTGCTTAGGATGGGTGCACCACCTTATTATAGCATCTCTCCAGCTTATTTTTAACTGTTGCCTGAAGGTTGCTTAGGATGGGTGCACCACCTTATTATAGCATCTCTCCAGCTTATTTTAACTGTTGCCTGAAGGGTGCTTAGGATGGGTGCACCACCTTATTATAGCATCTCTCCAGCTTATTTTTAACTGTTGCCTGAAGGGTGCTTAGGATGGGTGCACCACCTTATTATAGCATCTCTCCAGCTTATTTTTAACTGTTGCCTGAAGGGTGCTTAGGATGGGTGCACCGCCTTATTATAGCATCTCTCCAGCTTATTTTTAACTGTTGCCTGAAGGGTGCTTAGGATGGGTGCACCACCTTATTATAGCATCTCTCCAGCTTATTTTTAACTGTTGCCTGAAGGGTGCTTAGGATGGGTGCACCGCCTTATTATAGCATCTCTCCAGCTTATTTTTAACTGTTGCCTGAAGGGTGCTTAGGATGGGTGCACCACCTTATTATAGCATCTCTCCAGCTTATTTTTAACTGTTGCCTGAAGGGTGCTTAGGATGGGTGCACCGCCTTATTATAGCATCTCTCCAGCTTATTTTTAACTGTTGCCTGAAGGGTGTTTAGGATGGGTGCACCACCTTATTATAGCATCTCTCCAGCTTATTTTTAACTGTTGCCTGAAGGTTGCTTAGGATGGGTGCACCGCCTTATTATAGCATCTCTCCAGCTTATTTTTAACTGTTGCCTGAAGGGTGCTTAGGATGGGTGCACCACCTTATTATAGCATCTCTCCAGCTTATTTTTAACTGTTGCCTGAAGGTTGCTTAGGATGGGTGCACCACCTTATTATAGCATCTCTCCAGCTTATTTTTAACTGTTGCCTGAAGGTTGCTTAGGATGGGTGCACCGCCTTATTATAGCATCTCTCCAGCTTATTTTTAACTGTTGCCTGAAGGGTGCTTAGGATGGGTGCACCACCTTATTATAGCATCTCTCCAGCTTATTTTTAACTGTTGCCTGAAGGTTGCTTAGGATGGGTGCACCACCTTATTATAGCATCTCTCCAGCTTATTTTTAACTGTTGCCTGAAGGTTGCTTAGGATGAGTGCACCACCTTATTATAGCATCTCTCCAGCTTATTTTTAACTGTTGCCTGAAGGTTGCTTAGGATGGGTGCACCACCTTATTATAGCATCTCTCCAGCTTATTTTTAACTGTTGCCTGAAGGGTGCTTAGGATGGGTGCACCACCTTATTATAGCATCTCTCCAGCTTATTTTTAACTGTTGCCTGAAGGGTGCTTAGGATGGGTGCACCGCCTTATTATAGCATCTCTCCAGCTTATTTTTAACTGTTGCCTGAAGGGTGCTTAGGATGGGTGCACCGCCTTATTATAGCATCTCTCCAGCTTATTTTAACTGTTGCCTGAAGGGTGCTTAGGATGGGTGCACCGCCTTATTATAGCATCTCTCCAGCTTATTTTTAACTGTTGCCTGAAGGGTGCTTAGGATGGGTGCACCGCCTTATTATAGCATCTCTCCAGCTTATTTTTAACTGTTGCCTGAAGGGTGCTTAGGATGGGTGCACCGCCTTATTATAGCATCTCTCCAGCTTATTTTTAACTGTTGCCTGAAGGGTGCTTAGGATGGGTGCACCGCCTTATTATAGCATCTCTCCAGCTTATTTTTAACTGTTGCCTGAAGGTTGCTTAGGATGGGTGCACCGCCTTATTATAGCATCTCTCCAGCGTATTTTTAACTGTTGCCTGAAGGGTGCTTAGGATGGGTGCACCGCCTTATTATATCATCTCTCCAGTTTATTTTTAACTGTTGCCTGAAGGGTGTTTAGGATGGGTGCACCACCTTATTATAGCATCTCTCCAGCTTATTTTTAACTGTTGCCTGAAGGTTGCTTAGGATGGGTGCACCGCCTTATTATAGCATCTCTCCAGTGTATTTTTAACTGTTGCCTGAAGGGTGCTTAGGATGGGTGCACCACCTTATTATAGCATCTCTCCAGCTTATTTTTAACTGTTGCCTGAAGGGTGCTTAGGATGGGTGCACCACCTTATTATAGCATCTCTCCAGCTTATTTTTAACTGTTGCCTGAAGGGTGCTTAGGATGGGTGCACCACCTTATTATAGCATCTCTCCAGCTTATTTTTAACTGTTGCCTGAATGGTGCTTAGGATGGGTGCACCGCCTTATTATAGCATCTCTCCAGCTTATTTTTAACTGTTGCCTGAAGGGTGCTTAGGATGGGTGCACCGCCTTATTATAGCATCTCTCCAGCTTATTTTTAACTGTTGCCTGAAGGGTGCTTAGGATGGGTGCACCGCCTTATTATAGCATCTCTCCAGCTTATTTTTAACTGTTGCCTGAAGGTTGCTTAGGATGGGTGCACCGCCTTATTATAGCATCTCTCCAGCTTATTTTTATACTCTCCAGCTTATTTTTAACTGTTGCCTGAAGGTTGCTTAGGATGGGTGCACCGCCTTATTATAGCATCTCTCCAGCTTATTTTTAACTGTTGCCTGAAGGGTGCTTAGGATGGGTGCACCACCTTATTATAGCATCTCTCCAGCTTATTTTTAACTGTTGCCTGAAGGTTGCTTAGGATGGGTGCACCACCTTATTATAGCATCTCTCCAGCTTATTTTTAACTGTTGCCTGAAGGGTGCTTAGGATGGGTGCACCACCTTATTATAGCATCTCTCCAGCTTATTTTTCACTGTTGCCTGAAGGTTGCTTAGGATGGGTGCACCACCTTATTATAGCATCTCTCCAGCTTATTTTTAACTGTTGCCTGAAGGGTGCTTAGGATGAGTGCACCGCCTTATTATAGCATCTCTCCAACTTATTTTTAACTGTTGCCTGAAGGGTGCTTAGGATGGGTGCACCACCTTATTATAGCATCTCTCCAGCTTATTTTTAACTGTTGCCTGAAGGTTGCTTAGGATGGGTGCACCACCTTATTATAGCATCTCTCCAGCTTATTTTTAACTGTTGCCTGAAGGGTGCTTAGGATGGGTGCACCGCCTTATTATAGCATCTCTCCAGCTTATTTTTAACTGTTGCCTGAAGGTTGCTTAGGATGGGTGCACCGCCTTATTATAGCATCTCTCCAGCTTATTTTTAACTGTTGCCTGAAGGTTGCTTAGGATGGGTGCACCGCCTTATTATAGCATCTCTCCAGCTTATTTTTAACTGTTGCCTGAAGGGTGCTTAGGATGGGTGCACCATGTTATTATAGCATCTCTCCAGCGTATTTTTAACTGTTGCCTGAAGGGTGCTTAGGATGGGTGCACCACGTTATTATAGCATCTCTCCAGCTTATTTTTAACTGTTGCCTGAAGGGTGCTTAGGATGGGTGCACCACGTTATTATAGCATCTCTCCAGCTTATTTTTAACTGTTGCCTGAAGGGTGCTTAGGATGGGTGCACCACCTTATTATAGCATCTCTCCAGCTTATTTTTAACTGTTGCCTGAAGGTTGCTTAGGATGGGTGCACCGCCTTATTATAGCATCTCTCCAGCTTATTTTTAACTGTTGCCTGAAGGGTGCTTAGGATGGGTGCACCACCTTATTATAGCATCTCTCCAGCTTATTTTTAACTGTTGCCTGAAGGTTGCTTAGGATGGGTGCACCACCTTATTATAGCATCTCTCCAGCGTATTTTTAACTGTTGCCTGAAGGGTGCTTAGGATGGGTGCACCACCTTATTATAGCATCTCTCCAGCTTATTTTTAACTGTTGCCTGAAGGTTGCTTAGGATGGGTGCACCACCTTATTATAGCATCTCTCCAGCTTATTTTTAACTGTTGCCTGAAGGGTGCTTAGGATGAGTGCACCGCCTTATTATAGCATCTCTCCAACTTATTTTTAACTGTTGCCTGAAGGGTGCTTAGGATGGGTGCACCACCTTATTATAGCATCTCTCCAGCTTATTTTTAACTGTTGCCTGAAGGTTGCTTAGGATGGGTGCACCACCTTATTATAGCATCTCTCCAGCTTATTTTTAACTGTTGCCTGAAGGGTGCTTAGGATGGGTGCACCGCCTTATTATAGCATCTCTCCAGCTTATTTTTAACTGTTGCCTGAAGGTTGCTTAGGATGGGTGCACCGCCTTATTATAGCATCTCTCCAGCTTATTTTTAACTGTTGCCTGAAGGTTGCTTAGGATGGGTGCACCGCCTTATTATAGCATCTCTCCAGCTTATTTTTAACTGTTGCCTGAAGGGTGCTTAGGATGGGTGCACCATGTTATTATAGCATCTCTCCAGCGTATTTTTAACTGTTGCCTGAAGGGTGCTTAGGATGGGTGCACCACGTTATTATAGCATCTCTCCAGCTTATTTTTAACTGTTGCCTGAAGGGTGCTTAGGATGGGTGCACCACGTTATTATAGCATCTCTCCAGCTTATTTTTAACTGTTGCCTGAAGGGTGCTTAGGATGGGTGCACCACCTTATTATAGCATCTCTCCAGCTTATTTTTAACTGTTGCCTGAAGGGTGCTTAGGATGGGTGCACCACCTTATTATAGCATCTCTCCAGCTTATTTTTAACTGTTGCCTGAAGGGTGCTTAGGATGAGTGCACCGCCTTATTATAGCATCTCTCCAGCTTATTTTTAACTGTTACCTGAAGGGTGCTTAGGATGGGTGCACCACCTTATTATAGCATCTCTCCAGCTTATTTTTAACTGTTGCCTGAAGGGTGCTTAGGATGGGTGCACCACCTTATTATAGCATCTCTCCAGCTTATTTTTAACTGTTGCCTGAAGGGTGCTTAGGATGGGTGCACCGCCTTATTATAGCATCTCTCCAGCTTATTTTTAACTGTTGCCTGAAGGGTGCTTAGGATGGGTGCACCGCCTTATTATAGCATCTCTCCAGCTTATTTTTAACTGTTGCCTGAAGGGTGCTTAGGATGGGTGCACCGCCTTATTATAGCATCTCTCCAGCTTATTTTTAACTGTTGCCTGAAGGTTGCTTAGGATGGGTGCACCACCTTATTATAGCATCTCTCCAGCTTATTTTTAACTGTTGCCTGAAGGGTGCTTAGGATGGGTGCACCACCTTATTATAGCATCTCTCCAGCTTATTTTTAACTGTTGCCTGAAGGGTGCTTAGGATGGGTGCACCACCTTATTATAGCATCTCTCCAGCTTATTTTTAACTGTTGCCTGAAGGGTGCTTAGGATGGGTGCACCGCCTTATTATAGCATCTCTCCAGCTTATTTTTAACTGTTGCCTGAAGGGTGCTTAGGATGGGTGCGCCACCTTATTATAGCATCTCTCCAGCTTATTTTTAACTGTTGCCTGAATTTGGTTAGGATGGGTGCACCATGTAATGGAGATGGGAGAAGGTAGCTCACGGTTGTGGTGATATAGAAGTTTATATGCCTGTAGGGCATAACAGAAGGTTAAGTGATAAATACAAAAGTACCATTGACCATGGACAGTGTGTCATAGTAACACATATAGTATAGCATTAAGTTTGCTCTAACACAGGGCTGTGGGACAAGCTGTAAACAGTGAACTATTGGATATGGGACAAGCTGGGCACTGTGCACTCTCCATTGAAGTATGTCTACCCTATGGCAGTGCATTTGTCATGCAGCAGCACCATTACACCGAGATGTACATACTGAGACATACACCAAGGCATCACTTTAACAGGATGAATTCCCCTCAGTTACAGTTCACGGAGTTCTGCAGCTGAAGTGTAGTTTGCTGCTCTGTCGGGTTTATATCATCAGTACGATACTGAAGCAATGAAAGCTGGATGCATCAAGTGACAGGCAAAGTCTTGCCCAGTGCCCTGAAGGCGGAGTTTGATCATAGTGCCAAAAATGACTTGCAGCTGGTTTGCCAAAACTAGAACAATGATTGACCAAGAAAATTCAAAGCATGAGTCTTCTTTTAGGTGCATAAAATTAATACTAAAGTAGCTTAAACATGTTCATTAATATTAAGTGGTACTCCTCATCCAGTCATTGATTGGTCAGATGTTTTTTAAGCCTTACAGTGACTGGTTACATGCTGTCTCCATAGAAGTTAGCAGAGTGTTCTTTTTAATTGTTGTACCAATCTGAAAATGGTAATTGGGTGATTATTTAGAACACTGGACCTTAACTGCTTATCCAGAATGGCAAGTGATGTCATTATGCAAGGTCTAATGTTCTCTGAAATTGAGAATTCCTGTACTGTACTTTACTGTGTTGCTGTTGGAGTTAAACTGAATTACATTTCTGTATTTTTTTTTTATTTTTAGACGAAAACTAAACAGGGAATTGGGAAGTAAGGAAAGCTTGTTCTGTCAGTTCCATTTGTAAGGGGGTAGTGATGCCCTCTAAACTCTCAAAAAGCTATCATTTATTAAACAGTGGTGTAGGGTTAAGGGGGCAGGAGCCCCCACCTTATGAAATGGACTTTATCAATATGTCAGAATGCTCTGCAGCAATAGCTGTCAAACTCTATTGTTGTACCATTCTGATACTGTTGTAAGTACAATAGCAAAGGTGTGATGTGTAGAACGGCGGTTGTTTGTACCTTGACAGCTACTGTACTTTAAGGAAGCACGTGGGGGAGGGGTGGTGTTAAGCAAGTTCAGTTATGTGCAAGTCATGAATGTGCATGCAGCTAGACTCATGTTGGCTGTACAATAAACTGTTGTTAACTCGCAATCAGTCTCCACTGGTCATGTTACATCATGTCAGAAGTGGAATGCCAACTAAATATCATCCAGATGTAAATGCAAAAGGTAGATGAATACATTTTGATGGCATGGCAGGTGTGTTTCACAGACCTGAACTGCTGGTATTTGATGGTAATATTGCTGAAGTGGCGTATCTTTGCATAGGAATACGATATTTTCATAGCGGCTGCACATTCAGATAAAGATGCATACACATGAGCATTTATACTTCAGTTTAGCAGACTCGGAGGTCATTGAGCAAGAATTTTCTTTTATGTACGCACTTGCTGTCTATGCAGGAGAGAGGGAAACCTCCACATCATTGCTTAACCAGAGATGTGGGAATATCGTGAATGCTTAAAACATAAATTTAGAGAACTGCGTAACCCCCAAATTAATATTATGATGGAAAGACATAAATGTAATACTAGAAATCAGAAGCCTCATGAAACTATCAAAGCATATATTAATGACTTAAGAAATAAAGTGAAGACATTTAAGTTCGGAGATTTACAAAATGATTTAATAAAAGACCACCTAGTGTGTGGTACTGCTAATGATACAGTAAAGAAAATTCTATTTCGTGATAGTGAATTAACATTGAGTAAAGCAACTGAAATTTGTCAGATATATGAAATCACAGAAAAACATACTAGTATGCTTGGTATATCTGCTGCTGTGAATGTTGACAGTGTGTGTCAGGAAACTACGATAGTATGGCCTCATAAGTCTAACTCAAAGAGCTATGCCATATCCCCTGCCATTATTAATTGTCACAATTATGGGGGCAATCATGAACCTAAATGAGAGAAGCATTTAGCCTATGGTCATCAGTGTCATAAATGTGAAAAGTGGAATCATTTCAAAAAGTTCTGCAGATCGACACTAAGTCATGCTAAAATTTGTCCAATGAGAACAGTAGATCAAATTGAGACTGTAGCAGATCGTGATGGCAGTGATGAGACTTATGTTGATGGTGTTTCTGTGGTCAACGCGATTGTTGACACAGTGGACTCTTATTTGTTAGCAATGAGTGAAATATTTTGTACAATGCAAATTAATGGGAAGCCAGTAGGCTTAAAGTAGACACTGGGTCCAAATGTAATGTTATATCAGCAAAAGATTATGCAAAAGTAAAAGCTGGAGAGAATCTTAATTCAACAAGGAGCAGAAAACTAGTTGCTTATGGTGGCGAAGAAATTCATACGGATGGTGCTGTAATCGTTCCTTACCATTCTGCAGGTAACCGTTATGATTTATGATTCTATGTAGTTTGAAAACATGTACAGTCATTACTAGGCCTAGAAGATGGCCTAAGAATGGGTTTGATTTTGCTCAATAAAGAAGTGCACCATTTAAATACAAACAAAAATGACAGTTTTTCACAATGTATCTTTGAAGAATATGCTGACATCTTCAAAGATGAACTTGGTAAGCTTCCAGTTACATATTCCATGAAGGTGAACCATGAAATATACCCAGTCATTAGACCTGCATGTAAAATCCCAGTAGCAATGCACAGTGAAGTAAAAGCAGAATTAGACAGAATGGTGGATTTGGGTGGTGTTACTCCTGTGGCAGAGCCCACTGAATGGGTATCGTCCGTGGTGACAGCCCACAAGAAATGTTCAGATGATATTCGGATATGCATTGTTCCTAGAGAATTAAGTAAAGCCCTTAAACATCATCATCCAATGTGCAGAGTCGAGGAGGTATAGCAGTACTGATGTCAAATTCTACTGTATTCTCAGTTTTAGATACCAAGAACTCCATCCGGCAAATCTCGTAGATCACAGATCTTCTTTATTAACAACATTCAGCACACCATTTGGCAGATACAAGTTTTTGAGAATGCCATTTAGAATCGGTTGACCAGTGAAGGATCCCAGCGTGCCACGGGACAGATATTCGCTGGATATCCTTGTGCCATTATTGTGGATGCCATTATTGTTGGGGGTAATGGAGAAAAGAAACATGACAGAAATCTCAGGAAAGTTCTAGACCATGCAGTGAGGTCAGCCTCAAGCTAAATCTTCTGAAATGTACGTTTAAATTGAAGGAAGTTAACTATGCTGGTTGTGTTCGCAAGTTCAGGGCTACAGCCAGATGCACTGAAGATAACAGCAATCGAAGAAATAACAATCGCAGAGAATGTTACGTCTTTACAACATTCTCGCTATGATAAATTACTTGGGAAAATTCATTCCAAACCTCAGTGAACTTTCTGCACCATTTGCATGAGCTGACATGTAAAGATATAAAATGGTCATGGTTTGAACAGCACCAAGAGGCGTTTGACACTTTGAAAAAGAGAATTCCCAGTCCACCAACCCTGAGGTATTATGATGTCCACAAACCTGTGACACTCGCCTGTGATGCCTTTCAGTGTGGACTTGGTGCAGCATGTCTACAGGAGGGCATTCCAGTTGCATATGCATCCCATACCCTGACTCAAACAGAGATGCATTATGCACAAATATAAAAAGATCTTGCTGTTGTGTTTGCATGCTTCAAATTCAATGACAATATATACTGAATCCCAATCCAAATTGAAACAGTGCACCAGCCACTAGTAATGATTTTTAGCAAGCTGATAGATACAGCTCCAGCACAATTGCAACGTATGATGTTAAAGCTACAAAACTACAGCTTTACTATTGTCTACATAAAAGGTAAACGTATCTTGCTGATGCCTTGTCACGCACCCCCAGAAAGGTGACAGAACAAGGTGAAAATGAGACAGCTGATTTTGAAGTCATGGAAGTCAAACACATTTCATCATTACAGCTTGATGAGTTAAAAGATCACACTGCAAAAGACCCAGTTCTTCAAACAATGAGTAACATTATTACCCAAGACTGGCTGGTATGCCAAACAAGTTTGCCACTATAAATTCAGCAGCATTTCCCATTCCGGGATGAGCTCATTGTGAAAGACGGCATTCTTATGAAAGGCCCAAAATTAGTAGTTCCTAAATCATTGCAAAAGGTCTATATACAGATTCCGCACAGAGACCAACCAGGCACTGAATCCACTGCACAGAGACCAACCAGGCACTGAATCCACTGCACAGAGACCAACCAGGCACTGAATCCACTGCACAGACACCAACCAGGCACTGAATCCACTGCACAGACACCAACCAGGCACTGAATCCACTGCACAGAGACCAACCAGGCACTGAATCCACTGCACAGAGACTAACCAGGCACTGAATCCACTGCACAGAGACCAACCAGGCACTGAATCCACTGCACAGAGACCAACCAGGCACTGAATCCACTGCACAGAGACCAACCAGGCACTGAATCCACTGCACAGAGACCAACCAGGCACTGAATCCACTGCACAGAGACCAACCAGGCACTGAAGCCACTAAAAGAAGGGCAAGAGGCAGTATGTTCTGGCCCTCGGTGTCCAACGGTATTGAAAGAGAGACATTTTCGTGTTCAGTTTGCAAGAGTAACAAACTGCATAAACAAAAAGGACCTCCTCTCCTACACCCAATCCCTGATTTACCATGGTCACCCAATCTCTGATTTACCATCGTCAACAGTAGCAGTAGATATTTTCAAATGGAAGGTCAGCATTACTTGGTTATAGTTTATTCATACTCTGAATGGTTTGATGTTGATTTGCTCCATGATTTGACCTCTAGCACAGTAATTACAAAATTAGAGATGCTTCTCAGTCCATAGAAACTCGCACACAATCATCTCAAATAATGGTGCACAATTCATAGTCAATGATTTAAAGAGTTTGTAGCACCTTGGGACTTTATTCATGTAACCAGCAGTCCTGAATACCCAAAAGCGAATGGTCTGGCTGACCGTGCAGTCTGCAGAGTAAAGCACTTAATGGAAAAGTCCAGGGGAGATTCAACTGATGTATTCCTTGATTTAGCAAACCTTCAAAACATTCTTCATGGCCAAACGCTTGGTTCACCAGCTCAAAGACTGATGTCAGGACAAGCATGAACAACTCTTCCAATCAGCAAACAGCTGTTAGTACCTACCTCAAAGAGTAATAAGGTAGTCAAAGCTCAACGTGTCAAAGCGTTGTTTGCAGAAGTTATTTTATGACAAAGCCAGTAGGACTCTCCAACCATTGTTGCAAGGTGAAGTGGTTAAAATGCATACTTTAAAAGGTCATGATTGTGTAGGCTTTGTGAAGGACATTTGTGCTGAGCCCAGGTCCTATATAATTCATTCTGAGGGAGCAGTCTACAGAGGAAATTGCTGACACATTTTGCTTGTCCCAGAGCCAAAATCACAACAGACCGTGTGTACTGGTGATTCCAGTTCTTTGAGTTTATTGCGAACCAGTCAGCTTCCAGAAAAGAGACTGCTTTATTCAAGTGGTCATGAAATACAAAGTAATGCTTCGGTACTGAATACATCTTTAAAGACAGTTCCTGTTTCTAATTCAAATCAAAATCTATATGTGACACATGCAGGAAGAGTCTGTAAACCCAATCCTAAATATACACAGTGAATTGGACTTGAAATTGGACAGGCAATGTTGATCTGTTCATATAATGTTTAATTCTAGTATGTATTTACAGAAAATATTAAGGTACATTTGTTCATGTGTTTAAAATCAAGAACAAGGTTAGAGGGAGAATGTGGAACAGCAGTTGTTTGTCTCTAGACAGCTTCTCAAGTTAAGGAAGCATGTGGGGGAGGGGCAGTGTTAGGCAAGTTCACTTATATGCAGCTCCTGAATGTGCACGCAGCTAGACTCATGTTGGGTGTACAATAAACCGTTGTTAACCAAGTTCAGTTATGTGCAGCTCCTGAATGTGTATGCAGCTAGACTCATGTTGGCTGTACAATAAAGCCGTTGCTAACCAAGTTTAGTTATGTGCAGCTCCTGAATGTGCATGTAGCTAGACTCATACTGGGTGTACAATAAACTGTTGCTAACCAAGTTCAGTTATGTGCAGCTCCTGA
Source organism: Protopterus annectens (assembly GCF_019279795.1). NCBI lineage: Eukaryota > Metazoa > Chordata > Ceratodontiformes > Protopteridae > Protopterus > Protopterus annectens. The sequence continues at coordinate 23,117,929 of NC_056747.1, forward strand.
ATGTGCATGCAGCTAGACTCATGTTGGCTGTACAATAAAGCCGTTGCTAACCAAGTTTAGTTATGTGCAGCTCCTGAATGTGCATACAGCTAGACTCATGCTGGGTGTACAATAAACCATTGCTAACCAAGTTCAGTTATGTGCAGCTCCTGAATGTGCATGCAGCTAGACTCATGCTGGCTGTACAATAAACTGTTGCTAACCAAGTTTAGTTATGTGCAGCTCCTGAATCTGCACTCCTGAATGTGCACGCAGCCAGACTCACTTTGGGTGCACAATAAACCGTTGTTAACCAAGTTCAGTTATGTGCAGCTCCTGAATGTGCATGCAGCTAGACTCATGCTGGGTGTACAATAAACCGTTGCTAACCAAGTTCAGTTATGTGCAGCTCCTGAAGGTGCACACAGCTAGACTCATATTGGCTGTACAATAAACCGTTGTTAACCAAGTTCAGTTATGTGCAAGTCATTTATTTATTTTATTTATTTATTTTACATTTATTGACCGGGATAGTCCAACCGGATATATGTCCGTTTTCAGTGGAGGCCAGGGGAGAAAAGCTCTACACAGATGAACACAAGACAGACAGGTACAAGTAGGGCTGGTACAAATCTACGTTGCACATTATCAATTAGAGACAATCGAGATAAAAAGTTTTCACTTTTATATATATATATATATATATATATGTATGTAACATTCACTTCCAGGTTTCAGTACTAGGATGAAACAATTCATTATTCTTTATATATGAATTCTTGGATCTTTGCAGCTTATATACAAGGAGAGGAACTAGTCCTTACTTATTCAGTTGGTTTGTTCAGAGTTTTTAGGCTAGACCCTGAGGAGAAATGGGAGAAGAGATTAGTCCGGGGTGGAGCAAGGACATAGCTAGCATTTTTTGAGGTATTGAATAAGATTATTTTTGAATAGGGCTGAGGAGGGTTCTGAGGTTAGGTCTGCAGGAAGAGAATTCCATGTTTTACCAACAGAGTTGGTAAACAGAGAGTCCCTGGCTGAGTTGTTAGCCTTAAGTGTGAGCGCTAACATTTTGTTGGAGGAGCTGAGAGTTTTGAGGTTCTGGTAAACGGTGATGAGACTTTTAAGATCAGGTGTGTGTTTTGGCTGGTAAAGGATCTTGTGGGCTATAACTAGTTGGTTGACCAGGAGTAGATTAGGTAGTTCAAGCCATCCTAGTAGTTTTAGGTTAAGGCAATAGTGAGTTCTATGGGCAGAGGCAGTAGCAAATTTGGAAATGTGGTTATAGCAGACCATGTACTTGTTCAGGTCAGTTTTACACAAATTTGTGAATAGGGGAGAGGCATAGAGAAGTGTAAATAGTACATTTGTGCAAGCAAGAGTAGTTCTGGCTATGGGAGTTAAAAAGGGATTCATCCTGTATAGAGCACCCAGTTTTTTATTAACTGTTTTAATTGAATGGTTGATGTGCTGGTCGAATCTCAGGTTATTATCAATTATGTGTGTTTTATCTGCTTTTCTGTATATATAGACTTCTCTGTCCCTTTAACTAAATAAGCTCTGCAAAGTTGTTTTATTGCATTCCTGCCTGTATTTCTGAGTTTTTTGCACTTTTAAAGTTTGTTTTTGCTTAGTTTAACTGGTAGGCTACACACTCAAGTGTGCTAGCCAAATTAAAGCATTTACTGTGTTTCTGTACCTAATTTCTGCTACTTTGTAAAAAAAAAAAATCCTTGTTTCCCACCTTTACTGAACTAGAATAGTCCAGTCTTCAGGTATTGCTGATCTCTGGGCTGTGTCATAGTTCCTGTGTTGCCCATATCCTTATTTGGATAGGAGGAAACTTCTTTGTTCACCAGTGAGAGTGGGGAGCTCTGAGCAGCCTATCTGTCCCTTGAGGAGTGGTTCCAGCCCAGTGACCTGTAGCTTATGGGCCGTTTTGGGCCATTTCCTATCTCTTTCTAACCCCCTGCTTTAAAGCCAGCTTTAGAGCACTTTTGCACTTGAAATTTAAAGTTTGTCCTGTTTGTTGCATTTACCTGTTGAGGCCACACACTCAAGTGCACTAGCCTGTGCTACATATTTATTGCATTTTTCTGCTGTTTGTTGCAAAAAAAGAAAGAAAAACAAAAAAAAAATATCCTTGTTTCCCGCCTTTCCTGACCTAGAGTAGTCCAAATACAGGCTTTGCTGTATTCTGGACTTTTGGAAAGTTCCTGTGTTGCCCATTCCCTTTCTTGGATAAAGGGAGGCTTCTTTGTTCACCAGTGGCAGTGGGGAGCTTAGAGCAGCCTATCTATCCCTGGAGGAGTGCTCCCAGCACAAGAATCTGGTAGTCTATTGGCCATTTTGGGCCAGTTTCTAGCTCTTTCAAGCCCCCCTGTATAAAACCCGCTTTGGCGCAATTTTTTGCACTTGTTACTACTCAGCCAAGCTCCTTGTGGTCCTGCAGAGTGGTGCTAGCAGCAGAGAGGCCAAAAGAGTGACTGCTAACCTGATAAAAGTGTTTTCCTGCTACTACCTGGGCGACTGTCCGATCTAGCTAAACTGCAAGTATTTCTGCTTTTTGAACTGTTTTAAACTGTTTAAAGTTGTTTTTGCATCTGCACTTTTAAAGTTTGCCCTGTTTGTTGCATTTACCTGTTGAGGCTACACACTCAAGTGCGCTAGCCTGTGTTACATATTTATTGCATTTTCCTGCTGTTTGTTGCAAAAAAGAAAAAAATATATCCTTGTTTCCCATCTTTCCTGACCTAGAGTAGTCCAAATACAGGCTTTGCTGTATTCTGGACTTTTGGAAAGTTCCTGTGTTGCCCATTCCCTTTCTTGGATAAAGGGAGGCTTCTTTGTTCACCAGTGGCAGTGGGGAGCTTAGAGCAGCCTATCTATCCCTGGAGGAGTGTTCCCAGCACAAGAACCTGGTAGTCTATTGGCCGTTTTGGGCCAATTTCTAGCTCTTTCAAGTCCCCCCTGTATAAAACCTGCTTTAGCGCGGCTTTGCGCGATTTTGCGCATAATTGGGCAATGCCGCTTAATTGGGTTTAAACCATTCTCGGTTCCACAAAGTCTGCTCTTCACTTTTTCCCTTAGAACTAATCTAGTTCTCATAATAAACACCCTATTCCTACTCTAAAGCCTGGCACTTGCTCACTAAAGCAATTATATAAGTCAGCACTAAAAAATTAAAAGCACTACACCCTCACAAACTCCCCTTGAGTACCTTGTTCCCCATTGGCCCTTTTTTCAATTATAAAGGAATTCCCAATACTATTCTAGCATGTCCAAAGGTCAGTTGTCAATCTCCTCTCTGGTCCAGCTGGTGAATCTGGGAATCTTGAGGCAATGTTACAACTGCCTCATGTACACAGACAACCCTCTCCTCCTCCCAACAAATTCCAACACATGTGAGAGATGCAACCATATAGCCAAACTGGCGGCTAAGCTCTCTCAACTCAGTACTGGCGTAACCAGTCAGGAGGAGAAGGAAACCACAGTCACTACAATTCCAGTCTCACATAGACCTACCATGACAGTAAACCAAACACATAAATACGCAAACACATACTCGGAGGCTCTAAATAAAAATCTGCCTAAGCAACAGAGACCTCCAAAGCAGACACCCAAGCAACCGCTACCCCAAAACAAAACACATGCAACACATAGCTCACAAAGCCAGTGTGCTGAACAGTCGCCGCCCTTAAGGCTAAACAACACACCTGATACACTTGCAATAGGTGACTCTATCATCAGGCACACTGACGTCCCGCTCACCAGGCTGAACAAGGAGAAGGTCATGGTGAGCTGCCTGTCGGGAGCTAGGATCTGCCACATAACACAAGCACTCAGGTCACTCCAAGGCAAGTACAAATATGACTCAGTCATTGTCCATGCTGGTGTGAATGACCTGAGACGTACCTCCCTGGACTACATGAAAAGAGACATAGAGGAGCTCTCTGAGCATGTAGCCCAGGCCGGTATGACCCTGACCTTGAGTAGCATCTTACCCTCAGCAAGAATGATGCCACAATATGAAGACAAGATGATCAATTTCAACAATTGGCTTAAGTATTGGTGTCATTCAAAGGGGATCCAAGCCTGTCAGCCTGGGATGACATGCTCGACAAGCCACGATGCTTCGCTAGAGACGGCTTGCACCTGTCACCTCTGGGCTTTCGGATATTGGCAAAGGCTCTTGCCACCCCCATAGGCTCAAAAGACAAACCCACCTCCATAGGTATCACAAGGGATAAGAAACTAAGAGTAATGCTACTCAATGCCAAGTCTAAACCTCAAGATGCACGCACTCGAAACTCTCCTTAGCATGGAAAACATCGATATCTGTGCAGTAACAGAAACCTGGTTCAAGGCTCCCGAGAGCACCCCAGCACTACCAGGTTATACCTCATACCATGTTTTTCAGCCCCAAAACTTGGAACGAACCACAAAAGGAGGGGGAGTATCAATATTCGTCAAAGATACCCACACCTCCAGGTTGGTGGCACAGCACGAAGCATCAGAGACTATCCATGTGCAACTAACAGTGGGTAAAACTGCCTTCCAGTTTATAGCCTGCTACAGACCACCCTCCCAAACCCAGGAACCCCACTCGGCCTTCCTGAGAACACTGGAAAATATGAAGGTCTCTCCAAACACCATTATATTGGGCGACTTCAACTACCCAAACATAGACTGGGAGCATTACTCTAGCTCCAACACCCTAGCCCAAAGGTTCCTAAAATTTATAAACTCAAATGCTATGAAACAACTTGTTACCACTCCCACAAGAGGGGAAAACATACTGGACCTGATCATCACAAACATGGGGGACTCTATGCTCCAGACCAGAAGTGTATCCCTCACTGGTAAGATCAGACCATAAACTAATCTCACTAGATATTCACATCCCGACCCCAGCCCCTGCCCAGAAAACCACAGTGAAAAACTTCTCTAAAGCAAATTTCACACTCCTCAAAACCGAGGTGGAATCCTTTAAAGCCCCCGGGCCTGTGGAAAATATGGCCCAGACTGCAGAATCCTTTATAAACACATTCTATGAACACCTTCAGGAATGCATGGATCATGCAATCCCAAACAAAACCAAAACCCAATCCTCCAAAGGCAGGTGTCCTGTCTGGTGGACCCCAGCCATAAACAAACTATACGATAGAAGGAGGAAGCTACTACATGATAGAGCAAAATCCCAAAAAGGGAAGGCATCTCTGATCAGTATTAGCAAAAAACTACGGGCACTCATAAAATCGTCTAAGGCCATCTTCGAGAGAAAAATTGCACAGGACACTAAGGATAATCACAAGGCTTTCTTTAGTTATGTTAGGAACCTGGGTGGGAATTCCCAGATATGCTCAGAATTAGTCCAAAATGACAAAAAATACACCGAACCCACAGACATTGCCAACATCCTAGCTGACAGGTTCAGCGCAAACTTCTCCCCTACCCACCAAAAGGGCACATATCTATCCCAGCAGAGTGCTACCCCTGACATCTCAGATGCTCAGGTAAGAGCTGCCCTCTCCAAAGCAAAAAACACAGCATCAATGGGACCAGACGGTGTCCTGGGCTGCGTCCTACATGAACTCCAAGAAGAACTAAACCCAAACATAAAACTACTGTTCAATCTCAGCCTTACTACAGGATTTGTACCCAAAGAGTGGCATACAGCAACAGTGGTCCCTCTCCACAAAGGTGGTGCCTCAACGGATCCTGGAAACTATCGCCCCATAAGCCTGACTAGCTTGGTCTGCAAAGCTATGGAAAGGATCATCATGGACCTCATAAATAAAGATATTGGGGACCTACAGATGCTGGATCCTACCCAGTTTGACTTTGTTAAGGACAGATCCTGCCTCTTAAACCCGGTTGATTTCTTTGAAACAGTCACCAAGGCCATTGACGAGGGGAAGGTGGTCCACACAGCCTACCTGGACCTCGCAAAAGCCTTCGATACAATACCCCACTCGGGCATTATAGATAAGCTCACCAGCTTAAATATAAACCCCTATGTCACTAGATGGGTTGCAAACTGGCTCAAGGACCGAACCCACATGGTTAGAATTGCTGGAGCCATGTCAGACTTCAAACCAGTTACAAGTGGCATCCCACAAGGCTCAGTCCTGGGACCTCTCTTGTTCGGTATATATTTCTCAGAGGTACAGGCCAACACGGAAGGACTGTGGCTGACCAAGTTCGCAGATGACTGCAAACATAATCGACTCTCCAGCCGACACAAGCATCCTACAAAAGGGCCTCATAGAAACAGACAACTGGTGCCAGAGCCATGGTCTCAAGCTAAACGCTAAAAAGTGTATAGTCAACCCCTTCGGCAAAAACAAAGTGCCCACAAATTACCAAATAGATGGTAATCCATTAAGTACAGAAGAAGTAATTAGGGACCTGGGGACCCAAGTTGATAGCAATTTCTCATTCGACAACCACATGGCCAAGGTGGTTAGAAAAACATTTTATATAGTCCACCTAATCATGAAGGGATTCACATCTAGATCAGGGGAGGTCATCGTGCCTCTTTACTCATCCCTCATCAGGCCCATAATTGAGTACAATGCCCCTTTTGGGATGTACCTTACCAGACACCTGCAGCAACTGGAAAGACCCCAAAAGTACCTCACCAAGAGGATCAAAGGGCTCAAACAGATGCCATATGCTGCCTGGTTAAAGAAACTCCAGCTCTACTCAGTGGCATATCGCCTGCTCAGAGGCGATCTGTGCCTGACGTATAAAGCCATTTCCAACCCGGTATTAATGGACATGCTGCACCTCAGAAAATCCAAATCCCATCGAGCTACGCGCTCGAGAGACTTGAACCTCAGCACTGAAATAAATAGGACATGCTGGAGGGACAGATTCATAAACCAGAGGCTCCCTTCACCCTGGAATAAAATCCCAGTCCAGGTTAGGCAGAGTCCCTCATTGACTCTCTTCAAGAGGAATCTTGATGAGTGGATGGGAGATCATAGATTTACTCCGGGTATCACTTCTGTGTCACTGTTAGACAGAGGCACAGTATACTAACCTCGAAAAAGGGCATAGCAAAATTCATTTTAAAATGGGTGGCGAAAGCCATACACACTCTGGCTAGGCTTGTAAATGCCCTAGGGCAGATAGCCTAGTATGAACCTATGAACCTATGAACTTATGAATTATTATTCCCAGGAGTTTAGTAGAGGGATCTGGTGAGATAATGCACCATCCCTTGATTTAAAAGAGAAGGTTAAAGTGGAGGACCTGTGAGATGGAGAGAACAGCAGCAGTTTCATTTTTGGGGGGTTTAGTATAAGATGGCGATAGGGGAGCCAGTTTTCAACTGCATTAAAAGTACTTTGGGATAAAGCCAATAGCACTTCAGGGGATGTAGCAGAACATATTAGGGTTGAGTCATTGGCATACTGAATGCAGGTAGCTTGTGGTACAACCTTGTGCAAGTCATTAATGAATAAGTAGAATAGGAGGGGTCCCAAGATGGGTCCTTGGGGAACTCCAAGTGTGATAGGTAGAAGGGTGGATAAGTTATTTTTCCAAAGGACTGCCTGCTGTCTACCATTCAGATATGATTTAAAACACTGCGTGATCTGGGTGTCTAGGTAATTAGATTCTAAGGTTTGCAAGAGCAGTTGGTGGTTTACCATGTCGAAGGCCTTGGAAAGGTCTAGGAAGATGGCTGTGGAAAGTTTATCATTATTACAGTTTTGGTTTATGACATTTGTAAAGGAGAGTAGGGCAGTGGTGGTACTATGGTTTGGTCTGAAGCCGTGCTGAAAGTTTGTCAGGAGATTGTTTGCTAGTAGATGGGTCAGGAGTTGTCTATGGATACATTTTTCCATGATTTTGGCTAGAAGCGACAGGATAGCTATGGGTCCACAATTTGAGAGTTCAGTGGAACTGCCTCCTTTATGGAGCGGAATAATGTGGGAAATCTTCCAGATGGTGGGAATGGTAGCTTCAGATATAGTTCTGTTTATTAGAATGGATATCGGATAGGCTACCGCATCAGATGCTTTTTGTAGGTACTCTTCAGGGAGGAGGTCTGTGACTAGGGTGGTTGGTTTTAGTTTACTAATTAGTTTTTGAATAAATGAGGTTGATGCTGGTTGAAGTTTAAAGATGGTTTGGGTACTGGTTATGGTGGCAGTTGGATAAGGTCCACTGGGGGATAATTTATTAGCTAGTTGTTGGATGGTTTCAGTGAAGACGTTATGTGCATGCTGCTAGACTCATGTTGGCTGTACAATAAACCATTGCTAACCAAGTTCAGTTATGTGCAGCTCCTGAATGTGCATGCAGCTAGACCCATGTTGGGTGTACAGTAAACCGTTATTAACCAAGTTCAGTTATGTGCATCTCCTGAATTTGCATGCAGCTAGACCCATGTTGGGTGTACAATAAACCGTTGTTAACCAAGTTCAATTATGTGCAGCTCCTGAATGTGCACGCAGCTAGACCCACTTGCAATGTGTGTTCTCACTGGCCATTTTACATCATGTTCTCCAACAGCTGAACCAGAACTGTGAAAGTCTGTAGAGTGAGTGCTGTTTATTCATTTCTAGTCTGCTGATTCCTTTGAGATCATTAGTACAGACAATCCATCCAACACATGCATCTCTTTACAGGATTCAATCTCATCTTACGATTCATCTGGGAGAACTATTTCTTCAACTTTTCTAATCCTCTCTCTTCTTTATGCAGGTTCTGTACTCATAAACATAAAATCTATGCAAATGCTAATGTCTTTTGGCTTTAGGGGAAGCCACAGCGGAACTCAGGTCCACTAATGATTGGCAGTGGATTTTAAAGGTGCCGAGGTGCCAGCCTGACGCCCAACCTTCAAAGGCATCACACCCATTCATGCACGCATCTACCTGCATGTTTTTAAATTACACTCAACCGCGGGGAGGATATGCAGACTCTACACAGAAGGTGCTCCAGCCAAGAACTGAACCGCAGAACCTCTTGCTGTGAGGTGACAACACTAACCACTGCACCACCGCAGCCTCTTGAACTGCGGTAAAATATATCGACACAATCTGCTGCTGATCAACACTATGTATGTCAACATCGCCTGGCCCTTAGGTAACTGCATGACACTGTCTCAGTGAGTCACTACCCACAAGCTCCTATATAACCCCGAAAATGTCCAAGCTTAACTCATCCAGTGTGTCACTGCACTCCTGCTCAGACACTATGATCTGTTATGACCAACTGACAAAAGGCTTCTGACTGTCATCAAATCTAACAATTCACCAGAGCACTCCCAAAACTGCACTTATGTTTCCAGAATGTGGGCCTCCATTTCTCTCACTTGTAGGCTTTCCTGTTTGTTTATTTTTTATTAACCCTTTTGTTGACCAGGTTAGTCGCACTAGGCCAGTAGCCACTTTCAGTGGAGACCCGAGGTAGGATCATAGCCGGCTTTAGGCACCAGCGAACCCTGCGGTCGCTGGGGCCCCCTGTTCCTGGGGGCCCCCAACCACAGCAAGTTGCCTTACCCTGATATTTTGCAATAGGTCTGTCAAACCAAGAAAAGCTAGTACAAGAATCTTGTTTGCTTAATAAACCAGATGGGTAATAACTTGTATTTATATCTGTTTTATTAAGCAACAAGCTTCAGAATTTCATTAAATATTTTACCGCTGACATACTACCCCTGGCTTAGTTAAACTCTGCTAGTGGACATTCAGCCCACTAAAACTAAAAACATCGCCAACGTTAGGTACTTGCAACACCAGTGGCTGCAAGGAGGCCCCTTAGTCATCCTTGAATGTGTGTGGGGGCCCCACAAAAGCTGCTGCTGGTTGGGGGAAAATGAGGATAAAAAATGTATTAATATCCTGATTCTGCTCTTTAATCTGAACAGGTCTGTGATGCCCCCATTAGTATAAAGCTGATAATAAACATAAGCAAGGTAAATACTAGAGAGATCAGCAGCCCAGAGTGTCTGTTCTCAATGCAAACTTTGGATTTTAAGAAAAACTGATGAGTCTGATCTTCAGGGATGGTTTTCTTTTTCAGGGAGTTTTATAAACACTGGCAGAACACCAGTTACTACAACTTTCAACTTCTTTGCAGAATAATTCATTGCCATACCTATAGTAGCAGAATAAAGGCTCAACAGTATGAACATCTTCCAAATATTACACTATTTCAATTACAAAGATTGTAGTATAACCCTTTTTATCAGCTTTCATTTTTTGGACAAATAAGTATAAAGCTCTAATGTCTGGATTTATTAACTGTCTGTAATCCTGAATGATTTACAAGCAAATCAAACTTTTTACAAAGGATACAGCAAAACATTGTGAAGAATCAGGGAAGGTAAATAAAAGTGACTTACCCCTGCTGCTGTTTGATGACTGCTAAACGGCAGCCACTGATCTGGTGTGACAATACCAGTGTTGCACAGTGTATTGCTATTTGTTGAAATAAGTACATTGTGTGTGTGTGTGTGTGTGTGTGTGTGTGTGTGTGTGTGTGTGTGTGTGTGTGTGTGTGTGTGTGTGTGTGTTGTGTGTAAAATGTCAGTAATGCCAGGACACAGACATTACTCATCTGGGTATCAGTTAAAAATGTAGCTAACAAGTAATTATATTTCAAAAGTCATGAGTAAAATGTATCACAGAACATTCAGACACTTAGATCTTATAAAATTGGAGCCCCCACTCCCCAGACTGTATAAATGGAAACATGGTGCTCCCTTAATCATCCATTGACTGTGTGGGGGGGGGCCCACAAAAGCTGTTGCTAGTTGCAGAAAACGAGGAGGAAAAATGTATTAATTTTCTGATTCTGCTCTTTAACCTGAACAAGGGTGTGATATGACCCTGTTAGGATAAATCTGATAATGGCCTCTGCTCTCAATTGCATCCATTCTAAAACCAGCTATGCTTAGATGTGTGTGTACAGAAAACTGGTGTAGATGTGTGTGTGTGTGTGTGTGTGGGGGGGGGGGTGAGCGGTGGATTGTGGGGTTATCACTTCTTTAATTGTCATCACAGTCACACCTCAGAGGTGTGCACATGAGGTTATTGTAGCTTGTGTTTGGGATGAGGACAGTCTGGTCATTCTTTTACTTTTCTGACAGACCTCAGATGTGTACAAAGAAAATTACTATAGTTTGTGCAGGGGCAGTGTACTGTCTAGGAGCAACAGAGTTGTTATTTTCACTTTCCTCACAATCACACTTCAGGCATGTATTGGGCTGGGAATGAGGAGGCATGCTATGTATATGTACGTCAGCATTCCTCTGAAATACATGACTGTAGAAATGTGAACCTCTGCTTTCATCCCAGTCTAACACCAGAGGGATGCATACTTAGGCAGTCTTTTTTGGGGGGGGTTAGGGAAGAAGGCAGTTCCAAGATAGGACCTGTGTATCTAGAAAACAATTGGCTTGCTAGTTTATTGTAAGTTACTATTTTGTCATCTTTGAACATTAAGCCTTTGGTACAACCTGGATTATAAAGTTGAGAAAATGCTCTAAATGTATTTCAGAACATGCATAGCCCAATGGCTTGTGGTAGCTCTGGCTTAACTGAATTATTTTCTAAATAATTATTACTGTACTTATTCGGTCAGGAAAGGTGTGTTGAAAGGATGCAAGGAAAACTGAAGCTGAACAGCAACACAATTTCTTTCCTTAATCAAAAATTCTATTCAAGCCATCACTGGAAGTGTAAAAAGAAAAAAATAAAATGCACTTCAGAGCATATAGGAAGATATGACTTCTTGAAAAAGCTGAAGAGTAAAGGAAATTTGAAAAAGGGAAGGAAAAAGTAATGTGCATTGCATCGGAAGTCCAAGATGGGGGTGGGGAGTGATCAGGGGAATATTGGAGAGTATGGTGTGTGTGTGTGTGTGTGTGTGTGTGTGTGTGTGTGTGTGTGTGTGTGTGTGTGTGTGTGTGTGTGGGTGTGTTGGGTGTCTGAAACAGTAGGCCTAGGGTTCCATTTCACCCAAGTCCAGACATGTACATAGAGGTCCTGCAATGTATCACTGGTGCAACTAAATTCCAGTAACTGTAACTGTCCCTTTGTGAGAAGGGCCAACATAGTGTGGTACACAGGCCTGTAGTAATTAAGAGCACTGTAGCTACAGGTCAGTCAGTTTGCAACATGAACTAAAAGGTTGCTTAGGAGGGGTATCAGCAATAGGGTGATACATAGACTGGAAGTTCCTAGGTGGCCCCCAACTTGAAATATGCTGGGGGCCCCCCAAAATGCTAACACCGGCCCTGGGTAGGATTTAGTACCAGGGGAGATTTAGCCAGAGCATCAGTGAACTTTTCCAACTTATTGTGCACTGCAGTATCAGCAAATCTGTGTATGTGGGAATAGGATCCACAGCCACACCAAATGTGAGCGTCTTACCTGTTGCACAACTGACACTGCATAAAACTCAAAATCTATTAAACATCACTGAAAATGGTCTCTGTCCTAGTTGGACTTTCGTGGTCAACAAATGTTAAATAAAATAAAAACTGTTCCTCACAGACACTTGACTGTGTTCCTGTAGTACACCTAGATAGCTAATTTATATCCTACAAATTGCTAACATTTTGTTAGTAGTTACTGTGCTCCTCCCTTCCAAACACTCGTGCATTACACCAGAGTTTCAGCCTGTAGATATGCATATGCTGTAACTGTCTCAGTAGGACTGCTATTTTCAATAGCTGTACTTGTATCTAATTTGTACTTCAGATGCTCTGCCTTTCCTGTTACAATGTGTACACTTAATGACACTACTTTCATGCTTTTGTACATTTCATTTATGTTTTATGGGTCTGCATTTTTTGATGTTTTGTTTTCGATATTTGTTCCCCGAGCCTCTGCTGAAAAGGGGTTTCTGTCCAGATCGAGTATCCCGCTAATCAAATGCAAAGTAATTAATTTAGTAATCTTGCAGTTTCTGAGTTGTGTGTGAATTGCATGCATACCTCTCAACTGTCCAGATTTTTGGTCTGTTTCTCATAAAATTGTGGTTTTCTGGCAAATCACTGGCAAATCATTGAGGGCTGAAGTCAAAAAATAATGGCAGGCATTTGAGTTTCAGACTTCATATCTTTCAGAAAATTCATGCTAACACAAAACCAGTCGTTCTATTAACTTTTGTAAAAGCGATATTTAAACAGCGGCCTTATTTTTGGGCTTTTGTCCCTCCCATTATCTGTGGGTTTGTCCAGATTTCTGGGTCTATATTAAATCCTCAAAGAGGTGTTCCATCGAATGCCTCTTCATCGACAAGTAATCATCAAAGTCACTAAACTACAAACGTTCACAACAGTGATTTCTTTCCCTCGGAAAGAAATCTTTTGCCCTTAAAACACAAACACATCACTGCAAACATAAAGTGGGGAACTTTGCCCCCACACCCCCATGTGGATATGATATAGACCCCCAGATTTCTTGCTGTAAGAGGCTGAGCGCTGTGATTGCCTTCATTGCTTCACAGCAGTTTTTCTCCTTTTACTCGTTTATCATGTTTAATATAATCCATAATCTCAAGGCAAAACATCACCGGGTCAGATTTAATATAATCCATAAACTCAAGGCAAAACTTCACCGGATCTGACTTAATATAATTCATAATCTCAAGGCAAAATGTCACCGGGTCAGACTTAATATAATTCATAATCTCAAGGCAAAACATCACCGGGTCAGATTTAATATAATTTTTAATCTCAAGGCAAAATATCACCGAGTGAGATTTAACATAATTCATAATCTCAAGGCAAAACATCACCGGGTCAGATTTAATATAATTCATAATCTCAAGGCAAAACATCACCGGGTCAGAATTAATATAATTCATAATCTCAAGGCAAAACATCACCGGGTCAGACTTAATATAATTTATAATCTCAAGGCAAAACATCACCGGGTCAGATTTAATATAATTCATAATCTCGAGTCAAAACATCACCGGTTCAGATTTAATATAATTCATAATCTCAAGGCAAAACATCACCGGGTCAGACTTAATATAATTCATAATCTCAAGGCAACACATCAATGGGTCAGACTTAATATAATTCATAATCTCAAGGCAAAACATCACCGGGTCAGATTTAATATAATTCATAATCTCAAGGCAAAACATCACCGGGTCAGATTTAATATAATTCATAATCTCAAGGCAAAACATCACTTCGTCAGACAATATAATTCATAATCTCAAGGCAAAACATCACCGGTCAGACTTAATATAATTCATAATCTCAAGGCAAAACATCACCGGGTTAGATTTAATATAATTCATAATCTCAAGGCAAAACATCACCAGGTTAGACTTAATATAATTCATAATCTCAAGGCAAAACATCACCGGGTCAGACTTAATATAATTCATAATCTCAAGGCAAAACATCACCGGGTCAGACTTAATATAATTCATAATCTCAAGGCGAAACATCACTGGGTCAGATTTAATATAATTCATAATCTCAAGGCAAAACATCACCGGGTCAGAATTAATATAATTCATAATCTCAAGGCAAAACATCACCGGGTCAGACTTAATATAATTTATAATCTCAAGGCAAAACATCACCGGGTCAGATTTAATATAATTCATAATCTCAAGTCAAAACATCACCGGTTCAGATTTAATATAATTCATAAATCACCCCTGGGCTTCCGGATATTGGCAAAGGCTCTTGCCACCCCCATAGTGCCTTTTTTAGGCAAGGCTCAAATTCTAAACCTACCACCCTAGAACACCAAAAAGGAAAAAAACTAAGGGTAATGCTGCTCAATGCCAGAAGTCTCAATCTCAAGATGCACGCACTCGAGGCCCTTCTCAATATGGAGAACATCGATGTCTGTGCTGTGACAGAAACCTGGTTCAAGGCTCCGGAGAGCACCCCAGCACTAACAGGTTTCACCTCATATCATGCGTTCCGGCCCCAAAATCTGGACAACACCAAGAAAGGAGGGGTGTCCATATTCATAAAGGACACCCACACCTCAAGGTTGGTGGCAACGCACGATGCATCGGAGACCATCCAGGTGCAATTAACCATAGGCAAGACTGCTCTGCAATTTGTAGCATGTTACAGGCCACCCTCTCAAACTCAGGAACCTCACATGGCCTTCCTGAAAACATTGGAGGGGATAAATGTATCTCCAAACACCATCATACTAGGTGACTTCAACTACCCTAATATAGACTGGGGACACTACTCAAGCCCGAACACTCTAACCCAAAGATTCCTGGAGTTCATAAACTCAAATGCCATGGAACAACTAGTCACCATCCCCACAAGAGGAGAAAACATACTTGATCTCATCATCACGAACATGGGATCAAAATGTTCAACACCGGGAGTATACCCCTCACTAGTGAGATCAGATCATAAACTAATCTCGCTGGAGGTCCTCATCCCGCCCCCACCTGAAACAAAAAAGACCACAGTGAAAAACTTCTCAAAAGCAGATTTCACACTTCTAAAAACTAGTGTGGTCTCCTTTAAGGCCCCTGAGCCAGTGGTAAACATTACTCAAACCGCTGAATCACTTACAAATGCCTTCTACCAGCACCTACAGGACTGCATGGATCAGGCAATCCCAAACAAAATTAAGACTCTCTGTACCAAAGGCAAGCGTCCAGTCTGGTGGACCCCAGCCATAAACAAGCTCTACAACAAAAGGAGGAAGCTACTACAAGATAGAGCAAAATCCTTGAAAGGTAAGACACCTTTGATCATTATAAGTAAAAAACTAAGAGCTTTCATAAAATCATCCAAGGCAAATTTTGAGAGAAAAATCGCCAAGGACTCTAAAGAGAATCATAAGGCCTTCTTTAGCTATGTTAGAAACCTAGGAGGAAACTCCCAGATATGCTCAGAATTAGTTCAAAATGATGTGAAAATTACTGAACCTACACACATTGCCAACATACTGGCTTGACAGGTTCAGTGCAAACTTCTCCCCCCCCTCCCCCCCAAAAGGAGAGATATCTATTCCAGAGGATTGTAGCCCCCCAAACATCTCCAACGCCCAGGTGAAAACTGCCCTCACTAAGGCAAAAAACACAGCATCCATGGGACCGGATGGTGTCCCCGGCTGTGTGCTTCACGAACTCAACGAGGAATTAAACCCACAGTTAGGACAGCTGTTTAATCTTAGCCTCACCTCAGGATACGTACCCAAGGAGTGGCGCACGGCGACTGTGGTCCCACTTCATAAGGGCGGTGCCTCCACAGACCCTGAAATTACTGCCCCATTAGCTTGACAAGCCTTATCTGCAAAGCCATGGAGAGGATCATAATGGAACTCATAAATAAAGACATAGGGAACTTGCAGACTTTGGATCCAACCCAGTTTGGCTTTGTCAAAGGCAGATCCTGCCTCTTAAACTTGGTTGACTTTTTCGAGACTGTCACCAAGGCCATTGATGAGGGAAAGGCAGTCCATACAGCCTACCTCGACCTGGCAAAGGCCTTCGACACAATACCCCACTCAGGTATCATCGAAAAACTCATCAGCTTGAATGTAAACCCATACATCACAAGATGGGTTGCAAACTGGCTAAGTGACAGAACCCACAGGGTCAGAGTTGCTGGAGCCATGTCAGACTCAAAGCCTGTCACAAGTGGTGTCCCACAGGGCTCAGTCCTGGGTCCACTCATGTTCGGCATCTACTTTTCTGAAGTACAAGCAAACAAAGGAGGGTTATGGCTGACAAAGTTTGCAGATGACTGCAAACTGGGCGCCATAGTCGAAAACACATCTGACACAGATATCCTCCAGAAGGGCCTCACAGAAACGGATAACTGGTGCCAGAGCCATGGCCTGAAGTTAAACGCCAAAAAATGCATAGTCATACCCTTCGGGAAAAACAAGGTTACCCCTAGCTACCATATAGATGGCAATCCACTGAGCACAGAAAACGTCATCAGGGATCTGGGGACCCAGGTTGACAGTAGCCTTTCGTTTGACACTCATGTTGCTAAAGTAGTTAGGAAAACCTTCTATATCGCCCACCTGATCATGAAGGGATTCACATCTAGATCAAGGGAGGTCATCATCCCCCTGTACTCATCACTCATTAGACCTATGATTGAGTACAATGCCTCGTTCGAATGTATCTGACCAGACACCTGCTGCAGCTTGAAAGGCCCCAAAAGTTCCTCACCAAAAGGATAAAGGGTCCCAAAATATGTCTTATGCTGCCCGACTGAAAGAACTCCAGCTCTATTCAGTCTCATACCGCTTGCTCAGAGGTGACCTGTGCCTGACATATAAGGCCATGTCAAACCCAGATTTGATGAATATGCTTCACCTCAAAAATCTAGATCCCTCAGAACCACAAGGGCAGGAGACTTAAACCTTGACACGGTTATAAATAGAACGTGCTGGAGGGACAGATTCATCACCCAGAGACTCCCTATGCTGTGGAACAAAATCCCGGTACATGTGAGGCAGAGCACCTCTCTGGCCTTGTTCAAGAGGAATCTTGACCAATGGATGGGAGATTGCAGATATACCCCAGGGATTACTTCAGTGTCACTGCTTGACAGAGGCACAGCAAAATGATAGGCATAGTTTTTATTCAAACTAAAGGGGTGGTGAAAGCCACATAACTATGGGCTAGGCTTATAAATGCCCTTGGGCAGATAGCCTAGTATGAACCTATGAACCTATGAACATCACCGGGTCAGACTTAATATAATTCATAATCTCAAGGCAATACATCAATGGGTCAGACTTAATATAATTCATAATGTCAAGGCAAAACATCAACGGGTCAGATTTAACATAATTCATAATCTCAAGGCAAAACATCACCGGGTCAGATTTAACATAATTCATAATCTCAAGGCAAAACATCACCGGGTCAGATTTAATATAATTCATAATCTCAAGGCAAAACATCACCGGGTCAGACTTAATATAATTCATAATCTCAAGGCAAAACATCACCGGGTCAGATCTAATATAATTCATAATCTCAAGGCAAAACATCACCGGGTCAGACTTAACATAATTCATAATCTCAAGGCAAAACATCACCGGGCCAGACTTAATATAATTCATAATTTCAAGGCAAAACATCACTGAGTCAGATACCTCCAACCCACTTGTATTACTTTTTTATTTTATTTAGTTTTTAATAAAGGAGTTTCAAAATATGGTGACTCACTCAAATGGTCGTATATGCTGTGTAGTAGACATGTGTAAGAGGATGATGCACTACAATATACTGTGTCTAGTGATATCTTGACACCAGATAGGAGCCAAGTGCAGGACTTGTACTAAAGGACTGAATGTTTGTAATGCCTGTGTACAACTCTTACAAAAATTAATAGCAAAATATACAGTGAAAATATGAAAGATTATACCTGAATATGAGTGCAGTGCAGACAAATTATATATTTTACCTGTACCATCTGCCAGTACTGTCATACCTCCATAACCATAAGACTTGGCAGTGACAGCCACCCAAACCAAGACCCAACTCTGCTTATACAGGCACCAGAGAGCATATAACCCATCAGCTACTTTATCACTACCACCCCACCCACAGTCCCACCCTGGACTTCATATATACCATACCAGTTTACTAAGTATTTATAACAAACTCCCTGAAGTGCATGTATGGACAGTTTTCCAAACTCAAGACATCTTAGTTGGCACAGAAACCTGGTTCTACCAGGAAACAAAAAAAAAAATAAGAAATTGCTCTGCCAAACTATAACATTATCAGATTAGACAGAGCCAACAAAAAAGCTGTCAGTGTCACTATTTCCTACAAAAAGACAGATTAGATATCTCCCTTTTCCTCCATAGCCTGCCAACTTTTTCTTACACAGAAGTCCTACTAACCAAACTAAAACTAAACACTCACAGGACATTTGCAGTCATGGGTGTATATATATGTATATACCCCATAGTAATTGTGACGCCTACTACTATGTGTCATTTCCATGGTGGGACAGTGATCAAGGAGCCGGAGTCCTCACCACTGACACTAGAGAGGGAAGGGCACCTAGAATACAAATGGATACACTCAGTATTTCCGGAATCAGACTTCTATGCATCAAGTACAGTTTCCCTTAAGAGCACACAGGGAACACACTCTGCCTGGGGTCTGGATGTCTCTAGATCAGTCTTCCTCCAGATCCCCAACAAAACTCCCCACTGGTAGAGCTGTAGGATTAGGTCCTCAGCCAAGTATCCAAGCCAAGTCTTCCAGCATCCTCTCTGTAAATCCAGTGCTTCTTGTCCCTGTCCCAAGTAGCTGACACACATACTGAAAGATTTAATTTTCACACACACACACCTGGGAAAGGCTGGCACAGGTTTACCTGATGTACCCCCTTCTTTCCAGAGTATAAGGTAGTTATCACTGCCACCAGGCTCTTCACAATCAGCTACTCTAAGACCCTTAACAAAGGGTGCCCAATTATACTGTCTGATATTAAAACTAATACAAATGGTACTAGTTCACCAAGATGGCTAGGTCTTCTGGAGTGGCCCACACACTGCCACCAAATAAATATAAATACTCTCAAAGGTTAGATGCTCTCTTCAAGAACAAGCCATGATAAAAGTATTACATATATTTAATAATAAATAGTACAATTGCATGAAAATACTGAATATGTATTGACAGTAAACCACAGAGTTCAACTCACAGAAAATATTGAAAACAATATCGATAGACTAATACAAATAAAGAAAAACAAACTCTGAACTAAGCTTCACTATATTCCTGACTGAATCTAAGAGAATTATAATGTTCCTTAATACTTGGGCAAGGCAAGACGAAATATGTGAGCAGCCTTTCTAGCCAGGCTTCCAAACTGAATACTGTGTATTGTGATATTACTCGCTGTAAAATATAATACCCAAGATGATTTGCAGAATGACCTCTTCTTTTCACCTGACTCTAGGTTCTCACAGTATCTCCTTTTGAAGTCTGAGACAGGACTTTAGCAGACTGCTACAATACAACTTTAGAGATTTTATGGCAATGTGTAGGAGCCAGAAACAATTACAACACTTCCCCCTTCTTTACAATAGGTACCAGATAATGGCTGCTCCCTGACCTACCGTCTCTGGGCCAGCACTATGGGGTGAAGTTTAATGATTTAACAGCTCATTTACATTTCCCTTATTTTTCTTAGTTAACCTCTGATATGCCAGTATCCTCTATCAAAACATGTACATTTAATTCAGCTACAATAATACATGTACATTTCTTTTCATTTCAGCAGGGTGCACTGTTGATACATTTCAACACAATTAACACAAGCAGAGCTCACAAATACATTTTCAGCACCAGCATCTGTACAGATCAGTTTGATATACTAATGACATACAATTATTTACAAAATTCCAGCTAGTTGTGCTGCACAAATCTTGCACCCACTGCCCTACTTCTCCCTGGCATGGCTGGCAGTACCTCATATCGTCACAATAATAATGATAAAAAACTTGAACTTATTCTCTGCTGGGCCTCCTCAAAAATCCCTCATGAAACCATAATATTGGGTGATGTTACTATACATCAGAAAACCATACAATTTGAAACCCATCTGAACTAGTTCACCCAGCCTATAAACACATCAACTTGATATAGCAAGACTACAGCCAGGCAGTTAACCCTTAACTGTATCCTAACATCCTGTCCTAATAACATATCATCCTATGGTAGTCTGCCCGACAGCCTAAGTGATAATTTATCAATGTACTCAGTAAGGCACTAAAGTAATAGCCCAAAACACATAATTGCAGCCTGGTAAGAAAACCTAATACTTTTCATGAAGACAGTTTTATTGATGGACTATATCTCCTTAACTGGGAGTCTCTAAAGATTCCCCTCATAGATGATACTGTCTCTGAATTAAATAAAATCTTTCAGATGGTGCATTGGTATGTTCTCTGACTGTAGTGTGCAGGGTCCTGGGTTCAAAACTTGGAAATTACATTTTTGAGGCCACGGTGGTGCAGTGGTTAGCATTGTTGCCTCACAGCAAGAGGTTCTCCTGTTCAATTCTCGGCTGGAGTGCCTTCTGTATTGAGTTTGCATGTCCTCCCTGTGGTCGAGTGATGTTTAAAGACATTCAGGTAGGTGCGTGCATGAATGGGTGTGCTTTCTTTGAAGGTTGGGCATTGGGCTGGCAAATCATCACCATAAAAATATACTGCCAATCATTAGCGGACTGGAGTTCTGCTGTGGTGACCCCCTAACCAGGAAAAGCCAAAAGACTTCCTAGGTACTCTAAATACTCTAGCTTCCCCTCAGAATAAAAAGATTTAAAACCAACCCTGCCCCTTGGCTATCCTTACCAACTAAACAACTAATGAAACAAAAAGACAAAGCATGGAAGGTCTGGACAAAGAATAAAACAGCTCCCACTTTACTAATTTATAGACAACTAAGAAACCTAACGAACAACTTATCAGCAAAGATGAAAAAGCCTGTTAATCAACCAATCAAAACACACACATTAATAATCCAAAACTGTTCTTTGCATCAATCAACCTGTTATATCCAGGACAAGCCACACAGCCAACACCAAACACACAATAACAAAATTATACCGTAGCCATCCAATTCAACCAAGCAGCTGACTAACCAGCCAGGCAGCTAAGCAAGCTGCTGAACTTGATGGTGGGACAGGTTTGTGTCCCAGAGACTTCCCATCTGTGGATATAGACTCCCTCTCCATGTCAAGCAGAGTACATCATTATCCGTTTTCAAGCACAACCTGGATAACTGGATGGGAAACAGAAAATACATCCCTGGGATTCTACCTGTGTCCTTGCTGGGCAGGTGCATTGGATGCTGACTTGTCTAAACATGGGCTAAACTAATGGCTTGGCTTATAAGGGCCTCAGTGCCAATAGCCTAGTAACTTCCTGTGAAGCCCCTACTCAATCAAATAACCTCCTTTAACATTTCTCCTTCCAACCAGTTCCTACAGGTACCATCCAAGAATTAAAGCCTACTTCACCTTCTCCAGACAAGGTGTCTGGCAAGTATCTTAAAATAACAGCCGAGGTATTTCATATCCAGTTTCACTTCTGATAAATTTACCCAGATCTGAAAATAAAATCCACTCAATAGGGAAAAAATAATTCATTATTCCACTGCACAAGGGTGGAATCGGTACAAATTCTTCAAACAATAGGCCAATTGCCTTTTTGTCTCCCCTATCAAAAATATTAGAAGAATTGTGTTCCTATGTAACTTCTCAACTGTCTAATGGATATGCATATTCTGGCTGCAACCCGGTATGGCTTCTGTCCTTGTCACAGCACAACTAGGCTTCAATGCGGTATGGCTTTTGTCCTTGTCACAGCACAACTAGGCTTCAATGCAGTATGGCTTCTGTCCTTGCCACCGCACAACTAGACATCAGCGTGGTATGGCTTCTGTCCTTGCCACAGCACAACTAGGCATCAGCGCAGTATGGCTTCTGTCCTTGTCACAGCACAACTAGGCTTCAAAGCGGTATGGCTTCTGTCCTTGTCACAGCACAACTAGTCTTCAGCGCGGTATGGCTTCTGTCCTTGTCACAGCACAACTAGGCTTCAGCGCGGTATGGCTTCTGTCCTTGTCAAATCACAACTAGGCTTCAGCACGGTATGGGTTCTATCCTTGTCACAGCATAATTAGGCTTCAGTGCGGTATGGCTTCTGTCCTTGTCACAGCACAACTAGGCTTCAATGTGGTATGGCTTCTGTCCTTGTCACAGCACAACTAGGCTTCAACGCGGTATAGTTACTGTCCTTGTCACAGCACAACTAGGCTTCAGCATGGTATGGCTTCTGTCCTTGTCACAGCACAACTAGGTTTCAATACGGTATGGCTTCTGTCCTTGTCACAGCACAACTAGGCTTCAGGGCAGTATGGCTTCTATCCTTGTCACAGCACAACTAGGCTTCAGCACAGTATGGCTTCTGTTCTTGTAACAGCACAACTAGGCTTCAGTGTGGTATGGCTTCTGTCCTTGTCACAGCATAACTAGGCTTCAGTGCGGTATGGCTTCTCTTCTTGTCACAGCACAACTAGGCTTCTGCAGGGTAGGGCTTCTGTCCTTGTCACAGCACAACTAGGCATCAGCGCGGTATGGCTTCTGTCCTTGCCACCGCACAACTAGGCATCAGCGAGGTATGGCTTCTGTCCTTGCCTCAGCACAATGAGACATCAGCATGGCATGGCTTCTGTCCTTGTCACAGCACAACTAGGCTTCAGTGCGGTATGGCCTCTGTCCTTGTCACAGCACAACTAGGCTTCAACGTGGTATGGCATCTGTCCTTGTCACAGCACAACTAGGCTTCAGCGTGGTATGGCTTCTGTCCTTGTCACAGCACAACTAGGCTTCAGCGCGGTATGGCTTCTGTCCTTGTCACAGCACAACTAGGTTCAGCATGTTATGGCTTCTGTCCTTGTCACAGCACAACTAGGCTTCAGAGCAGTATGGCTTCTGTCCTTGTCACAGCACAACTCGGCTTCAACGTGGCATGGCTTATTTGTCTTAGCACAACTAGGCTTCAGAGCAGTATGGCTTCTGTCCTTGTCACAGCACAACTAGGCTTCAACGTGGTATGGCTTTTGTCCTTGTCACAGCACAACTAGGCTTCAATGCAGTATGGCTTCTGTCCTTGTCACAGCACAACTAGGCTTCAGCAGGGTATGGCTTCTTTCCTTGTCACTGCACAACTAGGCATCAGCGCGGTATGGCTTCTGTCCTTGCCACAGCACAACTAGGCATCAGCGCAGTATGGCTTCTGTCCTTGTCACAGCACAACTAGGCTTCAACATGGTATGGCTTCTGTACTTGTCACAGAACAACTAGGCTTCAACGCGTTATGGCTACTGTCCTTGTCACAGCACAACTAGACTTCAACGTGGTATGGCTTCTGTCCTTGTCACACCACAGCTAGACTTCAATGCGGTATGGCTTCTGTCCTTCTCAGAGCACAACTAGGCTTCAACACGGTATGGCTTCTGTCCTTGTCAGAGCTCAACTAGGCTTCAGCGCGGTATGGCTTTTGTCCTTGTCACAGCACAACTAGGCTTCAAAGTGGTATGGCTTCTGTCTTTGTCACAGCACAACTAGGCTTCAGTGAGGTATGGCTTCTGTCCTTGGCACAGCACAACTAGGCTTCAGCACGGTATGAGTTCTATCCTTGTCACAGCACAACTAGGCTTCAACGTGGTATGGCTTTTGTCCTTTTCACAGCACACCTAGACTTCAATGTTGTATGGCTTCTCGCCTTGTCACAGCACAACTAGGCTTCAATGCAGTATGGCTTCTGTCCTTGTCACAGCACAACAAGGCTTCAGCATGGTATGGCTTCTGTCCTTGTCACAGCACAACTAGGTTTCAATGCAGTATGGCTTCTGTCCTTGTCACAGTACAACTAGGCTTCAGGGCGGTATGGCTTCTGTCCTTGTCACAGCACAACTAGGCTTTAGCACAGTATGGCTTCTGTTCTTGTAACAGCACAACTAGGCTTCAGTGCGGTATGGCTTCTGTCCTTGTCACAGCATTACTAGGCTTCAGTGCAGTATGGCTTCTGTCCTTGTCACAGCACAACTAGGCTTCTGCAGGGTAGGGCTTCTGTCCTTGTCACAGCACAACTAGGCATCAGCATGGTATGGCTTCTGTCCTTGCCACCGCACAACTAGGCTTCAACGCGGTATGGCTTCTGTCCTTGTCACAGCACAAATCGGTTCAGCATGTTATGGCTTCTGTCCTTGTCACAGCACAACTAGGTTTCAGTGCAGTATGGCTTCTGTCCTTGTCACAGCACAACTCGGCTTCACCGTGGCATGGCTTCTGTCTTTGTCACAGCACAACTAGGCTTTAGAGCAGTATGGCTTCTGTCCTTGTCACAGCACTAGGCTTCAGCACGGTATGGCTTCTGTCCTTGTCACAGCACAACTAGGCTTCAGCGAGGTATGGCTTCTGTCCTTGTCACAGCACAACTAGGCTTCAGCACGGTATGGGTTCTGTCCTTGTCACAGCACAACTAGGCTTCAGCACGGTATGGGTTCTGTCCTTGTCACAGCACAACTAGGCTTCAGCATGGTATGGGTTCTGTCCCTGTCACAGCACAACTAGCCTTCAACGTGGTATGGCTTCTGTCCTTGTCACAGCACAACTAGGCTTCAACATGGTATGGCTTCTGTGCTTGTCACAGAACAACTAGGCTTCAACGCAGTATGGCTACTGTCCTTGTCACAGCACAACTAGGCTTTAATGTGGTATGGCTTCTGTCCTTGTCACACCACAGCTAGGTTTCAACACGGTATGGCTTCTGTCCTTGTCACAGCACAACTAGGCTTCAACATGGTATGACTTCTGTGCTTGTCACAGAACAACTAGACTTCAACGCGGTATGGCTACTGTCCTTGTCACAGCACAACTAGGCTTCAACGTGGTATGGCTTCTGTCCTTGTCACACCACAGCTAAGCTTCAACGCGGTATGGTTTCTGTCCTTGTCAGAGCACAACTAGGCTTCAACGCGGTATGGCTTTTGTCCTTGTGACAGCACAACTAGGGTTCAAAGTGGTATGGCTTCTGTCTTTGTCACAGCACAACTAGGCTTCAGCGATGTATGGCTTCTGTCCTTGTCCCAGCACAACTAGGCTTCAGGACGGTATCAGTTCTGTCCTTGACACAGCACAACTAGGCTTCAAAGCGGTATGGCATCTGTCCTTGTCACAGCACAACTAGGCTTTAACGCGGTATGGCTTCTGTGCTTGTCACAGCACAACTAGGCTGCAATGCGGTATGGCTTCTGTCCTTGTCACAGCACAATAGGCTTCAACACGGTATGGCTTCTGTCCTTGTCACAGCACAACTAGGCTTCAACGTGGTATGGCATCTGTCCTTGTCACAGCACAACTAGGCTTCAACGTGGTATGGCTTCTGTCCTTGTCACAGCACAACTAGGCTTCAGCACAGTATGGCTTCTGTCCTTGTCACAGCACAACTAGGTTCAGCATGTTATGGCTTCTGTCCTTGTCACAGCACAACTAGGCTTCAACGCGGTATGGCTTCTGTCCTTGTCACAGCACAACTAGGTTTCAGCGCGGTATGGCTTCTGTCCTTGTCACAGCACAACTCGGCTTCAACATGGCATGGCTTCTGTCTTTGTCACAGCACAACTAGGCTTCAGAGCAGTATGGCTTCTGTCCTTGTCACAGCACTAGGCTTCAGCACAGTATGGCTTCTGTCCTTGTCACAGCACAACTAGGCTTCAGCAAGGTATGGCTTCTGTCCTTGTCACAGCACAACTAGGCTTCAGCACGGTATGGGTTCTGTCCTTGTCACAGCACAGCTAGACTTCAACGCGGTATGGCTTCTGTCCTTGTCAGAGCACAACTAGGCTTCAACGCGGTATGGCTTCTGTCCTTGTCAGAGCACAACTAGGCTTCAGCATGGTATGGCTTTTGTCCTTGTCACAGCACAACTAGGCTTCAAAGTGGTATGGCTTCTGTCTTTGTCACAGCACAACTAGGCTTCAGTGAGGTATGGCTTCTGTTCTTGTCACAGCACAACTAGGCTTTAATGCAGTATGGCTTCTGTCCTTGTCACAGCACAACTAGGCTGCAATGCGGTATGGCTTCTGTCCTTATCAAAGCACAACTAGGCTTCAACACGGTATGGCTTCTGTCCTTGTCACAGCACAACTAGGCTTCAACGTGGTATGGCTTTTGTCCTTTTCACAGCACACCTAGACTTCAATGTTGTATGGCTTCTCGCCTTGTCACAGCACAACTAGGCTTCAATGCAGTATGGCTTCTGTCCTTGTCACAGCACAACAAGGCTTCAGCAGGGTATGGCTTCTGCCCTTGTCACCGCACAACTAGGCATCAGAGCGGTATGGCTTCTGTCCTTGCCACAGCACAACTAGTCTTCTGCGCTGTATGGCTTCTGTCCTTGTCACAGCACAACTAGACTTCAAAGAGGTATGGCTTCTGTCCTTGTCACAGCACAACTAGTCTTCAGCACGGTATGGCTTCTGTCCTTGTCACAGCACAACTAGGCTTCAGCGCAGTATGGCTTCTGTCCTTGTCACAGCACAACTGGGCTTCAGCACGGTATGGGTTCTATTCTTGTCCC
The DNA here is from genome assembly GCF_019279795.1 of Protopterus annectens. Lineage (NCBI taxonomy): Eukaryota > Metazoa > Chordata > Ceratodontiformes > Protopteridae > Protopterus > Protopterus annectens. Next base: position 23,145,024 of record NC_056747.1, read on the forward strand.
AGCATAACTAGGCTTCAGTGCGGTATGGCTTCTGTCCTTGTCACAGCACAACTAGGCTTCAATATGGTATGGCTTCTGTCCTTGTCACAGGACAACTAGGCTTCAACGCGGTATAGCTACTGTCCTTGTCACAGCACAACTAGGCTTCAGCGTGGTATGGCTTCTGTCCTTGTCACAGCACAACTAGGTTTCAATGCAGTATGGCTTCTGTCCTTGTCACAGTACAACTAGGCTTCAGGGCGGTATGGCTTCTGTCCTTGTCACAGCACAACTAGGCTTCAGCACAGTATGGCTTCTTTTCTTGTAACAGCACAACTAGGCTTCAGTGCGGTATGGCTTCTGTCCTTGTCACAGCATAACTAGGCTTCAGTGCAGTATGGCTTCTGTCCTTGTCACAGCACAACTAGGCTTCTGCAGGGTAGGGCTTCTGTCCTTGTCACAGCACAACTAGGCATCAGCGCGGTATGGCTTCTGTCCTTGCCACCGCACAACTAGGCTTCAACACGGTATGGCTTCTGTCCTTGTCGCAGCACAAATCGGTTTGGCATGTTATGGCTTCTGTCCTTGTCACAGCACAACTAGGCTTCAATGCGGTATGGCTTCTGTCCTTGTCACAGCACAACTAGGTTTCAGCGCAGTATGGCTTCTATCCTTGTCACAGCACAACTCGGCTTCACTGTGGCATGGCTTCTGTCTTTGTCACAGCACAACTAGGCTTTAGAGCAGTATGGCTTCTGTCCTTGTCACAGCACTAGGCTTCAGCGCGGTATGGTTTCTGTCCCTGTCACAGCACAACTAGGCTTCAGTGAGGTATGGCTTCTGTCCTTGTCACAGCACAACTAGGCTTCAGCACGGTATGGGTTCTGTCCTTGTCACAGCACAACTAGGCTTCAGCATGGTATGGGTTCTGTCCTTGTCACAGCACAACTAGCCTTCAACGCGGTATGGCTTCTGTCCTTGTCACAGCACAACTAGGCTTCAACATGGTATGGCTTCTGTGCTTGTCACAGAACAACTAGGCTTCAACGCGGTATGGCTACTGTCCTTGTCACAGCACAACTAGGCTTTAATGTGGTATGGCTTCTGTGCTTGTCACAGAACAACTAGGCTTCAATGCGGTATGGCTACTGTCCTTGTCACAGCACAACTAGGCTTTAATGTGGTATAGCTTCTGTCCTTGTCACACCACAGCTAGGCTTCAACACGGTATGGCTTCTGTCCTTGTCACAGCACAACTAGGCTTCAACATGGTATGGCTTCTGTGCTTGTCACAGAACAACTAGACTTCAACGCGGTATGGCTACTGTCCTTGTCACAGCACAACTAGGCTTCAACGCGGTATGGCTTCTGTCCTTGTCACACCACAGCTAGGCTTCAACGCGGTATGGCTTCTGACCTTGTCAGAGCACAACTAGGCTTCAACACGGTATGGCTTTTGTCCTTGTCACAGCACAACTAGGGTTCAAAGTGGTATGGCTTCTGTCTTTGTCACAGCACAACTAGGCTTCAGCGAGGTATGGCTTCTGTCCTTGTCCCAGCACAACTAGGCTTCAGGACGGTATCGGTTCTGTCCTTGACACAGCACAACTAAGCTTCAAAGCGGTATGGCTTCTGTCCTTGTCACAGCACAACTAGGCTTTAACGCGGTATGGCTTCTGTGCTTGTCACAGCACAACTAGGCTGCAATGCGGTATGGCTTCTGTCCTTGTCACAGCACAATAGGCTTCAACGTGGTATGGCTTCTGTCCTTGTCACAGCACAACTAGGTTTCAACGTGGTATGGCTTTTGTCCTTTTCACAGCACACCTAGGCTTCAATGTGGTATGGTTTCTCTCCTTGTAACAGCACAACTAGGCTTCAATGCGGTATGGCTTCTCTCCTTGTCACAGCACAACTAGGCTTCAGCGCAGCATGGCTTCTGTCCTTGTCACAGCAGAAGTAGGCTTCAGCACTGTATGGTTTTTGTCCTTGTCATAGCTCAAGTAGGCTTCAGCGCGGTCTGGTTTCTGTCCTTGTCACCGCACAAGTAGACTTCAGCGTGGTATGGCTTCTGTCCTTGTCACAGCCCAGCCAGGCTTCAACGTGGTATGGCTTCTGTGCTTGTCACAGCACAACTAGGCTTCAGCACGGTATGGTTTCTGCCTTTGTCACAGCACATCTACTGCATTGCTGAATTTTAATACTGTCAACATCCGCAAAAATGCCCGAAGCCTTGTCTCCTCTGTTTTCCTAGACTTATCAAAAGCTTTTATATTGTTTCTCACAAGAAGCTCTTACATAAACTCTCATCTTTGGAGCTCACCATCTCTCACTACTGCAATGGTTTCACAGCTACCTCTCAAACAGAGTGCAAATAGTGAAATGGAAAACTGATTTCACCACCATCTTGCCTGTAACTATTGATATCCCTCATGGATCTACACCAGGCCTCACACATTTTTATCGTATTCATCAATAACTTCTACATTGCTACAAAAGAATGCTACCTAAGTTTAATACGCTGATGATGCAAACACAATCTGCTCTGAGAAATATCTCTCTAAACTCCAAGTCCTTATACAACAATCCTCATTATGATCTATTTAGCCATGTGTCAATCAATAACTATACTAAACCGTAAAAACATAAATTACTAATCTTCACCCCAAAGCACATATTCACAAAAACAACAGTTTGCACTATTATCTTTGGGAACAACATCATAATAGCACAAGAAAACCTGCACAAAATGAATGGGTGTGATCACAGGTGACCAGTGGAAATGTATCCACTGTGTATTACACAGAGTATGATGAAATCAGAAATAGGAGAGTTGTTTTGCTGGAAATGAATTCATCCTTAGGTCTTCGTGAGTACCTTCATGTGTTGGATTCTGTTTACACAAAATCTCACCAAGATGACACCTATTTATAGACCGCATCTTATATAGCATATATAATGAACAGAAGTAGGTTAAAAAATAAAAAGGACAACTGGGTGCACAAGTCGCAGATTAAAAAGTGCCCAATCCTTTTTGAGTGCACTGGTTCAAGGACTGGAAGAAATGGCATTGTAGAGTCCTCAGGACATTTGAACATTCCTACAGTGAGGCTAGGTCAGGCCTGGGGGGGGGGGTTGCCCCACTGTTGCAGAAGAATGTAATAGCATACAAAACACAGCAAGACTGACTGGCCAAAAAGAGCCATAAAGATGACACAGTAGACGACTGGGGAAAAGGAAAACATATGTATTGTTACTATTATTCAAAAAGCCTGGAATTTCCAGATGCAAGATATTCAAAAAGATTGAGAGAGACATTAGAGGAAAGAAACATATTTGCAGAAGAACAACAGTCAAAATCTTCAAATACAAATGTGTGTTCATTAATACAACTGATCCATGAAAAAACATTAAATAGACCAAGAAAAATATTAAATAGACCAAGAAAAACATTAAATAGACCAAGAAAAATATTAAATAGACCAAGAAAAACATTAAATAGACCAAGAGAAACATTAAACAGACCAAGAAAAATGTCAAATAGACCAAGAAAAACATTAAATAGACCAAGAAAAACATTAAATAGACCAAGAAAAATATTAAATAGACCAAATATTAAATATTAAATATTAAATAAACCTGGAGTTCATAAATTCAAATGCCATGGAACAGCTAGTCACTGTTCCCACGAGAGGAGAAAATATACTAGATCTCATTGTCACAAACATGGGGACAAAATGCTCCACACCGGAAGTATATCCCTCATTGGTGAGATCTGATCATAAACTAATCTCACTGGAAATCCACATCCCGCCCCCACCCCAAACAAAAAAGACCATAGTGAAGAACTTCTCTAAAGCAAACTTCACACTACTCAAGACTGGTGTGGTATCCTTCAAGGCTCCTGAGCCAGAGGAAACCACAACCCAAGCTGCGGAAGCCCTTACAAATGCCTTCTATGAACACCTCCAGGACTGCATGGATCAGGCAATCCCAAATAAAACCAAGACTCTTTCCACAAAGGGCAAACGTCCAGTCTGGTGGACCCCAGCCATTAACAAACTTTACAATAAGAGGAGAAAGCTATTACATGATAGAACAAAATCCATAAAAGGGAAGTCAGCACTGATCATTATTAGTAAAAAAATACGAGCACTCATAAAATCAACTAAGGCCAATTTTGAAAGAAAAATTGCCATGGATTCAAAGGACAATCATAAGGCCTTTTTCAGCTATGTTAGGAACCTGGGTGGAAACTCCCAGATATGCTCAGAATTAGTCCAAATTGATACAAAAATCACTGAACCCACAGACATTGCCAACATACTGGCAGACAGGTTCAGTGCAAACTTCACCCCTCTCCCCTAAAGGAGAGATAACTATCCCAGCCGAGTGTAGCCTCCCGGACATCTCAAATGCGCAGGTGAAAGCTGCTCTCTCTAAAGCTAAAAACACAGCATCAATGGGACCGGATGGTGTCCCCGGCTGTGTGCTACGAGCTAAATGAGGAATTAAACCCGCACATAAGGCAGCTGTTTAATCTCAGCCTTACCACAGGATACGTGCCCAAGGAGTGGCGTGCGGCAACTGTGGTCCCACTCCACAAAGGCGGCGCCTCACGGACCCTGGTAATTACCGCCCATAAGCTTAACAAGTCTAGTCTGCAAAGCTATGGAGAGGATCATAATGGAGCTCATAAACAAAGATATAGGGACTTGCAGACATTGGACCCGACCCAGTTTGGCTTTGTCAAGGGAAGATCATGCCTTTTGAACTTGGTCGACTTCTTCGAAACAGTCACCAAGGCCATTGATGAGGGAAAGGCAGTCCATACAGCCTACCTTGACCTTGCAAAGGCTTTCGACACAATACCCCACTCGGGTATTGTAGAAAAACTTACCAGCTTAAATGTAAACCCATATGTCACAAGATGGGTTGCAAACTGGCTTAAGGACAGAACCCACAGGGTTAGAGTTGCTGGCGCTGTGTCAGACGCCAAGCCGGTCACAAGTGGTGTCCCACAGGGCTCGGTCCTTGGCCCCCTATTGTTTGGCATCTACTTCTCAGAAGTACAGGCCAACATGGGAGGACATTGGCTGACAAAGTTTGCAGACGACTGCAAACTGGGCGCCATAGTGGAAAGTGCATCGGACACGGATATCCTTCAGAAGGGACTCACGGAAACAGATAGCTGGTGCCAGAGCCATGGCCTGAAGTTAAACGCCAAAAAGTGTATAGTCATACCCTTTGGGAAAAACAAGGTAACCCCAAGCTACCATATAGGTGGCAATCCACTAAGCACAGAAGAGGTTATCAGGGACCTGGGGACCCAGGTTGACAGTGGCCTTTCTTTGACACTCACATTGCTAAAGTGGTTAGAAAGACCTTCTACATTGCTCACCTGATCATGAAGGGATTCACATCCAGATCTAGTGAGGTCATTGTTCCCCTGTACTCTTCACTTATCAGACCAATGATCGAGTACAATGCCCCATTCGGGATGTATCTCACCCGACATCTGCAGCAATTGGAGAGACCCCAAAAGTTCCTCACCAAAAGGATAAAGGGACTCCAAAATCTGTCATATGCTGCCAGATTGAAGAAACTCCAGCTCTATTCAGTCGGATACCGTCTGCTCAGAGGTGACATGTGCCTGACATACAAGGCCATGTCCAACCCGGAATTAATGGACATGCTCCACCTCAAAAAATCCAAATCCACCAAAACCACTAGAGAAAGCGACTTAAACCTTAGCACGGATATAAATAGGACGTGCTGGAGGGATAGATTTATCACTCAGAGACTCCCTATGCTGTGGAATAAAATCCCGGTCCATGTGAGGCAGAGCACCTCGCTGACTCTGTTCAAGAGAAATCTAGACCTGTGGATGGGAGATCGTAGGTTTACCCCGGGAATCATATCTGTGTCAATGCTGGACAGAGGCACAACAAACTAATGGGCACAGTATTTTTTCATATAAGGGGTGGCGTAAGCCACAAAAATTTGGGCTAGGCTTATAAATGCCTTAGGGCAGATAGCCTAGTATAAACCTATGAACCTATGAACCTAAGAAAAACATTAAATAGACCAAGAAAAATATTAAATAGACCAAGAAAAACATTAAATAGACCAAGAAACTTTGGGCCTTTTGGAAAAAGAAGGAAACGAGGAAATGTGAAAATATAAATAACAAAACATAAAGATTTATGTAAGGTAAAAAAAGAAATATGAACATTGGGAAAAATGAGATCTCATATGGTACATTTGTGCAAAGGAGAAAGCCAAACTAATCAATACAAACAAAGAATCTCCAAAGATATTTGAAGAGAAATGCAGGCAAGGGCTCCCAGGTATGGAAAATTTCACAATAGAAAAAATAACATCACAAAGGGGTAAGAAAGAAGAAAGGATTAGTAAGGTAGAAGTTAAACAAGTAGGAACTGAAGTTATGGAATACCTGCAGCATGAAGGATTTACTGTAGAAAAGCCATTACCTGCAATGTGAAGGATTTACTGCAGAAAAGCCAAAACCTGCAACGTGAAGTATTTACTGTAGAAAAGCCAATACCTGCAGCATGAAGGATTTACTGCAGAAAAGCCAATACCTGCAACGTGAAGGATTTACTGTAGAAAAGCCAATACCTGCAACATGAAGGATTTACTGTAGAAAAGCCAATACCTGCAACGTGAAGGATTTACTGTAGAAAAGCCATTACCTGCAACGTGAAGGATTTACTGTAGAAAAGCCAATACCTGCAATTTGAAGGATTTACTGTAGAAAATCCAGTACCTGCAACGTGAAGGATTTACTGTAGAAAAGCCAATACCTGCAACATGAAGGATTTGCTGTAGAAAAGCTAATACCTGCAACGTGAAGGATTTACTGTAGAAAAGCCAATACCTGCAGCATGAAGGATTTACTGTAGAAAAGCCAATACCTGCAACGTGAAGTATTTACTGTAGAAAAGCCAATACCTGCAGCGTGAAGGATTTACTGTAGAAAAGCCAATACCTGCAGCATGAAGGATTTACTGCAGAAAAGCCAATACCTGCAGCGTTAAGGATTTACTGCAGAAAAGCCAATACCTGCAACGTGAAGGATTTACTGCAGAAAAGCCAATACCTGCAACGTGAAGGATTTACTGCAGAAAAGCCAATACCTGCAGCGTGAAGGATTTACTGTAGAAAAGCCAATACCTGCAACATGAAGGATTTACTGCAGAAAAGCCAATACCTGCAGCGTGAAGGATTTACTGCAGAAAAGCCAATACCTGCAACGTGAAAGATTTACTGTAGAAAAGCCAATACCTGCAGCGTTAAGGATTTACTGTAGAAAAGCCGATACCTGCAACGTGAAGGATTTACTGTAGAAAAGCCAATACCTGCAGCATGAAGGATTTACTGCAGAAAAGCCAATACCTGCAGCATGAAGGATTTACTGTAGAAAAGCCAATACCTGCAGCGTGAAGGATTTACTGCAGAAAAGCCAGTACCTGCAACGTGAAGGATTTACTGTAGAAAAGCCAATACCTGCAACGTGAAGGATTTACTGTAGAAAAGTCAATACCTGCAATGTGAAGGATTTACTGTAGAAAAGCCAATACCTGCAGCATGAAGGATTTACTGTAGAAAAGCCAATACCTGCAATGTGAAGGATTTACTGTAGAAAAGCCAATACCTGCAATGTGAAGGATTTACTGTAGAAAAGCCAATACCTGCAGCATGAAGGATTTACTGCAGAAAAGCCAATACCTGCAACATGAAGGATTTACTGTAGAAAAGCCAATACCTGCAACATGAAGGATTTACTGTAGAAAAGCCAATACCTGCAATGTGAAGGATTTACTGTAGAAAAGCCAATACCTGCAACGTGAAGGATTTACTGTAGAAAAGCCAATACCTGCAATGTGAAGGATTTACTGTAGAAAAGCCAATACCTGCAGCGTGAAGGATTTACTGCAGAAAAGCCAATACCTGCACCGTGAAGGATTTACTGCAGAAAAGCCAATACCTGCAACGTGAAGGATTTACTGTAGAAAAGCCAATACCTGCAATATGAAGGATTTACTGTAGAAAAGCCAATACCTGCAATATGAAGGATTTACTGTAGAAAAGCCAATACCTGCAGCATGAAGGATTGACTGTAGAAAAGCCAATACCTGCAGCGTTAAGGATTTACTGCAGAAAAGCCAATACCTGCAACATGAAGGATTTACTGTAGAAAAACCAATACCTGCAACGTGAAGGATTTACTGTAGAAAAGCCAATACCTGCAACGTGAAGGATTTACTGTAGAAAAGCCAATACCTGCAACGTGAAGGATTTACTGTAGAAAAGCCAATACCTGCAATGTGAAGGATTTACTGTAGAAAAGCCAGTACCTGCAACATGAAGGATTTACTGTAGAAAAGCCAATACCTGCAACGTGAAGGATTTACTGTAGAAAAGCCAATACCTGCAACGTGAAGGATTTACTGTAGAAAAGCCAATACCTGCAACGTGAAGGATTTACTGTAGAAAAGCCAATACCTGCAACGTGAAGGATTTACTGTAGAAAAGCCAATACCTGCAACGTGAAGGATTTACTGTAGAAAAGCCAATACCTGCAACGTGAAGGATTTACTGTAGAAAAGCCATTACCTGCAACGTGAAGGATTTACTGTAGAAAAGCTAATACCTGCAACGTGAAGGATTTACTGTAGAAAAGCCATTACCTGCAACGTGAAGGATTTACTGTAGAAAAGCTAATACCTGCAACGTGAAGGATTTACTGTAGAAAAGCCAATACCTACAACGTGAAGGATTTACTGTAGAAAAGCCAATACCTGCAGCATGAAGGATTTACTGCAGAAAAGCCAATACCTGCAACATGAAGGATTTACTGTAGAAAAGCCAATACCTGCAACGTGAAGGATTTACTGTAGAAAAGCCAATACCTGCAACGTGAAGGATTTACTGTAGAAAAGCCAATACCTGCAACGTGAAGGATTTACTGTAGAAAAGCCAATACCTGTAGCGTGAAGGATTTACTGCAGAAAAGCCAATACCTGCACCGTGAAGGATTTACTGCAGAAAAGCCAATACCTGCAACGTGAAGGATTTACTGTAGAAAAGCCAATACCTGCAATGTGAAGGATTTACTGTAGAAAAGCCAATACCTGCAGCATGAAGGATTTACTGTAGAAAAGCCAATACCTGCAGCGTTAAGGATTTACTGCAGAAAAGCCAATACCTGCAACATGAAGGATTTACTGTAGAAAAACCAATACCTGCAACGTGAAGGATTTACTGTAGAAAAGCTAATACCTGCAACATGAAGGATTTACTGTAGAAAAGCCAATACCTGCAACATGAAGGATTTACTGTAGAAAAGCCAATACCTGCAACGTGAAGGATTTACTGTAGAAAAGCCAATACCTACAACGTGAAGGATTTACTGTAGAAAAGCCAATACCTGCAACGTGAAGGATTTACTGTAGAAAAGCCAATACCTGCAACGTGAAGGATTTACTGTAGAAAAGCCAATACCTGCAACGTGAAGGATTTACTGTAGAAAAGCCAATACCTGCAACGTGAAGGATTTACTGTAGAAAAGCCAATACCTGCAACGTGAAGGATTTACTGTAGAAAAGCCAATACCTGCAACGTGAAGGATTTACTGTAGAAAAGCCAATACCTGCAACGTGAAGGATTTACTGTAGAAAAGCCAGTACCTGCAACGTGAAGGATTTACTGTAGAAAAGCCAATACCTGCAACATGAAGGATTTGCTGTAGAAAAGCCAATACCTGCAACGTGAAGGATTTACTGTAGAAAAGCCAATACCTGCAACGTGAAGGATTTACTGCAGAAAAGCCAATACCTGCAGCGTGAAGGATTTACTGTAGAAAAGCCAATACCTGCAACGTGAAGGATTTACTGTAGAAAAGCCATTACCTGCAACGTGAAGGATTTACTGTAGAAAAGCTAATACCTGCAACGTGAAGGATTTACTGTAGAAAAGCCATTACCTGCAATGTGAAGGATTTACTGTAGAAAAGCTAATACCTGCAACGTGAAGGATTTACTGTAGAAAAGCCATTACCTGCAATGTGAAGGATTTACTGTAGAAAAGCTAATACCTGCAACGTGAAGGATTTACTGTAGAAAAGCCAATACCTGCAACGTGAAGGATTTACTGTAGAAAAGCCAATACCTGCAGCATGAAGGATTTACTGTAGAAAAGCCAATACCTGCAACGTGAAGGATTTACTGTAGAAAAGCTAATACAGGTAATGTCATAGCATGATGGAACAATGAGTCCTCAAACTGAGGAGAAACAGCAGGAGGGGAGACATCTGAAGATGAAATATGGTCATGGAAAATAAAAAGAGATTTAATGTGGTGCAATATTTATGCAAAAGAGAAAGCAAAACTAGTCAATACAAAAAAACAGTACCAAAGATATTTGAAGAAGAATACAGGCAAAGGCATCCTGATATGGAACATGTGACTGTATAAAAGAATAAGAAAATAAAGGAAAAAGAAGAAAAGATTGTTAATGGAAAAGTTAAAGAAATAGAAACTGAAAGTATGGATTATCTGTAAAGTGAAGGATTTAGTGTAGCAAATCCAACTCAAATGATGTCACAGGACAATGTAACAATGAGGCCCTTAACTAAGGTGAAACAGGTAGAACGGGAGGCATTTGATGACATGAAGATGGTCTAGAGCGTTCGGTAGGAAACCAGTACAAAAGTTCAGTCGGAGTCGCACAGCAAGGAAAGGAGCAGGAATCAGTGCAACTCTGACTCAGGCAATGTTGTGGAGTGATAGGCCAGTGAGTTCCCATATGAAGGAGCAGCAGATGACACATGATGTAGCTGAAGAGGGTAAGTCACTGGAAGAAGTTTTGGAACTTTCTGTAGAAAGTCCGCAGGAGACTAAAGGAAAGAATGCACTCTCAGTTTAGAAGAAAATGATCTAAAGGAAGAGTTGCTCAACAGAGATGGATAGACAGGTGAAGGCTGCCAGCCAAGCCAGATAGAATTTTATAGATAATTCTGTCATCTGTAAATATTAATATCAACCACAGGCTTCTTGTCTTAAATGGAAAAACTGCTGTTAGATGTGGAACTGCAAAAAAATGTAATAATAGCACACTCTGCTGGCAGAAAGCTGACCAAGTAAAGCATGTTGTGACCCTTTGATCTAAAGTCGGCTCCAGCCTGTCTAGATGAATACATTCTTTCTATTGTTTTAACCAAGAGTTAAATTGCTAGATTTAAACATGCAAATGTATTTTTATTGCTCTGCTTCCTGACCAGCTGCAAGATAACACAAGGAGATATTAAGAATGTAAATGTAGTTTGTTAGCCTGGAAACCCAGAGGAGTGTGAAGAATGATGTAATGGGAACCAGGAATGTGATTTTAAAAACAGAGAGAATCAAAGATTATTAAGCATTTTTGTCTTGACCATCCAACTCATCAGCACTCTGCCTGTTTCTATAAGTAAGTTATTTTAGACTTGTGTTTTCTTTTAGAAGTAACTAGAAATTAGAAAGATGTGATGACAGAACTGCACTACTGCATTATTTTAAGTATTTCTCTGTGATCTCTGAGCTCTTGACTAGCACTGTGTAGTAAGAAGTATTATCTTGTGTTTTTATTTATTATTAAATATTTCAAAACCTTTCAATTGTGGCTGTTTTGTGTAGAGATAATTTAAGCTCTAGAGTACATTGCATATTTATAGTGATTACTGTCCAAGTCACTCCAAATATGCCTTGACTGTTTGGTCACACTTACCAATTGGATAATAATATTGCCCAGTAATAATTGGACACCCTTTCAAGGGCCTTTGAGTAGCTGATAAATATTAGCTGGGTGGTGGCAGTGATTTCTACCATATAGTCTGGGTCAAAAGGGCACAGCTGGAGAACGTGCGCCAGCCTTCCACAGGAGTGTCTGTGTGGTTGTATAAACTTTTATCTCAAAGTGTGTGTGTGTCAGCTACTTGGGCAGGGACATGAAGCACTGGTTGGACAGAGAGGGTGCTGGAGATTTTAGCTTGCCCAGCTGTCTGAGATCTGGACCCTATAGCTGTGCCAGTGGGGAGTCTTATTGGGGACGTGGAGAGCAAGGGAGTGACCAGCACCGGTCTGACTGTGATCTATGTGTGCTCTTAAGTGAAATTGCACTTTAATGTGTGTATTTGTTATCCTTTCTTCCTATATGAGATGCTCCTCACTGGTGTTAGTGGTGAGGATTGAGGCTTCTTGATTGCTGGGCCAGGGCATGGGCATCACCATATTAATTGTTTGGCAGTGGTGGGATATCCACACTACATATTAATTGTTTGGCAGTGGTGGGATATCCACATCACATATTAATTAGTTGGCAAATACTAATTGGTTTGTAGTGGTGTGGGTAGAGTGAATTCCTGTAGCTTGTGTACAGTGAGCTTTGAAGGTGTTTTGTACTCTAAGTCAGCCATGCAGTGAATACTCAGAGTTCAGATCACAATTGTTTTATTTCTTTTGTTAGCTTAGTCAGGGTGAGCAAGCAGCATGTCAGCAGAGGAGTATGGAAAGCTGACAAGGGGGAACCGGCTGGCGGAGATGTGCCAGACTAGGGGACTGGTGCATGGAAACCTGACTAAGGCAGACCTGATTGCAGCCTTGGTTACAGCTGCATCAGAAAACCGCAACCAGAGGAAAATCAGACTGGTAGTGGAGATATAATACCCTCGGAGAATGGACAACTCAACCTTTCTGCAGAGGACTTACAAATCCATCTGGAGTTAAAGAGACTTGAGTTGGAGGCCAGGCATGTGGAAATAGAAGCAACTGAGAGACTGAGGTGTCTAGAGGCTGAGGAGAATGAGAAACTGCTACATCTGGAAGCTGAGGAAAAGGAGGGGCAGAGGCAGCATGAGAAGGAGATGCTGACTCTTCGCCAGAGTCATGGAGGTAATGGGGAAGGGAGTAACTGGACCCCAGAAGTACAACAGGTCAGCAAATTTCTTCCACAGTTTAAAGAGGGGGATAATTTTGATAGTTTCATTCATATATTTGAGAGGGTATGCAAACAGTATGGTGTTGACCAAAGGCTCTGGGTACGGTTCCTGTCCCCCTTACTCCATGGTAAAGCTGTAACTGTTTTGTCAAAAATGTCCGACGTTGCATGTTTTGATTATACTGTTGTCAAAAAGCATTTGTTAGAATTGTTTAAGATAACACCTGAAATGTATAGGAAAACGTTTTGTGAGCATAGACACAAGGCAGATGAAAGTGTGTATGAATATGTTGCTGAACTGAGCACTTATTTCCATAGGTGGGTAAGTGGATGTCAGTTTACTTTACCACTTTTGAAGGGCTGGCAGACCTTTTGCTGAGGGAACAAACCCTTAGCACTTTGCCTGAGGACATGAGGATCTGGTTAGCTGATAGACAATGTGCTACTTCAGAGGAGTTGGGGAAGAAGGGAGACCTATACCTAGCAAGCAGGGACTCACTGCACAGGAAAGGGACACCCAGCACTGCTCATGGGTTTAAAGCAACCCAGTGTGTGCAGCACAGACTGCCCCAACAGAATCTGACAGTAGCAGTGGGCAGCCACTAGTCCAGGTACATGTCCAGGAAATAGGGTTAAATGTTTTGAATCCAACCAGTGGGGCCATGTGGCATACAGGTGTCCATGGAAGCAAGGTGGGGAACAAAAGGTGAGGGAGCCAGTAAGTGGGAAAGACAAAATGATAAGAGAAGGTTGTATTGAGACAACAGAGGTACTGAACTATCATCCTGCAGATGTCCTGATAGGGAAAGATTTGGATGAGGCAGTACCATGTGCTTATGCAGTTACACGCAGTCAGGCTAGGAGACAAGCATGTAAGTCTGGTAGCCTGGGGGAGACCCAGACAGACTGCATACTTTCAGCCAGGACTGCTGAGGTGGTTACTTCAGGGGGGAACTACTTTGTAGCAGTGAGACTGAAGGTGAGCCACAGCTGCTTCGGGTACTGATGGTCCCTTGGACAGAGTAACTGCAAAGGTAGAGGTGAGAAGTAGTACCCAGGCTGACAGTGAGGCACCACTGTCAGAGAATGCCAGACTTCCTGTGGAAAGGGAGCTGGGAAGGGTTACAAGGAGAGAGCTGAGACAGGCTCAGCTCTCAGACCCTACATTGCAAGGCCTGAGGCAGGTAGCTAGGGAGGCACCTGATTCTCAAGGAAAGGGGGAAATCTGTATACTGGGGCAAAGGGTTACTGTACAGAGAGTGGATCCCTGAGGGAGGGCTAGAAGGTGAGAGAGTACAGCAGTTGGTAGTGCCTAGAGCTTACCATCTGGCGCTTCTAGCCATAGCCCATGATATTTCCTTTGCAGGTCATATGGGCATAAAACGTACCAAAAGACGTATTATGCAGAACTTTTATTGGCCTGGAATTTCCAGAGATGTAACAGGGTACTGCAAGACCTGTGAGCAGTGCCAAAAGGTAGGCAAGGCAGGAGACAAGGTGAGAGCTCCTTTGATGTCTTTGCCTGTGATTGAGGAGCCATTTCAGAGGGTAGCTATGGATATTGTGGGTCCTCTGAGTACTCCAAGTTCCACAGGGAAAAAGTATATCCTAGTGGTAGTGGATTATGCTACACTTTACCCTGAGGCAGTGGCTTTGTCCTCCATTGAGGCAGAGAAGGTGGCAAATGCTTTGTTAGAGATTTTCAGCAGGGTAGGTTTCAGAAAAGAAATACTGACTGACAGAGGTGCCAATTTCATGTCAGACCTGCTGGCTTGTCTGTGGAAGTCCTGTGGGGTGAAGCACATGAAGACCACCCCTACCATCCCCAGACTAATGGTGTTGTTGAAGGGTTAAACTCTACAATCAAGCCCATGCTATGGGCATTTGCAGATCAGATTAAGAGGGAGTGGGACAAATATTTGCCTCATCTGCTGTTTGCTTACAGAGAAGTTCCCCAGGAATCCACAGGTTTTTTCACCCTTTGAGTTGCTGTATGGGCATAGGGTGAGGGGACCTCTAGATTTAATTTGAGATGAGTGGGAAGGTGAGTGCGAGTCTCACAAGGAGTCTGTTGTGGCATACATCCTAAACCTCAGAACAAGGCTTAGGGAACTCATGGGCTTGGCCCAGGAGAACCTGGCAGAAGCCCAACAACAGAAAAAGGTGTGGTATGACAGGAATGCTGAAGCTAGAGAGTGTGCTGTGGGGCAGCAGATAATGGTTCTATTCCTGTAAGAGCAAACAAGCTGCAAGCAGCTTGGGATGGACCCTACAAGGTGGTAAGGAAGTTAAGTGATGTTAACTACATGGTGGAACTGCTAGGCAGAAGACAGGGACACAAATTGTACCATGTTAACATGATGAAACCTTACCATGATAGGGAGGCCCTTGTGCTGAACATTTGCAGTGGATTGCAGGGGGAGTCTGAGGGAGATCTGGGGACTGATCTCCTTAGTGAGGCCTGGGCTGACACCTCAGTGGAAGGGGTAGTAATGTCCCAGGAGCTATCTCCTACCCAGATTCGAGAGATCTGAGCAGTGTTGCAGGAATGTGGGGACATGTTCACTGGGAAACCAGGGTGCACCCACCCGGGCAGCACCAGGTAGATACAGGACCCCAAAGGCCTATTAGGCAGGCCCCTTATAGAGTGCATGAGAGAGACAAACAGACTCTCAGGGAGGAGGTACAGGAGATGTTGAAACTAGGGATCCAACAGTCCCTGGGCCTCCCCAGTGGTGCTGGTGCCAAAGAAGGATGGCAGCACCAGGTTCTGTGTGGACTACAGGAATTTAAATAGTCAGACAGAGTCGGATGATTACCCCATGCCTAGGACAGATGAGGACCTAGAGCAGCTGGGTGGGGCTAAGTATCTTACAACCATTGATCTTACCAAGGGTTACTGGCAGGTGCCCTTGACTCCCAGTGCAAGAGAGAAGTCAGCCTTTGTGACTCCTTTTGGCTTGTATGAGTTCATCAAGATGCCCTTTTGGATGAAGAATGCCCCAGCAAGTTTACAGAGGCTGGTAGATTATATCCTAGCAGGAGCAGGAGGGTTTGCCCTTGCTTACCTAGATGATGATGCCATCTACAGCCATTCCTGGCCAGAGCACCTTCAGCATGTCAGGGAGGTGCTGGGCAGACTACAGAGGGCAGAGTTGACCATTAAGCCGAGCAAATGTCAGGTGGATATGGCAGAGGTCTCCTACATGGGACATAAAGTGGGGAGTGGTAAGATAAGGCCAGAACCTGGCAAAGTGAAAGCCATTCATACATGGCCTGCACCTGTTACTAAAAAGCAGGTGAGGGCAATTTTAAGGAGAGCAGGGTACTACAGGAAGTTCGTCCCCAGTTATAGTACCATAGCTGCTCCCCTCATAGACCTGACAAGGAAGAACAGGTCAGATAAGGTAGTGTGGACCCAGCATGTGAGCATACATTCCAGACACTTAAAGAAGCTTTGGGAGGACCCCCTGTGTTAGCTAGTCAAGATTACAGCAAAGAATTTGTTGTGCAGGTGGATGCTTCGAACCATGGGGTGGGGGGCTGTACTTAGCCAGATTTCTTCAGAGGAAGAAGAGCACCCAGTGGTTTATCTCGGTCGTAGACTCCAACCCATGGAGGAATGCTATGCAGCTGTAGAAAAGGAATGTCTACCCATAGTGTGGGCACTGCAGAAACTTCAGCCTTATCTGTATATGAAGGAAATTCACTGTTATGACAGATCACAGCCCCCTAACATGGTTAAACAGAGCCGGCCAGCAAAATTCCAAGTTGCTAAGATGGAGCCTAGGATTGCAAGCATATGATATGTCAGTGCAGCACCGCAGTGGGATGAGCAATGCCAATGTAGATGGGCTCTCAAGACAGGGAATGGGGCAAGGTACACTCAGAAAGACCTAACCCTCTCAAGCAGTGTTTCTCACTTGAAAAACTAGCTTGAGTTCTCCGGGGGGGGGGGGGGTGAAGGCTGCCAGTCTAGCCAGATAACATTTTATAGATAATTCTGTCATTTGTAAATATTAATGTGAACCACAGGCTTGTTGTTTTAAATGGAAAAACTGCTGTTAGATGTGGAACTGCAAAAAAATGTAACAATAGCACACTCTGCTGGCAGAAAGCTTACCAAGTAAAGCATGTTGTGACCCTTTGATCTAAAGTCGGCTCCAGCCTGTCTAGATGAATACATTCTTTCTATTGTTTTAACCAAGAGTTAAATTGCTAGATTTAAACATGCAGATGTATTTTTATTGCTCTGCTTCCTGACCAGCTGCAAGATAACACAAGGAGATGTTAAGAATGTAAATGTAGTTTCTGTTAGCCTGGGAACCCAGGGAAGTGTGAAGAATGATGTAATGTGTAGCCTGTGAACCCCAGGGAAGTATGAAGAATGATGTAATGGGAACCAGGAATGTGATTTTAAAAACAGAGAGAATCAGAGATTATTAAGCATTTTTGTCTTGACCATCCAACTCATCTGCACTCTACCTGTTTCTATAGGCAAGTTTATCTTAGACTTGTATTTTCCCTTAGAAATAATTAGAAAGATTAGACTGTGTTTCTCTGTGATGTCAGAACTGTACTACTGAATTATTTTACGTATTTCTCTGTGATCTCTGAACTCTTGACTAGCACTGTGTAGTAAAAAGTTTTGTCTTTTTATTTATTATTAAATATTTTTAAACCATTTTAACTGTGGCTGTTTTGTGTAGAGATAATTTAAGCTCAAGAGTACATTGCATATTTATAGTCATTACTGTCCAAGTCATTCCAAATATGCCTTGACTGTTTAGTCACACTTACCAATTGGATAATAATATTGCACAGTAATAATTGGACACCCTTTTAAGGGCCTTTGAGTAGCTGATAAATATTAGCTGGGTGGTGGCAATGATTTCTACCGTATAGTCTGGGTCAAAGGGGCACAGCTGGAGAACCTGTGTCAGCTTTCCTCAGGAGTGTCTGTGTGGTTGTATAAACTCTTATCTCAAAGTGTGTGTGTGCCAGCTACTTGGGCAGGGACACAAAGCACTGGTTGGACAGAGAGGGGTGCTGGCGATTTTAGCTTGCCCAGCTGGCTGAGATCTTGACCCCATAGCTGTGCCAGTGGGGAGTCTTATTGGGGACCTGGAGAGCAAGGGAGCGACCAGCCCTGGACTGACTGTGATCTCTGTGCGCTCTTAAGGGAAATTGCACTTTACTGTGTGTATTTGTCATCCTTTCCTTCTATATGAGATGCCCCCCACCGGTGTTAGTGGTGAGGATTGCGGCTCCTTGATTGCTGGGCCAGGGAACGGACATTACAAGACATATTAGGATCGATGAAAGAAATAAATTATAGAAAGTAAATAAGACCCAAAATGTTAGAAATCTGATAAAACAGATGAAGGCAGTAATCAAGACGATTAAAATAAATCCTTGTGATATAACAGACGTAAATAGGATATATTCCTGTGCAGCCAAATTAATAACAGACAGTGTTAACAGAGAAAACAGAGAGCATTAAGAAAAAGAAAGGGAAAAAATCAAATACCATCATGGAAGTATCGATGGAGAAAATGTTAAAGCAATAAAGACAAAAAGTGTCTGTGAAGACTATACGAGGGAACAGGTCAAATAATATACAGTAGAGAGTCGATTATCCAAACTAATTGGGACCTAGGGTAGTTCAGATAATCAAATTGTTCGGATAATCAAACATATAATTGAACTGGATAAAAAAACTTCTAAAATGCTTTTGATGAATGCTAAACAAGAAAAAATAAAATATTTACTGTAAATACAAAATGGTACAGTATATTATTATAGTAAAATATTTATCATACTGTTCAGATAATCAAACATGTAATTGAACCGGATAAAAAAAGTTGTAAATCACTCACACACCATGTATTTACCTTTTAAAAATACTCTGTACTGTACAGTATAATGGTAAGGTGTTTATCTTGCAGACACAAGTTGCAGGGTTTGATTCTCACAAGGAGTAATTGGCTAGGCTTAAAATAGCTCAAAAGGGCAGTTAAACTAGCACTGTACTAATCTATGAACCCATTGTATTTAGATTTAATTTAAAACTTATTTCACATTTTATAGCACAAGCAACAATATGCATTTGCTAAACAAAGCAATACAGTCTTACAATGAAAACGGACTTAGCATTAAAACTTCTCTGCCCTTGAAACTCACTTTCATTGAAACAGCATTGAAACTCGCATTCAAAGAAAATTAATCTGGCCAGTGCCGGATAAAGTTTATCTTTCGTCTGTTTTTCAAATCATTGGCCCCTTGTGCATTTTTAGGACCATGCATACATGAATACACCTTTCTGATTGTATTAAATTATATTCTTTGTATAATATAGCACCATTTGTTAGAGTCTTTTAAATTTGTAGTTTCAAACATTTTTCCAGTAAACAATGAAGCAAAATGTATGAACCAAGAATGAAAAAAATGCTCAATTCAGAACATTTCATCAGTAAAAGTCTACTCAAACTTCTGTCATTACAGTCCACCAATGTCAGTCAATGCACAATCTCTACAGAAGTAAAAGTCATCTGAATAATCCCACATTGGAGAGATCTGTAACTGAGGACTACAGCATCCACCCCCTTTAAAGTACAATACAGTACGGTATCAGCAATCCATCTACATACTGTGGGATTAGAACCCACAGCCATCTGCATCAGAAGCAGGTATACTTCCTGTTGTGCTACTAGCAATGCTCTTACGTACTTTACCACAATAGTGATTATCGTTTGTTAAACACCAACTGCACATTGTAAAGAGGCTTGGAATAAGCAGCAGTAAACTCTTCTCCTGACGCTCTCAGCTGTTTGTAAAACGCACTTGACACCAACCATATCTCTCAACTTTGTAACAGAAGAAATTGGTAAAAAGGGGGGGGGCGGCAAAGGCTCAAAACCAGGGATACATTTTAAATGTTGCTTGTTGAAACCATGGCACAACAGCCTGGACAAATGAGTAAGTTATGGCTAGAGGAAATCTCTGCAGGCTCGAATGGAAATACCAGTTTATTTTACTACTAAAAACAAAACAAAAAATGTTAAAAACGTATACATAAGCCATTTTGTCCACTTAATATTTAAAACGTGAACTTCCTCAGATGTAAAAATCCTCTAAATTCGCAATTCTTAGCACGGCTTTAGGTCCCCCCCATAGCACCACAACAGCACTACTATCCTTTACCAACTTAGTCAATCACCACAGAAACAAAGGACTATTCATATCCACCATATTCCTAGACTTATCTAAAGCCTTCAATATGGTAAACCATAGCAGGCTTCTTGAAACACTAGCTACCATTAACATATACTCTTCCACTATATCATGGTTTAGTAACTACCTATCAGGTCGGCAACAAGCAGTGCTATGGCAAGACCAATTGTCCTCCCTTTTACCAGTATCCATCAGTGTCCCCTAAGGGTCCATTCTTGGTCCTCTGCTGTTCTCCCTATTTACAAACCAGATAGCTGCATCCTCAATCTCTGCCACAGTAGTACAATATGCAGACGACACCACCATTATAAGTACCGCCCCAAACAGAAATGAACGACAAACCATAACTCAGAAAAGCTTCACCTTAGCAGAAGCATGGTTCACCAATATAAAACTTCTTCTTAATCCCCCCCCAAAAAAACTAATTATATTTGGCCCTGGTAGACCACCTCAGCTAAGCAATGACCTCACCATAATCTCCAAAGATAACATCACAATCACTCCAACAACACACACAAAACTTCTAGGGGTAATTATCAACAGCAACCTCAGATTTGACTTTGAGATAGCCCAAACAATCAAAAAAACTGGGTCTCCTTTATAGAAGCAAACATTTCATGACCAAGGATACAAAATCCACAATTGCAAGGGCTCATCTCTTATCCGTCCTACTGTATGCCACCCCTATAATGACAAACCTTCACCATTCCGAACTCACCAAAATGGAATCTTGTTACAACAAGATTGCCAAGTTTGCTACTGAGTCCTCTCATAGATCCCAATCATTGTCTTGCCCTAAAGCAACTCAACTGGCTTGAGCTGCCCCAACAGCTGATACTTCATCAACTCTCTGCAGCACACAAACTGTACTACCTGCCCAACAAAATCCCATCACAACAGCAACTAATTCAGCCCTACACAACCACTAGAATCTTAAGATCCAGTAGCCAAAACCTTTTAAATGTCATCAAACATAAAAATGTCTCTCTTTGCCTGCACCATAGCCAAAGTTTGGAATCAACTCCCAAATCACATCACTACTACAACCTCTCCCTTCCAATTAAAAAAAACTCGTCAAAAGACACTATTCAAACAACTGGCTCTGCTCCTGTGTCTCCCCAGGTTAATCCAAACCACTGCACTGTTGCATGAATGCATGAATTCATCTGTTAATAGTCACCGATTACTTCCTCTAGTTAAGCAGGTAAGACCTGATATAGCCCAAACATACGGACTTTTCTGAACGAACTCCTACTAAAACATCTTGTTCCTTTTCTCTCAGATACCTTACTACTTCTAATCCGTCAAAGTACTACATATACACCACACTACCACCACGGCTACAAAACCTTTGTACTGTTTTTCCCAAATACTTTACTACTGTCAATCTGTCAATGTACTGCATATAAACCTACTACCAGAAATATAAAACTCTGCCTACTACATGCTGAAATGAGTCTATAAATATACTTGTATATAGTATTGATAACAAGATGTTAATATCTGACATTGTACTGCTTATAAACCTACTACCAGGAATGTAAAACTCTGCCTACTACATGCTGAAATGAGACTGTAATATACTTGTATATAGTCCTGATAACAAAATGTTAATATCTGACATTGTACTGCTTATAAACCTATCAGAAATGTAAAACTCTGCCTACTATATGCTGAAATGAGACTGTAATATACTTGTATATAGTACTGATAACAAGATGTTAATATCTGACTATTGCATGCTGGAATGTATTCGTAGATGTAAATGAAATCCTAACTTGTATTATACTGTATGTGGAGCTTTTCTCCCCGGGCCTCTGCTGAAAATGGACCTGTGTCCAGTCGGACTTTCCCGGTTAACAAATGTAAAATAAATAAAATTATTGCACACCAATCAGCATTTGCTATAAGTGACATTTTCTGTCCTTCCCCTTATTCATTCAACAATACTATATTTTCTTTTAAAACAACCTGAAAATCAAATTACACATTTAGATAAAACTATTTCAAGCATTAGACACCTATTAAAAATTGTACTTAAAAATTCGGCATTGTAACCCTGCAAACCCTGGACAGTTGATGGGTATGCTACCTACCTCTTACACATACACACACATAAACACACACACACACACACACACACACACACACACACACACACACACACACAAAACTCCCTCTTATACACGCACAGAAACCATACCTCTCAACCTCTTAGTGCAACAAATCTGGACAAAGCCACAAATAGTGTGGGGGGGGGGCAGAGGGAAGAGGCCCAAAAATAGGGACATCTTTTAAATATCATCTAACAAACTTAGAAAGTTTTTAGAACAACAAGTTTTGTATTAGTTTGAATTTTCTGAAGGATATGAAGTCTAAAGCTCAAATGTTTGCCATTATTTTCTGACTTTAGTCCTCAATGATTTGCCAGGAGAACACAATTTTATGAGAAACAAACCAAAAATATGAGGCAAAAATTTGGACATTCTGTGAAAATCTGGATAATTGAGAGGTATGCCCCCCACCTCCATCTCTCACATGCACACGTGCACGTACACACACACACACACACACACACACACACACACACTTGCCTACTTCTAACACACATGCACACACATCCCTACCTATCTACTTCTTGCACACCACTCTACCTCTCACTAGTCTGTTCTGGGTCTGCAGCCCGAACATCTTCTGGAATTCAAATTCTGCATGGAAGATAAAGACATAAACAATCTGTCGCACAGATGCAGAAGACGAAAACAGGTCGCAAACACCTGTTGCATCTGTGCAACTGGACGCAAAAGGCATTCCTAAAGAACACCCTTAAAATAAAAAAAAAATGTAATTTTTTTTTTTAATTAAAAGAAAGTTAATATCCTTTGAATATGTAGTTGATGCCATGACCATTTGCGGCCGAGACACTGATACACTGTGCGAGCATGTACTGTCACAAAAAAGCCTTGTGTGTTTGAATAAACAGTTTTTAATTTCATCTTTCTTTCATGGTGACTCAAATCAACTTTTAGCTCTTGTTTTTCTGTTGGTTACACTTGTATTCATCTGCTGAGCATTCCCTGCTTGAGGAAAAGTATACGCCAAGTCCTTGGCCATCTGTTCACATTCTCTACTAGAGTAAGTTCAAGGAAATACTTACCTCACCAGTTTACAAAAAAAAAAGCTCTCTGAAATGTATTCTGTAAATTCACATGGACAATTAAAATTACATCTCACCTGGGTTTTAGCTGGTATTAATAGAAAAGTACCTCAGGCGTCTCTCAACCATGTATACACATATTTGTAGAGCCCTTGCAACAAACAGACTGCTTGTGTAAAATCCTTGGCTGTAGGCCTCACCCAGGCCCAAATTCTAACTCTGTACTGCAGATGTTTTCACCAGGTAAGTCCACAAAGACAACCAGAACTGAGAAAAACACACTTTATAATAGCAAAGCTTTCGGATAAAATCCTTCCTCAATACTAATACAAACAAATCTAAAAAACAAATGGTTTAAATACAGGTCACTGAAGTCACATGACCAGCAGTCCAAAAATCATGTGACCACAAGTATATAAAACAAATCATTAAAATTAGAAAAATTAGAAAAATTAGAAAAATTAGAAAAAGCATATCATTATCGCAACCTAGTATGTTGCAATTTAACAAGAACAGGTTTCAAGGTAATCATATTATTTAAACCTGGAAAATGGTCAGAGTTCAACCTAAGAATCCATTCATACTCTTTTAATTCAAGTAAATTACCACTATCACCACCTCTGGCAGGAGGCCGTATTACATCAGTAACTCTAAAGGAGAATCTATGCTCAATACCTGAATCAACTATGTGCTTATACAAGGCATTACTGTCAATGGCCCTTCTAATCTCCGATTTGTGTTCAATGATGCGTTCTTTTAGCTTTCTAGTGGTCTTACCCACATAGAATGCAGTACATTTCACGCAATTAGCTAAGTACACCACATTAGATGTAACACAAGTGGTAGAAAAATTAAACTGATAAACTTTACCACTAATAGGATGTTTGAACTTATCACTGCAACCAACCACAATATCAGAACAGCAGGAACAATTCAAACAACCATACGTGCCGGGCTTAGTGGTAAAAGTCCTCTCTACAGGCCTGAAAAAACTTTGTAACATAACATATTCTTCAAGGACTTCATATTTCTATATGAGAAAAAAAGGCCTGTCACCAAGAATGTCTTTAATCTCACTAGAGGCCATTAGTACAACCCAATTCCTCTGTATTATTTGTTTTACAAAACAAGTCAAGGTATTATAACTAGTAAGATACCTAGTGCATACTTTAGAACATTCTAGGTTAACAGAACCAACATCATCCCCAAGAAAAATCGGCTTCAATATTGTCTTCCTATTAACTAAAACTTTATTTTTTTAATCTAAAACTAGTTTAGAATCATAACCACTATCCAGAAACTCTTTGGACATCTCATCCAACTGTAAATTAAATGTAGCATCATCAGTATTTAATCTACTAACTCTATTAAACTGTGAAGTAACAATCCCTTAAAGACATGTGGGGCATGCATGCTGGAATAATTAATGTATCTATCAGAGTTTATCTCCTTTTGTGAATACTGGTATGGATAGAACCCTCACGTAGTTGTATCTTAACATCCAAGAAATTAATCTCACTATCAGAGGCATCCATCTTAAATTTCAAGAAACTAGTGGTTGCATTTAAATAATGAACAAATTCATTCAACTGTGAAAGGGAACCTTTCCAAACCATAAAACAATCATCAACGAAACATTGATAAAAACATATATTACTTACAAAAAAATTATCCAAATTATAAATATAAGCTTTCTCCCATTGGTATAACACCAAGTTGGCATAAGTGTTAGCCACAGAAGTACCCATGGCTACACCAGTGAGTTGCAAATATAAGCATTCATCAAACAGAAAAATATTGTTCCTCAAAACTACATCTAGAAGAGAACAAATATTCTCAACAGATCTATTCACAAGAGAAGATTGGGAGATCAAAAATTGTCTGATAGACTCAATACCAAAATCATGCGGTATTACAGTAAAAAGGGATGCTATATCAAGCGTTACAAACAAATACTCACTTTGTCGACAGGAACCACCAATACTATTAATCCAAACATGCAATTTACAAAGGAAATCAGATGTATCTCTTAGCACAGAAGTGCATTTAGGTAAATATAGTTGCAATTGTGTTTGCAAATATATAGATATAGTTTCGGTGATCCACCCCCTTCCCGAAACAATTGGTCTCATGGGGGGGTTGGTCACCGACTTGTGTATCTTAGGCAGCCCATAGAGACAAGGAATAATTGGACAAGAAACAGTAAAAAAATGAAATAAATCCAGAATAATATCACCACTAATTTGTAAATCATAGATCACCATATTGACATAACTAATACATCTTTTAACATCTATTGATGTAATACGTTTAAAAGCCTCAACATCATTCAGTAGAGCAGAAACTAAAGATATATACTTAGGCCGATCCATAAGGACTACAGCCCCACCTTTATCGGCTTGTTTAATCACTAAATCTTTGCTCGCCTGTAGACTTTTGAGCGCTTGATACTCATCAAATGTTAAATTAAAGCGAGAAAATCTCAGAATATTGCAGTCAGAATACAACATTCTTAATTCCCTCTCACAGAAATCATGAAATGCTGTAACTACAGGCATACTAGAAGGTATAAAGGTACTACGCCGTTTACATAAAACTCCATTAACGACAGAGTTACCAAACAAAACCTTTAAATTTACATTTCTAATGAAAATCTTAAGGTCTGTGAGCACAGTCACTAGATCACCCTTCGCTGTAGGAATAAAATTAAGCCCTTTTAGTAGTACTGAACAATGAGCAGAGTTCAAGTTAAAGGTTGAAAGGTTGAGAATGCCTTTAGTCATTTATGACTTACTTTGCCCTGCCCTAAAGGGCTCTCATTCTTACGTTTGCCTGGGATAACTGTTTGTCCCATAAATGGTTTCCTTCTTGGAGAGGAACACTCAGTTACAGCCTCCGGCTGTTCTAAATGAAAGCGTTTGCCAGAGAAATTAAATGTAAGTTGCTGTGCCTTCTTAACCACAGTGGAACGCGAGTTAGCCTCTCCGTCCTGTTTGTCGCTAAGTTCTGACTGAGAACAAGCATTCGTGGAGTCTAGCGTAGATGTTGCCAAAGTAGGCGTATTCACTTGTAAGTAATTCGACGAAGCTGCCAAAGCCAGTTCATGTTGTTGTGCAATATCAACTGTAGTTTCAGAAAAGCCATCAAGAACATCTAAACTTCTCTTATTACTACGTACTGCAGCATTAGGTTTAAAAGTTTGATCATTTTTCAGCCATGAGAAAATATGACCCCTTTGGAAGTCGTTGATATCACGCGTGAGCTTACGCTTCTTTGTTACCTCCAAACGGTCATCCAATGCTTGTGTTCTGTCAAGTAGCTGCTGATATAACTCACCCATAGACGCAAATACAGTCATATCCATTAATTCATTTTCCATATTTAGTATCTCATCTTTAAGTTCCTTCTCGATAGTTGAAAAGAATTCATTCATTAAACTCATGTAATCCAAACTTAACTTGATGTTAAGTTGCTGCCACCGCTTCAGGAGCTCAGGATAAGCTTTCCCATATGAAGGCATTTTGAGAACTCTCAAGCCACGTGGGACGATGCCTTTATCTAGATATGCAGAAAAGCTAAAACGCTGCCATTGCAAGTGTTTACCAGTACCCACTTTTCTTTCAAAAAGATTCAGCTTTTTATGAAAATCTGAAACATTCTCAGATTTCCAATGTTCATCACTTTTCGATAAGTCCACAAAGACCCCAGGTGGGTTATCAAATTCTGTCTCCTGGTTCTTCTGGTGAGTCCCTGATTACCCTTGTTTGTACCTCACAAAGAGGACTTCATTCCTGGCCTGCTGTTTTCAGGTACCTTCTTTTATACAATCACCATTTATTGCATTATTATCTAGCGAATACACGCACATTTGTGACTACAATTCTGTGAGAATTTCCTACCCACTTGTCACTTTTAAAGGCAGTCTACACATTTTCTTTACTCAACATGTTACAATATACATGTATAAAAAGAATTAGTGTGGGGATCCAGTAATGTGATAGGTGGAAAGAGGCAAACCGAATGAGGCTGGGGTGCCAGTGAGGGATGAATTAGGTGCTCATTTTGTGGGGCAGTGGTTTGTCTCAGAAATCATTTGAGGTGGCAGAGGATGTGGGGCCTGTGTTAAGATGGGGGGAGGGTAGGGCAATGCCTTAGGAGCCAGATATGATGGCAAATTTATTATTCAGACAGTAAGGAAAGCAGTTGTCAGGGGCCTGTGTTAAGATGGGGGCAGCGGAGGGCACTGCCTTAGAAGCCAGATATGATGGCAAATTTATTATTCAGACAATAAAGAAAGCAGTTGTCAGGGGCCTGTTAAGATGGGGGGGGCAATGCCTTAGGAGCCAGATATGATGGCAAATTTATTACTCAGTCAGTAAGGAAAGCAGTTGTCAGGGGCCTGTGTTAAGATGGGGAGAGGGGAGGGCAACGCCTTAGGAGCCAGATATGATGGCAAATTTATTATTCAGACAGTAAGGTAAGCAGTTGTCAGGGACCTGTGTTAAGATGGGGAGAGGGGAGGGCAACGCCTTAGGAGCCAGATATGATGGCATATTTATTATTCAGACAGTATGGAAAGCAGTTGTCAGGGGCCAGTGTAAGATGGGGGAGGGGAGGGCAATGCCTTAGGAGCCAGATATGATGGCAAATTTATTATTTAAACAATAAAGAAAGCAGTTGTCAGGGGCCTGTGTTAAGATGGGGGGACGGTAGGGCAATGCCTTAGGAGCCAGATATGATGGCAAATTTATTATTCAGACAGTAAGGTAAGCAGTTGTCAGGGGCCTGTGCAAGATGGGGGAGGGGAGGGCAATGCCTTAGGAGCCAGATATGATGGCAAATTTATTATTCAAACAATAAAGAAAGCAGTTGTCAGGGGCCTGTGTTAAGATGGAGGGAGGGTAGGGCAATGCCTTAGGAGCCAGATATGATGGCAAATTTATTATTCAGACAGTATGGAAAGCAGTTGTCAGGGGCCTGTGTTAAGATGGGGGGCAATTCCTTAGGAGCCAGATATGATGGCAAATTTATTATTCAGACAGTAAGGAAAGCAGTTGTCAGGGGCCTTTGTTAAGATGGGGGGAGGGAAGGGCAATGCCTTAGGAGCCAGATATGATGGCAAATTTATTATTCAGACAATATGGAAAGCAATTGTCAGGGGCCTGTGTTAAGATGGGGGGAGGGGAGGACAATGCCTTAGGAGTCAGCTATGATGGCAAATTTATTATTCAGACAGTATGGAAAGCAGTTGTCAGGGGCCTGTGCAAGATGGGGGAGGGGAGGGCAATGCCTTAGGAGCCAGATATGATGGCAAATTTATTATTCAGACAATAAAGAAAGCAGTTGTCAGGGGCCTGTGTTAAGATGGGGGGAGGGGAGGACAATGCCTTAGGAGCCAAATATGATAGCAAATTTATTATTCAGACAGTATGGAAAGCAGTTGTCAGGGGCCTGTGTTAAGATGGGGGGCAATGCCTTAGGAGCCAGATACGATGGTAAATTTATTATTCAGTCAGTAAGGAAAGCAGTTGTCAGGGGCCTTTGTTAAGATGGGGGGAGGGAAGGGCAATGCCTTAGGAGCCAGATATGATGGCAAATTTATTATTCAGACAATAAGGAAAGCAGTTGTCAGGGGCCTGTATTAAGATGGGGGGAGGGGAGGGCAACACCTTAGGAGACAGATATGATGGCAAATTTATTATTCAGACAGTAAGAAAAGCAGTTGTCAGGGGCCTGTGTTAAGATGGGCGGAGAAGAGGGCAATGCCTTAGGAGCCAGATATGATGGCAAATTTATTATTCAGACAGTATGGAAAGCAGTTGTCAGGGGCCTGTTAAGATGGGGGGAGGGGAGGGCAATGCCTTAGGAGCCAGATATGATGGCAAATGTATTATTCAGACAATACTTAAAACAGTTGTCAGGGGCCTGTGTTAAGATGGGGTGAGGGTAGGGCAATGCCTTAGGAGCCAGATATGATGGCAAATTTATTATTCAGACAATACAGAAAGCAGTTGTCAGGGGCCTATGTTAAAATGGGGGAGGGTAGGGCAATGCCTTAGGAGCCAGATATGATGGCAAATTTATTATTCAGACAGTAAGGAATGCAGTTGTCAGGGGCCTGTGTTAAGATGGGGGAGGGCAATGCATTAGGAGCCAGATATGATGGCAAATTTATTATTCAGTCAGTAAGGAAAGCAGTTGTCAGGGGCCTGTGTTAAGATGGAGGGAGGGAAGGGCAATGCCTTAGGAGCCAGATATGATGGCAAATTTATTATTCAGACAGTAAGGTAAGCAGTTGTCAGGGGACTTTGTTAAGATGGGGGGAGGGGAGGGCAATGCCTTAGGAGCCAGATATGATCGTACATTTATTATTCAGTCAGTAAGGAAAGCAGTTGTCAGGGGCCTGTGTTAAGATGGAGGGAGGGAAGGGCAATGCCTTAGGAGCCAGATATGATGGCAAATTTATTATTCAGACAGTAAGGTAAGCAGTTGTCAGGGGACTTTGTTAAGATGGGGGGAGGGGAGGGCAATGCCTTAGGAGCCAGATATGATGGCAAATTTATTATTCAGACATTAAGGAATGCAGTTGTCAGGGGCCTGTGTTAAGATGGTGGGAGGGCACTGCTTTAGGAGCCACATATGATGGCAAATTTATTATTCAGACAATAAAGAAAGCAGTTGTCAGGGGCCTGTGTTATGATGGGGGGAGGGTAGGGCAATGCCTTAGGAGCCAGATATGATGGCAAATTTATTATTCAGACAGTAAAGAAAGCAGTTATCAGGGGCCTGTGTTAAGATGGAGGGAGGGGAGGGCAATGCCTTAGGAGCCAGATATGATGGCAAATTTATTATTCTGACAGTAAGGAATGCAGTTGTCAGGGGACTGTGTTAAGTTGGGGGGATGGGAGGGCAATGCCTTAGGAGCCAGATATGATGGCAAATTTATTATTCAGACAGTATGGAAAGCAGTTGTCAGGGGCCTGTGTTAAGATGGGGGGAGGGGAGGGCAACACCTTAGGAGCCAGATATGATGGCTAATTTATTATTCAGACAATAAAGAAAGCAGTTGTCAGGGGCCTGTGTTAAGATGGGGGAGGGGAGGGCAATGCCTTAGGAGCAAGATATGATGGCAAATTTATTATTCAGTCAGTAAGGAAAGCAGTTGTCAGGGGCCTGTGTTAAGATGGGGGGGGGGGGAACAATGCCTTAGGAGCCAGATATGATGGCAAATGTATTATTCAGACAGTAAGGAAAGCAGTTGTCAGGGGCCTTTGTTAAGATGGGGGGAGGGTAGGGCAATGCCTTAGGAGCCAGATATCATGGCATATTTATTATTCAGACAATAAGGAAAGCAGTTGTCAGGGGCCTGTGTTAAGATGGGGGGAGGGGAGGACAATGCCTTAGGAGCCAGATATGATGGCAAATTTATTATTCAGACAGTAAGGAAAGCAGTTGTCAGGGAAACTGAGTAAATGAGGAGGCACAGTGAAAGGTACGGGAAGCAAGAGGGGGACAAACACGAATGAACCTGAGCAGAGGAGAGAAAAGGAAGGACTCGTGTGACATCAGAATCCTAGAATGAAAAAGAGATGGAACCACATGTGGCCACAATGAATCCCTCACTACCCTTTAAAGCAGAAAGGAAGTGTGCAAGGAAGGTGACTCCTCCAGCCTGGATGGACAGAAGACAGGAAGGAGAGGCCAGTGTATAGGACTTGTAGAAAGTGTATAGAAGGGATAGTAAAGTAGTTTGCATATTTAATAAGGAGGAAAGCAACCTATCTTAGCACTGAAAAAGGCTGGGGTAGTGGGACTGGACTAAAATATTGCAGACATCAAATGACTCTGCGGTATAAAAAGTGATTGGGCTAAGAACCAATGTGGAGATGGAAAAGAATAATCTGGTGACTGAATACCTGGTCACCACAGAGATTAGCTACCTGAGACAGTACAGACTGGGCTATAGTGAAACCTGTCTCAGGGTTTAAACTTAAGACTTGGAAGGATGTGACCAAGGTGGCTACAAAAAGATGGAAGGATAGAAGCATGTTGTTGTGCACATATGCGCCAATGACCTGTTAGAGAATACATCCGTGGTAGCGATACAAAAGTAGGAGGCAGCATTCATAGAGAATTGATTGTGCCAGCAGTCAGCATACTGAGGTAAGAGAGGGTTAGGGAGTATAGTTACTGGATGTTAGCTCTGCTATAAGGTGAGAGAGAAGGGCTTGGGACTGGCCAGCAGTCAGCAGACTGAGGTAAGAGAGGGTTAGGGAGTATAGTTACTGGACGTTAGCTCTGCTATAAGGCGAGAGAGAAGGGCTTGGGACTGGAAGGGATGGGAGAAGACCTGACAGGTCTGTTGCGTGCACAGACAAGCTGCATCTTGGCATTGAAGAGACTACATTATTCATCAATAGGCTGGAAAAAAACAAATCAGTGACTGTACCTTCAACAAAGAAATGAAAGGTGGGTCACCGAGAAGAAAAAGAAGGCATTAGTCATGAGGAAGAAAACATGACACAGAACATAGAAGAAACATGGATAATTTGAAATGTGGTTGAGTAGTGATGCTGTGATGTGCAAAGTGTCTTGGGGTGAACAGTTATTGAGGAAGATAAAGTAGACTTTGTTGGAATTTCAGGAATGTGGGCAGTGCCAAGAATATGTGATGTGATGATGCTAAAGTTTAGATTGTTCTGGAATGACAAAACGGACAGAGTGGAGGCAGAGTAGTGAAAAAGTACAAGGTCCGGATGCAGGAAGAAAATCACTCATGAAGTAGTGGAAGAATGAGGGGGTTAGTGTATTATGGGGTACCGATACATTCATATTATAGGGCACCTCATGAAGTGGTTGAAGAATGAGGGGGTTAGTGTATTATGGGGTACAGATACATTCATATTATAGGGCACCTCATGAAGTGTTGGAAGAATGAGGGGGTTAGTGTTTTATGGAGGTACCGATACATTCATATTATAGGGCACCTCATGAAGTGGTGGAAGAATGAGTGGATTAGTGCGTTAGTGCCCTGCCAATTAAGGCAGATGCAGGTTTGGGGGTACTGATACATTCATATTATGGGGCACCTCATATTGTGGTAGAAGAATGAGTGGGTTAGTGTATTATGGGGGTACCGATACATTCATATTATAGGGCACCTCATGAAGTAGTGGAAGAATGAGGGGGTTAGTGTATTATGGGGTACCGATACATTCATATTATAGGGCACCTCATGAAGTGGTGGAAGAATGAGGGGTTAGTGTATTATGGGGTACTGATACATTCATATTATAGGGCACCTCATGAAGTGGTGGAAGAATGAGGGGGTTAGTGTTTTATGAAGGTACCGATACATTCATATTATAGGGCACCTCATGAAGTGTTGGAAGAATGAGTGGATTAGTGCGTTAGTGCCCTGCCAGTTAAGGCAGATGCAGGTTTGGGGGTACCGATACATTCATATTATGGGGCACCTCATATAGTGGTGGAAGAATGAGCGGGTTAGTGTGTTAGTGCCCTGCCAATTAAGGCAGATGCAGGTTTGGGGGTACAGATACATTCATATTATAGGGTCTATATTATGGCGTTGAAACACCGTAACATCGAACACCTCAATGCCTACAAGTATTCAGTGAAATTCATTTCTGCGATTTGCTAAATACTTGTCGGGCAAAGATGTAGTTGGCCGTCTATACAATGTTGCCCTTTTCTCCACTGTAGTGCCATCTTGGAGTTGGTATATTTAGTTAGGTGGTGTGGGGGGGCACATCCCCCCACATGTGTGGGTTTGGTTTAGTTAGAATTAGTTCTGTTGTGTTGCAGGGCAATTATTTACTTACCCATGTATTCAGCGAATCTCAAATGTGAATTTCGCAGAATACTTGCCTGTTTTCAGGTGTTCGATGTTACAGCATTTCGACGATGTAATATACACCCGTATTATACATGTGCTCATAGAAATTCTTCAGTGTAGGATGATGTGACCCTTGGGGTAAGAATAACGGGTTGAAAGGGAGTTTTATACTCATGAGGTAGCCGAACCTTCCAGTATTCGGGATGTGTTTTCTGCAGGATGGGTGGTGAAGAAACTGTGTCAGGTACTTATGATGAGTTCAGCAGAGAGATTGCACTAGGAAGAACAGAACTTCGAGTAGTTATGAAGGAGTAGGGTGTCAGAGATGTCCAGGTGGCCAACAGTGGTCATATCCTTTGTGGTTTAATGGGGTGAAGGGTTGAATTAAAAGGCATAAATGATGATATGGGATTTTTAGGGCTTAGGTTATGGTGAATGCAGGGAGAGAAAGAAAGTTGCATGAGGGTGACGGCTATGAGCTGTGAACAAGGGATGTTCTTCGTGTTTCACTGTTGCAGTCATCACACTTGGGTTATCTGCCTGCAGGTAGCCCTCAGTCAGCCCGAATACCAGAGACTTGGGATTTCTGCGTCGGATCCTGTCTCTTCTTCCATGACGTCAGGTCATCATGGGTATAAAACAGGCAACCATCGCCATTACATCAGCTTTTCTTGTCGAGCAGGAGCCGAAGCAGAAGCAGTTCGCAAGTGCTAGTCGGCCGCTACCTGAAATTTTCTAAATCTTCTAAAGCTAAGTACCCCATTGGGGATCCTTTTTTCTTGCTCTAACCGATGTCAGAGAAAGTTAACAGTTGTCTTGCCTGTGGAAAGCAAATACCTCACAGAGATTTTCATTCTTACTGCATCACCTGTTTAGGCCCAGACCACGACGTCCCTCGCTGTCGGTTTTATGCCTTGTTTAATGCCCAAACTATTCATCGTTGGGCTATCTTTGTTGCTAAATTCTTTCACTCTCATTCTCTGTATTCCGAAATGGCTTTGATAAGCCATCCGACTATCGTTCTTCCAAAAAAACGTAAAGATAAAGATAGAGACAGACCACCTAGGTCCAAAATTGCTGATGACACTTCCATTAAGCTAGTTGCCAGACCGGTACTCATTGAGGCGCCTTCACAGCCCCTGATGCCCACTTCTAGAGATTCGCAGGCCTCTACTGAGACCCATTCGGAGTCCGGTATGCCACGAGATGCTTCTTCAACTATGGAACCTGTGGATGTCTCTACCTTGGATGGGTCCAGAGCTGCTGCGCAGGCACCAACTTCTGAGGGCATATTCTGACCTACCGATGTTTGAATTAAATCGACAACTTCATTTTTAGCTAAAACTACAGAGTTTCTGAGGCCCAGAGTATGCACTATGCCTAGAAAACGGATGACCAAAGCACATGCTCAAGCTCCCATGCCACAAAAACAAATACTTAGAATGGCTGAGGACCTTATTACCCTAATTAGGGGAAGCCAGCCTTCCTCTGCTAAGAGACTAAGAATTGAGTTACATTCTGATTCTACAGACCAGGAGACCGATGACTCTGACCCTTCTGATTATCAGGACATGCCCTTATCAACCTATGAGGATTCTGATGCAGAGGAATCCATTCCCTCTGCCTCCCTTCCAGAGGACTTTTCTTTTGGTGAAACCTTGCATACTTTAAGAGCAGTTCTGCTGGGAGTGCCAGGACTACCCTCAGTCTAAAAAGAGACACAGAGAATTTTTAGAGTTGCCTCAGCACAGGTCTCTTGCTATACCCCCTGTCCTGGATATTGTAGATGATGTCTTTATGGAATCCAGTCTTACTCCAGATACTTTACCCCCCGGTCCCTAGGAAACCTGACAGGTACTACACAGTACCTGATTGCCACATATTTCTCTTTAAAAATCCTGCTGCGGATCCAGAGACCATTTCCCAGGGACCTAAAGGTATTAAGGCTACTACAGCCAAAAATCCTACCCCTTCAGACAGGGATTCCAGAGCTTTAGACAGATGGGGTAAGAAGGTATATACCTCTGGTACTCTTACCATCAGGGCATTGAATTGCCAGTTTCACATGTTGAAGTACCAGCAGTATACTATGGAACTAATTAAACAAAAAAAATGGTGTTACTTCCAGATTGTGCAGAAAATAAAGATTTACAAGAGCTAATGCATTCTGCAAACCAAGTTAGTAAGCATACTTTGCAGTGTGGCTTTGATGCCCTAGAAGCATCTTACAGGGCTGCAGTCAGTGGGTCTGTACTGAGAAGGCATGCTTGGCTGAAGGAACAAACCTTGCCAGATCATGTCAAATCCAAATTAGTAGATGCTCCTTTAAATGAGGACTGTTCATTTGGCACCAAAGCAGAAGAGGTTCTTAAAAAGATGGAACTAAAAGCTAAATCTATGCAAACTGTTAAAGAATTTTTACAAGTGCAACCACCTAGATTTATTAGACATTGGCCTTCTAAAAACTAGTCCTTTCCAGCCCCTTCCAAGCCTTCTCACACCAAATCCAGAGGAAACAGGCCACCCAGACTACAGTCTCAGGGTATGCAGAGATCTAAACAATGGAGTGTCCCCACCTCAAAAACAGGGTGTGGTAAGCCACCCCCTTATGGAAAAAGTTCACAATGACTTCTCACTTATCCTTCCCAGCCCTGCCAAATTACGTGTGCCCCTAGGAGGAGAACTTGCCCTTCATGCAAAAAACTGGATGTCCATTACTCAGGACAGATGGGTCCTAAACATTATATCCCAGGGGTACAGATTCTACTTCCATACACTGCCAACCCTAAGTGGGTTTCCAGACCTTCCTCCAAACCAGTGGGCAGAGGCTCAAAAGCAAGTACTTTCCCTGCTCAATATCAGAGCTATTCAGCCTGTTCCAGTGGAACAAAGGGGGCAGGGTTTCTACTCCAGACTTTCCTGGTGCCCAGAAAGGAGGGCTCTTGGTGCCCAATCCTGGATCTATCAACTCTCAACACCTTTCTGGTGGTCCCAAAATTCAAGATGCTTACCCTGCAACAGCTTCTCCCTATGCTAGCCAAGGATGGCTGGTTAGTCACTCTAGACTTAAAAGAAGCTTATCTGCACATCCCCATAAGGGAGTCATGCAGAAAATATCTATGTTTCAGGGCAGGCTCTATGCACTATCAGTTCTCTGCAATTCCCTTTGGCTTATCTACTGCGCCCAGAGTATTCACAACATGCCTGGCTCCAGCCATTGCATACCACAGGCAGAGGAATATCCAAATTTTCCCATACTTGAACGACTACCTGATTCAGGCAGACAGTCAGGAATTGCTACTTCAGCACCTGGCATTTGTAAAAAGCCTTCTCACTTCATTGGGAGGCACCACCATCGAAAAGAAATCACAACTGGTACCCAGTCAAAAGATTGTATTCCTGGGAGCAAAATTGGGCACAACTTGCCAGGTGGCATTTCTCACCTCAGAAAAACAGGTCTATCTGACAAACTACTTCAAACAACTGGCCATCAGAACCCAGCTATCTGCAAGACAAATACTGCAAGCCCTAGGGTTCATGGCCTCATATATTCTACTAGTTCCATATACAAGACTGCATATGAGGAAAAGTCTTTGGTGCCAGCATTCTTAGGACCTGGAAACATTCATTCCAATCATACCTTGTCTAAGGGCAGAGTTCATTTGCTAGGCAAAAGCATGCAACCACAAGGGACTGCTTTTCACTCAACCTCTCGCCACCCAAACCCTGACAACAGACGCATTGGACTATGCATGGGGGGCCCACTTGGCAGGCAAATGCATTCAGGGCCACTGGAGCCCAGCACAGATTCTTCAGTACATCAATCAAAAAGAGATGCTAGCTGTACATAATGCTCTGACAGCCTTCAAATACCTAATCCTTCCAGGACAACTGCTCATAAAACCAGACAACACCACAGTTATGTGGTATATAAACAAGCAGGAGGGAACCCATTCTTACCCACTCTGCAGGTGCCATGGCCCTGTGGAACACAGCCTTGAGCAACCAAGTGCATCTACAAGCACAATTCCTGCCAGGCAAATAAAAATTCACTGGCAGGCGACTTAGGCAGAAACCTCCTAGACCCACACAAGTGGAAATTGGAAACCAACACCGAACACCAGAAGTGGACCTATTTGCCTCCCCCAAGAACCACCAGTTGAGCAAATTCTGCACCAGGAACCCTCACAGCAGGGTCTGGAAGATGGATGCCCTATCCTTTCAATGGAAAAACTCTAAATTTATGCCTTTCCCCCTCTGCCCCTCCTCTCAAAAGTACTACTCAAGATAAAACAGGACAGGCCAAGGGCAATTCGTATTGCCCCAGACTGGCCACGCCAGCACTGGTACCCACTCCTGCGCAGTCTGACAACAGTGTCACCCTGGCACCTTCACCAGACTCCTACCCTGCTGTCTCAGCAGGAGGGACAGATTTTGCACTCACAATTGCAATGCCTAAACCTTGCAGCCTGGCTTATCCCTTGACTACTCCACCAGCAACTCTCAGCAAACAGGTGCTGGACATCATTCTTGAAGCCAGAAGGCCTGTTACTAGGAAATCCTATGCTGAAAAGTGGAAAAGATATTGTTCTTGGAATCAGTCTCAAGGGAAGGACACAGCAGTGCCCTCCTTACCTCTAATCATGGATTACCTAGCAGAGCTACTCCACAGAGGCCAATCCTTCTCCTCCATTAAGATTCACGCCTCTGCCGTCTCAGCTCATTATAATACTCTATTTTCTCACCCTCTCTTCAAACAGTTCCTGAGAGGGGCTAACAACTTAAGGCCCCCTAGGAGAGCACCTACCCTGCCTGGGACCTTAACTTTGTACTGGAAAAGCTCACACTTCCCCCTTTTGAACCTGCAGCTTCAACAGAGTTAAAATTCCTCTCTTGGAAAACAGCCTTGCTTTTAGCCATAACTTCAGCAAGAAGAGTGTCTGAGTTACAGGCACTAATGGCTGTGGAACCCTTCATTATTTTCCATGCTGACAGGGTTTCCCTCAGGACTAACCCGTCCTTTATGCCTAAGGTGGTGTCCGGTGTGGCTGTAAAACAATCCATCCATTTGCCAACCTTCTTCCTTAACCCTCAGCATAAAGGGGAAAGGATCCTGCACTCCTTGGATGTGCACAGACAGCTCAGGTTCTACCTTGACAGGATGAAACCTTTCAGAAAGTCTGACCAGCTGCTAGTCAGCTTTGCTACAGGGGCAAAGGGTAAGGCCATTTCAAAGCAAACTATTTCCAACTGGATAGCACACTGCATCCATTTCTGCTACAAGTACAATGGAGAACCTACCCCACAGGGGATCAGACCACATTCCACTAGTGGTACTTCCACCTCTATAGCATTTGTCAGGGGAGTCTCTATCAGGGACATTCTGGAAGCTGCAACCTGGAGTTCTGTTCCCACCTTCACCAAGCATTACCACTTAACAATCTTTTCTAAATCCAGAGCTGGATTTGCTACAGCAGTCTTGCAAGGCCTACTAGCCAACCCTAACACTTATTGACTGCCTCCACCCTTCCTCAGCTTTGAGAATCAACCCACGCATGATGACCGAAACAGTGAAACACGAAGAACATAGTACAGTTGTGTACACTTACCATAAATGTAGATGTTCAAGTGTATTCACTGTTGCAGTCCTGGTTTCCCTCCCTCCAGTCCCCTGGCTTTATCTGTCTTTCTACCTCTCCTCTCTATGGCCATACCTAATGGCATTGGTATTTACTTTTTACTGGTGGTGTTTCCCACCATATACTAGCTTCCAATTTTGGGGAGCTCCTGACATTTGGGGCAAGAAAAACTGATGTAATGGCATCGGCTGCTTGTTTTGTACCCCTGACAACCTGATGCCATGGAAGAAGTGACAGCATCTGATGCAGAAATCCCAAGACTCTGGTATTCAGGCAGACTGAGGGCTACCTGCAGGCAGATAACCCAAGTGTGATGACTGCAACAGTGAATACACTCGAACATCTACATTTATGGTAAGTGTACCCAACTGTACTTTATGAATACTACAACAGTGAATACTACATTTATGGTACGTGTACACAACTGTACTTTATGAATACTACAACAGTGAATACTACATTTATGGTACGTGTACACAACTGTACTTTATGAATACTACAACGGTGAATACTAACATCTACATTTATGGTAAGTGTACACAATTGTACTTTATGTATACTGCGACAGTGAATACACTCGAACATCTACATTTATGGTAAGTGTACACGACTGTACTTTATGTATACTGTGACAGTGAATACACTCGAACATCTACATTTATGGTAAGTGTACACGACTGTACTTTATGTATACTGCGACAGTGAATACACTCGAACATCTACATTTATGGTAAGTGTACACGACTGTACTTTATGTATACTGCGACAGTGAATACACTCGGACATCTACATTTATGGTAAGTGTACACGACTGTACTTTATGTATACTGCAACAGTGAATACACTCGAACATCTACATTTATGGTAAGTGTACACGACTGTACTTTATGTATACTGCGACAGTGAATACACTCGAACATCTACATTTATGGTAAGTGTACACGACTGTACTTTATGTATACTACAACGGTGAATACTACATTTATGGTACGTGTACACAACTGTACTTTTGAGGAAGTGGCATAAGCAAATGTAAGAGG
This sequence comes from Protopterus annectens, assembly GCF_019279795.1. Lineage (NCBI taxonomy): Eukaryota > Metazoa > Chordata > Ceratodontiformes > Protopteridae > Protopterus > Protopterus annectens. Next base: position 23,184,924 of record NC_056747.1, read on the forward strand.
AGGCAGTATGTCTGTACAGGAAGGGTAGGGTAGTAATATAAATGTAGGGCAGTAAAAGAACTAGCTGACCGGAAGTTGGCAAAGGGGTGAAAAGGAAAACAGGCTTGGGTATAAAACATAAAAAAGAGTGGGGGGAGCAGACCGGGGCAGGTTCAGCAAGGACAAGGAGGAGGTCATAGGTCATGGTAGACTGATGACAGACGTGTTGAATGATTTCTTTACTTCAGCCTTATAAAAGAAATGCAAGGTGAAGGTGCCATGTTGGGAAGGAGTTGAGGCATATTGGGGAAAGCAGTGGATGGATAGAGGGACAAAATGGGAGGAGGTGGTTGATAAGAAAGGGCTGTCCTTACAGCTGATAAATCATATGGATTAAATTGTCTACCTCCCACTGTCCCTGGGAATCTGGCCAATGGTCTAGTGAATTCCTCTGGCATGGATCTTTCATATATCACCAGCAACTGCAGAAGTGAATGAGACCTGGAAGTCATCATGGTGTCCTTGTGTGAGGACAGAACAGAAAAGTTCCAGAAAAGTACTGCTTACAAGTCTAATGTGGTAGCAGAGAAACTGCAAAAACAGGAATACAGGCAAGAGAGCTTGAGGCATGCACACAGTAGTAGTTTCCAAAGTTTATTCTTCAGACTTTACTTCAAACAAACGATAAAAACAATAAAAAAACAGTAACTATAAAGCGCTTTTCGTCCCACCCCTTAGTGAGACTTCATCAGACAGTTGCAACAAGAATGTTTCAAACAGTATATACAAGTTCAAACCACATCAGCTTCCTCCAAGCAAAAGGCAAACCCGCCCCCAAGGTAAGCAGGAAAGAACAATTAACCCATTGTGTGCTTCTTTAAGAATCCAGCTTCTTGTAAAACAAGTATGTACGCAGTAAATATATTTGTATATCTGTAAATATAAATATAGCTCATCAGTTCGAAAACATTCGTAAAAGAACTTTTAAAAGTGTATTCAGAAATATTTAAAAACCATGCTAACATTAAAACCAATAGTTAAGGTAACAGTAAAAAGTGAGAAGTGAAGAATGAAGTGTAAAATTGAAAACAGTATAAAATAAAATACTTTACCACTGTGTGAAAAAGTATTAAAATCTTAAATAACTTTCAGTAGTAGTTAATAATGACAGTTCTAAAAAGTAGGATGAAGAAATATATAATAAAACACTTATATTAGCCCCACGTCTGAATTTAAAACCATCGAGCTAAAAAGCTATAAAGACTGGTGCAGAGAAAACAATCCTGTAAAGGACGTCCGGTGAATATGATAAAAGGTGGAGTAAGAGTGTACGCATTCACATAAACAACTGTAAATGCAGACACATTCATGTATAGATAACAACTAAGTGAATGTGAAAAACCATGTGTGTGTATAAACATGTATTACATAACTAAGCAAATAAATAAATATTTGACTATTTAGATAAATGTTTAACATACCCTGTTTAAGCAAAAATGTGAAAACTTTCTTGCAGGCTGAAGTGAATAAGGTATATATATTCACCTTATTAAACTCTTTAGTTTAAGAATGGAAGATATGGAATAAACTGCATTCAGTCCTGGCGGGTAGCAGGCCCTAGTACGAAGTTGCCATATTAATTCCAGTTTTTCTAGGAATAATGAACAAGGGCCACCCCCTCCATCCCTCATAACCTGGTCAATCACTCTAAATTTAAAAGAGTGTAATGGGAAAGCACTCGCACTAGGCCCACCCCTTCCATCACCCGTAACCTGGTCAATCACTCTAAATTTAAAAGAGTGTAAAGGAAAAGCAGTCACATGTCTAGCCAGGGCATTTTCCTGCTTTGATGTTCTGATGCTGTAAAGGTGTTCATAAACCCTTTCTGATGCTGTAAAGGTGTTTGTAAACCCTTTATTTTAGTTTCCTGTCTGACTTCCCAATATAAAAAGCTGCGCAGGCTTGACATTGGGCCAAATAGACTATACTTTTAGTATTACAGTCAAATTTTCCCTTTGACGCATAGGGCACTCCTCTGATCGAGAAGTTGACTCCAATCTCCATGAAGGGGCATTGGGGGCACATGCTACACTTTATCATCCCTTTCCTCTTGCTTCCTAAACTGTCTTCCGTCCTAGTCTGTAATAAGCTTTTTAAATTCTACCGCGTCTAAAAACTACTCTAGGGGGGGTCCTTCAATTTAGTATATAAATTGTGGTCAAGGACTATTAAATCCCAGTTCTTATTAATGATGTCTTTGATATCATAACCATTCCTGCTAAAAGTAGTAATAAAAGTGGACCCTACTAAAGGAGCATCATCATGAACCATCCGAACTTGGCTGATTTCTATTTGTTCCTCATTAATTTTAACCCCCAGTATAGGTTGGTACATGCCCCTATGCCTCTTGTTTTGTACTTCTCTTACCAGTTCCCTAACCATAGGTAGAGGGTATCCCCTCTTGATAAACATGTCCTGAAGTTGATTACATTCTAGTAAAAACTCCTCTTGTGTGGAAACTATCTGAGCTGCTCATACCAGTTGGCCTTTTACCACTGAACGCTTTTGGAATAGTGGATGACAACTGTCAAAATGTAAAAAAGCATTCGAGTAGGTATCTTTCCTGAAAATACGAGCTGTATAGCAACCATTAATTAGATCCTTTTTTAAGTCAACATCCAGGTAAGCTATTCATTCCATGTGGAAAGTATGTATGAACTGTAAAAAAGCAGTGGTATTATTGAGGTATGTCACTAGATTGTTATCTTCCACCTCATCACCCTTAAACAACATAAAGATATCGTCCAGGTATCTTGTATAAAAGTGTATTTGGCTTCTAATTTCAGGTACATTTAAAATGAACTCCCTTTCCCAAGAAGCCATCACTAGGTTGGCGAAGCTGGCTCCACACGGGGAGCCCATTGCTACGCTGATGGACAGGACGAAAAACCTGTTGTTGAAGGTAATATAATTATTAGACAACACTATGTCCAACAGTTCAGTGAGCAGAGAAATTAAACTTCTAGGGGCCTCCAGTTCTAGCAGTAAGAGGCTGAGCCGTTCTACACCCTCAACATGTGGGATGGACGTGTACAAATCTTTAACGTCTATAGTTAGGAAATTGAAGCCCTCATTAAACTGTAAATCCTGTATACTCCTTAAAAAGGACCATGAGTCCTTGCAGATCGGTTTTTGTAATTTTACATATTTCTGCAAAAAATGATCAATATATTTGGCTAATGGGTAAGTGATGCTATTCCTGGAATCCACAACAGGTCTCATCGGTGGGTCCAAGACACTCTTGTGGATCTTGGGGATGCCAAACAAAATTGGAATTCTAGGTGCTGGCATACATAAGAAACTGTATATATCCATGTCAATCCTTGCCTCAATAAACAGTTCTTCTAAGTTAGCACGAATTATCCCGTAAGCGATATTTCATTCTTAACTACTACTCCACCCTTGTCAGGTTGCATCACCCTCTCCTGTGCCTGTTGAACCAAATTAAGTGCTAGTTCTTCTTCCTTAGTAATGTTGTGACCCTTCCATTTACTTTGATTTTGTACACAAATGCAATTGAATAAGTCCACTTCACAAACATGTTCAAACATTGTTAATGTCGGGTGTAGTGGGGGGCAATAAGTACTACGTAGATGGAATGGATTCTGAGGTTGATGTCTAGCCCCAAACAAGTAACTAAAGTTAAGCTTCCAAACAAGTAACTAAAGTTAAGCTTCCTTGTGAATAATTTTAAGTCAATTATAGTTTCAGCAAAGGAGGCTTTGTGAGATGGAACAAAGGTTAATCCTTTCGCTAATAAATCCGCTAGCTCAATTGATCACTTTCAGTGTGGAAAAATTAAAAATTTTAAAGTCACCTTGGCTATTGTATACCAGTTCAAAGTTGTTCTCCGCACTGGGTTGCATAGGGATTAAATTGTCTACCTCCCAGTGTCCCTGGGAATCTGGCCAATGGTCTAGTGAATTCCTCTGGCATGGATCTTTCATATATCACCAGTGACTGCAGAAGTGAATGAGACCTGGAAGTCATCACGTCTGGTGTCCTTGTGTGAGGACGGAACAGAAAAGTTCCAGAAAAGTACTGATTACAAATCTAATGTGGTAGCAGAGAAAGTCAAGGAGATATTACTCCAGAAACACTGGTACAATGGCTGACGTGTGCTCATGTAACCTTGAAAAATGTTCAGGTTGGAGTAAGGCTGCTGCTGCTGATGAGCCTCAGTCCTTTGTGCTAATTGCCAGTCAGTAACTATTTCGCTGCTAGCAGAGGTCTCCAGTTAGGTTTGGGGATGGGGCTGGCATAATGGCTAAGACGTTTATCTTACAGACACCATGTACAGGGTTTGAGTCTCATCTTTGGAAAGGAAATTGGCTAGGTTTAAAATGGCCCACAAGGGCAGCTAGTCTGGTACTTAGCTTTGAAAGCTTGAGTAACGGTAAAACACATTTGTACAAGAAAAGGTATCCATGGCATTTCTTACTCTTTTCTGCTAGTTTTCAGTAAATCCGCTTGGTTCTGCCTATCACTATATACTGCAACATTTGTACATTTCTGACTCTGTGCTGTTTTGACTGATAAAAATTACTTTGACAATAAATGGTGCTTTACCTTGCATTTTAGTCGCATATTGGGGTCTGAACATGATTTAGGTTGGCGTGGCTTATCTATCTGTAGTGTGTGTTAACTGGGGGAACAACAGAACTAACTACATTCAGCACTTAATCGTTTTTTTCTGATGGATTTCTCCATGATCTCCACGGTGACTTCACATTTAGCTCTTGGAGCAGATTGGGGAGCTGTCAGGAGGCAGAGAAGTGGAAGGGCATGGCACCTTCACAGCTATCGTTACAGATGGTATACATTCGCAGGTCAGGTGATAATGGGTAAAAACGTGGTTGTGTAATGATGTGAGAAAAGCCATCTCCTCGTGTGAGAAAATAAATAAAATTCACGTGAAAAGAGAAAATGGTTATTAAAAAATGACGTCATCGCAAGCAATAAACAAAAATGGTCATGTGCACATTTCAGATGCACAAACTCAACCTAACAATGTAGTTTTGGAATGTTTATAAAAGGTAAAACATAGCTTCGAGTCATTCTGCATTCACAGTCCTACTGGATTGTTTAAAGCATTGTGGAACCAGATCCTTTTCATCACATCTGATCTTATGTACATTGGCTACGATTAATATTCACTGTGGTCCTTAGCTGGACAATAACAGTGGGACAGTAATGAACTCTTTCTAACTGGGGGAAACTGAAGGTTTTCTGTTTTCTGACAACTTCTTGCAGTTTGCTTTGTCACAGTTTCTGTACTGTTGTATTTTCTTGGTGAAAAAAGAGGAAAAAGTGTCATTTTCTAAAAACTTGTCCATTTTTTTTTTGAGTATATACATCCATATGAGTGGTTGTGGGGAAAGGTTGTATAGCCCCCCCCCCATAAAAAATATTTTGAGTGTTTTGTACTGTCCTATTGTCGTATTCTCTATACTTTGCCAGTACAGTTTCAGTTATGCCTTGTGCCTTGACTAAGGCAGATTTGATGTTACATTACAGGCCAGTTCACTGATGTGACGCGGCCCTGTTTTCAGTTTGTCTCCTCGGTAAAACAATCTCACAAGATGAGGTAGTATTTTCTTTTTATTGTTTGAATTTAAAGAATTACTATCTTTGAATACTATAGAGGATGCTACGCCTGCAGAGAACTCCAGAAGCAGTTTATTCACATTGGTTCTAAGTGAAATGTCACAATCCCATTGAAATACATTGTTAATTAATACACAATCATACAGCTTTCAGTTGCTGCACATTCTAGCAACATCAAACGTTAGCAGCTTGCATCTGACCAGAACTTAGCCCTCACTGTACCGTTAAGTGCATTTTATTCTAACTGCTTGTACTATAGTGTGGACCTTTGTTGTCCTAGTAACACCAATGTGGTAAGCACTAGGTAACCTATCTACCGCATAAGGAGTGGTTCTGGCCCAGAAATTGTAGTTATTGGTCGTTTGGGCAGTTTTTCCATCTCTCTCAACTTTCTGATTTAAAAGCCTGCATTTGCACTTGTTTCCCCCCTTTCCTGTAACTAGTTTAGTCTAGATACAGATTCGTAGTTTAGCACTTGAATTAGATTATTCATGATCAGCACTTGTTCACAACTTGTAAGCACTAAATAACCTAAAATTACTACAACACTCAACCTTCCTCATTACCTAGAGGAAAACAGTTTTGGTACTTACTTTCCTCATTTGCTTAGAGAAAAACAGCTCTTGTACTCACTTTCCTCACTTGTCTAGAGGAAAATAGTTTTTTATTCAGGCATGTCCAAGGGTCAGCTCCCAGTGTTCTCTCCTGTCTATCTGATGAATCTGGGCATCTTGGGGCAATGTATAAATTGCCTCATGTACACAGACAACCCTCTCCTCCTACCCCCCAACACTACAACCTATGAGAGATGCACTTATCTAGCCAAACTGGAGGTAAAGCTCTCTACAATCAAGACTAAACTTCACAGTCAAGAGGAGAAGGTAAACACTTGCACCACACCACACTCATCACATAGTCTCACTAAATCTACACCACCAAAATCCACACATAGAAACACAAAAACATTTGCGGAGGCTCTCAGTAATAATCTGCTCAAGAAACAGAGACCTCCAAAGCAGAAATGCAAGCAACCTCCACCCCCCAACACAACCCAAATGACACTTAGCTCGCAGACTCAGTGTGCCACTCAACCACAGCCAATAAGGCAAAACAACGTACCCAACACACTAGTCATAGGTGACTCTATAGTCAGGCACACTGATGTTCCACTCACCAGGATAAACAAGGAGAAGATTAATGTCAGCTGCCTGTCAGGTGTCAGGATCTGCCACATAACCCACGCACTCAGGTCACTCCACAACAAGTATGAATATGACTCTATCATTGTCCATGTTGGTGTGAACAACCTGAGATGTACCTCCCTGGACTACATGAAAAGAGACATGGAAGAGCTCTCCGATCTTGTAGCTCAGGCAGGTATGACCCTAGCCCTGAGTAGCATTCTGCCATCACACAGAATGATGCCGCAGTACAAGGGCAAAATGATTGACTTCAACAATTGGCTAAGCTTCTGGTGCCATTCTAAAGGGATCCAGTATCTGTCTGTCTGGGATGACATGGTCGATAGACCACAATGCTTTGCCAGAGATGGCCTGCACCTGTCACCCCTGGGATTCCGGATATTGGCTAAGGTTCTTGCCACCTCTATAGTGCCTTTTTTAGGCAAGGTTCAAATGACAAATTCACCACCATAACAGGAACAGGCAAGCAAAAACTGAGGGTGATGCTACTCAATTGCTAGAAGTCTAAACCTCAAAATGCACTCACTTGAGGCACTCCTTAAAATGGAGAACATCAATATCTGTGCAGTGACTGAGACCTGGTTCAAGGCTCCAGAGAGCACCCCTGCACTGCCAGGCTATAACTCATACCACACTTTTCGGCCATGTAACCTGGACTGGAACACCAAAGGCAGAGGTGTGTCCATATTCATTAAGGATATCCACACCTCCAGGCTAGTTGCTCAGCATAATGCAGCCGAGGTTATCCAAGTGCAACTAACTCTGGGCAAAACTGCAATCCAAATTGTAGCTTGCTACAGATCCCCCACCATGCCCCAGGATTACAACTCCTCTTTTCTTGATGAACTGGAAAATATTAGGGTTCAACCAAACACCCTAATAATGGGTGATTTCAACTACCCCACCATTAACTAGGAAAACTACTCATGTACAAACTCCTTCACTCAACGCTTTCTGGAATTCATAAATTCCAATGCCCTGGATCAACTTATCCACACACCCACCAGGGGCAACAATATCCTAGATCTAGTCATTACCAACATGAGTGACTGGTGTTCCACACCTGAAGTCAACGCCTCATTGGTCCGATCCGACCATAAGCTAATTACCCTAGATATCCACATCCTGCCCCCACCCCCCATTAAGGAAACCATGGTAAAAAATTTCTCCAAAGCCAACTTCATGCTTCTTAAGACAGAATTGGTGAACTTCATGACACCCATGCAGATGGGCAATACAGTTAGGACTACTGAATCCTACACAATTGCACTTTATAAGCACTTACATGAGTGCATGGATCGTGCTATCCCAAACAGAACCAAGATGCTATCCTCCAAAATAAGGAAGCCAATCTAGTGGTCCCCTGCCATAAATAAACTGTACAACAGAAGGAAGAAACTGTTGCACAAGAGAGTAAAATCCCATGAGTGGAGGAGCTCCCTGGTCAGCCTCAGTAAGAAGCTGTGATCCCTGATAAAATCCTCCAAAGCTAGTTACGAAAACAAAATCACCACTGATTCTAAAGACAACCACAAAGCATTCTATAGCTATGTCAAGAATCTCAATGGCAACACTCAGATCTGCTCTGAGTTACAGCACAATGGCACTAAATATACAGACCCAACTGATATTGCCAACATCCTGGCAGATAGGTTCAGTGCTAACTTTACCCCCCTCCCCCCCTAAAGAGCCCATCTCTATACCAGAAGAATGCAAAGTTCCTGTAATCATGGCTGCACAGGTAAAAACCACACTCTCCAAAGCCAAGAACACAGCATCCATGGGACCAGACAACATCCCAGGCTGCGTTCTGCACGAACTACAGAACAAACTGGCACCCCACCTAAGTACCATGTTCAATCATAGCCTTACCTCAGGCTTTGTGCCTGCTGAATGGTGCACAGCAATGGTTATCCCACTCCACAAGAGGGGAGCCACCATGGACCCCAGGAACTACCGCCCCATTAGCCTGATGAGCCTGGTCTGCAAGGCCATGGAATGTATCATCATGGAACTTATAAACAAAGACATTGGTAATCTCCAAACTCTGGACCCCACCCAGTTCAGGTTTGTAAAAGGCAGATCATGTCTCCTAAACCTGATAGGCTTCTATGAAGCAGTCACCAAAGCCGTAGACAAGGGTTAGGTGGTTTACACAGCCTATCTAGATCTTGCCAAGGCTTTCGACACCATCGCCCACTCTGGAATTATAAACTCACTAAACTAGGTATAAATCCCTATGTCACAAGATAGGTTGCCAACTGGCTCACTGACAGAACCCACACTGTGAAAGAAGCAGACTCCAAATCCGACTTCAGACCAGTGACAAGTGGAGTACCACAGGGTTCAGTCCTGGGTCCTCTCCTGTTTGGTATCTACTTCTCTGAAGTACAGGCTAACACAGAAGGTCTTTGGCTAATGAAGTTCGCAGATGACTGCAAACTAGGAGCCATAATTGAAACTCCTAACGATGTGGACATCCTACAAAAGGGTCTCACTGAGACAGATACCTGGTGTCAAAGCCATGGCCTCAAGCTCAATGCCAAAAAGTGCATTGTCATCCCCTTTGGTAAAAACTCTGTACCCATGAACTACAACATAGGGGTAGTATACTTAACACTGAAAGTGTGATAAGAGACCTTGGGACACAGGTGGACAGTAGTCTCTCCTTTGATAATCACATTGCCGCAGTAGTCAGGAAATACTTCTACATGGCACACCTCATCACAAAAGGTTTCTCATCCAGAGAAAAGAGGTCATTGTTCCCCTCTACTCATCACTCATTAGACCCATTATAGAGTACAACACCCCTTTTGGTATGTACATCACAAGACATCTACAACAACTGGAAAGGCCACAGAAATACCTCACAAAGAGGATTACTGGCCTCAAACAGATGACCTACGCAGACCGTCTCAAAAAACTCCAGCTGTACTCCATTGCATATCGCCTACTCAGAGGTGATCTCTGCCTAACATACAAAGCTATGTCAAACCCAGAGCTGTTGGACATGCTCCACTTAAAGAAATCCCAATCCCTCCAAGCTACACGCTCTAGGGACCTAAACCTTGTCACCACAATAAATAGAACATGCCGGAGGGATAGATTTCTGTCCCAGAGACTTCCCATACCCTGGAATAAACTACCTATCTATATCAAACAAAGCTCCTCATTAGCACTCTTCAAGAAAAATCTTGATGATTGGATGGGAAATAGGAAATTCACCCCAGGGATCACCTCTGTGGCTCTGCTCGACAGTGACACAGGAAAATAATTTTCTTGGGTGGCAAAAACCAGGGTACCTTTTTGGCTGGGCTTGTAGAGGCCCCAGGGCCAATAGACTAGTACCTACCTATGAACCTATGGATTAGGCTGCCCATAATGCCTGCTGCCATTTGTAGAACTTCTCTCTCCAAGAAAGGATGAAATAGCCTCACATGTAGTTTGCAAATCTTTCAAACAGATTGGCCAAGTATCTGCAGCCAAGCCTGTTTTCTGTAACCTTGAGCAAGTCACTTGGCCTTTCAGTGTCCTGTTCCCACACAGTGTAATTGCTAGAAGCCATGTGAAAAGTGGGACAGCACATCTCAGCATGCCTCTGTGAATAAACTCGGTAGCTACACATTAGGTCTGCAATTGGTTATTTTGCCTGAGGTACTAGGAAATGAATAAAGCAGAGAGGTTGGAGTTAGGATGGACTGTATCTGAAACCTCTGTTGCCTGGAGGTTAGAGTAATTGATTCTGAAGGCAGAGACAGCATGTTTGTGCAAAGCATGCATGCTGACAGTGTGACTCAACAAGTCAATAACCAATAGCTTGCGGACTGCTGTTACAGCTCGAGTTATTTATTAGTATTGTCTTTCCTTGGATTGTCCAATTGGGCAAGGCCTTGTTTCAACAGAGGTTTGCAGAAAAAAAAAAGCTGTAATAGTACAATCTGATAGTATTATAAAGATATAAAAGAAAATATAAGTTTCAAGAAAAAATAACTAAGCACAAATTTAAGCTATAATCACATTAGCATGCACAGAATAGTGCCAATAATATACAGACATTCCATTCAATTACACAGAATAAATACAAGTTAACTTTCCAAGATTAATGTAATATAATATAAAAAGTACATTTCACATCTTTGACAGGAAAGTGTATTTATGAATATCCTGGATTATTATGTATAATGAGTGAACAAACCACTTTTATTTCAGATGGAAATAAGGTATGCCCACCATATTACAGTATGTTTCTAACATACCTGTCCACTTGCAGACATTGCAGATTGGTACAAAGGCTTTAGAAAAATAAGCGTATACAGCCAAAAATAGGCACCTGATTAAGATAAAATATGAATGCTGACTAGCATACAACTCTTTCCAGTTGCAGTAGGATTGTGAGATATTGCTAAGAAACACAAGTTAAAAAACAGTGACCAACACAAAAAATAAAGCACATCAACAACGGTGTGAAATCTGTAGAGTTTAATGAATGAAACAGCAAAGTCTACTTCTCAAAGTAAATTTTTTAATGTGAAAAAGGGAGGTTATAAAATGTGTCCCCTATTTCTTTAAATTACAAGGACCACTATCATGTTAGTCATTTAACCCGATTTACTGTTTACTAATCAGCTTCAAAAGCAAGTGTGTTGGAGAGTTTCAGAAAATCATAAGACAGGGTAAATCAAGCATCAAAATGTGAACATACCTCCCGAAATGGGTACCTCAGATGAAAGGGTAAATCAAGCATCAAAATGTGAACATACCTCCTGAAATGGGTACCTCAGATGAAAGGGTAAATCAAGCATCAAAATGTGAACATACCTCCTGAAATGGTTACCTCAGATGAAAGGGTAAATCAAGCATCAAAATGTGAACATACCTCCTGAAATGGGTACCTCAGATGAAAGGGTAAATCAAGCATCAAAATGTGAACATACCTCCTGAAATGGGTACCTCAGATGAAAGGGTAAATCAAGCATCAAAATGTGAACATACCTCCTGAAATGGGTACCTCAGATGAAAGGGTAAATCAAGCATCAAAATGTGAACATACCTCCTGAAATGGGTACCTCAGATGAAAGGGTAAATCAAGCATCAAAATGTGAACATACCTCCTGAAATGGGTACCTCAGATGAAAGGGTAAATCAAGCATCAAAATGTGAACATACCTCCTGAAATGGGTACCTCAGATGAAAGGGTAAATCAAGCATCAAAATGTGAACATACCTCCTGAAATGGGTACCTCAGATGAAAGGGTAAATCAAGCATCAAAATGAGAACATACCTCCTGAAATGGGTACCTCAGATGAAAGGGTAAATCAAGCATCAAAATGTGAACATACCTCCTGAAATGGGTACCTCAGATGAAAGGGTAAATCAAGCATCAAAATGTGAACATACCTCCTGAAATGGGTACCTCAGATGAAAGGGTAAATCAAGCATCAAAATGTGAACATACCTCCTGAAATGGGTACCTCAGATGAAAGGGTAAATCAAGCATCAAAATGTGAACATACCTCCTGAAATGGGTACCTCAGATGAAAGGGTAAATCAAGCATCAAAATGTGAACATACCTCCTGAAATGGGTACCTCAGATGAAAGGGTAAATCAAGCATCAAAATGTGAACATACCTCCTGAAATGGGTACCTCAGATGAAAGGGTAAATCAAGCATCAAAATGTGAACATACCTCCTGAAATGGGTACCTCAGATGAAAGGGTAAATCAAGCATCAAAATGAGAACATACCTCCTGAAATGGGTACCTCAGATGAAAGGGTAAATCAAGCATCAAAATGTGAACATACCTCCTGAAATGGGTACCTCAGATGAAAGGGTAAATCAAGCATCAAAATGAGAACATACCTCCTGAAATGGGTACCTCAGATGAAAGGGTAAATCAAGCATCAAAATGAGAACATAATATCCTAAAATAAGTACATTGGGGTAAATCAAGCATCAAAATGTGAACATACCTCCTGAAATGGGTACCTCAGATGAAAGGGTAAATCAAGCATCAAAATGTGAACATACCTCCTGAAATGGGTACCTCAGATGAAAGGGTAAATCAAGCATCAAAATGTGAACATACCTCCTGAAATGGGTACCTCAGATGAAAGGGTAAATCAAGCATCAAAATGAGAACATAATCTCCTAAAATAAGTACATTGGGGTAAATCAAGCATCAAAATGTGAACATACCTCCTGAAATGGGTACCTCAGATGAAAGGGTAAATCAAGCATCAAAATGAGAACATACCTCCTGAAATGGGTACCTCAGATGAAAGGGTAAATCAAGCATCAAAATGAGAACATAATCTCCTAAAATAAGTACATTAGGGTAAATTAAGCCTCAAAATGAGAATTTACTTGCTAAAATAGGTACATCAGATGAAGGGGTACATTAAGCCTCAAAATGAAAACATACCTCCTAAAATAGGTAGATCAGATAAAAGAGTAAAACAAGCCTTAAAATACAGCTCTTAACCTCTTGGCACAAAAAAATCTGAATACAGCCAAAGGTAATAGGAAGACAAAGCCCCAAAAATAGGGACAAATTTTATGAAAACAGAAGAAACCACCATGTGTCATGCAGCCTGAGAGTTCAAATGACCAAACCAACAAAACAGTCCAAGAAACGGCTCACGTAGTGTCCACAGTCCCAAACCATTCAGTCCAAAATGCCAAAATAACTTGAATATATCCTAGCACTATCTAACGTCATATCTCAGCACTATCTAACACCACATCCTAGCACTATCTAACGATATATCTCCATACTATCCAACACCACATCGTAGCACTAATATCATATCTCAGCACTAACACCATATCTCAGCACTATCTAATACCATATGCCACCACTATCTATACCATACCCTAGCACTATCTAACACCATATCTCAGCACTATCTAATACCATATCTCAGCACTATCTATACCATATCCTAGCACTATGTAACACCACATCCTAGCACTATCTAACGTCATATCTCAGCACTATCTAACACCCTATCTAAGCACTATCTAATACCATATCCCAGCACTATCTATACCATATCCTAGCACTATCTAACACCACATCCTAGCACTATCTAATGTCATATCCCAGCACTATCTAATACCATATCCCAGCACTATCTATATCATATCCTAGCACTATGTAACACCATATCCTAGCACTAACACCACATTCTGGCACTATCTAACGTCATATCTCTGTACTATCTAACAACCACATCCTAGCACTATCTAACGTCATACCACAGCACTATCTAACACCCTATCTCAGCACTATCTAACACCATATCCCAGCACTATCTAACACCACATCCTGCACTATCTAATACCACATCCTAGCACTATCTAATACCATATCCCAGCACTATCTATACCATATCCTAGCACTATCTAACACCACATCCTAGTACTATCTAATACCATATCCCAGCACTATCTATACCATATCCTAGCACTATCTAACACCACATCCTAGCACTATCTAATACCATATCCCAGCACTATCTAATACTATATCCTAGCACGATCTAACATCACATCCTAGCGCTATCTAATACCATATCCCAGCACTATCTAATACTATATCCTAGCACGATCTAACATCACATCGTAGCACTATCTAATGTCATATCTCAGCACTATCTAATACCATATCCTAGCACTAACACCATAGCTCAGCACTAATACCATATCCCAGCACTATCTATACCATATCCTAGCACTATCTAACACCACATCCTAGCACTATCTAATACCATATCCCAGCACTATCTATACCATATCCTAGCACTATCTAACACCACATCCTAGCGCTATCTAATACCATATCCCAACACTATCTAATACTATATCCTAGCACGATCTAACATCACATCGTAGCACTATCTAACGTCATATCTCAGCACTATCTAATACCATATCCTAGCACTAACACCATAGCTCAGCACTAATACCATATCCCAGCACTATCTATACCATATCCTAGTATTAACACCACATCCTTGCAATAATACCATATTCTAGCACTATTTAATGCCATATCCTAGCATTATTTAACACCATATCCCAACACTATCTAATACCACATCCTAGCACTATCTAACACCACATCTAAGCACTATCTATACCATATCCTAGTACTATCTAACACCACATCCTAGCACTATCTAATACTATATCCCAGCACTATCTATACCATATCCTAGCACTATCTGACACCACATCCTAGCGCTATCTAATACCATATCCCAGCACTATCTAATACTATATCCTAGCACGATCTAACATCACATCGTAGCACTATCTAACGTCATATCTCAGCACTATCTTATACCATATCCTAGCACTAACACCATAGCTCAGCACTAATACCATATCCCAGCACTATCTATACCATATCCTAGTATTAACACCACATCCTTGCAATAATACCATATTCTAGCACTATTTAATGCCATATCCTAGCATTATTTAACACCATATCCCAGCACTATCTATACCATATCCTAGCACCACCTATACCATAGCCTAGCACCATCTATACCATATCCTAGCACTATCTAACACCACATCCTAGCACTAACGTCATATCTCAGTACTACCTGATACCATATCCTAGCACTAACACCACATTCTGGCACTATCTAACGTCATATCTCTGTACTATCTGATACCATATCCTAGCACTATCTAACACCATATCTCAGCACTAATACCATATCCCAGCACTATCTATACCATATCCTAGTACTAACACCACATCCTTGCAATAATACCATATTCTAGCACTATTTAATGCCATATCCTAGCATTATTTAACACCATATCTGAGCACTATCTATACCATATCCTAGCACCACCTATACCATAGCCTAGCACCATCTATACCATATCCTAGCACTATCTAACACCACATCCTAGCACTAACGTCATATCTCAGTACTACCTGATACCATATCCTAGCACTAACACCACATTCTGGCACTATCTAACGTCATATCTCTGTACTATCTAACACCACATCCTAGCACTATCTAACGTCATATCTCAGCACTATCTAACACCATATCTAAGCACTAATACCATATCCCAGCACTATCTATACCATATCCTAGCACTATCTAACACCACATCCTAGCACTATCTAATGTCATATCTCAGCACTATCTAACACCATATCCTAGCACTATCTAACACCACATCCTAGCACTATCTAACGTCATATCTCAGCACTATCTAACACCATATCTCAGCACTATCTAAAACCATATCCTAGCACTATCTAACACCATATCCCAGCACTATCTATACCATATCCTAGCACTAATACCATATCCTAGCACTAATACCATGTCCTAGCACTATCTAATACCATATCCCAGCACTATCTAATACCACATCCTAGCCCTATCTATACCATATCCTAGCACTACCTAATACCACATCCTAGCACTATCTTACACCATATCTCAGCACTATCAAATACCATATCCCAGCACTATCTATACCATAGCCTAGCACTATCTAACACCATATGCTAGCACTATCTAACGTCATATCTCAGCACTATCTAACACCATATCTCAGCACCATCTAACACCATATCCTAGCACTATCTAACACCATACCCCAGCACTATCTATACCATATCCTAGCACTAATACCATATTCTAGCACTATCTAATATCATATCCCAGCACAATCTATACCATATCCTAGCGCTATGTAATACTACATCCTAACACTAATACGATATTCTAGCACTATCTAATGCCATATCCTAGCATTATCTCACACCATATCTCAACACTATCTAATACCACATCCTAGCACTATCTAATACCATATCCCAGCACTATCTATACCATATCCTAGCACTATGTAACACCACATCCTAGCACTATCTCACAACATATTTCAGTACTATCTAACACCATATTCCTGCACTATCAATACCATATCCCAGCACAATCTAATACCATATCCTGGCACTAATACCACATCCTAGCCCTATCTAATACCACATCCCAGCACAATCTAATACTATATCCCAGCACTATCTATACCACATCCTAGCACTATCTAACACCATATCTCAGCAATATCTAATACCATATCCCAGCACTATCTGTACCATATCCTAGCACTGTCTAACACCACATCCTAGCAGTAATACCATATTCTAGCACTATCTAATGTCATATCCTAGCATTATCTAACACCATATCTCAGTACTATCTAATACCATATCCCAGCACTATCTAATACCATATCCCAGCACTATCTGTACCATATCCTAGCACTGTCTAACACCACATCCTAGCACTAATACCATATCCCAGCACTATCTAATGTCATATCCTAGCATTATCTAACACCATATCTCAGTACTATCTAATACCATATCCCAGCACTATCTAATACCATATCCCAGCACTATCTGTACCATATCCTAGCACTATCTAATACCACATCCTAGCACTAATACCATATTCTAGCACTATCTAATGTCATATCCTAGCATTATCTAACACCATATCTCAGTACTATCTAATACCATATCCCAGCACTATCTAATACCATATCCCAGCACTATCTAATACCATATCCCAGCACTATCTAATACCATATCCCAGCACTATCTGTACCATATCCTAGCACTATCTAATACCACATCCTAGCACTAATACCATATTCTAGCACTATCTAATGTCATATCCTAGCATTATCTAACACCATAACCCAGCACTATCTATACCATATCCTAGCACCACCTATACCATAGCCTAGCACCATCTATACCATATCCTAGCACTATCTAACACCACATCCTAGCACTAACGTCATATCTCAGTACTACCTGATACCATATCCTAGCACTAACACCACATTCTGGCACTATCTAACGTCATATCTCTGTACTATCTAACACCACATCCTAGCACTATCTAACGTCATATCTCAGCACTATCTAACACCATAACCCAGCACTATCTATACCATATCCTAGCACCATCTATACAATATCCTAGCACTACCTAATACCACATCCTAGCACTATCTAACGTCATATCTCAGCACTATCTATACCATATCCTAGCACTATCTCATTCCACATCATAGCACTAATACCATATATTAGCACCATCTATACCATATCCTAGCACTATCTAACACCACATCCTAGCACTAACGTCATATCTCAGTACTACCTGATACCATATCCTAGCACTAACACCACATTCTGGCACTATCTAACGTCATATCTCTGTACTATCTAACACCACATCCTAGCACTATCTAACGTCATACCTCAGCACTATCTAACACCCTATCTCAGCACTATCTAACACCATATCCCAGCACTATCTAACACCACATCCTGCACTATCTAATACCACATCCTAGCACTATCTAATACCATATCCCAGCACTATCTATACCATATCCTAGCACTATCTAACACCACATCCTAGTACTATCTAATACCATATCACAGCACTATCTATACCATATCCTAGCACTATCTAACACCACATCCTAGCAGTAATACCATATTCTAGCACTATCTAATGCCATATCCTAGCATTATCTAACACCATATCCCAGCATTATCTATACCATATCCTAGCACCATCTATACCATATCCTAGCACTATCTATACCATATCCTAGCACTATCTAACACCACATCCTAGCACTAACGTCATATGTCAGTACTACCTGATACCATATCCTAGCACTAACACCACATTCTGGCAATATCTAATGTCATATCTCTGTACTATCTAACACCACATCCTAGCACTATCTAACGTCATACCTCAGCACTATCTAACACCCTATCTCAGCACTATCTAACACCATATCCCAGCACTATCTAACACCACATCCTGCACTATCTAATACCACATCCTAGCACTATCTAATACCATATCCCAGCACTATCTATACCATATCCTAGCACTATCTAACACCACATCCTAGTACTATCTAATACCATATCCCAGCACTATCTATACCATATCCTAGCACTATCTAACACCACATCCTAGCACTATCTAATACCATATCCCAGCACTATCTATACCATATCCTAGCACTATCTAATACCACATCCTAGCACTAATACCATATTCTAGCACTATCTAATACCACATCATGGCATTAATACCATATCCTAGCACTATCTAATACCACATCCTAGCACTAATACCATATTCTAGCACTATCTAATGCCATATCCTAGCATTATTTAACACCATAACCCAGCACTATCTATACCATATCCTAGCACCACCTATACCATAGCCTAGCACCATCTATACCATATCCTAGCACTATCTAACACCACATCCTAGCACTAACGTCATATCTCAGTACTACCTGATACCATATCCTAGCACTAACACCACATTCTGGCACTATCTAACGTCATATCTCTGTACTATCTAACACCACATCCTAGCACTATCTAACGTCATATCTCAGCACTATCTAACACCATAACCCAGCACTATCTATACCATATCCTAGCACTATCTCATTCCACATCATAGCACTAATACCATATATTAGCACTATCTGTACCATATCCTAGCACTATCTAATACCACATCCTAGCACTAATACCATATTCTAGCACTATCTAATGCCATATCCTAGCATTATTTAACACCATAACCCAGCACTATCTATACCATATCCTAGCACCACCTATACCATAGCCTAGCACCATCTATACCATATCCTAGCACTATCTAACACCACATCCTAGCACTAATGTCATATCTCAGTACTACCTGATACCATATCCTAGCACTAACACCACATTCTGGCACTATCTAATGTCATATCTCTGTACTATCTAACACCACATCCTAGCACTATCTAACACCATATCTCAGCACTATCTAACACCATAACCCAGCACTATCTATACCATATCCTAGCACCATCTATACAATATCCTAGCACTACCTAATACCACATCCTAGCACTATCTAACGACATATCTCAGCACTATCTATACCATATCCTAGCACTATCTCATTCCACATCATAGCACTAATACCATATATTAGCACTATCTATACCATATCCTAGCACTATCTAATACCACATCCTAGCAGTAATACCATATCCTAGCACTATCTTCACCATATACTAGCACTATCTAATACCACATCCTAGCACTAATACCATATCCTAGCACTATCTAATACCACATCATGACATTAATACCATATCCTAGCACTATCTATACCATATCCTAGCACTATCTAATACCACATCATGGCATTAATACCATATCCTAGCACTATCTATACCATATCCTGGCACTATCTAATATCACATCCTAGCAGTAATACCATATCCTAGCACTATCTATACCATATACTAGCACTATCTAATACCACATCATGGCATTAATACCATATCCTAGCACTATCTAATACCACATCATGGCATTAATACCATATCCTAGCACTATCTGTACCATATCCTAGCACTGTCTAACACCACATCCTAGCACTAATACCATATTCTAGCACTATCTAATGCCATATCCTAGCATTATTTAACACCATATCTCAGTACTATCTAATACCATATCCCAGCACTATCTATACCATATCCTAGCACTATCTAATACCACATCATGGCATTAATACCATATCCTAGCACTATCTATACCATATCCTGGCACTATCTAATATCACATCCTAGCAGTAATACCATATCCTAGCACTATCTTCACCATATACTAGCACTATCTAATACCACATCCTAGCACTAATACCATATCCTAGCACTATCTAATACCACATCATGGCATTAATACCATATCCTAGCACTATCTATACCATATCCTAGCACTATCTATACCATATCCTAGCACTATCTAATACCACATCCTAGCACTAATACCATATCCTAGCACTATCTAATACCACATCCTAGCACTAATATCATATCCTAGCACTATCTAATACCACATCATGACATTAATACCATATCCTAGCACTATCTGTACCATATCCTAGCACTGTCTAACACCACATCCTAGCACTAATACCATATCCTAGCACTATCTAATACCACATCCTAGCACTAATACCATATCCTAGCACTATCTAATACCACATCCTAGCACTAATACCATATCCTAGCACTATCTAATACCACATCATGACATTAATACCATATCCTAGCACTATCTATACCATATCCTAGCACTATCTAATATCACATCCTAGCAGTAATACCATATTCTAGCACTATCTAATACCACATCATGACATTAATACCATATCCTAGCACTATCTATACCATATCCTAGCACTATCTAATATCACATCCTAGCAGTAATACCATATCCTAGCACTATCTTCACCATATACTAGCACTATCTAACACCACATCCTGCACTATCTATACCACATCCTAGCACTATCTAATACCATATCCCAGCACTATCTTCACCATATACTAGCACTATCTAATACCACATCCTAGCACTAATACCATATCCTAGCACTATCTAATACCACATCCTAGCACTAATACCATATCCTAGCACTATCTAATACCACATCCTAGCACTAATACCATATTCTAGCACTATCTAATACCACATCATGGCATTAATACCATATCCTAGCACTATCTATACCATATCCTAGCACTATCTAATATCACATCCTAGCAGTAATACCATATCCTAGCACTATCTTCACCATATACTAGCACTATCTAATACCACATCATGACATTAATACCATATCCTAGCACTATCTATACCATATCCTAGCACTAATACCATATCCTAGCACTATCTAATACCACATCCTAGCACTAATACCATATTCTAGCACTATCTAATACCACATCATGACATTAATACCATATATTAGCACTATCTTCACCATATCCTAGCACTATCTAATATCACATCCTAGCAGTAATACCATATCCTAGCACTATCTTCACCATATACTAGCACTATCTAATACCACATCCTAGCACTAATACCATATCCTAGCATTATCTAATACCACATCATGGCATTAATACCATATCCTAGCACTATCTATACCATATCCTAGCACTATCTATACCATATCCTAGCACTATCTTCACCATATTCTAGCACTATCTAATACCATATCCTAGCATTATTTAACACCATATCTCAGTACTATCTAATACCATATCCCAGCACTATCTATACCATATCCTAGCACTGTCTAACACCACATCCTAGCACTATCTAATGTCATATCTCAGCAATAACACCATATCTCAGCACTATCTAACATCATATCTCAGCACTAACACCCTATCTCAGCACTATCTAGCACCACATCTCAGCACTATCTAATACCACATCATGGCATTAATACCATATACTAGCACTATCTAATATCACATCCTAGCACTAATACCATATACTAGCACTATCTAATGCCATATCCTAGCACTAACACCACATTCTGGCACTATCTAACGTCATATCTCTGTACTATCTAACACCACATCCTAGCACTATCTAACGTCATATCTCAGCACTATCTAACACCATAACCCAGCACTATCTATACCATATCCTAGCACCATCTATACCATATCCTAGCACTATCTAACACCACATCCTAGCACTAACGTCATATCTCAGTACTACCTGATACCATATCCTAGCTCTAACACCACATCCTAGCACTAATACCATATTCTAGCACTATCTAATACCATATCCTAGCATTATCTAATGCCATATCCTAGCACTAATACCATATTCTAGCACTATCTAATGCCATATCCTAGCACTAATACCATATTCTAGCACTATCTAATGCCATATCCTAGCACTAATACCATATTCTAGCACTATCTAATACCATATCCTAGCATTATCTAACACCATATCTCAGCACTATCTAATACCACATCCCAGCACTATCTACTACCATAGCCCAGCACTATCTATTACCATATCCTAGCACTAATACCATATTCTAGCACTATCTAATGCCATATCCTAGCATTCTCTAACACCATATCTCAGCACTATCTAATACCACATCCCAGCACTATCCAATACCACATCCCAGCACTATCCAATACCACATCCCCGCATTATCTAATACCACATCCTAGCACTATCTAATACCACATCCTAGCACTATCTAATACCACTTCCCAGCACTATCTAATACTATATCCCAGCACTATCTATACCACATCCTAGCACTATCTAACATCATATCTCAGCACTATCTAATACCATATCCCAGCACTATCTATACCATATCCTAGCACTGTCTAACACCACATCCTAGCACTAATACCATATTCTAGCACTATCTAATGCCATATCCTAGCATTATCTAACACCATATCCCAGCATTATCTATACCATATCCTAGCACCATCTATACCATATCCTAGCACTATCTATACCACATCCTAGCACTATCTAACACCACATCCGAGCACTATCTGACATCATATGCCTCTGGAATTTAAGAACTTCCTCTTGCAAAACCTCTGTTGATTTTTCTTGGACATTGCTACCTGCTAGTCTGGGCCATTCAAGGAAAAGAACTTCAGTGCGGACTCCCATAAATATTTTCATTTGAATTACTCCACTCCTGAAGGTCCCTCCCAGCCTCTGGAATTTAAGAACTTCCTCCTGCAAAACCTCTGTTGATTTTTCCTGGACATTGCTACCTGCTAGTCTGGGCCATTCAAGGAAAAGAACTTCAGTGCGGACTCCCATAAATATTTTCATTTGAATTACTCCACTCCTGAAGGTCCCTCCCAGCCTCTGGAATTTAAGAACTTCCTCCTGCAAAACCTCTGTTGATTTTTCCTGGACATTGCTACCTGCTAGTCTGGGCCATTCAAGGAAAAGAACTTCAGTGCGGACTCCCATAAATATTTTCATTTGAATGTATGTAGCCTTGCACTAGACTCTTTTATCTAAGAATACCTAATTTTGTTAGCTTATCCTTCCATTGGTGTGAATCAGCAGCCTACCGCAGACCACTACCCCCCCTCCCACCTGTATTCCCTGATTTCTAGCCCCTGAAATCTAGGGAGTTTATTTCTAAACGAGACTTATCTAATAGCCTTTCCTATCTTATTCCTTTTCCTGACTGCTATCCTTCCTTTCTCCTCTAGGTAGCAGTACTCTTTCATCCTATAGCTTGTATCATTTTTTGTAACACCCATGTCCAACATTACCTCTATCTGCCTGTTACTTAACAAAGCCTCCCAAATCTCATTCCACGCTCTCTATACCCTGATTTAACCACCCTCCCTGACCTTAAACTAGCGAAGGGACAAAGCTCCCCTATATATATATTTATTTTTTCTTTGTTCTTGCACAAAGGTAATACTTTACACTGTTTTCTACCAAATAACCTACTTACCTTTACTCTGAACAGTAGTGTCTGATACTTTTTCAGCTGGTCTCTCTCACTCTGCTGCTCTATCCCGCTCCATTCGCCCTGCAGGCTCACTTTGCTCCCCTACCCTGCCCCCAATTCTCACCCACCCCCAGCACTCCTCCATTTATTCACCTTTTTTAACCCCTCCCTCCCCACCAGCCAATCCCCAAACTCCCCTCCCTCTTCACCAGCCTACCCCGTAGCTCCCCTCCCTCTTCATTCAACCAATCCTCTAACACTGTTCCTCCACCCCCAATCCTACCCACCCCTCACTACCACTCCCCTCCCACCTAACTTTCTTATTTTCCTCCCCTTTACTTCACTTCTAATACACTTCATCTACCATATTCACTCCTCCTGCTCACATCCTCACCTCAACATCTATCCTCTTCCTTTTTCTTCTACCTCTTTATCTTTTCACCTCCTACACCAATATCCATCTACACCCATCTCCACTACCTCCCATCCCCTCCCACTCAGACCATTTTCACAACATCTTAGCCTCCTTAATCCCCTCCCTTCCTATCCACCTCTTAAAAGTAAAACTTTTCTCAAACGTTATTAAACAATGCAAACCTAAACCTATGCTCTACTGGCCTCCTCTATCTAATCATAAACCATATAAACATATTCCCCTTCTCATGCACCTTTGCTTAGCCAGTGACATTCACCCCAATCCAGGACCTACATTCTCTCCTTCAAACCCCCCTAACAACTACAACAAATCCACCAATAAATACCTCAAATTCCTCACCATCAATACCCAAAGCGTGAATAATAAATTAACCCACTTTCATGCCTGGCTCAATCACAATTCTCCTGACATTGTAGCCATCTCCGAAACCTGGCTAAAACCTCATATAAGTGACTCAGAATTCCTTCCCCCTGGATTTCTATCTCTCCATTCTGACCGCCAAAATCGAAGAGGTGGAGGTGCAGCCTTAATCTACTCCAACCACTTGTCCATCACTCCATATCCTAACCCCATTCCTTCTTTCAATAATGCTGAACTTGTAACTGGCCTACTAAAACTGAACAACCATAAGAGCATCTGTATCATGTCCCTTAATATTCCCCCTGGTAACAACACAAACATCTTGAAAGACATCCTCTCCTGGACCTCCTCCATCATTAAGCTAGAAACCTACATCATTGGAGATGTAAATATAGATTGGAACAAAATTATTCACCATAACCCCACCATATCAATCAATCTATTTAACTTTACTCAACTTACAAACTCTATTTCTAGACCTAACAAAAACAACCCCCCAGGCTCTATACTAGACTGGATGCTAGTATCCCACCCTAACAAAGTCCTAAAATCTGGTGTCATTCCTGACCCATTAGGAGATCACCTCCCTGCCTTCATCCATCGGGCTACACCCATTTCCCCACACTCCCACCACTACATTAAAACATGCAACCTCTCTAACTTTAACCCTACTACCTTCTCTGACTACCTTAAGCTAACTAACTGGAACCCCTTAAAAACTCTTCCGACTACTTCAACTCTACTTTCATAACTATCCTTAACTCCCTCGCACCAATAAGAACAAAAAGAGTTAAAGCAAATACCCCCCATGGCTCACCAAAGACACCAAAACAATTATGCTACAAAGAGATAAAACCTGGAAAGCTTACCTCCAACTTAAACAACCAGAAATCTTGCTCAAATACAAACAGCTGAGAAACCAAGCCAAAAAACAAGTTATTAAAGACAAAAAGTCTTACTACATCAAACTACAAGCAAATCACACAAAAAAACCCAAACAGTTCTGGAACTCTATTAATTCTCTCCTTAAACCTGGTACACAAAATAACCCTTGCCCAGACCCCAGCAAATCTGAACTTGAAATTGCAATAATGTTCAATACCTTCTTTACCTCTTCTATTGCTGAGCTAACCAAGACCTTTACCAACAATAACCCTCCTCCTCCTACTGCTCAATCCCCCCCCCCACGTTTGAACTCAAACCCATCTCCACCAAACTAATAAAGAGACTTCTCACTAAACTCAAACCTTGCTCCAATGCCCCTGACAACATTCCTTCCACCTTCCTAAAAATAGCCTCTGACAGTATTGCTCTTCCTATCAGCATCCTGATCAATAGGTCACTACTTGAATCCTATGTACCCCAACTATGGCGTTCTGCTTTTGTACTTCCACTTCACAAGGGTGGCAAAAATGTTAACACCTCCAATTTCTGCCCTATAGCCATCCTCTCCCCAATCTCCAAAATTCTTGAAAAATGTATCCACTTACAGCTCCTGCCATTCCTTACCAAACACCAACTACTCTCCCCTACCCAACATGGCTTCCATCCTGGACACAGTACCAACTCTGCCCTTCTCTCCTTCTTACAGTCTGTCAATTCTGCTTGTGACTGTGGCAATATCATATCCTCTGTTCTGTTACACTTATCTAAAGCCTTCGATACCATCTCCCATAGTCACCTATTAAATCATCTGTCTAACCTCAACATCTCCAATAAAACTCTTTCCTAGTTCTCCAGCTACCTTTCTGATAGATCCCAAGCCGTGAAATGGGGCCAGGCCACCTCTACTTTCCTCCTAACCCCCACTGGAGTACCCCAAGGTTCAATCCTTGGCCCATTGCTTTTCAACATCTTTATTAACAACTTCCACAAAGCCATACCTAACACCAAAATTGTGCAATACGCTAATGATTCCACTCTGATCTGTCATGCCTCTAACCTAAAACATCTCCAATTTCTAACTCAAACTGCTTTCTCCACCACCGAAAATTGGATGCTCCAAAATCACCTCTCACTAAATGCCAACAAAACAAAGATCCTTCTATTCTTTCCCTCAAAATCCTTCCCTAACGACAAACACTTACTCCATATCACCAGTCTTAACAACTCCATTATCGAGGTTGTACCCTCAGCCAAACTTCTTGGTGTAACCATTGACGAACACCTAAAATTTAATAATCACATCCAGCTAAATATCAAGAAAACCCACATAAAACTAGGCCTTCTTTACAGAAACAATCACTTCCTCTCTCCTTCCACTAGACTAACTCTCACCACCACCTACCTACTCCCCTCTCTACTGTATGGTGGTCCTCTGCTCACTAATTTATCTTCCTCTCTCACCTCCAAACTGGAAGTATGTTATAATAAAATTGCCAAATTCGCATCAAATGCAAAATCCGCCTCTCAACACTGCACCTCCCTTCACTCTCTAAACTGGCTTGAACTCCCCAATCTACTTAACCTCCACCAAATCACCACTGCACACAAATTACTGTTCCAACCTACTAAGTGTCCTGCACTATCCAATATTCTGCAACCTTATAACCCCCCCAGCTGGGCAGCTTCTACTATCTTATTCCCTAGCTAAAAAATGGAATGCTCTGCCCTCCACACTGAGGACCTGTGACAACCTTAATAACTTCAAAACTCAACTTCATTCTTACCTCTCTCTAAATAGGAAATGCAACTGTACTCTTCCACCCATTCCTCTCATGCTCTCCCCTCCGTTTACCCCAGGTTAGCCTTCTTACCTCCCTAACCTCACTTTAAATTAATGATTATTTCTGTAAACAACAATTTTAGCCACAAATCTATATGCCTGTTTTCACTCTCCTGAAGCTAAACTGCTTATTTCTTTTTCTCACTCCTTTGAATGCTACTTGTTGCTTGCAATCCCTAACTTCCTTGTTATTAATCATGTCATAAAACTTTGTATTGTGCAGCTTTCTCCCCGAGCCTCCACTGTAAGTATTCTGTAAATAAACTTTAATGTCTAGCTTTTCTCCGCAAGCCTCCTCTAAAATAACCTCCCTAAGCCTTGTGAACTAAATTGTAAATATTTTATTTCTCTTTCTTTAGAATGCTACCTGTTATTTGTAATCCTAACTTTCTTTCCAACTAATCATGAATTTTTCTTTGGAACTAATCATATAATTTTCATTGTAATTAATCTTGTAATTTTCTTGTAAATTAATATTGTACTAAAACTTTGTATTGTGGAGCTTTTCTCCCCGGACCTCCACTGAAAACTGGCTCCCCAGGCCAAGTGGACCTCCCCGGTCATCAAACTGGAATAAATAAATAAATAAATAAAATAAATAAATATCTCAGCACTATCTAACACCATATCCCAGCACTATCTATACCATATACTAGCACTATCTAATACCACATCCTAGCACTAATACCATATCCTAGCACTATCTAATACCACATCATGGCATTAATACCATATCCTAGCACTATCTATACCATATCCTAGCACTATCTAACACCACATCCTAGCACTGTCTAATGTCATATATCAGCACTATCTAACACAATATCTCAGCACTATCTGTACCATATCCTAGCACTATCTAATACCATATCTCAGCACTATCTATACCACATCCTAGCACTATGTAATACCATAGCCCAGCACTATCTATTACCATATCCTAGCACTAATACCATATTCTAGCACTATCTAATGCCATATCCTAACACCATATCTCAGCAATATCTAATACCACATCCCAGCACTGTCCAATACCACATCCCAGCACCATCCAATACCACATCCCAGCATTATCTAATACCATATCCCAGCACTATCTATGCCATATCCTAGCTCTAACACCACATCCTAGCACTAATGCCATATCCTAGCACTATCTAACACCACATCCTAGCACTAATGTCATATCTCAGTACTACCTGATACCATATCCTAGCACTATCTAACGTCATATCTCAGCACTATCTAACACCATAACCCAGCACTATCTATACCATATCCTAGCACCATCTATACCATATCCTAGCACTACCTAATACCACATCCTAGCACTATCTAACGTCATATCTCAGCACTATCTATACCATATCCTAGCACTATCTCATTCCACATCATAGCACTAATACCATATATTAGCACCATCTATACCATATCCTAGCACTATCTAATACCACATCCTAGCACTAATACCATATCCTAGCACTATCTTCACCATATACTAGCACTATCTAATACCACATCCTAGCACTATCTATACCATATCCTAGCACTATCTATACCATATCCTAGCACTATCTAATACCACATCCTAGCACTAATACCATATCCTAGCACTATCTAATACCACATCCTAGCACTAATACCATATCCTAGCACTATCTAATACCACATCATGACATTAATACCATATCCTAGCACCATCTATACCATATCCTAGCACTACCTAATACCACATCCTAGCACTATCTAACGTCATATCTCAGCACTATCTATACCATATCCTAGCACTATCTCATTCCACATCATAGCACTAATACCATATATTAGCAATATCTGTACCATATCCTAGCACTATCTAATACCACATCCTAGCACTAATACCATATTCTAGCACTATCTTCACCATATCCTAGCACTATCTAATACCACATCCTAGCACTAATACCATATTCTAGCACTATCTTCACCATATACTAGCACTATCTAATACCACATCTTAGCACTAATACCATATCCTAGCACTATCTAATACCACATCATGGCATTAATACCATATCCTAGCACTATCTAATACCACATCATGGCATTAATACCATATCCTAGCACTATCTATACCATATCCTAGCACTATCTAATACCACATCCTAGCAGTAATACCATATCCTAGCACTATCTTCACCATATACTAGCACTATCTAACACCACATCCTGCACTATCTATACCACATCCTAGCACTACCTAATACCATATCCCAGCACTATCTTCACCATATACTAGCACTATCTAATACCACATCCTAGCACTAATACCATATTCTAGCACTATCTAATACCACATCATGGCATTAATACCATATCCTAGCACTATCTATACCATATCCTAGCACTATCTAATATCACATCCTAGCAGTAATACCATATCCTAGCACTATCTTCACCATATACTAGCACTATCTAACACCACATCCTGCACTATCTATACCACATCCTAGCACTATCTAATACCATATCCCAGCACTATCTTCACCATATACTAGCACTATCTAATACCACATCCTAGCACTAATACCATATCCTAGCACTATCTAATACCACATCCTAGCACTAATACCATATCCTAGCACTATCTAATACCACATCCTAGCACTAATACCATATTCTAGCACTATCTAATACCACATCATGGCATTAATACCATATCCTAGCACTATCTATACCATATCCTAGCACTATCTAATATCACATCCTAGCAGTAATACCATATTCTAGCACTATCTAATGCCACATCCTAACACTAATACCATATCCTAGCACTATCTAATACCACATCATGGCATTAATACCATATCCTAGCACTATCTAATACCACATCATGGCATTAATACCATATCCCAGCACTATCTTCACCATATACTAGCACTATCTAATACCACATCCTAGCACTAATACCATATCCTAGCACTATCTAATACCACATCCTAGCACTAATACCATATCCTAGCACTATCTAATACCACATCCTAGCACTAATACCATATTCTAGCACTATCTAATACCACATCATGGCATTAATACCATATCCTAGCACTATCTATACCATATCCTAGCACTATCTAATATCACATCCTAGCAGTAATACCATATCCTAGCACTATCTTCACCATATACTAGCACTATCTAATACCACATCCTAGCACTAATACCATATCCTAGCACTATCTAATACCACATCATGGCATTAATACCATATCCTAGCACTATCTAATACCACATCATGGCATTAATACCATATCCTAGCACTATCTATACCATATCCTAGCACTATCTAATACCACATCCTAGCACTAATACCATATTCTAGCACTATCTAATGTCATATCCTAGCATTATTTAACACCATAACCCAGCACTATCTATACCATATCCTAGCACCACCTATACCATAGCCTAGCACCATCTATACCACATCCTAGCACTATCTAATACCATATCCCAGCACTATCTTCACCATATACTAGCACTATCTAATACCACATCCTAACACTAATACCATATCCTAGCACTATCTAATACCACATCCTAGCACTAATACCATATTCTAGCACTATCTAATACCACATCATGGCATTAATACCATATCCTAGCACTATCTATACCATATCCTAGCACTATCTAATACCACATCCTAACACTAATACCATATCCTAGCACTATCTAATACCACATCATGGCATTAATACCATATCCTAGCACTATCTAATACCACATCATGGCATTAATACCATATTCTAGCACTATCTAATGCCATATCCTAGCATTATTTAACACCATATCTCAGCATTATCTATACCATATCCTAGCACCATCTATACCATATCCTAGCACCATCTATACCATATCCTAGCACTGTCTAACATCACATCCTAGCACTATCTAACACCATATCCCAGCACTATCTAACACCATATCTCAGCACTATCTAACGTCATAGCTCAGCATTATCTAACACCATATCTCAGCACTATCTAATACCATATCTCAGCACTATCTAACGTCATAGCTCAGCATTATCTAACACCATATCTCAGCACTATCTAATACCATATCCCAGCACTATCTAATACCATATCCCAGCACTATCTGTACCATATCCTAGCACTATCTAATACCACATCCTAGCACTAATACCATATTCTAGCACTATCTAATACCATATCCCAGCACTATCTAACACCATAACCCAGCACTATCTATACCATATCCTAGCACCACCTATACCATAGCCTAGCACCATCTATACCATATCCTAGCACTATCTAACACCACATCCTAGCACTAATGTCATATCTCAGTACTACCTGATACCATATCCTAGCACTAACACCACATTCTGGCACTATCTAATGTCATATCTCTGTACTATCTAACACCACATCCTAGCACTATCTAACACCATATCTCAGCACTATCTAACACCATAACCCAGCACTATCTATACCATATCCTAGCACCATCTATACAATATCCTAGCACTACCTAATACCACATCCTAGCACTATCTAACGTCATATCTCAGCACTATCTATACCATATCCTAGCACTATCTCATTCCACATCATAGCACTAATACCATATATTAGCACTATCTATACCATATCCTAGCACTATCTAATACCACATCCTAGCAGTAATACCATATCCTAGCACTATCTTCACCATATACTAGCACTATCTAATACCACATCCTAGCACTAATACCATATCCTAGCACTATCTAATACCACATCATGACATTAATACCATATCCTAGCACTATCTATACCATATCCTAGCACTATCTAATACCACATCATGGCATTAATACCATATCCTAGCACTATCTAACACCATATCCCAGCACTATCTAACACCATATCTCAGCACTATCTAACGTCATAGCTCAGCATTATCTAACACCATATCTCAGCACTATCTAATACCATATCTCAGCACTAACACCATATCTCAGCAATATCTAACACCATATCTCAGCACTATCTAACATCATAGCTCAGCATTATCTAACACCATATCTCAGCACTATCTAATACCATATCCCAGCACTATCTATGCCATATCCTAGCTCTAATACCACATCCTAGCACTAATACCATATTCTAGCACTATCTAATACCACATCCTAGCACTAATACCATATCCTAGCACTATCTAATACCACATCATGGCACTAATACCATATTCTAGCACTATCTAATGCCATATCCTGACACTATCTAATACCAGGTCTACTTCTAAATTTTGATATTTCAAAACATCGAATTTCTTATGTCCGAGACCATAAGATCGAAGTTTTGAAACTTCGAACCATTTAAATGGAGATTGCAATACAGCGTGGAACGGTATATTTAACAGTTTCCTCACTGTAGTGCGATCTCTGAGTTGGTATATTTAATTAGCAGGGGGTGTGTGTGGGGTGCATGGGGACTTGCCCCCCCCCCCGCAAAAACATAAAAGAAAAGATGTTTTTGTTTTTAATTTGCATTTCAAAGTTTCAAAGCTTCGATGCTGGGTCTCAACGATAAGAAATTTGAAGTTTTGAAATGTTGAAATTTAGAAGTAGACCCCTAATACCTTATCCCAGCACTATCTAATACCATATCCAAGTACTATCTTGTACCAGGTCTAATTCTAAATTTCAGTGTTTCAAAACATTGAATTTCTTATGGTCGAGACCATAAGATCGAAGTTTTGAAACTTTGAACCATTTAAATAGACGTCACTATACATAGTGGAATGATATATTTACCATTTTCCTCACTGTAATACGATCTCGGAGTTGGTATATTTAATTAGCAGGGGGTGTGGGGTGCATGAGGACTTGCCCCCTTTAAAAAAAAAAAAGAGATTTTTTAAAAAATTTTTATTATTTACATTTCGAAGTTTCAAAACTTTGATGTTATGTTCTTGACCATAAGAAATGTGAAGTTTTGAAATGTTGAAATTTAGAAGTAGACCCCAAATACCATATCCTGTCACTGCCTGATACCACATCCTAGCACTATCTAATACCAGATTCTAACACCACTTGAGCTCAAAGCCTGCTGGTTTTACATTGGGAGGGGTTTTTATACATGCTGGTGGGAGCGAGCTGATAAATTCAGTGCATCCAAGGTGGGAACTACAGGTCCCATAGCTTTTGTGTTTTTATCTGATTGGCCTGAGGGTTTAACTTTAGAAAAGTCTTTCATGCTGCTGGTATAAAACCCTATCTATCTAGGTGCAAATGCGGCTCCCCATACTTGCATATAAGCAAATCTCTCGTTTAAATCCTCTGCAGGAAACTCTCTCCATAGTCTCCCATTGTTAGTAGACCCTTTATAGAGCCCCCCATAAGTATAGACCCCATTTAGAGCACCCATTTATAGCACTCCACTACATTGTTTCCCTGCTGTGAAAACAGGATTTAACATAGTGTTATGGATGGCCAGTTTTCCTCCATTTCTCCTACCACCCTGATTGACATGGTATACTGAGGCAGTGTAGCAACTGCCTCATGTACACCGACACCCCTCTACTCCTACATCACGCAAGTATGACACCCCTCTACTCCTCCATCACGCAAGTAGCAAGTACTGAACAGTCTCAGTGTTGACGCATCTACAATAAGAGTCTTGAATACTTGCTGTCTTGCATACAGAATAGTAACACTGAAAAGGTTGTCAGCTCACATGCTACACCACTTACACAAGCCATGCACTCAACACACAAACCATCATACGTGGAGTACTCACTGGAAACCTACCTAAACACCAGAGACCTTCCAAACACAAACATGCTACACCACTTACACAAGCCATGCACTCAACACACAAACCATCATACGTGGAGTACTCACTGGAAACCTACCTAAACACCAGAGACCTTCCAAACACAAACATGCTACACCTAATACAGCCACAAGCCATGCACTCAACACACAAACCATCATACGTGGAGTACTCACTGGAAACCTACCTAAACACCAGAGACCTTCCAAACACAAACATGCTACACCACTTACACAAGCCATGCACTCAACACACAAATCATCATACGTGGAGTACTCACTGGAAACCTACCTAAACACCAGAGACCTTCCAAACACAAACATGCTACACCACTTACACAAGCCATGCACTCAACACACAAACCATCATACGTGGAGTACTCAATGGAAACCTACCTAAACACCAGAGACCTTCCAAACACAAACATGCTACACCACTTACACAAGCCATGCACTCAACACACAAACCATCATACGTGGAGTACTCACTGGAAACCTACCTAAACACCAGAGACCTTCCAAACACAAACATGCTACACCTAATACAGCCACAAGCCATGCACTCAACACACAAACCATCATGCGTGGAGTACTCACTGGAAACCTACCTAAACACCAGAGACCTTCCAAACACAAACATGCTACACCACTTACACAAGCCATGCACTCAACACACAAACCATCATACGTGGAGTACTCACTGGAAACCTACCTAAACACCAGAGACCTTCCAAACACAAACATGCTACACCACTTACACAAGCCATGCACTCAACACACAAACCATCATACGTGGAGTACTCACTGGAAACCTACCTAAACACCAGAGACCTTCCAAACACAAACATGCTACACCACTTACACAAGCCATGCACTCAACACACAAACCATCATACGTGGAGTACTCACTGGAAACCTACCTAAACACCAGAGACCTTCCAAACACAAACATGCTACACCACTTACACAAGCCATGCACTCAACACACAAACCATCATACGTGGAGTACTCACTGGAAACCTACCTAAACACCAGAGACCTTCCAAACACAAACATGCTACACCACTTACACAAGCCATGCACTCAACACACAAACCATCATACGTGGAGTACTCACTGGAAACCTACCTAAACACCAGAGACCTTCCAAACACAAACATGCTACACCACTTACACAAGCCATGCAC
Organism: Protopterus annectens; assembly: GCF_019279795.1. Lineage (NCBI taxonomy): Eukaryota > Metazoa > Chordata > Ceratodontiformes > Protopteridae > Protopterus > Protopterus annectens. The sequence continues at coordinate 23,220,756 of NC_056747.1, forward strand.
TCAACACACAAACCATCATACGTGGAGTACTCACTGGAAACCTACCTAAACACCAGAGACCTTCCAAACACAAACATGCTACACCACTTACACAAGCCATGCACTCAACACACAAACCATCATACGTGGAGTACTCACTGGAAACCTACCTAAACACCAGAGACCTTCCAAACACAAACATGCTACACCACTTACACAAGCCATGCACTCAACACACAAACCATCATACGTGGAGTACTCACTGGAAACCTACCTAAACACCAGAGACCTTCCAAACACAAACATGCTACACCACTTACACAAGCCATGCACTCAACACACAAACCATCATACGTGGAGTACTCACTGGAAACCTACCTAAACACCAGAGACCTTCCAAACACAAACATGCTACACCACTTACACAAGCCATGCACTCAACACACAAACCATCATACGTGGAGTACTCACTGGAAACCTACCTAAACACCAGAGACCTTCCAAACACAAACATGCTACACCACTTACACAAGCCATGCACTCAACACACAAACCATCATACGTGGAGTACTCACTGGAAACCTACCTAAACACCAGAGACCTTCCAAACACAAACATGCTACACCACTTACACAAGCCATGCACTCAACACACAAAGCATCATACGTGGAGTACTCACTGACAACCTACCTAAACACCAGAGACCTTCCAAACACAAACATGCTACACCACTTACACAAGCCATGCACTCAACACACAAACCATCATACGTGGAGTACTCACTGGAAACCTACCTAAACACCAGAGACCTTCCAAACACAAACATGCTACACCACTTACACAAGCCATGCACTCAACACACAAACCATCATACGTGGAGTACTCACTGGAAACCTACCTAAACACCAGAGACCTTCCAAACACAAACATGCTACACCACTTACACAAGCCATGCACTCAACACACAAACCATCATACGTGGAGTACTCACTGGAAACCTACCTAAACACCAGAGACCTTCCAAACACAAACATGCTACACCACTTACACAAGCCATGCACTCAACACACAAACCATCATACGTGGAGTACTCACTGGAAACCTACCTAAACACCAGAGACCTTCCAAACACAAACATGCTACACCACTTACACAAGCCATGCACTCAACACACAAACCATCATACGTGGAGTACTCACTGGAAACCTACCTAAACACCAGAGACCTTCCAAACACAAACATGCTACACCACTTACACAAGCCATGCACTCAACACACAAACCATCATACGTGGAGTACTCACTGGAAACCTACCTAAACACCAGAGACCTTCCAAACACAAACATGCTACACCACTTACACAAGCCATGCACTCAACACACAAACCATCATACGTGGAGTACTCACTGGAAACCTACCTAAACACCAGAGACCTTCCAAACACAAACATGCTACACCACTTACACAAGCCATGCACTCAACACACAAACCATCATACGTGGAGTACTCACTGAAACCTACCTAAACACCAGAGACCTTCCAAACACAAACATGCTACACCACTTACACAAGCCATGCACTCAACACACAAACCATCATACGTGGAGTACTCACTGGAAACCTACCTAAACACCAGAGACCTTCCAAACACAAACATGCTACACCACTTACACAAGCCATGCACTCAACACACAAACCATCATACGTGGAGTACTCACTGGAAACCTACCTAAACACCAGAGACCTTCCAAACACAAACATGCTACACCACTTACACAAGCCATGCACTCAACACACAAACCATCATACGTGGAGTACTCACTGGAAACCTACCTAAACACCAGAGACCTTCCAAACACAAACATGCTACACCACTTACACAAGCCATGCACTCAACACACAAACCATCATACGTGGAGTACTCACTGAAACCTACCTAAACACCAGAGACCTTCCAAACACAAACATGCTACACCACTTACACAAGCCATGCACTCAACACACAAACCATCATACGTGGAGTACTCACTGGAAACCTACCTAAACACCAGAGACCTTCCAAACACAAACATGCTACACCACTTACACAAGCCATGCACTCAACACACAAACCATCATACGTGGAGTACTCACTGGAAACCTACCTAAACACCAGAGACCTTCCAAACACAAACATGCTACACCACTTACACAAGCCATGCACTCAACACACAAACCATCATACGTGGAGTACTCACTGGAAACCTACCTAAACACCAGAGACCTTCCAAACACAAACATGCTACACCACTTACACAAGCCATGCACTCAACACACAAACCATCATACGTGGAGTACTCACTGGAAACCTACCTAAACACCAGAGACCTTCCAAACACAAACATGCTACACCACTTACACAAGCCATGCACTCAACACACAAACCATCATACGTGGAGTACTCACTGGAAACCTACCTAAACACCAGAGACCTTCCAAACACAAACATGCTACACCACTTACACAAGCCATGCACTCAACACACAAACCATCATGCGTGGAGTACTCACTGAAACCTACCTAAACACCAGAGACCTTCCAAACACAAACATGCTACACCACTTACACAAGCCATGCACTCAACACACAAACCATCATACGTGGAGTACTCACTGGAAACCTACCTAAACACCAGAGACCTTCCAAACACAAACATGCTACACCACTTACACAAGCCATGCACTCAACACACAAACCATCATACGTGGAGTACTCACTGGAAACCTACCTAAACACCAGAGACCTTCCAAACACAAACATGCTACACCACTTACACAAGCCATGCACTCAACACACAAACCATCATACGTGGAGTACTCACTGGAAACCTACCTAAACACCAGAGACCTTCCAAACACAAACATGCTACACCACTTACACAAGCCATGCACTCAACACACAAACCATCATACGTGGAGTACTCACTGGAAACCTACCTAAACACCAGAGACCTTCCAAACACAAACATGCTACACCACTTACACAAGCCATGCACTCAACACACAAACCATCATACGTGGAGTACTCACTGGAAACCTACCTAAACACCAGAGACCTTCCAAACACAAACATGCTACACCACTTACACAAGCCATGCACTCAACACACAAACCATCATACGTGGAGTACTCACTGGAAACCTACCTAAACACCAGAGACCTTCCAAACACAAACATGCTACACCACTTACACAAGCCATGCACTCAACACACAAACCATCATACGTGGAGTACTCACTGGAAACCTACCTAAACACCAGAGACCTTCCAAACACAAACATGCTACACCACTTACACAAGCCATGCACTCAACACACAAACCATCATACGTGGAGTACTCACTGAAACCTACCTAAACACCAGAGACCTTCCAAACACAAACATGCTACACCACTTACACAAGCCATGCACTCAACACACAAACCATCATACGTGGAGTACTCACTGGAAACCTACCTAAACACCAGAGACCTTCCAAACACAAACATGCTACACCACTTACACAAGCCATGCACTCAACACACAAACCATCATACGTGGAGTACTCACTGGAAACCTACCTAAACACCAGAGACCTTCCAAACACAAACATGCTACACCACTTACACAAGCCATGCACTCAACACACAAACCATCATACGTGGAGTACTCACTGGAAACCTACCTAAACACCAGAGACCTTCCAAACACAAACATGCTACACCACTTACACAAGCCATGCACTCAACACACAAACCATCATACGTGGAGTACTCACTGGAAACCTACCTAAACACCAGAGACCTTCCAAACACAAACATGCTACACCACTTACACAAGCCATGCACTCAACACACAAACCATCATACGTGGAGTACTCACTGGAAACCTACCTAAACACCAGAGACCTTCCAAACACAAACATGCTACACCACTTACACAAGCCATGCACTCAACACACAAACCATCATACGTGGAGTACTCACTGGAAACCTACCTAAACACCAGAGACCTTCCAAACACAAACATGCTACACCACTTACACAAGCCATGCACTCAACACACAAACCATCATACGTGGAGTACTCACTGGAAACCTACCTAAACACCAGAGACCTTCCAAACACAAACATGCTACACCACTTACACAAGCCATGCACTCAACACACAAACCATCATACGTGGAGTACTCACTGGAAACCTACCTAAACACCAGAGACCTTCCAAACACAAACATGCTACACCACTTACACAAGCCATGCACTCAACACACAAACCATCATACGTGGAGTACTCACTGGAAACCTACCTAAACACCAGAGACCTTCCAAACACAAACATGCTACACCACTTACACAAGCCATGCACTCAACACACAAACCATCATACGTGGAGTACTCACTGGAAACCTACCTAAACACCAGAGACCTTCCAAACACAAACATGCTACACCACTTACACAAGCCATGCACTCAACACACAAACCATCATACGTGGAGTACTCACTGGAAACCTACCTAAACACCAGAGACCTTCCAAACACAAACATGCTACACCACTTACACAAGCCATGCACTCAACACACAAACCATCATACGTGGAGTACTCACTGGAAACCTACCTAAACACCAGAGACCTTCCAAACACAAACATGCTACACCACTTACACAAGCCATGCACTCAACACACAAACCATCATACGTGGAGTACTCACTGGAAACCTACCTAAACACCAGAGACCTTCCAAACACAAACATGCTACACCACTTACACAAGCCATGCACTCAACACACAAACCATCATACGTGGAGTACTCACTGGAAACCTACCTAAACACCAGAGACCTTCCAAACACAAACATGCTACACCACTTACACAAGCCATGCACTCAACACACAAACCATCATACGTGGAGTACTCACTGGAAACCTACCTAAACACCAGAGACCTTCCAAACACAAACATGCTACACCACTTACACAAGCCATGCACTCAACACACAAACCATCATACGTGGAGTACTCACTGGAAACCTACCTAAACACCAGAGACCTTCCAAACACAAACATGCTACACCACTTACACAAGCCATGCACTCAACACACAAACCATCATACGTGGAGTACTCACTGGAAACCTACCTAAACACCAGAGACCTTCCAAACACAAACATGCTACACCACTTACACAAGCCATGCACTCAACACACAAACCATCATACGTGGAGTACTCACTGGAAACCTACCTAAACACCAGAGACCTTCCAAACACAAACATGCTACACCACTTACACAAGCCATGCACTCAACACACAAACCATCATACGTGGAGTACTCACTGGAAACCTACCTAAACACCAGAGACCTTCCAAACACAAACATGCTACACCACTTACACAAGCCATGCACTCAACACACAAACCATCATACGTGGAGTACTCACTGGAAACCTACCTAAACACCAGAGACCTTCCAAACACAAACATGCTACACCACTTACACAAGCCATGCACTCAACACACAAACCATCATACGTGGAGTACTCACTGGAAACCTACCTAAACACCAGAGACCTTCCAAACACAAACATGCTACACCACTTACACAAGCCATGCACTCAACACACAAACCATCATACGTGGAGTACTCACTGGAAACCTACCTAAACACCAGAGACCTTCCAAACACAAACATGCTACACCACTTACACAAGCCATGCACTCAACACACAAACCATCATACGTGGAGTACTCACTGGAAACCTACCTAAACACCAGAGACCTTCCAAACACAAACATGCTACACCACTTACACAAGCCATGCACTCAACACACAAACCATCATACGTGGAGTACTCACTGGAAACCTACCTAAACACCAGAGACCTTCCAAACACAAACATGCTACACCACTTACACAAGCCATGCACTCAACACACAAACCATCATACGTGGAGTACTCACTGGAAACCTACCTAAACACCAGAGACCTTCCAAACACAAACATGCTACACCACTTACAGCCACAAGCCATGCACTCAACACACAAACCATCATACGTGGAGTACTCACTGGAAACCTACCTAAACACCAGAGACCTTCCAAACACAAACATGCTACACCACTTACACAAGCCATGCACTCAACACACAAACCATCATACGTGGAGTACTCACTGGAAACCTACCTAAACACCAGAGACCTTCCAAACACAAACATGCTACACCACTTACACAAGCCATGCACTCAACACACAAACCATCATACGTGGAGTACTCACTGGAAACCTACCTAAACACCAGAGACCTTCCAAACACAAACATGCTACACCACTTACACAAGCCATGCACTCAACACACAAACCATCATACGTGGAGTACTCACTGGAAACCTACCTAAACACCAGAGACCTTCCAAACACAAACATGCTACACCACTTACAGCCACAAGCCATGCACTCAACACACAAACCATCATACGTGGAGTACTCACTGGAAACCTACCTAAACACCAGAGACCTTCCAAACACAAACATGCTACACCACTTACACAAGCCATGCACTCAACACACAAACCATCATACGTGGAGTACTCACTGGAAACCTACCTAAACACCAGAGACCTTCCAAACACAAACATGCTACACCACTTACACAAGCCATGCACTCAACACACAAACCATCATACGTGGAGTACTCACTGGAAACCTACCTAAACACCAGAGACCTTCCAAACACAAACATGCTACACCACTTACACAAGCCATGCACTCAACACACAAACCATCATACGTGGAGTACTCACTGGAAACCTACCTAAACACCAGAGACCTTCCAAACACAAACATGCTACACCACTTACACAAGCCATGCACTCAACACACAAACCATCATACGTGGAGTACTCACTGGAAACCTACCTAAACACCAGAGACCTTCCAAACACAAACATGCTACACCACTTACACAAGCCATGCACTCAACACACAAACCATCATACGTGGAGTACTCACTGGAAACCTACCTAAACACCAGAGACCTTCCAAACACAAACATGCTACACCACTTACACAAGCCATGCACTCAACACACAAACCATCATACGTGGAGTACTCACTGGAAACCTACCTAAACACCAGAGACCTTCCAAACACAAACATGCTACACCACTTACACAAGCCATGCACTCAACACACAAACCATCATACGTGGAGTACTCACTGGAAACCTACCTAAACACCAGAGACCTTCCAAACACAAACATGCTACACCACTTACACAAGCCATGCACTCAACACACAAACCATCATACGTGGAGTACTCACTGGAAACCTACCTAAACACCAGAGACCTTCCAAACACAAACATGCTACACCACTTACACAAGCCATGCACTCAACACACAAACCATCATACGTGGAGTACTCACTGGAAACCTACCTAAACACCAGAGACCTTCCAAACACAAACATGCTACACCACTTACACAAGCCATGCACTCAACACACAAACCATCATACGTGGAGTACTCACTGGAAACCTACCTAAACACCAGAGACCTTCCAAACACAAACATGCTACACCACTTACACAAGCCATGCACTCAACACACAAACCATCATACGTGGAGTACTCACTGGAAACCTACCTAAACACCAGAGACCTTCCAAACACAAACATGCTACACCACTTACACAAGCCATGCACTCAACACACAAACCATCATACGTGGAGTACTCACTGGAAACCTACCTAAACACCAGAGACCTTCCAAACACAAACATGCTACACCACTTACACAAGCCATGCACTCAACACACAAACCATCATACGTGGAGTACTCACTGGAAACCTACCTAAACACCAGAGACCTTCCAAACACAAACATGCTACACCACTTACACAAGCCATGCACTCAACACACAAACCATCATACGTGGAGTACTCACTGGAAACCTACCTAAACACCAGAGACCTTCCAAACACAAACATGCTACACCTAATACAGCCACAAGCCATGCACTCAACACACAAACCATCATACGTGGAGTACTCACTGGAAACCTACCTAAACACCAGAGACCTTCCAAACACAAACATGCTACACCACTTACACAAGCCATGCACTCAACACACAAACCATCATACGTGGAGTACTCACTGGAAACCTACCTAAACACCAGAGACCTTCCAAACACAAACATGCTACACCACTTACACAAGCCATGCACTCAACACACAAACCATCATACGTGGAGTACTCACTGGAAACCTACCTAAACACCAGAGACCTTCCAAACACAAACATGCTACACCACTTACACAAGCCATGCACTCAACACACAAACCATCATACGTGGAGTACTCACTGGAAACCTACCTAAACACCAGAGACCTTCCAAACACAAACATGCTACACCTAATACAGCCACAAGCCATGCACTCAACACACAAACCATCATACGTGGAGTACTCACTGGAAACCTACCTAAACACCAGAGACCTTCCAAACACAAACATGCTACACCACTTACACAAGCCATGCACTCAACACACAAACCATCATACGTGGAGTACTCACTGAAACCTACCTAAACACCAGAGACCTTCCAAACACAAACATGCTACACCACTTACACAAGCCATGCACTCAACACACAAACCATCATACGTGGAGTACTCACTGGAAACCTACCTAAACACCAGAGACCTTCCAAACACAAACATGCTACACCACTTACACAAGCCATGCACTCAACACACAAACCATCATACGTGGAGTACTCACTGGAAACCTACCTAAACACCAGAGACCTTCCAAACACAAACATGCTACACCTAATACAGCCACAAGCCATGCACTCAACACACAAACCATCATACGTGGAGTACTCACTGGAAACCTACCTAAACACCAGAGACCTTCCAAACACAAACATGCTACACCACTTACACAAGCCATGCACTCAACACACAAACCATCATACGTGGAGTACTCACTGGAAACCTACCTAAACACCAGAGACCTTCCAAACACAAACATGCTACACCACTTACACAAGCCATGCACTCAACACACAAACCATCATACGTGGAGTACTCACTGGAAACCTACCTAAACACCAGAGACCTTCCAAACACAAACATGCTACACCACTTACACAAGCCATGCACTCAACACACAAACCATCATACGTGGAGTACTCACTGGAAACCTACCTAAACACCAGAGACCTTCCAAACACAAACATGCTACACCACTTACACAAGCCATGCACTCAACACACAAACCATCATACGTGGAGTACTCACTGGAAACCTACCTAAACACCAGAGACCTTCCAAACACAAACATGCTACACCTAATACAGCCACAAGCCATGCACTCAACACACAAACCATCATACGTGGAGTACTCACTGGAAACCTACCTAAACACCAGAGACCTTCCAAACACAAACATGCTACACCACTTACACAAGCCATGCACTCAACACACAAACCATCATACGTGGAGTACTCACTGAAACCTACCTAAACACCAGAGACCTTCCAAACACAAACATGCTACACCTAATACAGCCACAAGCCATGCACTCAACACACAAACCATCATACGTGGAGTACTCACTGGAAACCTACCTAAACACCAGAGACCTTCCAAACACAAACATGCTACACCACTTACACAAGCCATGCACTCAACACACAAACCATCATACGTGGAGTACTCACTGGAAACCTACCTAAACACCAGAGACCTTCCAAACACAAACATGCTACACCACTTACACAAGCCATGCACTCAACACACAAACCATCATACGTGGAGTACTCACTGGAAACCTACCTAAACACCAGAGACCTTCCAAACACAAACATGCTACACCACTTACACAAGCCATGCACTCAACACACAAACCATCATACGTGGAGTACTCACTGGAAACCTACCTAAACACCAGAGACCTTCCAAACACAAACATGCTACACCTAATACAGCCACAAGCCATGCACTCAACACACAAACCATCATACGTGGAGTACTCACTGGAAACCTACCTAAACACCAGAGACCTTCCAAACACAAACATGCTACACCTAATACAGCCACAAGCCATGCACTCAACACACAAACCATCATACGTGGAGTACTCACTGGAAACCTACCTAAACACCAGAGACCTTCCAAACACAAACATGCTACACCACTTACACAAGCCATGCACTCAACACACAAACCATCATACGTGGAGTACTCACTGGAAACCTACCTAAACACCAGAGACCTTCCAAACACAAACATGCTACACCACTTACACAAGCCATGCACTCAACACACAAACCATCATACGTGGAGTACTCACTGGAAACCTACCTAAACACCAGAGACCTTCCAAACACAAACATGCTACACCACTTACACAAGCCATGCACTCAACACACAAACCATCATACGTGGAGTACTCACTGGAAACCTACCTAAACACCAGAGACCTTCCAAACACAAACATGCTACACCTAATACAGCCACAAGCCATGCACTCAACACACAAACCATCATACGTGGAGTACTCGCTGAAACCTACCTAAACACCAGAGACCTTCCAAACACAAACATGCTACACCACTTACACAAGCCATGCACTCAACACACAAACCATCATACGTGGAGTACTCACTGGAAACCTACCTAAACACCAGAGACCTTCCAAACACAAACATGCTACACCTAATACAGCCACAAGCCATGCACTCAACACACAAACCATCATACGTGGAGTACTCACTGGAAACCTACCTAAACACCAGAGACCTTCCAAACACAAACATGCTACACCACTTACACAAGCCATGCACTCAACACACAAACCATCATACGTGGAGTACTCACTGGAAACCTACCTAAACACCAGAGACCTTCCAAACACAAACATGCTACACCACTTACACAAGCCATGCACTCAACACACAAACCATCATACGTGGAGTACTCACTGGAAACCTACCTAAACACCAGAGACCTTCCAAACACAAACATGCTACACCACTTACACAAGCCATGCACTCAACACACAAACCATCATACGTGGAGTACTCACTGGAAACCTACCTAAACACCAGAGACCTTCCAAACACAAACATGCTACACCTAATACAGCCACAAGCCATGCACTCAACACACAAACCATCATACGTGGAGTACTCACTGGAAACCTACCTAAACACCAGAGACCTTCCAAACACAAACATGCTACACCTAATACAGCCACAAGCCATGCACTCAACACACAAACCATCATACGTGGAGTACTCACTGGAAACCTACCTAAACACCAGAGACCTTCCAAACACAAACATGCTACACCACTTACACAAGCCATGCACTCAACACACAAACCATCATACGTGGAGTACTCACTGGAAACCTACCTAAACACCAGAGACCTTCCAAACACAAACATGCTACACCTAATACAGCCACAAGCCATGCACTCAACACACAAACCATCATACGTGGAGTACTCACTGGAAACCTACCTAAACACCAGAGACCTTCCAAACACAAACATGCTACACCTAATACAGCCACAAGCCATGCACTCAACACACAAACCATCATACGTGGAGTACTCACTGGAAACCTACCTAAACACCAGAGACCTTCCAAACACAAACATGCTACACCTAATACAGCCACAAGCCATGCACTCAACACACAAACCATCATATGTGGAGTACTCACTGGAAACCTACCTAAACACCAGAGACCTTCCAAACACAAACATGCTACACCACTTACATAAGCCATGCACTCAACACACAAACCATCATACGTGGAGTACTCACTGGAAACCTACCTAAACACCAGAGACCTTCCAAACACAAACATGCTACACCTAATACAGCCACAAGCCATGCACTCAACACACAAACCATCATACGTGGAGTACTCACTGGAAACCTACCTAAACACCAGAGACCTTCCAAACACAAACATGCTACACCACTTACACAAGCCATGCACTCAACACACAAACCATCATACGTGGAGTACTCACTGGAAACCTACCTAAACACCAGAGACCTTCCAAACACAAACATGCTACACCTAATACAGCCACAAGCCATGCACTCAACACACAAACCATCATACGTGGAGTACTCACTGGAAACCTACCTAAACACCAGAGACCTTCCAAACACAAACATGCTACACCTAATACAGCCACAAGCCATGCACTCAACACACAAACCATCATGCGTGGAGTACTCACTGGAAACCTACCTAAACACCAGAGACCTTCCAAACACAAACATGCTACACCTAATACAGCCACAAGCCATGCACTCAACACACAAACCATCATACGTGGAGTACTCACTGGAAACCTACCTAAACACCAGAGACCTTCCAAACACAAACATGCTACACCTAATACAGCCACAAGCCATGCACTCAACACACAAACCATCATACGTGGAGTACTCACTGGAAACCTACCTAAACACCAGAGACCTTCCAAACACAAACATGCTACACCTAATACAGCCACAAGCCATGCACTCAACACACAAACCATCATACGTGGAGTACTCACTGGAAACCTACCTAAACACCAGAGACCTTCCAAACACAAACATGCTACACCTAATACAGCCACAAGCCATGCACTCAACACACAAAGCATCATACGTGGAGTACTCACTAGAAACCTACCTAAACACCAGAGACCTTCCAAACACAAACATGCTACACCTAATACAGCCACAAGCCATGCACTCAACACACAAACCATCATACGTGGAGTACTCACTGGAAACCTACCTAAACACCAGAGACCTTCCAAACACAAACATGCTACACCTAATACAGCCACAAGCCATGCACTCAACACACAAACCATCATACGTGGAGTACTCACTGGAAACCTACCTAAACACCAGAGACCTTCCAAACACAAACATGCTACACCTAATACAGCCACAAGCCATGCACTCAACACACAAACCATCATACGTGGAGTACTCACTGGAAACCTACCTAAACACCAGAGACCTTCCAAACACAAACATGCTACACCACTTACACAAGCCATGCACTCAACACACAAAGCATCATACGTGGAGTACTCACTGGAAACCTACCTAAACACCAGAGACCTTCCAAACACAAACATGCTACACCACTTACACAAGCCATGCACTCAACACACAAACCATCATACGTGGAGTACTCACTGGAAACCTACCTAAACACCAGAGGCCTTCCAAACACAAACATGCTACACCACTTACACAAGCCATGCACTCAACACACAAAGCATCATACGTGGAGTACTCACTGGAAACCTACCTAAACACCAGAGACCTTCCAAACACAAACATGCTACACCACTTACACAAGCCATGCACTCAACACACAAAGCATCATACGTAGAGTACTCACTGGAAACCTACCTAAACACCAGAGACCTTCCAAACACAAACATGATACACCTAATACAGCCACAAGCCATGCACTCAACACACAAACCATCTTACGTGGAGTACTCACTGGAAACCTACCTAAACACCAGAGACCTTCCAAACACAAACATGCTACACCTAATCCAGCCACAAGCCATGCACTCAACACACAAAGCATCATACGTGGAGTACTCACTGGAAACCTACCTAAACACCAGAGACCTTCCAAACACAAACATGCTACACCACTTACACAAGCCATGCACTCAACACACAAAGCATCATACGTGGAGTACTCACTGGAAACCTACCTAAACACCAGAGACCTTCCAAACACAAACATGCTACACCTAATACAGCCACAAGCCATGCACTCAACACACAAACCATCATACGTGGAGTACTCACTGGAAACCTACCTAAACACCAGAGACCTTCCAAACACAAACATGCTACACCTAATACAGCACCTACAGCACTCAATACACGCAAAAACACAAGCACCAGCATCTCACCAAATAAGTCCCTAAGGCAAAGCACATCTGAACCAAATTCTTTAGTCATAGGTGACTTCATTGTGACACACACAGATGTCTGACTCACCAGGCTGGACAAAGAGAAGGTTACGGTCAGCTGTCGGGTGCCAGGATCCATCAGATCACACATGCACGCAAGTCTTTCAACAACAAGCACTGGACTATATGAAGAGAGACATGATTGAGCTCTCTGAATATGTGTACCAGGCAGTTATCCCACTCCCTAGCCTTGAGCAGAATTCTACCCTCATCTAGGATGATACCACAATATAAACAAAAAATGATTGACTTCAACAATTAGCTTAGTTTCTGGTGTCATTCTAAGGGAATCCAGTTCCTGTCAGCCTGGGATGACATGGTTGGTAGACCATGCTGCTTTACCAGAGATGGTCTTCACCTGTCACCTCTAGGCTTTTGTTCTATGTACTTACTTCCCCCATAGTGCCTTTTTAGGCAAGGTTTCAAGAACAACATTTTCAATGTGAAAACATCACTTACAAATAAATTAAAGGTTATGCTGCTAAATGCTAGGAGTTTAAATCAGAAACTGCACTCTGGAAGCACTCCTTGCCCTGGAGGATGTTGACATTTGTGCAGCCACAGAGACTTGGTTCAGGGCTGAAGAGAGTACCCCGGTCTTGCAAGGCTACAATGCCTTCCACACTTTCAGACCACAAAATGAACGTGTGACAACCAAAGGAGGAGGAGCATCTATCTTCTTCAAAGATGAATACACCTCTAGACTGGTCAGACAGGAAATCTCCATGGATATGCTCCAAGTTCATCTGTGGGTAAGACCCCCCTTCAAGTCCTCATTATCTATAGGTCTCCTTCGGTGAACCATGTTACCCCCACTGCTTATTTGGACCTCCTTGAGTCAATCAAATTACAACCAAGCACTCTAGTCATAGGCGATTTTAACTATCCCTCCATTGATTGGGAAACTTATACAAGTACCTGCATGTTTGCACAAAGGTTCCTGGACTTTAACCTCACCAACATGGGTGACCATTGCACCACCACAAGTATAGGACCATTGCTAGTTAAATCCGATCACAAATCGGTCACATTTGAAGTAGCTGTAACACCTGAACCCCTGTTAGGTGAAATCAGGCTAAACCATTTCACTAAAGCTAATTATACCCTCCTAAGGGATGGCATAAATAATTTCCAAACTCCTGTTCCCACAGATGGTATTGACAACTATACTAAGGTATACACAAATGCCCTGTACAAACAATTACACAAATGTATTGACACAGCTAAACTTGATAGGATAAAAACAAGATGCTCAAGAAAAAACAAGCCTCCCTGATGGGCATCTAGCATTAATAAGTTGTACAACAGGAGGAAGAAGTTGCTGTCTAAGCATAAATGAGAGAGAAAAACACCCTCCACTGCTTGAACAAGTAAGACAACTTGTAAAATCCTCTAAGGGCAACCTCAAAAAAATTAGCAACCATAGCTGTGGATAACCATAAGGCATTTTTCAGCTATGCCTGTAACCTAAAGGTTAGGACCCAGATGTGTACTGAACCAGCTGTGGATGGCATCAACCACACTGATCCTGTGAAAATAGCTAACCTATTAGCTGACAGGTTTGATGAAAATTTCACCCTCGACCCCTTAAAACATTCCACAAATCCTTCCGTCTACATCTTCCCCACCTTGCATTTCCAAAGAGCAAGTCATTAATGCTTTCTCTAAGGCCAAAAACACACCCTCTGTGGGACTGGATGGCATCCCAGGTAGCGTTTTAAATGGTCTAACATATGGGTTAGCAACTCCATTAGGTACCCTCTTCAACCACAGTATTGAGTACTGGGTTTGTTCCTGCTGAATGGAAAACAGCAACTATCATTCCCCTTCATAAAGGAGGTACAGTAACAGACCCTGGGAACTACAGACCCATAAGCTTAACCAGCCTTATCTGTAAGGCCATGGAACAAATCATCATGGACCTTATAAATAAGCATATAGGTGACCTCCAAACCCTTGATTCAACACAGTTTGGTTTTGTCAAAGGCAGGTCATGCCATTAAACCTGGTGGACTTCTTTGAAAATGTCACCAGAGCCATAGATGAAGGCAAATCTGTGCATACAGCGTACATTGACTTAGCCAAGGCCATTGACACAATCCCTCATTTGGGCATCATTGATAAACTCTCCCAATTTAATATCAGGGGTCTGAATGGAGAGGTAAGTCAGCAAGCAAAGGAGAGCAGTAGTGCTGAAACTGAATTCATCCTCAAGTCTTGGTGAGTACCTTCACGAGTTGGACCCTGTTTATTCACAAAATTTCCCAAAGACAACACTGATATATAGACTATATTTTATATAGCATATATTATGGACAGAAGTAGGTTAAAAAAAAAGATAGCTGGGTGCACAAGACCCAGGATAAAAAAGTGCCCAGTTCTGGTAAGCACACTTGTGCCAGTACTGGAAAAGATGACAGTGTAGAATCCTCAAAATACAGAAACTTTTCTACAATGGGACTAGGCCAGGCCCAGGGGGAGGATGGCCCCTCTGTTGTAGAAGGAAGTAGCAGTCCACAAAAATCACAAAAAAAAAATAGGCCAAAGAAGAGCCATAAAGATAACAGAGTGGACTAGAAAGAAATTATGTATTGTTACTATTATGCAAAAAGCCCAGAATTTCCAGACACAAGATATACAAAAAGACTGAGAGAAATTAGAGGAAAGAAAAATACTTCCAGAAGAAAAACTGTCAGAAACCTCAAATAAAAATTTGTGTTCATTAATACCACCGATTTGGGAAAAACATTACATAGATCAAGAAACTTTGATCTGTTTGGAAAAAGAAACATCTGAAGAAGTGCAAAAATAGAAACAACAAAACCTAGAGATATTTGAAAAGTAAGAAAAAGAAATATGGACATGAGAAAGAAAGAGATATTTGATATGGTGCAATATTTATGCAAAGGAGAAAGTCAAATTAATCAGTATAAATAAGGAAGCCCCAAAGATATTTGAAGAGAAATACAGGGAAAGGCATCCAGATATGGAAAATTTCACCATAAAAAAATACCTCAAAGAGGAAATGTAGACTATAAGATGAGTAAAGTAGAAGTAAAAAAAAAAATAGAAGTTGAAGTCATGGAGTGCCTGCGAAGTGAAGGATTTAATGTAGAAGGTCTAACACAGGCTAAATCACAGCATGATGGAGCGAGTCCCCAAATTAAGGAGAAACAAGAAGATCAGGAGACGTGAAGAAGAAATATGGACATGGGAAAGGAAAAGAGATTTAATATGGTGTAATATTTATGTAAAGGAGAAAGCAACACTAACCAATACAAAAAGAGCAGTACCAAAGATATCTGAAGAGAAATACAGGCAAAGGAATCTGGACATGGAAAACTTTACAATACAAAAAATAAGAAGATAGGAAAAGCAGAAAAGATTAATAATGGAGAAGTCAAAGAAATAGAAACTGAAGTTATGGAGCACCTGCGAAGTGAAGGATTCAGTGTAGAAAATTGAATTCAGAAAGCACCACACCAGGATAGAGCAACTGATATCCAAATTAATGGGAAACCAGTGGAATGGGAAGCAACTGGTCAGTTGCCATATGAAGATATTTTGGAGCCTTCCGCAGGAAACCAGTATAAACATTCACTTGAGGCCAGACAGCAAGGGAAGGAACAGGAAACTGTGGAAACTCTGATGCAGTCCATGTTGAGGAGTGATAGGCTAGAGAGTTCCCATATGACAGAGCAACAGGTGACACAGGATGAAACTGATGAGAATGTGGAATAGGAAGATGCTCTGGAACTTTCTGTAAAATGCTCACAAGAAGTGAAGAGCAAAAATGTGCCCTTAGTTTAGAAGAAAATGAGCTAAGAGAAGAGTTGTTTGATTTAATAGAGATAGACATTAAGATCAATGAAAGAAATAGACTGTAGAAGGTCAATAAAACCCAAAAACTCAGACATTTGATAAAACAAATGAACACCGTAATTAGGACTGTCCAATAGAGATCCATGAGATGTAACAGAAGTAAACAGGATGTATTACTGTGCAGCTAAATTAATAACAGACAAAATTCTACCACAAGGGTAGTAAAGGAAAGGAAGGGGAGAAATCCAGTAACCATTATGGAAGTATCGAATAGAGAAAATTATAAAACAATTAAGACAAGAAGTGTTACTGTTAGAAGGGTGTAGAAGAGGGAACAGATTAAGAAAAATACTCAGAAAGATAGACGTGATGAAAGCAATGCGCAGTATTAGAACAGAGCAGGATCTGTCTTGCACCACTGCAAATAATAAACTGAAGGTCTCACAGGCAAGAAAATGTAGACGGTACGTATATAAATATAAAGGAAAAGTACAAAGGTAGACGGTACAGAGATAAATATAAAGGAAAAGTACAAAGTAAGCAATTTATTGATGAAACAAAAAGATCTATAGAGGTTCATAGGTAGGTACTAGACTGTTGGCCCTGGGGCCTATAATAAGCCTAGTCAAAAAGGTACCCTGGCTTTCGCCACACGAGAAAATTATTTTCCTGTGCCCCTGTTGAGCAGAGCCACAGAAGTGATCCCCGGGGTGAATTTCCTATTTTCCTTCCAATCATCAAGATTTGTCTTGAGGAATGCTAATGAGGAGCTCTGTTTGATATAAATAGGTAGTTTGTTCCAGAGTATGGGAAGTCTCTGGGACAGGAATCTATCCCTCCAGCATGTTCTGTTTATCGTGATGACAAAACTGAGGTCCCTAGAGTGTGTAGCTCTGAGGGATTGGGATTTCTTTAAGTGGAGCATGTCCAACAGCTCTGGGTATGACATAACTTTGTATGTTAGGCAGAGATCACCTCTCAGTAGGCGATATGCAACAGAGTAAAGCTGGAGTTCTTTGAGACTGTCTATGTAGGGCATCTGTTTAAGGCCGGTAATCCTGTTAGGTATTTCTGCGGCCTTTCCAGTTGTTGTAGATGTCTTGTGAGGTACATACCAAAAGGGACATTGTACTCTATAATGGGTCAATGAGTGATGAGTAGAAGGGAACAATGAACTCTTTTTTCCTGGATGAGAAACCTTTTGTGATGAGGTGTGCCACATAGAAGGATTTCCTGACTACTGTGGCGATGTGATTATTAAAGGAGAGACTACTGTCTTCCTGTGTCCCAAGGTCTCTTGTCATACTTTCGGTGTTAAGTAGACTACCACCTATGTGGTGATTCATGGGTACAGAGTTTTTACCAAAGGGGATGACAATGCACTTTTTGGCATTGAGCTTGAGGCCATGGCTTTGACACCAGGCATCTGTCTCAGTGTGGCCTTTTTGTAGGATGTCCACATCATTAGGAGTTTCGATTATGGCTCCTAGTTTGCGGGCATCTGCAAACTTCATTAGCCAAAGACCTTCTGTGTTAGCCTGTACTTCAGAGAAGTAGATACCAAACAGGAGAGGACTCAGGACTGAACCCTGTGGTACTCCACTTGTCACTGGTCTGAAGTTGGATTTGGAGTCTGCTACTTTCACAGTGTGAGTTCTGTCAGTGAGCCACTTAGCAACCCATCTTGTGATGTAGGGATTTATACCTAGTTTAGTGAGTTTATCTATAATTCCAGAATGGGGGATGGTGTCAAAAGCCTTGGCGAGATCTAGATAGGTTGTGTGAACCACCTTACCCTCGTCTACAGCTTTGGTGACTGCTTCAAAGAAGTCTATCAGGTTTAGGAGACATGATCTGCCTTTTACAAACCCGAACTGGGTGAGGTCCAGAGTTTGGAGATTACCAATGTCTTTGTTTATAAGTTCCATGATGATACGTTCCATGGCCTTGCAGACCAGGCTCGTCAGGCTAATGGGGCAGTAGTTCCCGGGGTCCGTGGTGGCTCTCCCTTTGTGGAATGGGATAACCGTCGCTGTGTGCCATTCAGTGGGCACAAAGCCTGAGGTGAGGCTATGACTGAACATGGTACTTAGGTGGGGTGCCAGTTCGTTCTGTAGTTCGTGTAGAACACAGCCTGGGAAACAAGGCAAAATGAATTGAAAGACCCCCCCCCCAATAAAAAAGAAGAAATAGATACATTTTAGAGAAATATCTATGAATATCTTGTGGAACATCATAAAGATGCTAAATGGACACCTAAAAGAAGGAGTAAGAAGTTTAACGGTACAGGATATGCAATGAGATGAAGTAACGGACAGAGAGATTGAGATAAAGTTAAAAAAAGCCTCTAACTGGAAAACCCCAGACCCAGATCCAGTACCTAACTTCTGGCTAAAAGTATTAACATCTTTGCATGAAGATTTAGCCATGAGTAAGAACTATTTATATGCACACCCTGAACAGACACCAACCTGGCTAACAACAGGAAAAACAATGTGTCTACTACTCATTACAGCCGAGTGCGCCTCTAGGCGTTTTCGCAGTTACCTCCTACTGTTACTGTAGCTGTCAAATATTGCTTGTTCATATTTACATTAATAATTCAAAAACCATGCTACATACAAGGTATCAAGAGTATTTTATCTTGAGGCATACATGATGGCAAACACAACTGTATTGATATTTGACCTCTGTCAATGAGTATTTGTTAGAACTGTAAGGTGATAACTTCATTTTTTAAAGGCTCAAGCCACACCCACTGGTAGTTAAAGGTACACACTCAAAGGAGCTGTACTGGAGACTGGAGGGAATGAGCTAAAAGCTAACCTGCAAGTTATCCTAACAAATTATAGACCAATAACTTGCCTTCTGACAACGTATAAATTATACACTGGAATTGATGCTGACAGAGTTTATAGCCATTTAGAAGAAATTTTAATCATGGCAATAGAACAAAAGGGTAATAAAAGAAAGTCATAAGGAACAAAGGATCATCTGTTGCTAAATAAAGTCAAAATGGAGAGCTGTAAAAAGGGGAAGAATCTAAGTATGGCAAAGACTGACTGCAAAAAAGCATTTGGTAGTATCCCACATTCATGGATAAAAGAGTGCTTAAAATGTATAAGATACACCCTACACTGATGAATACATTACACTGACCATGAAACAGTGGCAGACCACTTTGCAATTAAGCCATGATAAAAGGGCAAATTATTATTCCAGGGATAAAAATTAAAACGGGTGATATTCCACAGTAATACTGAAGTGGATGATAAACACTGGAAAATGAGCCACAAAGCATCATAGAAATGATGAAGTCTACATCACATGGGATCACCCATTACCGACAGTTCAAAAGACAGATGCGAGAAAACCAGATATAGGGGTCCACGAAAAGCAGACAAAAGTAGATAATCACTGAAATCGCCACGCCCAGTGACTACAGTGTCTTGCGTACAGAGAAACACAGATTCATAAAATATTAAGATTTGCAGGCAGAAACGAGAGCAATGTGGAAGAAAAGATACCCAGACAGTTCCAGTAGTAGTAGGAGCAACAGGTCTTGTAGATATGTTCCCAATGTATGGAATTCCATACGAATTGCAGGAGGAATCATTGTGGGGCACACTGCGGGTGCTGCATAGAGCACTTTTGTCTGACATCAAGGATTGAAACAATACTAATTTCATGAACATTAATCGTACTTTGAATTAGGAACAGGGTCCATTCTCTTCATGGTATTAGAAAGCCAAAAGACTTGGAGAAATTAAAAAAAAAAGATTGAATATCCAAGAAACCAGATGGCTTAGTGGTTAAAGTCTTTGCCTCCTATGCACAAGGTATAAGGTTTGATCCTGACCTGTGACCAATACATGTTTGGAGTTTGCATGTTCTCCCTGTGTCTCCATGGGGTTTTTCCCATGTGTATAAAAATATGCTGAGTATTTCCATCTCAAACTCACCAATGAATGGAGCTGTGGGCAGCAGCACAAACTCTACATGGTGCCCTATAGGGTGAAGAGTTATACAGACCAACCACTTTGGGCATCTACTTTGGTGCACAGTATCCTCAAGATAGGAGAACACAGATCACAGACTGTGCGCCGTGGCAGGGCTAGTCACACAATGGTGTAAAATATGTCTGTAGGTGATTCGGGCATGTTGATTAATGTCACCAAAAATGGGCATGGGTAGTTACCAGTAATAAGTGGATTGAGGACCTGGCCTACACTGACCCATGCCAGGGACCCTTGCTAAGGGTGGGAGGGGTATATGTGCCCCTACTGGTCAGTGTGTGCCTGCCATAAAGCCTAGCAGCCCTCGTTCAGTATGCTACTGGTTGACTGGTGTCTAGTTTCCCAGCTTGGGTTATCTGGGATAGCTCTGTTGAGTGAAAGCTGGACGTAAAGCCAACCAACCTGCCAAACAACTGAGAATTGCTATGCTTAATGTAGGTTCACTGACTGGACGCAGCTTGGAAGTGGATGACATGATGATATGGAGGAGGCTGGACATCCTATGTGTCCAAGAGATGAGAGGGAAGGGCAGTGTAGCAAAGCCACTTGGCTTGGGATTCAGACTCTACTACTCAGGTGCAGGACAGGTTGGAAATGGTGTAGGAATTGTGGTGAGAGAGAGGCTTCAGAAGGCAGTAAGGGATACCATCAGAATTAATGACAGACTCATGGTAATCAGACTCCAGTGTAATGATAGGGCAGTATTCAGAATCTCAGCCTATGCCCCACAGCAGGGTTGTGATAGTGAGGAAAAGAGTGCATTCAGACAGCAGCTGCAGGACCTACTAGATAAAGCAGGCCAACATGAATTGGTGTTGATAATGGGTGACTTGAATGCACATACTGGGACAGACAGAACAGGGTATGAGGACAGCCTGGGTCCACATGGGTGGGTGGGGCAACAGGAATAAAGAAGGAGAAGCCATTCTAGACTTCTGTCTGGCAAATGGCTTGATAGTAGCCAACACATGGTTCAGAAACAGAGACAGTCACAACATCACATACAAGAGTAGTCAACATGCAACTCAGGTAAACTTCCTCCTGGTAAGGAAAGAGCACTGGGGTAGAATCCATGATTGCAAAGTCATCCCCAGTGAAACAGTTGGTCTACAGCATAAACCACTAGTTGCCACAATCAGCTGCAAGCAGTGGTCAGAGAAGGCTCTAAGGTCAACAGAGACCAGGCTGAAGACCTGGAAGTTGACTGGAGAGAAAGTACAACAGTTCAAGGAATTACTTAGGGCTCCAGCACCCCCAAGGAGAGGGGGAAATAGGTGGAGTTGAGCAAGAATGGCAGTGCCTAAAAACAGCATGTGTTAGGACTACAGAAAAGATATGTGGCCGAGCCAGGTATGGAAATAAGGTACATAAGGAAAGCAGGTGGTGGAATGCAGAAGTGCAGGAAGTCATCAAAAGAAAGGACTGCAGGAAGAAGTGGGAGACAGAAAAGACTGACCAGGCTAGGAAGGGCTACTGGATGGCTAACAAAGAAGCTAAGAAAGAAGTTGCAATAGCAAAGAATAGGGCATCAGAGGCACTGTACCAACTTCTGGAAAGTGACTCAGTAAGGGGCACAAAGAAACTATATCAGGGTGCAAGGCAAAGACAGAAAGATAAAGAAGATAGTCAGACACCCTTCATAAGGAATGCCAGCAACAACCTGCTCACCAGTCTAGAGGGCATCAAAGGCAGATGGAAGGAGTATTTCCAGCAGCTTCTGAATGAAGAAAACCCCACAGAAGCTGTACTGCCCCAGAAACAGCCTACGATGAGAGAAGAAGAGGAGCCACCCTAGAAGTAAGAACA
The DNA here is from genome assembly GCF_019279795.1 of Protopterus annectens. NCBI lineage: Eukaryota > Metazoa > Chordata > Ceratodontiformes > Protopteridae > Protopterus > Protopterus annectens. The sequence goes on from NC_056747.1 coordinate 23,244,438, forward strand.
GCACTGAGGAAGATGAAGTCAGGGAAAGCAGCAGGCTCAGATGAGGTCACAGCAGCTATGATAAAAATGCTGGGTGAGACAGGGGAGAAATGTCTCCTGAGGGTACTAATAGCAGTGTGGAGAGAAAGGCAAATTCCAGATGACTGGAGAATAAGCATACTCGTGCCAGTGTACAAGAACAAAGGGGACAGCCACAACTGTGGGCAGTACAGAGGCATCAAACTCCTATCACACTGCATGAAAGTTCTGGAGATGGTGATTGATAAACTGATACACAGAGTAGTAGAATGTAAGATGGGAGATGAGCAGTTCTGATTTAGATCAGGATGCAGCACAATTGACCCGATGTTTGCAGTGAGACAGATACTTGAGAAGAAGCTAGAGATGAGGAGAGAGACCAACTGGGCATTCCTAGACTTGGAAAAAGCATATGACAAGGTCCCAAGAAAGCTGATCTGGGCAGTACTGGGGTGGTTTGAAGTCTCAGAAACATTGGTAGAATTAGTGCAGACTATGTACAAGGACCCAGTGAGTCAAGTATGAACAGTGTTGGGGCTCACAGAGGGGTTCCCAGTGGGGACAGATCAACAAATCTGCTGTATGCAGATGATGTGGCAATGCAGGCAGACTCTGAGCTAGAACTTCAGCAAAGGATAGGAGAATGGAATGGAAATCTGAAGGCACATGGGATGAAACTAAGGACAGATAAGAAGGTGGTAATGGCAGCAAACTGGGGAAATCAGAAAAAAGCTGAGAATGGTGATAGAAGGGAAAATAGCAGAGCAGGTTAACAGCTTCAGCTATCTTGGAGCAGTAGTTGAGGAGAAGGGTAGTCTGAATGAAGAGGTCAAAGCTAGAATCAGAGGGGCTGCAGCCAACTAGCATAGTATCAGGTGTAGCCTATGACAGAAGAATACCAAAGAAGCTGAAAAGTAAGGTCTATAAGACAGCGGTGCAACCAATACTACTGTATGGTACATAACCCTGGGCAGTAAAGGCAGAACAGTTGAAGAAGCTAGAGGTGATGGAAATGAAGTGCCTGAGAAGGGTGGTAGGGTGCACACTGTGGAAAAGGCAAAGAAATGAGGACATAAGAGCAGAGGCCAAAGTGGCTCCATTTGCAGAAAAGATCAAAGAGAACAGATTATAGTGGTTTGGGCACATGTGTAGAAAAGTAGAAGACAATCTGGTGAAGAAGATTTGGGACAAACAGGAAGAAGGTAAGAGGAAATGAGGACGTCCAGCAAGGAGGTGGCTGGATTGTGTGTGAGAGACGATCTGCGACAGTCAGGCATGAGTGTTGAAGAAGGCAGGAGTGTGGCAGTGAATCGAGAGAGTTGGTGACAGTTAACATGATACCCTGACCCCACATAGAAAAATGAGAAAAAGGGGGCTAATGATGATGATGATGATGAATATCCACCCTTATGTTGTCAAGTGGGTTGCTAACTGACCCACTGACAGATCATGCTCAAAGTTGGGGACTTTACCTCAACCAGCAGACCTGTCAGCAGTGGGGTTCCACAGGGGCCAGTGCTGGGCCCCCTATTATTTGGAATATACTTCTCAGAAATTCAGGCCAAAACAGCGAGGCTGTGGCTGACTACATTTGCTGATGACTGCCAATTAGGTGCAATAAATGAACCCCAAACGATGTCAATATAGTTCAAGAGGTACTTAAACATACCAGTGATTGATGCCAAAGCCATGAACTCAAACTCACTGTTAAAAAATGCATCATTATTCCCTTTAGTAAGAACGATATCCCTGCAGACTATCATAAAAATAATAATACCCTAAGTAACAACTCAGTAGTGAGAGACTTGGGAATGCAAGTTGACTGTAGCCTAAACTCTGGCCACCATGTGTCTATTGTGGTAAGGAAGGCATTGTGCATTACACACCTCATTAGCGAAGACATTGCCTGAAGAGCAAAAGATGTCATACCTCCCTTGTATTCGACCCTCATCAGGCCCAAAACTGAGTACAATGCTCCTTTAGGTATGTACCTTACCAGGCACTTGCAGCAACCAGAGAGATATCAGAGATTTCTAACCAAGAAAATTCAGGGTGTAGAGCACGTCGTACATTGACAGACAAATGTTACTGTCACTGTACTCAGCAACGAACAGACTACTTAGAGGAGACTTGTACCTGGCCTACAGAGCGATCTTGGATCCAAACCTAACGGAAATGCTGCACATCTGCAGGTCACATGGGACAAGGTCACCTGATCCATGGACCTTAATCTGGCCTGCAACATAAACAGGACCTGCTGGAGAGAAAGATATGTCTGTCAGAGGTGGCCAGTCCTGTGGAACAGGCTACCAGTTCACATCAGAGCCCCTCTGTGACCCTGTTTGTTTAGCCTGGATTGGAAACCATAAATTCCTGCTGGGGATTTCTCCTATGCCCCTCCTAGATATGGGCAGTTGTTGATAACTAAGATCTCAAGTTTAGGCAAAATCTTTTATATTGGGTTTCTCTAGTATTGTATCGGGTACACATGACTAGGCTTATAAAGACCTTCTGGTCAATAGCCTAGTAACCATCTATGAACCATTTAATATCATATCCTAGCACTATATAATAGCAGATCCTGGAACTAATACCATATCCTAGCACTATCTAATATCATATCTTAATATTATCAAATACTGTATCCTAGCACTATCTAATACCATATCCCAGCAGTATCTGATACCATATCCTTGCTCTGTCTAATCCTGTATCCTAGAACTGTGTAATCACATATCCTAGCACTATCTAATACCAGATCCCTGCACATTCTAATACCATATCCAAGCACTATCTAATACCGCATCCTAGTCCTATCTAATCCTGTATCCTTGCACTGTCTAATCCCATATCCCAGCACTGTGTGACACTGTATGCTAGCACTGTCTGATCCCATATCCTAGTCGTATCTAATCCCGTATCCTTGCACTGTCTAATCCCATATCCCAGTACTGTGTGATACTGTATGCTAGCACTGTCTGATCCCATATCCTAGTCGTATCTAATCCCGTATCCTTGCACTGTCTAATCCACTATCCAGCACTGTGTGATACCGTATCCTAGCACTGTCTGATCCCATATCCTAGTCGTATCTAATCCCGTATCCTTGCACTGTCTAATCCACTATCCAGCACTGTGTGATACCGTATCCTAGCACTGTCTGATCCCATATCCTAGCACTATCTAATCCTGTATCCTTGCAATGTCTAATCCCATATCCCAGTACTGTGTGATTCTGTATCCTAGCACTGTCTGATCCCATATCCTAGTGCTGTCTAATCCTGTATCCTTGCAATGTCTAATTCCATATCCCAGCACTGTGTGATTCTGTATCCTAGCACTGTCTGCTCCCATATCCTAGCACTATCTAATCCTGTATCCTTGCAATGTCTAATCCACTATCCAGCACTGTGTGATACCATATCGTAACACTGTCTGATCCCATATCCTAGCACTATCTAATCCTGTATCCTTGCAATGTCTAATCCCATATCCCAGCACTGTGTGATACCGTGTCTTAGCACTGTATGATCCCGTATCCTAGTGTTATCTAATCCTGTATCCTTGCAATGTCTAATCCCATATCCCAGCACTGTGTGATGCCGTGTCTTAGCACTGTGTGATCCCGTATCCTAGTGTTATCTAATCCCGTATCCTTGCAATGTCTAATCCCATATCCCAGCACTGTGTGATGCCGTGTCTTAGCACTGTGTGATCCCGTATCCTAGTGTTATCTAATCCCGTATCCTTGCAATGTCTAATCCCATATCCCAGCACTGTGTGATACCGTATCCTAGCACGGTCTGATCCCATATCCCAGCACTGTGTGACACTGTATCCTAGCACGGTCTGATCCCATATCCTAACAAGTACACCTAAAGGTTGGTTAAACAGGATCATGCCTTGGAGTTCATCTGCATGCCAATCACCCTAGGTAGTTTCTTACCATATCTTAACAAGCTATAAGTCACCGTCTCTATCTCAAGAATCTCACAACTCTTCTCTAGCCCTGTTGGAGGCAGTCCCCTTCCAATAAAGCCCTCTATTTATGGGAGATTTCAACCACCCCTCTATAGACTGGGCAATATACATTGCCACCAACTTGCAGGACCAATGTTTCCAGACTTTATTAGTACAAATGCCCTTGATTAGTTAGTGCACAATTCAATCAGATGTTCAAACATAGCGGACCTTGTTCTCACCAATATGACCAGCGCTGTGTCCCCTGCCCCCACCCCATATGCCACTTCCTCACTGGTGAGGTTGGATCACAAAGCTGCCTCATTCAAAATAAAAATCAACTTGGAAAACCCAGCAAAACCTGCTAAAGTTAGAAACTATTCTTAAGCAAACTACAACCTATTAAGCGACAGTTTGTCAAAATTCAATGCCCCCCAACCCAGAGACAACAGCCTATGCAGAATTATTCACAGAAACACTGTGCAAACATGTAAATAACTGCAAAGAGGCTGCTATACCTACCTACAAGAAGTAAGCCTAAATCAAACCACAAAAAAACAGACATCACTGGTGGAATCCTAATCTTAATAGGATGTTTAACAAATGGAAAAAATACATGGCCAAAGTCAGAAAGAGCAACTCTCATAATGACAAGAGCTGACTAGTAACAGTAAACAGGACACTAAAAGGACTAATTATTAACCTTGTAATTGGCCTTGTTTGATTTATAGCTTCTCAGACTAAAGACAACCACAAGTCTTTTTACAGCTATTTCTGAAACCTCAAAGGTAACAAGCAACAGTGTGCTGAACTGGTATTAAATGGTACCACCCTCAATGAGCAGAGTAAAATAGCGAGTCTTCTGGCTGATAAATTCACCTCTAACTTTAGCCCCCAGTCCCCCCTGCCACCTCTTGTGAAATCCTTACCAGCATAACCTCCCAACTATCAGCAGGGAGCAGGTCATAGTTCACTAAGACTAAAAACATAGTCTCAGTGGGGCCTGACAATGTCTCAGGCATTCACTAAGACTAAAAACATAGTCTCAGTGGGGCCTGACAATGTCTCAGGCTGCCTTCTAAACAGCCTGAAACATGACCTATCAGGTGACATTCACTAAGACTAAAAACATAGTCTCAGTGGGGCCTGACAATGTCTCACGCTGCCTTCTAAACAGCCTGAAACATGACCTATCAGGTGACATTCACTAAGACTAAAAACATAGTCTCAGTGGGGCCTGACAATGTCTCAGGCTGCCTTCTAAACAGCCTGAAACATGACCTATCAGGAGTTGCTTCTCAACTACAGCCCCATAACAATCTATGTACCGAGTGAATGGAGGATGTCAACGGTTATCCCTCTTCACAAGTATGGACTGGCAACCAGTCTCGGAAACTACAGCCCCATTAATCTGTCTAGGCTAATAGGCAAAGCCATGGAATGAATTATCATGGAAATGATAAAGAATTGGCAGCGTGACACTGAACCCATCCCAATTTGGTTTTGCCAAAGGAAGGCCATGCATACTTAATGCGGTAGACTTCTTTGAGAAGGTAACCAAGGCAATGGCTGAAGGGAAAATGGTGCATATCGCCTAGCTAGACCTCTCTAGGGCATTCCACACAATAACAGGCTCAATGAATTAGAAATAAATCCCATTGCTAGACTGCCACCTGGCACACAAGACCCAAGAAGTCAAGATTGGTGAGACCACGTCCACTAAGAAACAGGTCCCTAGTGAAGTACCACAGAGCTCTGTGACTGGATCACTCCTGTTTGGCATCTAGCTCTCGGAGGTCAAGGTTACTATCAAGGGCCTCTGGGTCACCAGACAAGTCCAGATTGGGAGTGATCATAATTTTCCTCATGGCACTATCATCCTTTAAGAGGGTATAACACAGACAAAACATGGGTACCAAAGCCATGGATTTAAAATGCAATCCAAAGAAATGCATTCTAGCTTTTTGGGGAAATGTTTACCCAAGTAAATGACTCCATTTATAAGATACATTTTATTATTACAACTGGCATGTATACTTGGGTATTGATTTGCCTTTTAATTTCAAACTGATCTGCATCTTAAAGTAGCTCCCAGACTAGATTGTTCCACCATGCTTTGTGACTAATACCATGGGCCATTCCGTTTTCTTTGACTCCTCTGTGACGTCTGCCTTAAGCATTTCTGAATGTCTTGTTGCTTTGCCTCTGTTTGTGACTTTGGCATTCTGTAGGGTTTTAAGAGTTTATTGTTTCTCCTGAAATGGTCTCAGTATGCTGTTGAATCTGGTGTGTTTTGCCAGGTAGTTCTGAAAATCATTCCAGAAACTCTTCTATTATTTCTGAAGCGTACATAGAGTGCCATCTACCTGAACTTCAGGTATGGCAGATCTGTTAAACTCTGCTGTTTAACTACTGACGTGCTCACTTGTTTCATGCCATTAATATGGAATATGTGTTGTGATCTTCTCTTACAAGTGTGTTTAACCATGTAGTTTGTATCATTGAATTAAATATTTTACTGTTTTAAATGGAACCTGCCATTTAGCCAAAGCAATCCTTTTTTTTAAGGATGGGACCAAAGCTTGTCAGAGATTTGGGATGCATGACTAGGCTTAAAAAGGCTGTTGTGGTCATTAGCCTAGCAAACACCTATGAACCTATACCCTTACATGTAGACAGTAATCTGGCCTTTGACCAACACATAACCAAGGCAGTAAGAAAAATCATTCTATGTCACCAAGCTTATAAGTAAGGGAGTGACATCCAGGTCCAAGGAAGTTTATAGTACTACTCTGGTAGTCCCTTATCAGACCCATCATTGAGTACAATCCCCCCTTGGCATGTACCTGACCAGGCACATGCAACAGTTGGAATACTTACAAAGGTTCCTCACCAAGAGACTCTAGGGTAATAACACACTGCCCTGTACAGATCACCTTAGATCCCTGTCTCTATAGTCTGTCTCCTACAGGGTGTTGAGAGGTGGTCTGTACTTGGCATATAAAGCATCTTTGGATCCAGCCCTGATGCAGCTTTTGCATATCAGCAAAACAAGCACCACCAGGAACAGTAGATCCAGGGATGTGAACTTTGCTTGCATCATAAATTGAACATGCTGGCGAGACAAATATGTGACTCAAAGGATCCCCCTGCTGTGGAATAGGCTCCCCATCTATGTGAAGCAGAGTATGTCCCTATCCCTATTCAAACAAAACCTTGACTATTGGATGGGAAATCGCAAATTCATCTCCTGGCTGGCCTCTATGTCTCTTATAGAGGCTGACAAAATCCCTGTCTAACACTTGATGGGTAATCATAAATTCATACCTGGTCCGACCCCCAATATCTTTTATAGAATGAGGCCAACAGTAAACATTACCCCACCACATAACTTTTTAGCAAATTCCTAACAAACATATCCCTCCTAACAAGCATACTTCCCCAATTAAGATGCACATGTTACTAAGGGATACAGTTGGGTTGGGTTATGCTGTTACGCTTATAAAGGCCCTGGTGATCATTAGCCTAGTAAATACCTATGAACCTAAGAGATACTCACCTGGCTTGCTCGCTGGGTAGCGGACTTTTTTTTTACTCCTTAAACAGAGTTGAGGGGTAGCAGGTTGGAAAATGGCACCAAATTCTAGATGATAAAGCTGAGGCGCTGTGTTGTCATTTCTTGTTCAGCAAAAATACAAAGAACCTGTTTTGAATTTTCCTTTGCTTTGCTTAGAAGCTATTTGTAAAAAATATGCTTTTACTAGTTTGTAGGCTCATCGTAAATGTATATTTGTCTCAAAAAAGAGTTCATTTTTGTAGTCTCTGCAAATTATGCAAAAAGTATATTATCGAACAATTTGGTCTAAATGTATTTTTTGAATGGTTTGTCCTTCCCCTGTAGAAAAGAAATACTTTTTCTAACACAAGTTGTTTTACAATTTTTGTAGTCTTACATGCTTTTCCTTATGATCAGTTCAGCCTTGTGGAACCTTAGCTATTTTTTTAAATTTTACACTGAAAACCTTGCAGTATGATGTTTACCAAGATCATCTTTAACAAGGCTTTGCTTTGATGAATTATATTTTAACACCTGGAAAACTTTTATATAATCTTATTTGCTTCTTCTGTTGCCAAAGTAATTACTAAAAATTTTCATACATCAGTTTACCTTCTGCACATAGATTTATTTGCATGCATTAATCATTTTTTTACATTGCAAATCTGTTTCTCCCTCACCAGTATGTTAAGTTTATAGCTTCAAAACTGTATGTGATGGGTGGACAGCATACCTCTCAACTGTACAGATTTGCGCGGAATGTCCAGATTTTTGGTTCATATTTTTGGCCTGTTCCTCATAAAATTTGTGGTTTTCTGGCAAATCACTGGGATGATCTGAGGACTGAAGTCACTAATTAATGACATACGTTTCAGTTTCAGACTTCAAATTCTTCAGAAAATGTATGGAAAACAAACCCTGTACTCTAGCAATTTTCTAAGTCTATAAGAGCAATATTTAAAATACGTCCCTATTTTTGGGCCTTTGTCTCCCCCATTTTGTTGGGGTTTGTCCAGATTTCTTGCACTATGATGTTGAGAGGTATGGTGGGCAGCATTCAGAAAATCATGGGAATGGGTAAAAATCACACCTAAAAACAGAAGTATACCTCCAAAAGTAGGTACATCAAGTAAAAGAATAAATCAAGCCTGAGTAGATGTATACCTCTAAAAGTGGTACCGCAGAGAGGTATGGTTTCTAAATGACGTATAATTTGCTTAAATACAAAAAGTAGGAAGAAAAGTATGGATTATTCAGTGGCAGAAGTACATTGTAAATCCATGTAGTATTTAACTGTGCAAACTGGTAAATCCATGCAATATTGAACTGTGTACACAGTAAATCCATGTAATATTTAACTGTGTACATCGGTAAATCCATGCTATATTTAACTGTGTACACCAGTAAATCCATGCAATATTTAAATGTGTACATGGAAAATCCATGCAATATTTAACGGTGTACACCAGTAAAGCCATGCAGTATTTAACTGTGTATACCGGTAAAGCCATGCAATATTTAACTGTGTACACTGGTAAAGATATGCACTATTTAACTGTGTACACTGGTAAAGATATGCACTATTTAACTGTGTACACTGGTAAAGCCATGCAGTATTTAATTGTGTACACCGGTAAAGCCATATAATGTTTAACTGTGCACACCGGTAAATCCTTGTAATATTTAACTGTGCACACCAGTAAATCCTTGTAATATTTAACTGTGCACACCAGTAAATCCTTGTAATATTTAACTGTGCACACCGGTATATCCATGTAATATTTAACTGTGCACATTGGTAAATCCATGTAATATTTAACTGTGCATACAGGCAGGCAGGCTTCAGGTCTGTTTATCCGGTGTTGTGCTCCATTTATACCGAATAAAATGAAACCCCTATAGGAATTATATGAGTGTTAAGCTCTGACTTAGAGACTGTAGTTGTCTAAATGGTTTATGCTGTTGAGTGTTATAAATGATGACAGGACATCATTTTGGTTTACAGAAGATATTGCAAGTATATTTTTTAAGATAGTAGTATAAAAGAGCATTAGATGACATTAACTGGTTAAGGTTTTTTAACACACAGTGGTTATATTGGTTAGGAAAGTTTGCTATGATTTTGGCAATCTTATTATGCCTTATTTTCTAATTTTAAGAGCTATCAGGATTGAAAGTTGGTAAGGAACGAAGATGTTTTTTGTATTTTTCAGTGGCTCGGTAGTGTCAAGTCTTGGGACTTGTGTCACAGGAGGTTTGACATCTGTCCTGACTGCCACAGCTTCACAACCTTCCCCTCTCAGCCTGCCAAAGGACTACCCTAATACCCGAACATCAGGGCATCCAAGTATAAGAGGGACATCTTCCATGCCATCTATAATTCTTTCTTGCTAGTTTGAGAAAGGAACATCCATAGTGAACAAAATTACCAAGTGTCATGAACCTGACTGAAGAGACTAGCTTCAAAAGTCCAAAAAATACCCCATTGGGGAAAATATTTATTTTTGCCTTGTTAACTTTTGTGACATTAATTATCAGTACTGCTGTTTATTCAGGTATCGTGGATAGATGACAACATCTAAAATGACAATGTATCTCTTCTAACAAGCAAATCCTCCACCAAGACTTTTATAGTCCATGTTTATTTTATTTGGGTGCAGAGATCATTGTTTATTTGATTTGGGGTACAGAGAATGGTGTTTATTTTATTTGGGGTACAAACAACAGTGTTTGTTTGATTTTGGCACACCGAACAGTGTTTATTTACTTGGGTACAGAGAGCAGTGTTTATTTTATTTGGGTGTACAACGAACAGTGTTTATTTTACTTGGGTACAGAGAGCAGTGTTTATTTTATTTGGGTGTACAACGAACAGTGTTTATTTTACTTGGGTACAGAGAGCAGTGTTTATTTTATTTGGGTGTACAATGAACAGTGTTTATTTACTTGGGTACAGAGAGCAGTGTTTATTTTATTTGGGTGTACAACGAACAGTGTTTATTTGGGATACAGAGAGCAGTGTTTATTTTATTTGGGTGTACAACGAACAGTGTTTATTTGGGATACAGAGAGCAGTGTTTATTTTATTTGGGTGTACAACGAACAGTGTTTATTTTACTTGGGTACAGAGAGCAGTGTTTATTTTATTTGGGTGTACAACGAACAGTGTTTATTTGGGATACAGAGAGCAGTGTTTATTTTATTTGGGTGTACAACGAACAGTGTTTATTTGGGATACAGAGAGCAGTGTTTATTTTATTTGGGTGTACAACGAACAGTGTTTATTTACTTGGGTACAGACAGCAGTGTTTATTTTATTTGGGTGTACAACGAACAGTGTTTATTTACTTGGGTACAGAGAGCAGTGTTTATTTTATTTGGGTGTACAACGAACAGTGTTTATTTTACTTGGGTACAGAGAGCAGTGTTTATTTTATTTGGGTGTACAACGAACAGTGTTTATTTTGGATACAGAGAGCAGTGTTTATTTTATTTGGGTGTACAACGAACAATGTTTATTTGGGATACAGAGAGCAGTGTTTATTTTATTTGGGTGTACAACGAACAGTGTTTATTTGGGATACAGAGAGCAGTGTTTATTTTATTTGGGTGTACAACGAACAGTGTTTATTTGGGGTACAGAGAATGGTGCCACCTCTTCTACTCATTGTGAAAGGTTTAATCTGAAGGCCATAAAATGAAGTGCAAACAATCTTCAGATATGCATGAATCCAAAAAGGCAATGCTACTTGCTTAGGCCACCATGTCATCAGCTAACTCACCTGTGTGTCTCTCTCTCCTAAAAAATATAAAGAGAATTGTATATGACAGAAAGGCATGTGGTGGGGATGCTGATGTTGTACTGATCAAGTCCCAAATGCCCACCTAGGCTTGAGAGTGTTGGGTCCAGTAAGGTGCTTTCATATACTGCATTCAAGATTTCTGCTTGGCCACACCCCTTGCAGTGCCACTCAGGAAGTTGCCTTGCCATCAGAAGAAAACTCATCCTCTGAAGCGAAAGTTCTTCAGCTGCTGGTCAGTCTGGACACCCATCCACAGGTATGTGGCTACGATATTTTGATAGCCAAAACTTCTGGTACACAAGGATGATTGCAGCTCTTCTCTTCCTCTACCCCTTAAACACCACCCCAACTTACTACCTCCCCAGCCATTCCAAAAAGTAGGGGTCATCTTGTAGTATTTTTAAAAGAGTGGGAAAGATCAGACTCTAAGGTCCTAAGAATATTGAGACAGGGCTACAGACTCCATTTGATAAAAAAGGAACTCAGACATTCCCTTAATGTCCACAGAATAAAGGCATCTTATGAAGTTTGTTTCAAAGCTCCTACATCAAGGGGTCAAAGACAGAGTGCCAGATCAGGAGAAAGACTCAGTGTTCAATACAAGATTATTATTAGTCCCAAGAAAAGACAGCCCTTGGAGATGGAGGTCTGTTTTGGAAATATCAAAGCTGTATCAAGGCTGAGCAGCTTTCTACAAATGGCCAAGTTCAAATTCCTAACCTTGTAGGCTCTTCTGCCTCTCTTTATCCCACAAGCTTTCATAGTTACCATGGATCTTAAACAGTTATCTACAGATACCCACATGGAAAATGCACTGACATTTCCTGAGATTCCACAAAAGTGCTGCCATTGTCAGTTTACCTCCTTGCTTTTTGGTTTCCTTGCTGCGTTCTTGTGCTTACAGAGTGCCCAGCGCCAGTAACTGCATAGTGCAACACCAAGGGAATTCACATCTATCTTTTTGTGGATCACTGTATTGTTGAGGCCACCACCCAAGTGAAGACACAGATGGTCAGGCCCTGTAGTCCACTCTGACCTGCTGTAGGACTCTGAGACACTCAAAATGCACAACTACGTTTAATCCCATCTCAATAGGTGCAGTTGCAGGGAGCTGCTCTTGGCACCACCAGTGAAAGGACATTTCCACCCTCAGAGAAAGTGCTGTTTCTGTCCACTTTCTTCAGTTCCATACAACAACAGAATCAGATTATGAGTATGGACTGCCTCTGGCCCTGGGGGTGTATGGCATCTTCAGTCTTGAATGTCCCCTGTGGTCACTGTGTACCAAATGGTACCAACATGTTCACTCCTTGCAATCCTTCATCTATTTACTGCCTTCCATCATGAAAGAGTTATTATAGTCCATACAATTTGTTAATCTCAGTCTTAGTGTGATAGGATGCACACTGTAGGAGAGACGAAGAAATGATGACATAAGAGCAGAAGCCAAAGTAGCTCCAATTGCAGAAAAGATCAAAGAGAACAGATTACGATGGTATGGGCACATGTGTAGAAAAGCAGAAGACAATCTGGTGAGGGAGATTTGGGACAGACAGGAAGAAGGTAAGAGGGTGTGAGGACATCCAGCAAAGAGGTGGCTGGATTGTGTGAAAGAAGATCTGCGACAGTCAACAGTCAGGCATGAGTGTTGAAGAAGGCAGGAGTGTGGCACTGAATTGAGAGTTGTCAACAGTTAACACAATACCCTGACCCCATGACGATACCCCGACCCCATGACGATACCCCGACCCCATGACGATACCCCGACCCCATGACGATACCCCGACCCCATGTAGAAAAATGGTGAAGAAAGGGAGCTGCTGCTGCTGATATTGAGTCTTAGTGTCCCTTCACGCCAGGCTCAGATTTGAGTCTTAGTATCCCTTCACGCCAGGCTCAGATTTGAGTCTTAGTGTCCCTTCACGCCAGGCTCAGATTTGAGTCTTAGTGTCCCTTCATGCCAGGCTCAGATTTGAGTCTTAGTGTCCCTTCACGCCAGGCTCAGATTTGAGTCTTAGTGTCCCTTCACTCCAGGCTCACATACATACTGCACATTTTTCAGGTGAAGCTTTTAGGAGCAACTTAGGGAAACGTAGAATTTAAAGGACCCGCAACAGTACTTGTAGGAAGAACCATTTGTGTCAGAGATGATGCCTATAGTTTTAGCCATAACATAGTTTAAAGAGATATGGTAGGCAATGACTCTGCTTATACAAAAAGATAAGACAATAGTCATATGGTTCATCACCACTGAGGAGGCTCCCACTCTTGCCTTTTGTGCAGACTAAGCAGTGAGACATGCTATGTGGCACAGTAGTAAGGACTAACCCTTGGGGCATCTCACATTCTAACCCAGTGGAATATTCGGTCAGATCACAAGCGGATTCTTATGACTAAATGATGATCAGGTACAGATTGTTGTACTTGGTCCACAGTTGAAGAAATGTTGCTTCTCCAGAAAAGGAGTAGTGACAGGACCCCAAACCTAGGAGTCTAAGCAACATATCATTTCTCAATCATTTAGGTTGCTCTGTTTCCTTTTGCCTTTCTTCCTGTCCCTTGCCTCTTTAGGGTGATTCAGAAGACATAGGGGATAGGTAAAAATGCTTTTCATACCACCTTGTTTTGGTCAAACCGACATTAGATTTCTCTCCTAATGAAAAGAATGGATGCTGTACCAGTGCTTCAGTGTCTGCATCCCTTTATTTGTATTTGTTTACCTTGGGAGAGCACGGATCTCCGTGGAATATCTGGGCCCCTTTATTTCCATTTGTTTACCTTGGGAGACCACGGATCTCCGTGGAATATCTGGGCCCCCTTTATTTGTATTTGTTTACTTTGGTAGAGCACTGATCACCGTGGAATATCTGGGCCCCCTTTATTTGTATTTGTTTACCTTGGTAGAACACTGATCTCCATGGAATATCTGGTCCTCTTTATTTGTATTTGTTTACTGTGCTAGAGCACTGATCTCCATGGAATATCTGAGCCCCTTTATTTGTATTTGTTTACCGTGGTAGAGCACCGATTTCCATTGGAATATGTGGTCCCCTTTATTTGTATTTGTTTATCATGGTAGAACACTGATCACCATGGAATATCTGGACCCCTTTATTTGTATTTGTTTACTGTGCTAGAGCACTGATCTCCATGGAGTATCTGGGCTCCTTTATTTGTATTTGTTTACCGTGGTAGAACACTGATCACCATGGAATGTCTGGGCCCTTTATTTGTATTTGTATTTGTTTACTGTGGTACAACACCGATCACCATGGAATATCTGGGCCCCTTTATTTGTATTTGTTTACCATGGTAGAACATTGATTTCCATGGAGTATCCGGGCCCCTTTATTTGTATTTGTTTACCGTGGTAGAACACTGGTCTCCATGGAATATCTGGACCCCTTTATTTGTATTAGTTTACCTTTGTAGAGCACTGATCTCCATGGAATATCTGGGCCTCTTTATTTGTATTTGTTTACCTTGGTAGAACACTGATCTCCATGGAATATCTGGACCCCTTTATTTGTAATTGTTTACCGTGGTAGAACACTGATCTCCATGGAATATCTGGGCATTTTTATTTGTATTTGTTTACTGTGGTAGAACACTGATCTCCATGGAATATTTGGGCCCCTTTATTTGTAATTGTTTACTGTGGTAGAACACTGATCTCCATGGAATATATGGGCCCCTTTATTTGCATTTGTTTACCATGGTAGAACACTGATCACCATGGAATATCTGGGCCCTTTATTTGTATTTGTTTACCTTGGTAGAGCACTCATCTCCATGGAGTATCTGGGCCCCTTTATTTGT
The DNA here is from genome assembly GCF_019279795.1 of Protopterus annectens. NCBI lineage: Eukaryota > Metazoa > Chordata > Ceratodontiformes > Protopteridae > Protopterus > Protopterus annectens. The sequence goes on from NC_056747.1 coordinate 23,259,594, forward strand.
ATTTGTTTACCGTGGTAGAACACTGATCATCATGGAATATCTGGGCCCCTTTATTTGTATTTGTTTATCATGGTAGAACACTGCTCATCATGGAATATCTGGACCCCTTTATTTGTATTTGTTTACTGTGCTAGAGCACTGATCTCCATGGAGTATCTGGGCCCCTTTATTTGTATTTGTTTACATTGGTAGAGCACTGATCTCCATGGTATATCTGGGCCCCTTTATTTGTATTTGTTTACCTTTGTAGAGCACTGATCTCCATGGAATATCTGGGCCCCTTTTTGCATTTGTTTACTGTGGTAGAACACTGATCTCCGTAGAATATCTGGGCCCCTTTATTTGTATTTGTTTACCTTGGTAGAACACTGATTTTGTGGAATATCTGGGCCCCTTTATTTGTAATTGTTTACTGTGGTAGAACACTGATCTCCATGGAATATCTGGGCCTCTTTATTTGTATTTGTTTATCATGGTAGAACACTGATCACCATGGAATGTTTGGGCCCTTTATTTGTATTTGTTTACCTTGGCAGAACACTGATTTCTGTGGAATATCTGGGCCCCTTTATTTGTATTTGTTTACTGTGGTAGAACACTAATCTCCATGGAATATCTGGACCCATTGTATTTGTTTACCGTGGTAGAGCACTGATCTCCATGGAATACCTGGGCCTCTTTATTTGTATTTGTTTACTGTGGTAGACCACTGATCTCCATGGAATATCTGGGCCCCTTTATTTGTAATTGTTTACTGTGGTAGAACATGGATCTCCATGGAATATCTGGGCCTCTTTATTTGTATTTGTTTACTGTGGTAGAACACTGATCTCCATGGAATATCTGGGCCCCTTTATTTGCATTTGTTTACTGTGCTAGAGCACTGATCACCATGAAATGTCTGGTCCCTTTATTTGTATTTGTTTACCATGGTAGAACACCGATCACCATGGAATATCTGGGCCCTTTATTTGTATTTGTTTACCTTGGTAGAGCACTGATCTCCATGGACTATGTTGGCCCCTTTATTTGTATTTGTTTACCTTGGTAGAGCACTAATCTCCATGGAATATCTGGGCCCCTTTATTTGTATTTGTTTACTTTGGTAGAGCACTAATCTCTAGGGAATATCTGGGCCCCTTTATTTGTATTTGTTTACCTTGGTAGAACACTGATCACCATGGAATATCTGGGCCTCTTTATTTGTATTTGTTTACTGTGCTAGAGCACTGATCTTCATGGAGTATCTGGGCCCCTTTATTTGTATTTGTTTACCGTGGTAGAACACTGATCATCATGGAATATCTGGGCCTCTTTATTTGTATTTGTTTACTGTGGTAGAACACTGATCTCCATGGAATATTTGGGCCCCTTTATTTGTAATTGTTTACTGTGGTAGAACACTGACCTCCATGGAATATATGGGCCCCTTTATTTGCATTTGTTTACCATGGTAGAACACTGATCACCATGGAATATCTGGGCCCTTTATTTGTATTTGTTTACCTTGGTAGAGCACTGATCTCCATGGAGTATCTGGGCCTCTTTATTTGTATTTGTTTACTGTGGTAGAACACTGATCATCATGGAATATCTGGGCCCCTTTATTTGTATTTGTTTATCATGGTAGAACACTGCTCATCATGGAATATCTGGACCCCTTTATTTGTATTTGTTTACTGTGCTAGAGCACTGATCTCCATGGAGTATCTGGGCCCCTTTATTTGTATTTGTTTACCTTGGTAGAGCACTGATCTCCATGGTATATCTGGGCCCCTTTATTTGTATTTGTTTACCTTTGTAGAGCACTGATCTCCATGGAATATCTGGGCCCCTTTTTGCATTTGTTTACTGTGGTAGAACACTGATCTCCGTAGAATATCTGGGCCCCTTTATTTGTATTTGTTTACCTTGGTAGAACACTGATTTTGTGGAATATCTGGGCCCCTTTATTTGTAATTGTTTACTGTGGTAGAACACTGATCTCCATGGAATATCTGGGCCTCTTTATTTGTATTTGTTTATCATGGTAGAACACTGATCACCATGGAATGTTTGGGCCCTTTATTTGTATTTGTTTACCTTGGCAGAACACTGATTTCTGTGGAATATCTGGGCCCCTTTATTTGTATTTGTTTACTGTGGTAGAACACTAATCTCCATGGAATATCTGGACCCATTGTATTTGTTTACCGTGGTAGAGCACTGATCTCCATGGAATACCTGGGCCTCTTTATTTGTATTTGTTTACTGTGGTAGACCACTGATCTCCATGGAATATCTGGGCCCCTTTATTTGTAATTGTTTACTGTGGTAGAACATGGATCTCCATGGAATATCTGGGCCTCTTTATTTGTATTTGTTTACTGTGGTAGAACACTGATCTCCATGGAATATCTGGGCCCCTTTATTTGCATTTGTTTACTGTGCTAGAGCACTGATCACCATGAAATGTCTGGTCCCTTTATTTGTATTTGTTTACCATGGTAGAACACCGATCACCATGGAATATCTGGGCCCTTTATTTGTATTTGTTTACCTTGGTAGAGCACTGATCTCCATGGACTATGTTGGCCCCTTTATTTGTATTTGTTTACCTTGGTAGAGCACTAATCTCCATGGAATATCTGGGCCCCTTTATTTGTATTTGTTTACTTTGGTAGAGCACTAATCTCTAGGAATATCTGGGCCCCTTTATTTGTATTTGTTTACCTTGGTAGAACACTGATCACCATGGAATATCTGGGCCTCTTTATTTGTATTTGTTTACTGTGCTAGAGCACTGATCTTCATGGAGTATCTGGGCCCCTTTATTTGTATTTGTTTACCGTGGTAGAACACTGATCATCATGGAATATCTGGGCCTCTTTATTTGTATTTGTTTACTGTGGTAGAACACTGATCTCCATGGAATATTTGGGCCCCTTTATTTGTAATTGTTTACTGTGGTAGAACACTGACCTCCATGGAATATATGGGCCCCTTTATTTGCATTTGTTTACCATGGTAGAACACTGATCACCATGGAATATCTGGGCCCTTTATTTGTATTTGTTTACCTTGGTAGAGCACTGATCTCCATGGAGTATCTGGGCCTCTTTATTTGTATTTGTTTACTGTGGTAGAACACTGATCATCATGGAATATCTGGGTCCCTTTATTTGTATTTGTTTATCATGGTAGAACACTGCTCATCATGGAATATCTGGACCCCTTTATTTGTATTTGTTTACTGTGCTAGAGCACTGATCTCCATGGAGTATCTGGGCCCCTTTATTTGTATTTGTTTACCTTGGTAGAGCACTGATCTCAATGGTATATCTGGGCCCCTTTATTTGTATTTGTTTACCTTTGTAGAGCACTGATCTCCATGGAATATCTGGGCCCCTTTTTGCATTTGTTTACTGTGGTAGAACACTGATCTCCGTGGAATATCTGGGCCCCTTTATTTGTATTTGTTTACCTTGGTAGAACACTGATTTTTGTGGAATATCTGGGCCCCTTTATTTGTAATTGTTTACTGTGGTAGAACAGTGATCTCCATGGAATATCTGGGCCTCTTTATTTGTATTTGTTTATCATGGTAGAACACTGATCACCATGGAATGTCTGGGCCCTTTATTTGTATTTGTTTACCTTGACAGAACACTGATTTCTGTGGAATATCTGGGCCCCTTTATTTGTATTTGTTTACTGTGGTAGAACACTAATCTCCATGGAATATCTGGGCCCCTTTATTTGTATTTGTTTACTTTGGTAGAACACCAATCTCTATGGAATATCTGGGTCCCTTTATTTGTATTTGTTTACCTTGGTAGAACACTGATCACCATGGAATATCTGGGCCTCTTTATTTGTATTTGTTTACTGTGCTAGAGCACTGATCTTCATGGAGTATCTGGGCCCCTTTATTTGTATTTGTTTACCGTGGTAGAACACTGATCATCATGGAATATCTAGACCCTTTTTTTGTATTTGTTTACTGTGCTAGAGCACTGATCTCCATGGAATATCTTAAAAGAGTCATATGTACCCAAACTCTGGTGCTCAGCCTACATTCTTCTTCTTCACAAAGGTGGCAAAAACACCGATATCTCCAATTTCTGCCCCATTCCCTACTCTCTCCAATATCCAAAATTCTAGAAAAATTTGTCCACCACCAACTTATGCCTTTCTTAACCCAGAATCAACTCCTAACACCCAGCAACACAGCTTCCGCCCTGGCCACAGCACCATAACTGCCCTACTATCCTTCCTAGAAACAGTCAATCGAGCCCAAGATTCTGGACTGCTAGTATCCACAGTACTCCTAGATCTCTCTAAAGTATTTGACACCATTTCCCACAAACACCTTCTCTTTCATCTCGCCAACCTTAATCTCTCCCCTAGTACTCTAGTTCTCCAGTTACCTATCAGACAGATCTCAAGCTGTCAGATGGAAGAACTCTACCTCCTCCTTCTTACCAACACCTACTGGCGTTCCCCAGGGGTCCATCCTCGGACCCATGCTTTTCAACATCTTCATTAATAACCTTCACACTGTCATCCCTGACACAACAGTTATCCAATACGCCGATGACTCAACTTTAGTCTGTGCCACCTCAAACCTTCCTGAACTACTGACTAAAACCCAAATAGCATTTTCTACCACTGAGAACTGGATGCACCAAAACCATCTCTCTCTCAACTCAAATAAATCTAAAATACTACTTTCCCCTCTCTCCAGGGCTTTCTCTTATGACAAAAATGCTTTGAAAGTCCTAAGCCAAACCAACACTCCTATAGAAGTGGTCCCTTCTGCAAAACTTCTTGGCATTACCATAGATGAACACCTTAAATTTGATATCCACATACAACAAAACATAAAGAAAACCCACCAAAAGCTAGGTATGCTATATAGGAACAATCAATTTCTTTCCAACTCCTCCAGGCATACCTTGGCAACTACCTACCTCTACCTTCTTTACTATATGGAGCCCCTCTTCTAACTAACCTGTCTTCTTCCAACACCTCAAAACTCGAAATTTGCTGTAATAAGATCTCTAAATTTGCAACTATATCCAAAACCTCAACTCACCACTGCCTTACCCTACAATCACTGAACTGGCTAGAACTCTCTAACCACCTAGACTATCTCCAACTAACCACCGCTCACAAATTAATATTCTACCCAGATAAATGCCCAGCCATAGCAAGCATCCTTCCCCCATACATCCCAAACAGATCTCTGAGATCTGAACACCAAAATTTAATTTCTACATACAAACCCAAACGTCCTGCTGGCCAGCTTCTACTCTCTTTCTCTCTAGGCAAGAAATGGAACTCTCTCCCTCCTTCACTTAGGACAATACCAAACTTAGAAACCTTCAAGATCCAACTTTTCTCATACCTGTCATCCAAACGGAAATGTTCCTGCTTACACCCTACCTAAATTTAAGGGAATTCCCCAATGAGCTCTTCATACTCCTTGCTCCACTCTTCCCTCGAACTAATATTTCTATTCTCCTAAAATAGACTTAAGCTGACAGTCACTGATTAAGCAATTCTCATACCTGACTCCAAGTATGTAAATATTGTAAATATCACAGTATTTCTATTGTCTGCACAGCAAGTTTTTACCTTTCTTAATTAAAACATCTGCATGCAAACTGCCCCCCTTCTAATGTAAAAACAAAAGAAACCTCAGATCTTTATTTTACAGACAGTTGATCATGCTGTGCTGAATAGAAATACCTGTAAACTGTATTCTCTATTATCTGTTAACTGTGTTTTATGATGTCTGTTAACTGTGTTTTATGATATCTGTTAACTGTGTTTTATGATGTCTGTTAACTGTGTTTTATGATACCTGTAAACTGTGTTTTATGATGTCTGTTAACTGTTTTATGATGTCTGTTAACTGTGTTTTATGATACCTGTAAACTGTGTTTTATGATGTCTGTTAACTGTTTTATGATGTCTGTTAACTGTGTTTTATGATGTCTGTTAACTGTGTTTTATGATGTCTGTTAACTGTGTTTTATGATATCTGTTAACTGTGTTTTATGATGTCTGTTAACTGTGTTTTATTATGTCTGTTAACTGTGTTTTATGATGTCTGTTAACTGTGTTTTATGATGTCTGTTAACTGTGTTTTATGATATCTGTTAACTGTGTTTTATGATGTCTGTTAACTGTGTTTTATTATGTCTGTTAACTGTGTTTTATGATGTCTGTTAACTGTGTTTTATGATATCTGTTAACTGTGTTTTATGATGTCTGTTAACTGTGTTTTATGATGTCTGTTAACTGTGTTTTATGATGTACATTTTATGCATTTGCATTTCCTTACTGTATGAATTTTTATACATGTATTTTACCTTTAACATCATGTAACCATTATTGTATTGTATTGCTTATGGAGCTTTTCTCCCCGGGCCTCCACTGAAAATGGGCACGTTCTGGCCCCGTGGACTTCCCCGGTAATCAAACTGAAAATAAATAAAAATAAATAATAAATAAATATCTGGGCCCCTTTATTTCTATTTGTTTACTGTGGTAGAACACTGATCACCATTGAATATCTGGGCCCATTTATTTGTATTTGTTTATGTATTATAGCACTGATCTCCATGGAATATTTTGAGAAACAGAATCAGCACTGCAACTCAGTGATTACCCAAATTTTGCGTAAAAAATACCTGGTACCAAAATTGTGCATTGGTACCAAATAACCTTAAGTTTGAAAAAAAATCACATTTATTTGAGAAATAATTGATCTGAGCACTTTTGTCCATAATTCAGTATATAAGACTTCATCAGTGATAAACCACTATGCAAACACACAAGTATTTAAATAGTCTTTAACCCCTCCCCCATATCAGGTTCACAGATTAATTGATTAAATTAAATAATTCCTTGTTGAACTCGATCCATCAAGTCAAAATCTATAATATTTAAACATTTTTTCTCTAACATAAAATGTATATATATATTTAAGTTAAATACAATTATAAGATTTAATTTTCAAACTACAGTTAAAAGAAGTCATGTCATATAAACCATGTGGTCCTGTCACATCTGTCATTAATTGCCACTGTAGTTTTCTTAATTCAGGTTGGACTTTCCAAGTCCTTCCACCTCTGGAGTAATTGCAGAGTTGCAGTGCTGTTTTTAGTTTTGCATGAGTTTTAGACTCAGCCTAGGAGTAGTGTTAGGTTAAGCTACACAGTTAGGTAATGGAACATGAGGGACTCAAATCCTCTACCATGGGACTGCACAAAATAGCTTGTTAACAACTCCTTAATTCATTGCACCAACTTTTAGGCAAGTTCATCTGAAGATCTTAGGATTGTCACTATGTATGATCTAGTCAGAGATGTAGCTGGTCACCCAGCGCCCTGTGCCATCCCTGAACTAGCGACCATAGTAAAGAGAAAAAAATGAAAAACATGCTAGTAGTGGCAGTCTGAAGCACATACCCCCTCCCAGGTATGCCTCCGAACCAGGAACAGCACAAAAATGTTGCTTTCTATACCAGCATTTCTGAAATGCAGGTGCAGAAAGAATGCAGGAGTGGCACTCAGATTGTCCCCTCTGACAGGCTGTGCACGGACCATGTGCTCCCTTTGCCCCACCCCTGCTATGCTACTGGTTCCACATTACATTTACATTTACTGAGGACATGCTGACAATAATGAGGGAGGGCTGGGAAAGGAAAGAGAAGGAGATTTTATACCGAGCAAAATAGAAAAGATTTTCTCTTACATGCTAAAGAGAGGCCCTGCAGCCAAAACAGTCTACAATCTCTATGGTAGTCAGTTACTTGTCAGAGCTTTAGAAATCAGGCTTATCATTTGCTTCATGGAAAGAACATGTATTGGCCATCTCTGCTTGCCTGTGCTGAGAACACCCAGCCTCCACCACACTATATTCCTTTTTGCCTGTGTAGCAGTTCCTAAGCTTTGGACACCCATTTTGAAAACATAATTCTCCTAATAACTGACATCATCTCCATTTGACCCAGCAGGTGCAGCACCTTCCAAGTACTTGACTAGGAAACCTTCTTCCTAATGGCTGTCTTTTTCCAGATGGATGTTGGAACTGCAAGCCTTTATGTGCAAACAGCTCTTCCTTATTTTCTACAAAGACAGGGAAACCCTCCTCAGCACTCTAGCCTCTAAACCAGGTGATCACTGGTAGTGTTTTACCTTTCCCCACAGAGCAAAGGAGAAATGATTTTGCATAAACATTGGATGTCTGTGGGTAAATGACTCCACCTAAAGAATAAAATAAAGATATGAGAAAGATGGTTCAGCCATCCATAATCTTTGAAAAGTGTAAGGAGAACAGGCCACCATCAGAACAGACCATCTCCAAATGGCTAGTTAAGTATTTTTCTTTTTGTTACTCCTTCCATGGAAAAACTGTTCCAATCCATGTCAGAATGCATTCTACTAGGGTAGCAGCAGCAACCACAACCATCCTTGTAAGGGTCAGCACCTATGTCCATGTCAGAATGCATTCTACTAGGGTAGCAGCAGCAACCACAGCCATCCTTGTAAGGGTCAGCACCTATGTCCATGTCAGAATGCATTCTACTAGGGTAGCAGCAGCAACCACAGCCATCCTTGTAAGGGTCAGCACCTATGTCCATGTCAGAATGCATTCTACTAGGGTAGCAGCAGCAACCACAGCCGTCCTTGTAAGGGTCAGCACCTATGTCCATGTCAGAATGCATTCTACTAGGGTAGCAGCAGCAACCACAGCCGTCGTTGTAAGGGTCAGCACCTATGTCCATGTCAGAATGCATTCTACTAGGGTAGCAGCAGCAACCACAGCCGTCCTTGTAAGGGTCAGCACCTATGTCCATGTCAGAATGCATTCTACTAGGGTAGCAGCAGCAACCACAGCCGTCCTTGTAAGGGTCAGCACCTATGTCCATGTCAGAATGCATTCTACTAGGGTAGCAGCAGCAACCACAACTGTCCTTGTAAGAGTCAGCACTTATGTCCATGTCAGAATGCATTCTGCTAGGGTAGCAGCAGCAACCACAAATGTCCTTATAAGGATCAGCACCTATGTCCATGTCAGAATGCATTCTGCTAGGGCAGCAGCAGCAACCACAGCCGTCCTTGTAAGGGTCAGCACCTTTGTCCATGTCAGAATGCATTCTGCTAGGGCAGCAGCAGCAACCACAGCCGTCCTTGTAAGGGTCAGCACCTAGGCCCTGTTGGAAACAGTAATATAGTCCTATGTCCACATTCTTTACAAACAGTTCATCCTGGGATTTACCTCCAGAACTGGAGCAACATTTGCCATTACCATGTTGCAAAGACTTGCAGTCCTTCACCAGGCCAGTCACCCCAAACTTGAAAAACTTTTAGCATTTTCCCGAAATTTATTAACACCGCAGTAGTGAACAATTCCAAGAACATATTGCAAGTCTGTGGGGATGTGGCATTTTTGTCAGTGTATGAGAATGTTTATTGTTGCAGTAATACTTTTCCCCGTCTCATTCCTGTTACAATCCCGGGGTTGGGCTGGGTTCCAGTCATCCTTTTTGTCCCTGTTTTACTGTATTTTATCCTACAAGATGATCCCCTCCTTGTGTTTAATTAGTGCTTGAAGAGGGAAATTTCAGATTCGTTAGGTTGGGTTGTCATCCCTGGGGGCATTTTCCACTCATGCAACCTGTGGTTTGGGATCTACCAGACCTCTGTTACTTACAGGGGTAAGTAAGAACTAAAGATGGTGTGGGCAGACATACCTCTCCTAATAAAGGTGTCCTGAAATCTAGTCAAGAGAGAGACAAATGTATAGTTCTAAAAGCTGGTCTGGAGGGTAGGCCACCTGCAGCAGACGTCACCACAGGAGTTAGCAGTTTAGTACCAGCCAACATACCATAACTGTACATGCCCAGGTAAGTGCCTACATGACTATACTTTGCATATTGGTGGCAATTTTGTAAGTGGGTACCTGCAAGTATGAGGTGTGCTTCAGCAGAACGGTAACATTTGACTTTATAGAGGGGTCCTAACCCAGCCACTGGGGATGCACAAACCAGTGCATTTCATTGGCCGGTCCCAAGCCCGGATAAATGGGAAGGGTTGCGTCAGAAGGGTATCCGGCATAAATTTTGCCAAATCATACATGCGGACAACAGTACAGATATACATACCAGATTGGTTGAGGCCTGGGTTAACAATGACCACCACCAGTATTGTTGGCCAACAGGGTGCTGGCAGAAATTGGGCTACTGTTGGCCGAAGGAGGAGAAGAGGGGGAAGGCATGCCCGAAGGCAGGTAAAGGCTAGGACTGTGATAGTGAGGGTCGGAGCTTTGAATGTTGGCAATATGACTGATATAGGGAGAGAGCTAGCTGATATGATGGACCGAAGGAAGGTTGGTATATTGTGTGTGCAAGAGACCAGATGGAAGGGGAGCAAGGCTAGGTGTATCGGAGGCGGGTTCAAATTGTTTTATCATGGTGTGGATGGGAGGAGAAATGGCGTATGGGTTATCCTGAAGGAACAGTATGCTAAGAGTGTTTTGGAGGTGAAAAGAGTGTCGGATAGAGTGATGTTTTTGAAGCTGGAAATTGATGGTGTAATGATGAATGTTGTTAGTGCATATGCTCCACAAGTTGGGTGTGCAATGGATGAGAAAGAAAAGTTTTGGAGTGAGTTGGATGAAGTGGTGATGACTGTACCCAAGGGTGAGAGACTGGTGATTGGAGCAGATTTCAATAGGCATGTTGGTGAAGGGAACAGAGGGGATGAGGAAGTGATGGGTAGGTATGGTGTTAAGCAAAGGAATGCAGAAGGTCAGATGGTACTGGATTTTGTGAAAAGGATGGACATGGCTGTGGTGAATACGTATTTTAACAAGAAGGAGGAGCATAGGGTGACATACAAGGGTGGAGGAAGATGCACACAGGTGGATTATATCTTATGTAGGAGGGCCAGTTTGAAGGAGATTGGAGACTGTAAAGTGGTGGCAGGGGAAAGTGTAGTTAGGCAGCATAGGATGGTGGTTTGTAGGATGACATTGGTGATCAAGAAGAGGAGGGTGAGTGTGAGGGCAGCACCAAGGATCAAATGGTGGAAATTAAAAAGGGTAATTGTGAGGTGAAGTTCAGGGAAGCGTTAAGACAGGCACTGGATGGCAGTGAAGAGTTACTGAATAGCTGGGTAACTACAGCAGAGCTAGTAAGAGAGATGGCTAGAAAGGTGATTGGTGTGACATCTGGAAAGAGGAAGAAGGACAAGGAGACCTGGTAGTGGAATGAAGAAGTACAGGAGAGTATACAGAGAAAGAGGTTGGCGAAGAAGAAGTGGGATTGTCAGAGAGATGAAGAAAGTAGACAAGAGTATAAGGAAATGAGGTGTATGGCAAAGCGAGAGGTGGCAAAGACTAAGGATAAGGCGTACGAAGAGTTATATGAAAGGTTGGACGCTAAGAAGGGAGAAAAGGACATGTACCCATTGGCTAGACAGAGGGACTGAGCTAGGAAAGATGTGCAGCAGGTAAGGATGATAAAGGATAATGAGGGAAACATACTCCCAAGCAAGGAGAGTGTGTTGAGCAGATGGAAAGAGTACTTTGAGGGGATGATGAATGAAGAGAATGAGAGGGAGAGAAGGTTGGGTGATGTGCGGATAGTGAAGCATGAAGTGCAGAGGATTAGCAAGGAAGAAGTAAGGATAGCTATGAAGAGGATGAAGAATGGAAAGGCTGTTGGTACAGATGAACATACCTGTGGAAGCATGGAAGTGTTTAGGTGAAATGGCAGTGGAGTTTTTAACTAGATTGTTTAATGAAATCTTGGAAAGTGAGAGGATGCCTGAGGAATGGAGAAAAAGTGTTTTGGTACCGATTTTTAAAAATAAGGGTGATGTGCAGAGCTGTAGTAACTACAGAGGGATTAAACTGATCAGTCACAGCATGAAGTTATGCGAAAGAGTAGAGGAAGCAAGGTTAAGAAGGGAGGTGATGATTAGTGATCAGCAGTATGGTTTCATGTCAGGAAAGAGCACTACAGATGCGGTTTGCTCTGAGAGTGTTGATGGAGAAGTACAGAGAATGTCAGAAGGAGTTGCATTGTATCTTTGTGGACTTAGAGAAAGCATATGACAGGGTGCCTAGAGAGGAGTTGTGGTATTGTATGAGGAAGTCGGGAGTGTCCGAGAAGTATGTAAGAGTGGTACAGGATATTTACGAAGGTAGTGTGACAGCGCTGAGGTCTGCAGTGGGAGTGATGGATGCATTTAAGGTGGAGGTGGGATTACATCAAGGATTAGCTCTGAGCCCTTTCTTATTTGCAATGGTGATGGACAGGTTGACAGACGAGATCAGACAGGAGTCCCTGTGAACTATGATGTTTGCAGATGACATTGTGATCTGTAGTGAGAGTAGGGAACAGATGGAGGAGACCCTGGAGAGGTGGAGATATGCTCTAGAGAGGAGAGGAGAGGAGAGGAGAGGAATGAAGGTCAGCAGGACTAAGACAGAATATATGTGTGTGAATGAGAGGGAGGATAGAGGAATGGTGAGGATGCAGGGAGTAGAGGTGGCAAAGGTGGATGAGTTTAAGTACTTGGGATCAGCAGTTCAGAGTAATGGTGAGTGAGGAAGAGAGGTGAAGAAGAGAGTACAGGCAGGGTGGAGTGGGTGGAGAAGAGTGTCAGGAGTGATTTGTGACAGACCAGTACCTGTAAGAGTGAAAGAGAAGGTCTACAAGAGGGTAGTGAGACCAGCTATGTTATACGGGTTGGAGACAGTGGCATTGACAAAAAGGCAGGAGTCAGAGCTTGACGTGGCAGAGTTAAAGATGTTAAGATTTGTACTGGGTGTGACGAGGGTGGACAGGATTTGGAATAAGTATATTAGAGGGTCAGCCCAGGTGGGAAGGTTTGGAGACAAAGCCAGAGAGGCAAGATTACATTGGTTTGGACATGTGCTGAGGAGGGATGCTGGGTATATTGGGAAAAAGATGCTAAGGATGAAGCTGCCAGGTAACAGGAAAAGTGGAAGGCCTAAGATAAGGTTTATGGATGTGGTGAGAGAGGACATGCAGGTGGTTGGTGTGACAGAGCAAGATGCAGATGACTGGAAGAAATGGAAACAGGTGATCCGCTGTGGCGACCCCTAATGGGAGCAGCTGGAAGAAGAAGAAGAAGGAGGAGGAGAAGAAGAAGGAGGAGAAGAAGAAGAAGGAGGAGGAGGAGAAGAAGAAGCAGGAGAACAAGAAGAAGGAGGAGGAGAAGAAGAAGAAGGAGGAGGAGGAGAAGAAGAAGGAGGAGGAGGAGAAGAAGAAGGAGGAGGAGAAGAAGAAGAAGGAGGAGGAGAAGAAGAAGAAGAAGAAGTAGAAGAAGAAGAAGAAGAATATACTTTACAGATAGGGTCACCCTGTTTTTTGGACTACTTACTGCATGTAATGATCATACTTTTAAAACTTTGGTCAATGATGCATTCCAAAGAAATTTTCTGGATGTTAAATCTGTGTTAGTACTGGAGGATGGATGTTTTTTAAGTTGTGAGCAGACTGTAATGAACTGAGAGATGTTAACTCTCTTTCAAAACGAAATGCATAAAAAGTAATCCTAGCTGAATTTGAGATGTACAAAATTAAGGAATGTGTGTATATATTTTTTCCAAATTAAAGTGACAAAAAGGTACACTGTCTTTTTTAATTTGAGGTGCAGTAATACAAAATGTGCAAAACTGCATGCAACTTTGCAATTCATATTTTGGGATGTGTAGCTTAAGTGCTTGCTTTTTAACTGTGTAAATGCATGCAGTAATGCAGGCTCTGCTGCCTGAAGGTTGCTGAGTTAGACCACATGATCATTTCGTCATTTGGAATCTGGCTTGCTGAAACTTACCTTCCCCCCTTGGACATGTAATTGTGGAAACAAAACTACATGTTATAAACTAAAACTGCACAAGAAGTCCTTTTGGGGGCCTATAAAATATGATTATCTGTTAATTCAAACAAGTAACAGTTGCAGAAGTTAACAGAAGTCTTAGGAGTTAGAGAAGCAGAGCCCAAATTATGGATCTACTAGCTCTAAGGACCTTAAAATTACATATTGGACTGAAAAGCAAGAACCAGCAAGATGCAGCAAATTGTTCAATCAGAAGTAATTCATTTTTAGTTTGTATATTAGATTTTTTTACCCTTTTTTCTTTTTGAGTATTTTATTTTTTTTTTAAGTTTATTAACGCAACAAATGTCAACTAAAAAATAAACTCCACAGAGTGTGATACTCCAGTCTTTGTGGCATGATGCAACATCTTAACAGCTATTAGGTTCACCGTCTCCTCCTTCCTAGTATGATTGCAGCTCCTGTAGTATTTTTGTATCGCACTCTACTTTTTTTTTTTTTTATCAACCCTCCTTTCCTCATTCTAGTCAGTTTTGCCAGGTTGTCCTAGTGTTCAGTAATCTTATGTGTAATTGATGTTTCTGTATTGTTTTCTCCCCTTCCACTTCTGAGTGTTGATGACTTTTACTTTGGTACTCAGCAGTATGATAATGTACGTCTCTCACTTTCCAGATATTGTTCTTTTTTATGCCTGATATTCAGACTTCCTAAGAATACCCTGCAATATGTTGTCTCCAAATTTTTTGTGCCTTCTTCCAGACTTTTTCTGTGCAGTCAGTCCCAGAACATGTGTATCGATCCTTCGTCTTCCTTCTGACAGCATCTACTGTCCTCATTTATTGTACTAGAGAATTCACAGAAGGAGTGGTGGACTACATAAATGGGTGAAGAAAAAAAGGACATTATGTTTAGAAATGGGTAATAGTATGAGAAGAGAGAGTAAGGAAAATTGAAGAGAAATGGATAATATAGGAAGAAAAACAGAAAAAAGAAAGAACCAGAAGCCAGGAAATGTTTTTGCACCAAAGAAGGCAGCAGTGATTTCTTCAAAAAGTTCTTCACAGCTTGGGAGCACTTGAAAGCAGGACACCAATTAGAGTGCATTGAGAACAACTACAGAGTAACTCTAAACCCAGAAAAAGTCAGAAAAGGAGGGAATAAAGAGGACACTATTGGCAGAGACATAAAGAAAAAACTGAGAAAATTGGTAGGTTGACATATTGAGAGACAATCGAGACAGATATAGCATCATAGGAAGGCCCTTACAAGCCTAGCCAAGAATTTAGCCCATATTCTGACAAGTCAGCACCCGATGCATCTGTCCAGCAGGGACACAGGTGGAATCCCAGGGATTATTTTCTGTTCCCCATCCAGTTATCCAGGTTGCACTTAAAAAGGGTTAATAAGATACTTTGCTTGACGTGGAGAGGGAGCCTGTCCCACAGAGTCTCTGGGATACAAATCTGTCCCACCAACAAGTCCTATTGATGTCACAGACCAGGTTGAGGTCGCGCGTATGGGTTACTCGAGTGGAGCTTGACTTCCAGATATGCAGCAGTCCCATCAACGGGAGGCTGAGATTGTTTTGTATGCCAGACAGAGTCACCTCTTGGAGTCTGCATGAGACTGAGTAGAGTGACAGGGCTTTTAACTTATCTGTGTGGGGTAGATGTTTGAGGCCCTGGATTCTCCTGGTGAGGAACCTCTGTGGTCTCTCCAGCTGCTGCATGTGCTTTGTGAAGTACATGCCTAAAGGGGCATTGCACTCAATAGTGGGTCTTATAAGTGAAGAATACAGGGATGTTATGACCTCCTTGTCCCTAGATGAGATACCCTTATTAATGAAGTGGGCCATGTAGAAAGCTTTCTGTACAATGGAAGCAATATGATGGTCAAAAGTCAGTTTGCTATCAACTTGGGTGCCCAAGTCCTTCACAAATGATTGCGTGCTTAGGACCTTCTTCTTCTTCTTCTTCCGGCTTTTCCCATTATGGGTCGCCACAGCAGATCAACTGTTTCCATTTCTTCTTGTCCTCTGCATCTTGCTCTGTCACACCAACCGCCTGCATGTCCTCTCTCACCACATCCATAAACCTTATCTTAGGCCTTCCTCTTTTCCTCTTACCTGGCAGCTTCATCCTTAGCATCTTTTTCCCAATATACACTGCATCCCTCCTCAGCACATGTCCAAACCAACATAATCTTGCTTCTCTTGCTTTGTCTCCAAACCTTCCAACCTGGGCTGACCCTCTAATATACTTATTCCTAATCCTGTACATCCTTGTCACACCCAGTGCAAATCTTAACATCTTCAACTCTGCCACATCCAGCTCTGACGCCTGCCTTTTTGTCAGTGCCACTATCTCCAACCCGTATAACATAGCTGGTCTCACTACCCTCTTGTAGACCTTCCCTTTCACTCTTACTGGTACTCGTCTGTCACAAATCACTCCTGACACTCTTCTCCACCCACTCCATCCTGCCTGTACTCTCTTCTTCCCCCTCTCTTCCACACTCACCATTACTCTGAACTGTTGATCCCAAGTATTTAAACTCATCCACCTTCACCACCTCTACTCCCTGCATCCTCACCATTCCTGTATCCTCCCTCTTATTCACACACATATATTCTGTCTTAGTCCTGCTGACCTTCATTCCTCTTCTCTCTAGAGCATATCTCCACCTCTCCAGGGTCTCCTCCACCTGTTCCCTACTCTCACTACAGATCACAATGTCATCTGCAAACATAATAGTCCATGGTGACTCCTGTCTGATCTCGTTTGTCAACCTGTCCATCACGATTACAAATAAGAAAGGGCTCAGAGCTGAATCTTGATGTAATCCCACCTCCACCTTAAACGCATCCGTCACTCCCACCGCAGACCTCACCGCTGTCAAACTACCCTTGTACATATTCTGTACCACTCTTATATTCTTCTCTGACACTCCTGACTTCCTCATACAGTACCACAACTCCTCTCTAGGCACTCTGTCATATGCTTCACTAAGTCTACAAAAACACAATGCAACTCCTTCTGACATTCTCTGTACTTCTCCATCAACACTCTCATTAATGTGATAATTTGTGGGGACGTCACTCTCCCCAAAAAGAATGATGATGCATTTTTTGGCATTCAGTTTGAGGCCATGTTTCTGGTGCCAGTCATTTGTTTGGGTGAGACCCTCTTAGAGGATGTCCACATCAATAGTGGAATTGATGACAGCATGCAGCTTGCAGTCATCTTCAAACTTGGTCAGCCATAGCCCACTGATTTTGGTCTGCACCTCAGAAAAGTATATCCCAAACAACCGAGAACTCAAGACCAAACCCTGGGGTATGCCACTAGTTACGGGTCTACTGCTTGAGGTGGCTTTCCTTATTTTGACTATATGGGTTCAATCAGTGAGACAGTTTTCTACCCATCTGGTAACATATGGATTGATGCCTAGTTGAGAGAGTTTATGTATTATACCTGGGTGGGGAACAGTATCGAAGGCTTTGTTCAGGTTAGGGTAGGCAGTGTGCACCATCTTCACCTTGTCCATGGCTTTGGTGACTGTTTCGAAGACGTCAACCAAATTTAACAGGCATGACCTCCCCTTGCTGAAATCAAACTGTGTGGGATTGAGTGTTTGAAGGTTGCTAATGTCCTCGTTAATGATGTCCATGATAATCCGTTGCATGGCCTTACAGATCAGACTAGTTAGGCTAATGGGTCTGTAACTTCCTGAATCGGTGGATGCTCCATCTTTGTGCAAAGAGATGACCGTGCCTGTTCTTCCCTCAGCCGGGATGCAGCTGGTACTCAGGCTTTGGTTGAATAGGATGCTAATGGTGCCGCACGTTCCTGCCTGAATTCATGTAAGATGCAGCCTGAAATGTTATTGGGTCGCATGGAGGTTGTACTTTTTGCCTTTGAGACGGAAGCGATGACTTGCTCCCTAGACGTAAGGGGAGGGGGGTAGGTGCTGGGGATGTCCTGATTTACTGATGGTGGGGCAGAGGGGTAAGGTTTTCACTGAATCTGTCTGCCAGCAGGTTGGCTAAATCCGGCGTTTGTGTATGTGGTGCTCTTGACCACCAGTTCATGAAGATGTAACACAGTTCACCATCTCCAGAAAGCAGAGCTGGAAAGTAAGCACTAGTTAATGGGGGGGGGGTGTATATACAAACTAGTTTGTGTTAACAGGGGGTGTATACAAACTAAGTGGAGGAAGTAGAAATACTGGTGAGGTTAATATTAAACCATGCTCCCATGATAATGAGGTTGGAGATGGTGAGCATGAAGAAACAGCAAAGACAGTGGAAATGAGACGTGTCAAAATGAAAGACAGAAGAGCAATAGGAGGGGCTTTGAGAAGAGATAAAAAGGTCAATTCAAACAGAAGGTTGAGCTGGGTAATGGAAGAGGAAGGGAAACATAGAAAGAAGAAAGACAAAAGAAACTAAGAAGGTGTGTGCAAGGTTTAAGAAAAATACAGAAGAAGTTGGACAAGACTGAAGGAAGTAAACAATTGGAGTTGGAAGAATTAGGATTCAGAACAAATAAGGAAAGACTGGAAGTTGCAAGAAAAGTCAAGTGTAGCTGAAAGGAGAGACTTCTGATGGCTGCAGGGAAGAAATGCATTAGCATGAAGACAGAAAGGAAAGAAAGAAGGTAAAGGGGGTGGACAAGTAATAGCAGAGAGAGAAGAATGATGTACTGAAGCAGGCCGAAACCAGAATTCAGGACAAGGAAACGGAAAGGAGAAATGCTAAGAAAGAAAGAAAAGGGCCGAAACCAGAAGTCAGGACAAGGAAACGGAAAGGAGAAATACTAATAAAGAAAGAAAGAAAAGGGCCAAAACCAGAAGTCAGGACAAGGAAATGGAAAGGAGAAATGCTAAGAAAGAAAGAAAAGGTCCGAAACCAGAAATCAGGACAAGGAAATGGAAAAAAGAAATGCTAAGAAAGAAAGAAAAGGGCTGAAACCAGAAGTCAGGACAAGGAAATGGAAAGGAGAAATGCTAAGAAAGAAAGAAAAGGGCCAAAACCAGAAATCAGGACAAGGAAACGGAAAGGAGAAATGCTAAGAAAAAAAGAAAAGGGCCGAAACCAGAAATCAGGACAAGGAAATGGAAAGGAGAAATGCTAAGAAAGAAAGAAAAGGGCCGAAACCAGAAGTCAGGATGAGGAAATGGAAAGGAGAAATGCTAAGAAAGAAAGAAAAGGGCCGAAACCAGAAGTCAGGATGAGGAAATGGAAAGGAGAAATGCTAAGAAAGAAAGAAAAGGGCCGAAACCAGAAGTCAGGACAAGGAAATGGAAAGGAGAAATGCTAAGAAAGAAAGAAAAGGGCCGAAACCAGAAGTCAGGACAAGGAAACAGAAAGGAGAAATGCTAAGAAAGAAAGAACAGGGATGAAACCAGAAGTCAGGACAAGGAAACAGAAAGGAGAAATGCTAAGAAAGAAAGAAAAGGGCCGAAACCAGGACAAGGAAACGGAAAGGAGAAATGCTAAGAAAGAAAGAAAAGGATGTGCTGGATAGGCCACTAGACAAGAACGAAATTGGACAACCTGTACAATTGTTAAAAAAGGGCAAAGGGCAGGCTAGGCTGGATATACAGCAACATTCTACAAGCAGGTAGAAGAAGAAACAGATGGAAAACTAGCAAGAATATTCAGCTAATGAAGGGATGAAGTGATGCTCATCAGTGTTACGCGAGAAGTTAAAACTGTACTAATTCCAAACGAGAAAGGAGAAATCATAGATGCCAGGGCACTTAGACCAATATTTCTGAAAAGCACAGATTGTAAGATACTAGCAAAAATCCTAGCAAAAATAATAAAACTGCCATTACCCAAATGCTTAGAAGAAGAACAAGCTGTGTTTGTGAAAGGGAAAGTGTTATCTGAGAGCTGCTGGGGGGTATGTAGAGACAAAAAATTACAGAAAACTAGCAAGTAGGAGTTATACATCTTTTTCACAAAAAACTCTTTTGACTCTCTAAACTGACAATTTATGTTAGATACCATATGTGAATGGGGGTGATGTGCTTAGGAACTAGATGAAAACAATGTATAGGGGTCTATCATTAGCATTAAGGGTCAAAGTGGAAAACACTAAAACAATCCAAATCCAAAAATGAACCAGACAAGGTTGCCCATTCTAAACTCGGCTGTTTATTCTGTCAGCGGAAGTATTTGCAAGGGAGATAAGGAAGGCACTAAATGGGGAAGAACTGCGAGGAGGGGGAGAAAAGCCAAGCTCCTCCTATTTGTCGATGACTATATCCTAGAAGAGATCATGAGGCCAATAGAAAATGTAGTTACAAGGAAATCTGAGACCTTCAGTCAGGAAGCAGGCTTGGAATCTTACCTAAAGAAAATTATGAGAGTAGGACTAGGACAAGGGAAGGGCGCAAGGATTCGTAGCGCAAGGGAAGGGTGCAAGGGTTCGTAGCACAAGGGAAGGGTGCAAGGGTTCGTAGCACAAGGGAAGGGTGCAAGGGTTCGTAGCGCAAGGGAAGGGTGCAAGGGTTCGTAGCACAAGGGAAGGGTGCAAGGGTTCGAAGCACAAGGGAAGGGTGCAAGGGTTCGTAGCACAAGGGAAGGGTGCAAGGGTTCATAGCGCAAAGGAAGGGTGCAAGGGTTCGAAGCACAAGGGAAGGGTGCAAGGGTTCGTAGCACAAGGGAAGGGTGCAAGGGTTCGAAGCACAAGGGAAGGGTGCAAGGGTTCGTAGCACAAGGGAAGGGTGCAAGGGTTCGAAGCACAAGGGAAGGGTGCAAGGGTTCGTAGCACAAGGGAAGGGTGCAAGGCTTCGTAGCACAAGGGAAGGGTGCAAGGCTTCGTAGCACAAGGGAAGGGTGCAAGGGTTCGTAGCACAAGGGAAGGGTGCAAGGGTTCGTAGCACAAGGGAAGGGTGCAAGGGTTCGTAGCGCAAGGGAAGGGTGCAAGGGTTTGTAGCGCAAGGGAAGGGTGCAAGGGTTCGAAGCACAAGGGAAGGGTGCAAGGGTTCGTAGCACAAGGGAAGGGTGCAAGGGTTTGTAGCGCAAGGGAAGGGTGCAAGGGTTCGAAGCACAAGGGAAGGGTGCAAGGCTTCGTAGCACAAGGGAAGGGTGCAAGGGTTCATAGCACAAGGGAAGGGTGCAAGGGTTCGTAGCACAAGGGAAGGGTGCAAGGGTTCGTAGCACAAGGGAAGGGTGCAAGGCTTCGTAGCACAAGGGAAGGGTGCAAGGCTTCGTAGCACAAGGGAAGGGTGCAAGGGTTCGTAGCACAAGGGAAGGGTGCAAGGGTTCGTAGCGCAAGGGAAGGGTGCAAGGGTTCGTAGCGCAAGGGAAGGGTGCAAGGGTTCGTAGCGCAAGGGAAGGGTGCAAGGGTTCGTAGCGCAAGGGAAGGGTGCAAGGGTTCGTAGCGCAAGGGAAGGGTGCAAGGGTTCGTAGCACAATGGAAGGGTGCAAGGGTTCGAAGCACAAGGGAAGGGTGCAAGGGTTCGTAGCACAAGGGAAGGGTGCAAGGGTTCGTAGCACAAGGGAATGGTGCAAGGGTTCGAAGCACAAGGGAAGGGTGCAAGGGTTCGTAGCGCAAGGGAAGGGTGCAAGGGTTCGACAATGGTGCAAATTCCAGAGAAGCCTGGAACAATGCATTTATGGCTGGAAGTTTGGAAAACAGAGGAGGGGATGAGGGAAATTAACTACAGGAATCTGGCAGATAGGTGAAATGGAGGAACACTAAAATAAAAAGTGAACATCTTGAACAGTAGTGAACAATAGTGAAAATGAGAGTAAGCATGAGAGGAGGTTCTATGCTAAACAAAGAAGAAACTGCAGTGTGGAGGGTCTTCACTCCTTAATATATGTTACGCATGTAGTTCACTAATAAAAATTGAACTGTAAAATGTATACAAGAAAATAGTAAAATAACAGAAAGTAGCAGTAGGTAGTTCACAGCTGAGTTAAAAATGGAATATCCTTTATTGAAACACACAAGCGCTAATATTGTTATAAACAAAGTTTGTAAATATTCTACAATGAAAATAACCAACAATGGTGCTGTTTTCTGATACTTTTACTCATTTAAACTGAGCACTTTTTTAGTTAGGTGCCAGACTTGAACTGATCTCTAGAGCCTTAATGCTTTATTTTTAACATTTTTCACTGTATTTCCACCTTAGCAATTATAGCTATGGTTTGCAGGCTACTTAGGTGCTCACTTGAAGATTTATACACATATGTTCATTAATGTTATGTTTTTTACACACAGACCTGATGAAATATTTATTTGGTACAAAAGCAATCTTTGTTAAAAGTGTCTCAGTTTATAAGTTATTAATTGTTCTGATAGATGTCAGGTAGAACTTTTTGTTAGTTAATTAGTTAGTCATTTTGTTAGCGAGTTGGTTTCTTAATTATAAGCTGTTCTTATGTTATAGATTTTAATTTGTCTACAGCTTTATAGTTTCAGTTCTAAGGTAGCACACTCTCAGTTTATACTATGGTGTTAAGGGGGAAGGGAGACTTGTTTAAAGGAATGAGTTTATACCTTTTATTGCTCTTAACAGAGCCACGGTCTGTAACTACTCCCTTGCTCCAAATAACATGATTATATATAAATGAATAAATGTCTTTAATGCTTGTCATTATACTCAACTAAGATCACTTGTTTGTGTGTTTCAGTAAAGGATATTCCATTTTCAGCTGTGGACTACCTACTATTTTATTATTTTGTAGTACGTATTTTAAAGTTTGAATCGTATTAGTGAGCTAGGTGCATAACATATTTCAGGTAGTGAACTTCACACCCTCCACACTACGAAGTTTCTTCTTGGTTTGTTTTGACCCGGTATAGTTTACATCGTGGGTTTTCTGAGACTTTGAGGGATACCATGGATTTTTCTTTTTGAGGTTATATGCTAAGACACACCCCCCAATGGTGGAGAAGAAAGAGTAACAAGGGCATCCAAACAAATACAATAAATGTATCTGTGGAAGAAAAAGTGTAAGGAGGACTAACAGATCTGGCTTGAGAGTGCCAAATACCATTTATTGGTGGTTAAAGGAAACAGGAAGGCAGAAAGATGAGCAGGGGCCTTGTGGTAAAACGAATGAAGGGATAAAGGAAGGAAAAGTGAGAGTCTGAGAGAGAAAGTCAAACTCACATTGTACCAGATCAAAAAAAGATACAGGAGAAGACAGGAGTGGAAAGGAGAAAAATTTGGGAGGGAGGGGTTGGAAACAACTGAAGAGGGGTATGGTGGAAGAAAATCAGAACAAAAGAATTGTTGAGAAAAATAAGGGAGAGTATCAGAAAACAGGAGCCAAAGACTGCTAAGGGAATGGAGAACTGAATAAAAATAGGCTTTTTGGAAAGGAAAATGGGGCACCGAATTAGGGTCTATATTAGAACAGCGAAGGTTTAGCTTGTTGAACACCTAAATCTCAACAGCTAACCAGTGAATGCTTACAACCGTAAATGGTCACTTTTGCAAACTTTTTCACAGGGAAAAAATTTGCTTGGCCGTTATCAGGAATTTGCCCTTTCTCCAATGTAGAGTGATCTTGGAGTTGGTATATTTAATTAGGGGGGTGGTGGACGAAGCCCCCACTTAATTAGGATTTGAAAGTTTGTTTTGGTGTCTGACAACCAAGCAAATTGTTTTCCTATGAAAAAATTCACGGAAGTGGCCATTCGTGGTTGTAAGCTTTTGCTGTTTAGCTGTCGACGTTTAGGTGTTCGACAATCTAAATGTTTGGGTATACAATATAGACCCATGGATTACTCTATAATGACATCATACTGGGAAGAAAAGATGAGTAGAAAAGGCAGAAACTATGGAAAAGCTGATAAGAGAGAAAGAGAAGCGTTGGAAAGCCACAGCTGAGGAATGAGAAGAAATGTGGGAGTTGGCAGAGAGCTCAGAGATCCTAACCAGGAGATGGAATACCATTCTGAGAAGGCTAAACAGATGGTATTTTAACACCCACTAGAATGAGAACAGCAGGTAGTAGAAGTGATAAGTGCTGGAGATGTGCTGAAGAAAACGCAGGGAAAATCAATGTGTTTTGGGAATGTGAATGGACAAAAAATGTGTGTGTGTGAGACAGATACAAAAAAGTGGGAAAAAGTACTGAGGGGAGTTCCAAAATAGAAGTTATCTATATCTGAGTTTGAGACATTGCAGGACTGCACTGAAAAATAATAAGGGACCAAATGTTGTTGGTAGTATTGAAATCTTCAATACCATGCAACTGGACGGGAGAGCAAGCGCAGTACCATGCCGCTGGACAGGAGAGCAAGCACAATACCATGCCGCTGGACAGGAGAGCAAGAACACTAATACCATGCAGCTGGACAGGAGAGCAAGAACACTGATACCATGCAACTGGACAGGAGAGCAAGCGCAATACCATGGAGCTGGACAGGAGAGCAAGAACACTGATACCATGCAGCTGGACAGGAGAGCAAGCGCAGTACCATGGAGCTGGACAGGAGAGCAAGAACACTGATACCATGCAACTGGATAGGAGAGCAAGCACAATACCATGGAGCTGGACAGGAGAGCAAGAACACTGATACCATGCAACTGGACAGGAGAGCAAGCACAATACCATGGAGCTGGACAGGAGAGCAAGAACACTGATACCATGCAGCTGAACAGGAGAGCAAGAACACTGATACCATGCAACTGGACAGGAGAGCAAGCACAATACCATGCAGCTGGACAGGAGAGCAAGAACACTGATATCATGCAACTGGACAGGAGAGCAAGCGCAATACCATGCAACTGGACAGGAGAGCAAGCACAATACCATACAGCTGGACAGGAGAGCAAGAACACTGATATCATGCAACTGGACAGGAGAGCAAGTGCAATACCATGGAGCTGGACAGGAGAGCAAGAACACTGATACCATGCAGCTGAACAGGAGAGCAAGAACACTGATACCATGCAACTGGACAGGAGAGCAAGCACAATACCATGCAGCTGGACAGGAGAGCAAGAACACTGATATCATGAAACTGGACAGGAGAGCAAGCGCAATACCATGCAACTGGACAGGAGAACAAGAACACTGATACCATGCAACTGGACAGGAGAGCAAGAACACTGATATTATGCAACTGGACAGGAGAGCAAGAACACTGATACCGTGCAACTGGACAGGAGAGCAAGAACACTGATACCGTGCAACTGGACAGGAGAGCAAGTGCAATACCATGGAGCTGGACAGGAGAGCAAGAACACTGATATCATGCAACTGGACAGGAGAGCAAGAACACTGATATTATGCAACTGGACAGGAGAGCAAGAACACTGATACCGTGCAACTGGACAGGAGAGCAAGAACACTGATACCGTGCAACTGGACAGGAGAGCAAGTGCAATACCATGGAGCTGGACAGGAGAGCAAGAACACTGATACCATGCAGCTGAACAGGAGAGCAAGAACACTGATACCGTGCAACTGGACAGAAGAGCAAGCACAATACCATGCAACTGGACGGGAGAGCAAGAACACTGATACCATGCAGCTGGACAGGAGAGCAAGAACAATACCATGCAACTGGACAGGAGAGCAAGAACACTGATACCATGCAGCTGGACAGGAGAGCAAGAACACTGATACCATGCAGCTGGACAGGAGAGCAAGCACAATACCATGCAACTGGACAGGAGAGCAAGAACACCGATACCATGTAGCTGGACAGGAGAGCAAGAACACTGATACCATGCAGCTGGACAGGAGAGCAAGTGCAATACCATGCAACTGGACAGGAGAGCAAGCGCAATACCATGCAACTGGACAGGAGAGCAAGAACACCGATACCATGTAGCTGGACAGGAGAGCAAGAACACTGATACCATGCAACTGGACAGGAGAGCAAGTGCAATACCATGGAGCTAGACAGGAGAGCAAGAACACTGATATCATGCAACTGGACAGGAGAGCAAGAACACTGATATTATGCAACTGGACAGGAGAGCAAGAACACTGATACCGTGCAACTGGACAGGAGAGCAAGAACACTGATACCGTGCAACTGGACAGGAGAGCAAGTGCAATACCATGGAGCTGGACAGGAGAGCAAGAACACTGATACCATGCAGCTGAACAGGAGAGCAAGAACACTGATACCGTGCAACTGGACAGAAGAGCAAGCACAATACCATGCAACTGGACGGGAGAGCAAGAACACTGATACCATGCAGCTGGACAGGAGAGCAAGCACAATACCATGCAACTGGACAGGAGAGCAAGAACACTGATACCATGCAGCTGGACAGGAGAGCAAGAACACTGATACCATGCAGCTGGACAGGAGAGCAAGCACAATACCATGCAACTGGGCAGGAGAGCAAGAACACTGATACCATGCAACTGGACAGGATAGCAAGCGCACTGATATGGCAACCTTGAGTCAACAACGTTAACACCTTAAGAAAAACAATAAGGCAGGGGGATTTACAAATGGCTGGGGAAAGACTGTAAAGGAATGGCAACAGACAGACAAAGAACCAAAGTCAGGACATACTGAGACTCAGAACCCAGGCTGGTTATTGGAAGGTAGCAGCAGATATCAAGAGGGGCAACACAACAACAAGGAGAAGGAGGGCTGTTACATAAACAGCAGGCGGGGAAGACGCTACACAAAAGTTCAGTAAGTGGTGAAGGAAGCGATGAAAGGATGCAGCATGGGAAAAGGAGGGGTAAGAGGGCAGAAATTCTGTAGTAATGAAGGCAGGGATTGCATTGACTAGGATAAGAGGGAAGACAGATAATCAGAGCATCTCGTGGAACTTCGAAGGCAGGGATTGTATTGACTAGGATAAGAGGGAAGACAGATAATCAGAGCCTCTCGTGGAACTTCGAAGGCAGGGATTGTATTGACTAGGATAAGAGGGAAGACAGATAATCAGAGCATCTCGTGGAACTTCGAAGGCAGGGATTGTATTGACTAGGATAAGAGGGAAGACAGATAATCAGAGCATCTCGTGGAACTTCGAAGGCAGGGATTGTATTGACTAGGATAAGAGGGAAGACAGATAATCAGAGCATCTCGTGGAACTTCGAAGGCAGGGATTGTATTGACTAGGATAAGCGGGAAGACAGATAATCAGAGCCTCTCGTGGAACTTCGAAGGCAGGGATTGTATTGACTAGGATAAGAGGGAAGACAGATAATCAGAGCATCTCGTGGAACTTCGAAGGCAGGGATTGTATTGACTAGGATAAGAGGGAAGACAGATAATCAGAGCATCTTGTGGAACTTCGAAGGCAGGGATTGTATTGACTAGGCTAAGAGGGAAGATAGATAATCAGAGCATCTCGTGGAACTTCGAAGGCAGGGATTGCATTGACTAGGATAAGAGGGAAGACAGATAATCAGAGCATCTCGTGGAACTTCGAAGGCAGGGATTGCATTGACTAGGATAAGAGGGAAGACAGATAATCAGAGCATCTCGTGGAACTTCGAAGGCAGGGATTGCATTGACTAGGATAAGAGGGAAGACAGATAATCAGAGCATCTCATGGAACTTCGAAGGCAGAGATTGCATTGACTAGGATAAGAGGGAAGACAGATAATCAGAGCATCTCGTGGAACTTCAAAGGCAGGGATTGCATTGACTAGGATAAGAGGGAAGACAGATAATCAGAGCATCTCGTGGAACTTCGAAGGCAGGGATTGCATTGACTAGGATAAGAGGGAAGACAGATAATCAGAGCATCTCGTGGAACTTCGAAGGCAGGGATTGCATTGACTAGGATAAGAGGGAAGACAGATAATCAGAGCATCTCATGGACCTTCGAAGGCAGGGATTGTACTGACTAGGATAAGAGGGAAGACGGATAATCAGAGCATCTCGTGGAACTTCGAAGGCAGGGATTGCATTGACTAGGATAACAGGGAAGACAGATAATCAGAGCATCTCGTGGAACTTCGAAGGCAGGGATTGTATTGACTAGGATAAGAGGGAAGACAGATAATCAGAGCATCTCGTGGAACTTCGAAGGCAGGGATTGCATTGACTAGGATAAGAGGGAAGACAGATAATCAGAGCATCTCGTGGAACTTCGAAGGCAGGGATTGTATTGACTAGGATAAGAGGGAAGACAGATAATCAGAGCATCTCGTGGAACTTCGAAGGCAGGGATTGCATTGACTAGGATAAGAGGGAAGACAGATAATCAGAGCATCTCGTGGAACTTCGAAGGCAGGGATTGCATTGACTAGGATAAGAGGGAAGACAGATAATCAGAGCATCTCGTGGAACTCGTAAGGCAGGGATTGCATTGACTAGGATAAGAGGGAAGACAGATAATCAGAGCATCTCGTGGAACTTCGAAGGCAGGGATTGCATTGACTAGGATAAGAGGGAAGACAGATAATCAGAGCATCTCGTGGGACTTCGAAGGCAGAGATTGTATTGACTAGGATAAGAGGGAAGACAGATAATCAGAGCATCTCGTGGAACTTCGAAGGCAGGGATTGCATTGACTAGGATAAGAGGGAAGACAGATAATCAGAGCATCGCATGGAACTTCGAAGGCAGGGATTGCATTGACTAGGATAAGGGGGAAGACAGATAATCAGAGCATCGCGTGGAACTTCGAAGGCAGGGATTGTATTGACTAGGATAAGGGGGAAGACAGATAATCAGAGCATCGCGTGGAACTTCGAAGGCAGGGATTGTATTGACTAGGATAAGAGGGAAGACAGATAATCAGAGCATCTCGTGGAACTTCGAAGGCAGGGATTGTATTGACTAGGATAAGGGGGAAGACAGATAATCAGAGCATCGCGTGGAACTTCGAAGGCAGGGATTGTATTGACTAGGATAAGAGGGAAGACAGATCATCAGAACATCTCATGGAACTTCGAAGGCAGGGATTGTATTGACCAGGATAAGAGGGAAGACAGATAATCAGAGCATCTCGTGGAACTTCGATGGCAGGGATTGTATTGACTAGGATAAGGGGGAAGACAAATAATCAGAGCATCTCGTGGAACTTCGAAGGCAGGGATTGTATTGACTAGGATAAGGGGGAAGACAGATAATCAGAGCCTCTCGTGGAACTTCGAAGGCAGGGATTGTATTGACTAGGATAAGGGGGAAGACAGATAATCAGAGCATCTCGTGGAACTTCGAAGGCAGGGATTGTATTGACTAGGATAAGGGGGAAGACAGATAATCAGATCATCTTGTGGAACTTCGCTTCCTTTTTATCTGTCTGTCTCGATTTGTTTGGCGGACGTGGATACAAATAAATAAATAAATAATATCCTTTTGTGCTATTGTAAACAAAGTATTGCTGGTGCTTATAAAACAAAAATGATTTACAATAGCACAAACCAATAACGTAGTCCAAATCATGACACAGATCATACCCTTTATGCGCATGCTGTCGATTTTAGCATGCCAAGCTTCTTACAAGACCTTCTGTTTTAACTATCTGAAACCGAATCTTGCATTTCATTTTATATTCACAAATAAGTAATTTCAAACTATGTGGTTGAACTTGCTGACCAGAATAAGTAAGAAACGTGCATATAATGGAATCAGTCTCAGAACCTCTAATATTTGAGCAGACATTACTTTACCCATTACACCTGAGCCCATTTTAAATACTAGACTTTGTATGAAATTTCTCTGGTTTTACATTCAGTGTGGGACATTCTCACATGTAATTTATTGTTTCAGCTTTTATTGCATCCAGAATTATTTTCCTGTCTTTATTCTCACCCCTGACGTCTGTTTGGCTGCAGATTTATTTCTCATATCTGACGCACTTTAGTAAAATGAGTTTGCTTGCTACAATATTTTAATGCAGAACATGCTAATCGTGCTTATAAGCAAATCTTATAAGTGAGATATTTCTAATATTTTGTCTGCTGTGGCTCACTGTCATTCAGGTTTTCCTCTTTTCTTTCTGTCATTCTCACATGTGACTTTATACACTTGTAATGCATCTGTAAACTCTCTTCGTTGTGCAATAAGTTACTCTGTTTCTTTATCGGTTTTGTTCATGTGGGCAAGTTTCCCCTTTTTATTTGAGGCCTGGGGAGAGAATCTCCAAGTATAACTACATGTAGAAAAGGTAGGAAAAACATTTAAGAAAAATTACAATAACTTTAAATAAAGTAACAGAACGAGTGTAAATAAAACACATAGTAAATGGTTTTACAGAAGACAGTAGTACATATCAATAGAAAGACATTTGTAAGTCATAAAACCTAATACAAGAGTACAACGTCTCAAAGCAACAAAAGTTGGAAGGAAAGAAAAGAAAATAATTTGTGAGAGTCAAAATGTGATAGGTATCAGTAGTGTGCAGAAGGAACAAGGTAAAAAGACATCTGGGAAATAGGTAGAGGTGCTGTCAGGAAAGTGGTTGGATGGTGCAATGGATGTGGTAGAGACTGAAATAGATGTTTGGTAGTTAAGTAGAATAAGCAGCAGGTAGATGTCATAGTGTCTGCAAACAAGATTAGGGTTGCTTTGCTTAGAATACACTGTGTGGATGGATAGGAGCTTTTCTTTCTAGCTAGGAATTGAGCAGGAGCATAGCCATGTGCTCATTAAGTGCTGTTTTAATTGAGCCTTGACAAATTTTTCCTGAGGTATTTGTTTAAGGGTAAAGGGGGATGGAGTTAGTAATTTGAGAGATGTACGAAGAATAGAGAGAGTCCTCAGCAGAGTTGTTTGATTTAGTTATTAGGAGTATTTTTATCTACTGAGTGAAGAGGCTTGTTTTGTGAGTAGTGTTGAAGGATGTGAGTTAGTCTAGGGTGTTTTTCAGGTTTATGAGTAAGGTTATGTGTTGTAAGTAGTTGAGATACGGTCAGGGAGTGAGGCTGTTCTAGTCCGTGTACGTTGTGTTAGTGCTACACAATGGTAAATCTGACTACTTTGTTGTTGCATTGCTCAAGTGGATTGGTCTGGGTTGGTTGAAGATTAATGAGAGTAGGGGCCACGAAGAATTAATGAGAGTAGGGGCCACGAAGAGGAGAGTTGGAAAGAGAACAGTTGTATTTTCTAGCATTGTCTACAGATAAGGTTAATCTGGTAGAGGGTGCCAGTTTTTGATATTTTATTACAGCTTTCACATGGTAGTCAAATTTCAGGTCCATGTCAGTTATTACAGCTAGCAGCTTAGTGTGGGTTACTAATCCAATTTGTGTTGTTTGTGGAGGTTGGAGTGAAGAGGGATTCTGGTTAGAGAGTTGTTTTTGTGTGAATAGGATGAGGTCGGACTTTTTTGAGGTTTGGAAGTTGAGGATAAGATAGCCGTGTTTCAATAGATGCAAGGGAATCCTGGGTTAGTTGCTGCAGTGCATCCATTTTGTAGCAGCATTGACCAGAGTGGAGACGTTGTTCAGGTTGCTTTTTGCAAGTTTGCTTGCTGAGTGGAAGTCATTCACAAATATATTGAATAAGAGAAGGCCTAGAGTAAAGCCCTGGTTGACTTCCACTGCTAACAGAAGGAAGTAGGAGATGCTATTTTGTCATTTAACAGCCTCTTGTCTATTGTTAAAGAAGTGAATTGTGGAAATATTTAGACCTGGAGAGAACATTTGCTGTAGCAGTTGTGTGTGAAACAGTGTCTAAAGCCTTTGACAGGTCAAGGAACACTTCAGAGACTTGTCTTCCATCATTTCTTTTTTTTGGAGATGAAGTTAAGGAGGGCTGTAGTAGTGCTCTGTTTAGAACAGATGCCATGATGCTGTGTTGGAAATATCAGATTGTCTGAAATGGAGGAGAGCAGTTGTATATGGAAACAGTTCACAATGACTTTTGAGAGTCTAGATAAAATAGCTCTTGATCTGTAGCTGGTAGGTTCTGTGGAAGTGCTGCCCTTGTTTAAAAGTAAGATGCAAGATTTATTCCATATATTGTGAGCATTAACTTTCTTTAACGGAATTATTAAAATGGAAACTGGTTAAGACAGAGCATCTGCTGTCATTTTAATGCACGTTCCTGGTAGGTTATCTGGGACAACAGTGGTAGATTTCAGTTTTAGAGGTATTTTTTTATGATGGAGGTGGAAGTGGGTTTCAGGGAGAATGTTTTATTGTGGAGTGTTGCTTTAGAGGAAGGTCGGCGAGCAGTGGAGGTTGACAGATTTAGAGGAGAAGTTGCCAAGTTGATACATGAACAGCAGAGGGCCTAGGTTGGGCGACTTGGCCTGGATTTAGGAGTTGGTTGACTGAAGACAAGAAGAGTTTGGAATTCTTTTGATTTAAAGTTTTGAGATTAGTGTAATATAATTTCTTTCATTATAGACATAGATCCAGGTCAAAGGAAGACTAAACTTTAACTAACTCCTTTAATCATTCTCTGTACTGCACGTGACTGACTTGCACTAATTCATACTTTAACTCACTAGACTAACAATAGTTTAGTTCAGTTATTTATGCAGTAAAATGTAAAAATCTGGATGCACTACATACCTTTCAACCTCTTAATGCAGGAAATCTGGACAAAGCCAAAAATAATGGAGGGGGATAGGGACAAATACAATCTTATAAACATAGAAAGTTGCTAGAATAACAGATTTTATGTTAGCATGAATTTTTTGAAGGATATGAAGTCTGAACCTCAAATGTCTGTCATTATTTTGTGACCTCAGCCCTTGTGAGGAACAGACCAAAAATATAAGAAAAAACTCTGGACATTCTGCAAAAATCTAGACAGTTGATTTGGTGTACCATGAACCTTGTTACCCTTATTAAGACGAATGGCAAATACATGACAGATATTTTGTCGTCTCATGGTAACTCTGGAATGTCTGTCTTCACTTTACTACTTTCTTTCACTCACAAAACTTAAACCTTTAAGGGCATGACCCCCAGCAACATGCAGAAACATTCCATACTGTACCTTTTTAGGCTTCTCTGAAGTTCAGTTTACAGTAAGGAATACATCAAATGTCAGGACTGCCAGATAGTACACTAACCATAAATGTAGATTTTCGAGTATATTCACTATTGCAGTCATCACATTTGGGTTATTTGCTTGCAGTAGTCCTCAGTCTGCCTGATTATCAAAGTCTTGGGTCCTGCGTCGGTTGCTGTCTCATCTTCCATGACGTCAGGTAGTCAGGGGTATAAAGCATGTAGCCAACGCCATTACATCAGTTTTTTTTGCCCCAGATGTCAGCTGCCCCCCTAATGGGAAGCAATTAAATGTATATATACAAGGTTATACCTCAAACACAAAAGCAAATACACCAAAAAGCTTTTAAGCATAGTAAAGTAGAATAGAGGTATAGCCAAAAGAAGTCAGGGGGCTGGAGGGAGGGTAACCAGGACTGCAACAGTGAATACACTCAAACATCTACATTTATGGTAAGTGTACACAACTGTACTATGTTTTTCGTGTTTCACTGTTGCAGTCATCACATTTGGGTAGATTCCCAAAGCTAAGAATGGGAGGAGGAATTTAGATAGCATTAGGACCAGCTATAAGGCCCTGCAAAACTGCAGTGGCAAAGCCAGCTCTGGATTTATAGAAAATTGGCAAATGGTAATGCTTGGTGAAAGTATGTACAGAACTCCAGGTAACAGCTTCTAGGATGTCTCTGGTAGGGTCACCCCTGAGAAAGGCTGTAGAGGTAGATGCAGCCCTGGTTGAATGGGGTCTAATCCCCTGTGTGATAGGTTTTCCATGGTGCTTATAGCAGAAATGAATGCAATGACCTATCCATTTAGAAATGGTTTGCTTTGAAATAGCCTTCCCTCTGCCCCTGCAGCAAATGCCACCAGCAGCTGTTCAGATTTCCTTTGAGGTTTAGTCCTGTCCAAGTAAAATCTAAGTTGTCTGTGCACATCTAAGGAGTGCAGTATCTGTTCCCCTTTGTTCTGTGGATTAGAAAAGAAGGTAGGCAAATGAATGGATTGATTAAGAGCCACACTGGATACCACCTTGGGCATGGAGGGATTAGCCCTGAGGGACACCCTGTCCGCATGAAAGATGATGAAAGGCTCCACTGCCATAAGGGCCTGTAATTCAGATACCCTTCTTGCTAAAGTGATTGCTAAAAGGAAAGCTGATTTCCAAGAAAGGAATTTTAACTCTGCAATTGCAGCTGGCTCAAAAGGAGAAAGAGTGAGTTTTTCCAATACAAAGTTAAGATCCCAGGCTGGAGTTG
Organism: Protopterus annectens; assembly: GCF_019279795.1. Taxonomy (NCBI): domain Eukaryota; kingdom Metazoa; phylum Chordata; order Ceratodontiformes; family Protopteridae; genus Protopterus; species Protopterus annectens. Next base: position 23,293,595 of record NC_056747.1, read on the forward strand.
GGGCTCTCCTGGGTGGTCTTACATTTTTGGCCTCTCTGAGGAACTGCTTGAGCAGTGGGTGAGAGAAGATGGGTGGTTCTGTGTTGCAATGAGCTGAAATGGCTGAGGCATGAATTTTGATGGAGGAAAAGGAAAGGCCCTTGTGAAGCATGTCAGTTAAGTATTGTAGAATCTGAGGTAAATTGGGCACTGCTGTGCCCATCCCTTGAGTTTGGCTCCAGGAACAGAATCTTTTCCATTTTTCAGCATAAGAATTTCTGGTACTAGGCCTTCTTGCCTCCAAAATGACATCCAACACTTGTATACTGAGTGATGGTAATGGAGAGATTAGGTAATTAGCCCGGCTGCTAGGTTCAGGGTTTGAAGCTGGGGGTGCAGAATCTGGCTCTCCTGCTGTGACAGCAGGGTAGGAGTCTGAGGCAGGTGCCATGGGTCTAGCTGTGACACGCTGCGCAAGAGGGGGTACCAGTGTTGGCATGGCCAGTCTGGTGCAATCAGTATCATCCTTGGTTTGCCCTGTTTGAACTTTAGTAGTACTTTGGAGAAGAGAGCAGAGGAGGAAAGGCATAAACTGATAGATTTTTCCAGCTGAAGGACAAAGCATCCACTTTCCAAACTTGTTTGTGGAGAGTCCTTGTGCAGAATTTGTCCAATTGGTAGTTCTGGGGGGAGGCAAACAGGTTTATATCTGGGCTCCACCAATTGTTTATCAACATGTTGAAAGTCTTTGGTTCCAGTTTCCACTTGTGTGGGTCCTTGAGATTTCTGCTTAGTTAGTCTGCCAGTGTATTTAGTTTTCCTGGCAAAAATTGAGCCTGTAGATGCACTTGGTAGCTCAAGGCTGTGTTCCACAGAGCCATGGCTAGTCTGCAGAGGGGGTAAGAATGGGTACCTCCCTGCTTGTTTATGTACCACATAACAGTGGTGTTGTCTGTCTTTACCATTAATTGTCCTGGAAGAATGTGGTCCTTGAAGGCTGTCAGAGCATTCTGTACAGCTAACATTTCTTTTTGATTGATATGCAGGTGCATTTGACTTGGGTTCCATTTGCCCTGAATGCACTCCCCTGTCAGGTGAGCCCCCCATGCATAGCCTGATGCATCTGTTGTTAGGATTTGGGTGGCAGGGGGTAGAGTGAACGGTAGTCCCTTGTTTTGGTGGTAGGCCTCTGCCCACCAAAGGAATTTTAACCTTAGGCAAGGTATGATAGGAATCATTGCTTCTAGATCCTGAGAATGTTGAGACCATAGGCTTTTTAGATACCATTGTAGTTTCCTTATATGCAGTCTTGAATATGGAATTAGTAGAATGCATGAGGCCATGAACCCCAAGGCTTGCAGTATTTGCCTTGCAGATAGCAGGGTTTTTGTGGCCACTAGTTTGAAGTAAGTTGTCAAATGAATTTGTTTCTCTAGCATGAGGAAAGCCATCTGGGAAGTTGTGTTCAAGCTTGCTCCCAGGAATATAATTTGTTGACGGGGTACCAGATGTGATTTCTTTTCGTTTATGGTGTACCCAGACAAGTTAAAACCTTTTGTACAAACGCCAGATGATTCAAAAGTATGTCCTAGTTTTCTGCCTGAATTAGACAATCGTCCAGGTATGGGTATATTTGAATATTTCTTTGCCTGCAAAATGCAGTGACTGGAGCTAGGCACTTTGTGAATACCCTGGGCGCAGTAGATAAGCCAAAGGTCAGTGCAGAGAACTGATAGTGTGTGTAGCCTGCTTTGAAGCGTAGGTATCTTCTGCAAGATTCCCTGATTGGAATTGTGCAGGTAGGCTTCTTTTAAATCTAGTGTTGACAACCAGGTAACTTTGCCTAGCATAGGAAGCAACTGGTGAAGAGTTAGCATCTTGAATTTTGGAATCACCAAAAAGGTGTTTAAGGTAGAAAGATCCAGGATAGGATGCAATGAGTTGTCTTTTCTGGGTACCAGGAAAAGTCTTGAGTAGAAACCTTGTCCCTTTTCCTCTTCTGGTACAGTTTGAATAGCCTTTATACTTAAGAGAGAGAGTACTTGCTTTTGAGCCTCTGCCCACTGATTTGGGGGTAGATCTGGCCAACCGTTTGGGGTTTGTAACATGTGGACGTGAAATCTGTATCCTTGGGAAACTATACTTAAAACTCATTTGTCCTGGGTAATAAGTTCCCAGTTTTTTGCCTGCAGAGCAATCTTTCCCCCTAAAGGAGAAGTCAGTTGAGAAGTGCTTGGAAGTTTTAAAATTAAGTCATTGAGATAGTTTACCATAGCGGGGAGTCTTACTACTCCCTGATTTGGAAGTGGGAGCCCCCCACTGCTTAGTCTTGTTGGTACCCTGGAACTGAAGCCTGGGTGTTCTGCTGGTTCTGGCTTTGGACTGAGAAGGCCTGGAAGAGGCAGGAAAGGACCATTTCTTAGATGCCAATGCCTACTAAATCTTGGAGGCTGTATGTGTAGGAAATCGTTATCAGTTTGCATAGATTTAGCTTTTTCCTCCATCTTTTTAAGAACGTCTTCTGCTTTGTTGCCAGACAGGTGGTTCAGATTTAAAGGAGCATCCAGCAATTTAGCTTTAACATGATCTGGCAAGGATTGCTCCTTAAGCCAAGCATGCCTTCTAAGTACAGACCCAGTGGCAGCAGCCCTGCAAGATGCCTCTAGTGAATCAAAACCGCATTGCAAAGTATGTTTTCCAACCTGTTCAGCAGAATGCATTAAATCCTGTAAATCCTTATTTTCAGCACAGTCAGGAATCAACATCATTTTCTGTTTAAGCAATCCAAAAATATGCTGCTGATACTTTAACATATGAAACTGGCAATTTAAGGCCCTGATGGCCAAGGTTGCAGAAGTGTATACCTTCTTACCCCATCCATCCAGCGCCCTGGAGTCTCTATCAGAGGGGGTAGGATTTTTGGCAGTAGTAGCCTTAATGCCCTTGGGTCCCTGTGAAATGGTCTCAGGATCCGCAGTAGGATTTTTAAAAAGGAACTTGAGAGAGTCAGGAACCCTGTAATATCTATCAGGTTTTCCGGGAGCAGGAGATAGAGAGTCAGGGGCCAAGCTAGATTCCAAAAAGGCATCATCAACAATGTCTAGTTCAGGAGGGATAGCTAAAGGCCTGTGCTGGGGCAGGAGTAAAAATCCCTAAGCCTCTTTTTAGAATCAGAGTAATCCTGGCTTTCCCAATGAAAATGCTCCCTAAGAGTATGCAAGGTTTTACCAAAAGAGAAATCCTCTGGGGGAGAAGCAGAGGGAATAGAGTCCTCTGCATCAGAATCCTCATAGGTAGATAAGGGTAAATCCTGGTCATCAGAGGAAACAGAAATTTCAGAATCCTGGTCAGAAGTATCATAAGAAAATTCAGTCCTACGTTTCTTAGAGGGGGAAGGTTGGCTTCCCCTGATTAAAGTAATAAGGTCTTCAGCCATTCTTATCATTTGTTTTTTAGGCATAGAGGCCTGACCATGTGGTCTGGGTGTCAGTTTCCTAGGCATGGTTCCAGTTTTAGGCCTAGAAGAAGAAGATGGCATTGGTTTAATATGCGAGTCAGTAGGCCTGGATACACTCTCAGAAGCCGGTGCCTGCACAGCGGCTCCGGACCCATCCAAGGTAGAGACATTCACAGGTTCCACAGTTGAAGCATCTCACGGCATACTGGACTCCAAATGGGTCTCAGTAGAGGCCTGCGAATCTGAAGTGGTGGGTATCAGGGGCTGAAAAAGCATCTCACTGAGTACCAGTGAACTGGAGACTAGCTTAGGAGAAGCGTTGTCGGCAGCTTTGGACCTAGGCGGCCTGTCTTTGTCTTTATCTTTGTGTTTTTTTCAGAATGTCGGTAGTCGGATGGCTTACCGAAGACATATCTGGATAATTCATAGGGTCATAGGATGATACTAGGCTACTGGCCTGGAGGCCCTTATAAGCCTAGCCAAATATTTCACCCATTTTCCCATAAAATGTCAGCACCTCTTTCCCCTTTCCAACAAGGACACAGGAGGGATCCCAGGGGTGTATTTTCTGTTTTCCATCCAGTTGTCCAGGTTCGTCTTAAAGAGGGCTAGAGAGGAACTCTTTTTGACATGGAGAGGGAGTCTATTCCACAAATGGGGGAGTCTTTGGGACACAAATCTATCCCACCAAGAAGTTCTATTAATGTATGAGACTGAGTAGAGGGACACGGCTTTTAGGCTATCTGTATAGTATAGTTGTTTGAGACCCTAGATTTTCGTGGTTAGGAACCTCTGTGGTCTCTCTCTAACTTCTGCATGTGCTTGGCAAGGTACATGCCAAAGGGGGTGTTGTACTCAATAATGGGCCTGATAAGGAAGGATTAGTGGGGAAGCCATTTTCCCCAAAGAGGGATAATGATGCATTTCTTGGCATTCAGTTTGAGGCCATGCTTCTGGCACCAGTCATTAGTTTGGGTAAGGCCCTCTTGGAGGAGGTTCACATCATTAGGGGAATTTAAGACAGCACCCAGCTTGCAGTTGTCTGCAAACTTGGTCAGCCACAGACCACTGGTTTTGGCTTGCACCTCAGAAACGTATATCCCAAACAGTAGAGGCCCCAAAGACCAATTCTTGGGGTACACCACTCATTACTCAATTATAATTGAACCGAGCACCAAAATATTTAGACTCAAAAATACACCGACGACCAATGGTTCATTGCTTAAATAAGGCACAAAACCAACAGCAAAGTATGTTTTGGTCAGGGCCTAGGCAAGGAATACAGTACAAGGGATAATCTTTATGAGGTATTGCTTTCCACAAGAAATACAATTATTGACTTTTACTGACATCGGTTTAGAGCAAGAAAATGTTTCCCCAATGGGGTACTTAGCTTTAGTTGAAGACTTCAGTTCTGAAACTCAAAAATGTAAATTTCAGGAGTCGGCCGACCGGCACTTGCAGACTGCTTCTGCTTCGGGCACCGTACGGCAAGAAAGACAGATGTAATGGTGTCGGCTGCATGCTTTATACCCCTGACTACCTGAAGTCATGGAAGATGAGACAGCAACCAACGCAGGACCCAAGACTTTGATAATCAGGCCGAGTGAGGGCTACTGCAAGCAGATAACCCAAATGCGATGACTGCAAACAGTGAAACACGAAGAACATCAAACAGTTCTCAGACAGACTGTCCTGTAGAAATATACTGTAGGGGCATGATTTATCGTACTTATCTTGGAACAAGTTCGCTCGGCGTTACTTCTGATGCCACATGACATTACTTATTGTGTAATGACTGCAACAGTGAAACACGAAGAACATCAAACAGTTCTCAGACAGACTGTTCTGTAGAAATATACTGTAGGGACATGATTTATTGTACTTAACTTGGAACAAGTTCGCTCGGCTTTACTTCTGATGCCACATAACATTACTTATTGTAAACAATGAAGAGAAAAATGTGGGCATGAAGTTCTGCACTGTAGCTCCGTCAGCTTTATTTTCTGAATATGCAGTAAAATTCAGCAAAATCAGATCACATGAAATACATAACGGTATTCGGAATGAGACTAAAGCAGCAAAGAGTTAAAAACATGCACCATGAAATACATAACGGTGTTCGGAATGAGACTAAAGCAGCAAAGAGTTAAAAACATGCACCATGAAATACATAACGGTATTCGGAATGAGACTAAAGCAGCAAAGAGTTAAAAACATGCACCATGAAATACATAACGGTGTTCGGAATGAGACTAAAGCAGCAAAGAGTTAAAAACATGCACCATGAAATACATAACGGTGTTCGGAATGAGACTGAAGCAGCAAAGAGTTAAAAACATGCACATATCGTACAGCTCCGAGGAAGGACTTGACTTCCTTCCATGGTTGGGCTTCTGGCACCTTAGCTGCATTAAGCACTTTGGTCAGAATAACAGAGGCAGATGTCAGCAGGATAAGTCTTATGTTTACTATTTGCAGCAAACATTGTTACAGCATTCCATTAGACAACATATACAATATTGTATTAGTGTTTGTATCCTTTGACATGGCCAGCCTGTTGCCTGTATTCATCTTCCTTTGAACGTGAGGCACAGATCTAGAGAAAGTAAACCACCTGTGACCATGGCGGTGCATTTCTATTCATTGGAAAGTAAACCAACAGTGTCCATGGCAGTGTGTTCCAGTTCCTTGGAAAGTACACCACCAGGGTCCATGGCAGTGTGTTCCTGTTTAGTGGAAAGTAAACCACCAGTGTCCGTGGTGGTGCATTCCTGTTCATTGGAAAGTGAACCACCAGTATCCATGGCAGTGTGTTCCTGTTCCTTGGAAAGTACACCACCAGGGTCTGTGGCAATGCGTTCCTGTTCAGTGTAAAGTACACAACCAGTATCCGTGTCAGTGGTTCCCTATTTATCAGGATCAGTTAGGTGATCCTGGTCTGTATTCTTTGGCTCTTGATACCCTTTTTTCTGCCTTTTGACATTATTTATGCTGCATTAACAGTAGCTCTACCGAAATATAAATGGGTATATTTGTGCCCACTGACATTTTAAAACCCGCCATCATGTCTTACATCTTACCTAGTCTTTCTTTATACCACAACAGCTTCAACAAACAGTTACAGCAGCTTTTTTTGGAACATAAACGCTTCCACGTTATCGGACATTGGAGCAGCTACCAGCACTGCAAAAATGTGCCAAACTGGCCAGGAAGCTGGAAAATCCAAATTCTTCAGATTTTAATTCAAGGGAGTACAGTCAATGCACCTGTCTGCATGGGTTGGGATGCACTTTTGCCCTACCAATAAAAACAAACAGAATTCAGCAAAATGCTTGCTGCGTGGATGTCTTAGACTAACCACTGAATTCCAAATTCCGACTGCAACTCAAAAAGCACTTCTTCATCCAAGCCAAATACTCCTGCTTGGACACAGAACTGACCACATAACGTACCTTCTTTCTGAGTCTCTGCTACTCTCTCTAGATTCACTGACGCTTGACCCACTTTAGAAGCTGTAATGTATATATTGTGCGTTATACTCTGCTGGTACAGGGCTGGAATGCACATACACAGGTTTTCTGTGTAATTATTCTGAACTATTCTGTTATTACTTACATTTCTATATGTTTTTTGTTTGTGAAAAGGTTTGTATTTCACTCAAGCTGAGACTAAAATTGGTCAATTTTGATCACATTTGAAAATTTAAGTTGTAATGAAAAAATAAAGTATCTGAACTTGTACAGTGTCTCATATAGATATTTAAAAGGAGATCTTATTCAGATATATTTAGAGACAACTACCTCTGGGAATGTTTGGGGTTATCAAAAAGTACTAGAGAATCAGACAACCTACGTAGGAGATTCTATAGGAATGAGAAGTGTACTAACTGGTTCTCTGACAGAGCAGCCAATGTATGGAACAGATTATCAAATTACATTAAAGCAAGCACTAGTTTAGCTATTTTTAAGAACAACCTGAACACTTATTATGGGAATGTGCTCTGGTTTATTGGCAGGCTAGAAGGGTGTTAATGCCCATGCTTGAAATATTTTTATGTATATATGCACCCTGCCAAACAAAAATAAATAAATACATACATACAATTTACTGTTTGTCTTTGAATCACGTGGGTCCCTGTGTCCTTTGACTGGCACTTCATGTATGTAATTTGCACTCATTTGCCTGTGAGGTCTTTAAAATAGTGTGGTACCATGTAGAACAGAGCATTTTGTCTGAGTATTGCAGGCCTTGTATTACTCTTCTATGTTGGAATAATACTAATGTGTCTCATCCCCCTGTGTACCTACAAGTCCATGACTGACTGACCAACTTCAGCTGCCCAATTCTGCTTTGCACATATTTATTTCACTTGCAGGATTTTTCCTTGGTGCTGTTTGTCTTCACTGATAAATTGCTCTTTGTATTGTCAACAAGCTCATGTCAGAGATCACAGCTGTGGAAAGATCAGTATAAAAAATATGCCGTTACAGTGCATTTGGCTCTCTCTTTGAGTTAGAGTGCTCCTAGAATTTGGATGTATAAGAAAGGGGGGGAGGTAACCACACGAGAGTGCAGGATTAGGCTATTGACCTGTACCATTTTTCCTTCCCCATTTAATTTTGCTGAGTTATGTTTGTTTGTTATATTTATTTATTAGTATTTCTTTCATGGTGATGGGTTTAGTATTATAAATTTTGGGCAGTGTTCATTTTGAGGAAACACTGCTATACTTGTAAACTTCATGGAGGTGTGAATTGTTTTAACACTCGGGGAAGCCTCTGATAGTCTTACATAAGAACATGAGCTATCTGCAAGTCGCTGCAATATTCTGAACAAAATAATATTTCCTCTTTGTAAGACATTGCGATATTTTGAACCGATGAGTATCTCCTCTCTGTAAGTCACCGTGATATTCTGAACCAAACAGCATCACTTCTCTGTAAGTCTTTGCGATATTCCGAAGCAAAGATAAATCCTTTCATATCAGCACTATTGTACAATGTGTACCAACTTTCAAGATTCCATCCATAGATTGTTTTTGGACTTTATTTCTCTATAAAGTTATTTTGTTTTTTGGAATTATGAATTCCTTGTAAGACTTACTGGGAAATTTAGCCACTGTTTAATATGATGACAGCATTTATTTTTTTGTCAGTTTCTCTTTGCTCCTTTGTTGCTCAGTTAGGTTTTAACTCGGTATCTTTTATTACATTATTCATGTAGATGTGTAAGAGATCAAAGTGGTGATGCCTTGGTTGTGAACTTTGGCATACAGCCAGTTTGTTTCAGCAGTTTGATTGTGGATCTCCAGGGGGTAATGTCTTTCCCATCAGTAGCTCTGCTGTTTGAGGATAGGTTATCAAAGCTGCTCTGATGTTGACTTAAAGGAATGGTCTACGTCAGCAATAAATATTCCTTCAAAATGGCTGATGCCCTAGCTAAATATACACAAAGCAAAAAATAGACCCCAGTGTGCTTGATATTAGCAGAAAACTAGCAACATTGTAATATGTAGAGTAACAAACACACACACACACACACACACACACACACACACACACACACACACACACACACACACACACACACACACTCTCTCTCTCCCTCTCACCGTAACAGACAATAATAATAGTAATAATTACACATAGATGGTAGTTTCATGTCCGAACACACAAATGATTTACCATGTGACTCATTACGGTGCCTGTAGGTAAAATTGGCTGCTTGTCATTGAATACCAGCATCGCAATGTGCCTTTTAATAAATAATCCTTTCCTGCAGATGCTGTACACAAGCATCCATGCATTTTAGAATGAGAAAAGAGAAGGTGTAAAACTTACTGCTGACCTTGGCTGTCTTAGCACTACCAAATGAACTTATTTCGCTTCTCATTTTACTTGTATAGTGCTTTAAAAGGGAAATTCATCCCTCAAAAGCACATGAGGATTAATTTATTACTAAATTAAACTCACTTGCTTCTGTTTTTACTTGTAAATTGATTTAAAGTTCAAAAGGACAGCAGGCTTGCCCATGAAGTAACATGTCCCCACTTGCACAGCCTAACAAGCGTTCTGTATACACACACACACACTGTCAATGAGTCTTGCTGCCCTCAACCCAGCCTGCAAAGGAATCCTGGTCACCATGAATAGCAGCTCACAGCCCTGCTCTGTCATTATGCAAGCTTTAACTCCTACGCTTCAGTTCCATTTGTTTATGTCACTGCTTGGAAAAGCATGTCTGCAGAATGTTTCCTAATATTCTCCTGTTCCATGTTAGAAACTGTTCTGGAAGTTATCAGAACTCCTTTGGATTGGATAAGAAAAAAAGGAATTTATTAAATGTTACTAAAGTTCAAGTCCCACTGAGCCCATAGCCCTTTTTACAGGTGTACATCGGTAGTGTAGCTGTACTGCCAGCTACACCTCTCAAATTCCTAGTGCCACAAATCTGGCCAAAGACTGGAAATATGGGGGGGACAAAGACCCAAAAATAGGGACAGATTTTAAATATTGCTCTTACAAACTTAGAGTTGCTAAAATAATAGGGTTTGTGTTAACATGTCTGAAACAGAAATGTATGTCATTATTTACTGACCAGTCAGCAGATCGTCACAGTAATTTGTTAGGAAATCATAAATGTTATGAGCCACAGACCAAAAATATGAAGCAAAAATCCAGACATTTTGTGAAAATCTGAACAACTGAGAGGCATGCTGCATAGATTCCTAAATATTAGGTACTGAGAAGTTTGTACAGTACTAGTAAGCATATTTCTACAGAAGTGCATGCAATGTATGCATTACTTAGCTCTAGTAGTAGATACAGAGGATTATGGTCAGGCCTCTGATCTAATAATAATAATAATATGCTTATTTGGTGTTTCAGACATGAATGCTGAGAAATTCACCTTGAGAGCAAAGCTTGTGAGCTGAATGTTGGCATCCATGTTAAGAACACATAATGTCCATGTTAAGAACACATAATGTCCATGTTAAGAACACATAATGTCCATGTTAAGAACACATAACGAAGGGTTATGATCAGAGACCTACTCGTATTTCTTTGTACTGCATGTAACTTTATCTGCTCTGTGCACTTCTACCAGTTAGAGTAGAAAAAGTATAGAGGCATAAATTGTTTTGCTGGTTTTGAAAGATGATAAAGCAGTTAACGCTGTCAAACAGAATGTAGCACACCTGTACATTTCTTTGCTTAAGAATTCTGGACAGTTACAAAAATAGCATAGAGGTGAGGGTGGGGGGCAAAGTATCAAAATCAACCTACAGGAATGTATGGATCGTGCCATCCCAAGTAAAACTAAGACTCGCTCCGCCAAAAACAGGAGACCAGTCTTGTGGACCCTGGCCATAAATAAGTTATACAACAGAAGGAGGAAACTATTACATGAAAAGGCAAAATCCCAAAAAGGGAAGGCCTCCCTGATCAGTACTAGCAACAAACTTTGATCCCTCATAAAATCATCAAAGGCTAGCTTTAAAAGAAAAATCACCAAAGACTCTAAAGATAATCACAAGGCGTTCTTTAGCTACGTCAGGAATCTGGGTGGCAACTCTCAGATATGCTCTGAGCTGGTGCAAAATAGCACAAAATACACTGAACCCACAGACATTGCCAACATCCTGGCGGACAGGTTCAGTGCAAACTTTACCCCCTATTCCCCCCAAAAGAGCCAGTGTCTATCCCAGAAAAATGCAATCCCCCAGACATCACAGACACACAGGTGAAAGCAGCCCTCTCCAAAGTAAAAAACACAGCATCAATGGGACCAGATGGTATCCTGGGCTGCGTCTTACACGAGCTCCAAAATGAATTAAACCCTCACATAAATTCACTGTTCTAACTCAGCCTTAACACAGGTTATGTACCCAAATAATGGCGTACAGCAACAGTGATCCCGCTCCACAAAGGTGGTGCCACAATGGATCCAGGGAACTATCGCCCTATAAGCCTGACTAGCCTGGTCTGCAAGGCTATGGAGCACATCATCATGGATCTCATAAACAAAGACATTGGGAACCTCCAAACACTAGACCCTACCCAATTTAGCTTTGTTAAAGGCAGATCTTGCCTCTTAAACCTAGTTGACTTCTTTGAAACCATTACCAAAGCCATAGATGAGGAAAGGTAGTCCACACAGCCTACCTGGACCTTGCAAAGGCCTTCGACACAATACCCCACTCTGGCATCATAAATAAGCTTACCAGTTTAAATATTAACCCATATGTCACAAGATGGGTTGCAAACTGGCTCAGGGATAGAACTCACATGGTCAGAGTCGCGGGTGCCATGGCCGACTCAAAACCGGTTACAACTGGCATCCCACAGGGCTCAGTCCTGGGAACCCTCTTGTTCGGTAAATACTTCTCTGAGGTACAGGCAAACACGGGAGGACTGTGGCTTACCAAGTTCGCAGATGATTGCAAACTGGGAGCCATAATAGACTCCCCGACTGACACAAGCATCCTCCAGAAGGGCCTTACGGAGACAGATACCTGGTGTCAGAACCATGGCCTAAAGCTAAATGCCAAAAAGTGCATAGTCATCCCCTTTGGGAAAAACAAAATGCCCACAAACTACCACATAGGAGGTAATCCACTAAGTACGGAAGAGGTAATTAGGGATCTGGGGACCCAAGTAGATAGTAACCTATCCTTTGACAATCACATTGTCAAAGTGGTTAGAAAAACCTGCTATATAGCTCATCTAATCACAAAAGGGTTCACATCTAGATCAAGAGAGGTCATTGTGCCCCTCTACTCATCGCTCATCAGGCCCATAATTGAGTACAATGCCCTATTTGGGATGTACCTTACACAACACCTGCAACAGCTGGAGAGACCTCAAAAATACCTCACCAAGAGGATCGTGGGCCTCAAACAGATGCCCTATGCAGCTCAACTAAAGAAGCTCCAGCTCTACTCAGTTGCTTACCGCCTACTCAGAAGTGATCTCTGCCTGACATTCAAGGCCATGTCTAACCCGGACTTGTTGGACATGCTCCACCTCAAGAAAACCAAATCCATTAGAGCTACACGCTCCAGGGATTTAAACCTTAGCACAACAATAAACAGGACATGCTGGAGGGATAGATTCATATCCCAAAGGCTTCCCTCGCTCTGGAATAGAATCCCAGTCCATGTTAGGCAGAGCCCCTCACTGACCTCTTCAAGAAAAATCTTGATGAGTGGATGGGAAATCATAAATTTACTCCTGGGATCATTTCTATGGCCCTGCTGGACAGAGGCTCAGGAATCTAGTCTAAAAGGGAGGTGAAAGCCAACATTCTGGCTAGGCTTATAAATGCCCTAGGGCAGATAGCCTAGTACCTACCTATGAACCTAAGAACGGTTGTTAAATATTGTTGGAATGATTTATAAACTTAATAGAACAGCAGGTTTTTAATCAGTATTCATTTTCTGAACAGTAAGCAGTATAAAACTCTGGCATTATTGACCGAATGTAACCCTTGCAGATTTACCAGAAAATGAAAGATTTTAAAAGGGGCAGAGCAAAAATATGAAGCAAAATCAGGGATACTTGGGAGATATGGTGCACGGATCACGGCGATTACACTCCAGTATTCGGGAAAAAGCAAACGTTACGTGCTAGAAAGGCATGAAACCCGACCATAACAAACATTAAGAACCCTTCATACTGATTGTAGTTCACGGATCATGGCGATTACACTCCAGTATTCGGGAAAAAAGCAAACGTTACGTGCTAGAAAGGCATGAAACCCGACCATAACAAACGGTAAGAACCCTTCATACACTGGGATGATCTGAAGACTTAAGTCATTAAATAATGATGTACGTTTGAGTTTCAGATTTCAGTTCCTTCAGAAAATGTATGTTAAAACAAACCCTGTAACTCTAGCAACTTTCTAAGTTTGTAAGAGTGATATTTAAAACAATGTCCCTAGTTTTGGGCCTTTGTATGCCCAGTTAGTTGGGCTTTGTCCAAATTTCTTACATTAAGATATTAAGAGGTATGGTACCTCCTGCATAAATTAAGGTCCAGACTCAGAATAGGCAGTAAAATCTGTCTGTACTTTTCAGTAAATGATAGCGGCAGAGTAAAAGATTTGTTACTGCCTGCTGTCTGTTGGTAATATGTCCTGACATCCTGTTATACTTAGAAATTTACTAGAACAGGATGTGCATTTCCATACATTTTCTGAAGGATACGACATCTAACACTTAAATATATGTCATTATTTAATGTCGTCAATCCTCAGTAATTTCTCCAAAAACCATGGATTTGATGAGGAACACACTAAACATATCAGGCTCAAATCTGGACATTCTGACAAAATCGGGACATTTGAGAGATATGGCAAAGTGAGATTAAACGTTAAGGCCTTGCCTTTCTGACGGTACTTGCTAAGGGTGTTACAGCTTTGAAAACTAGCAAAGCACTTTGTTTTTTTCCATTTTCACTGTAACTAGTAGTACATGGAGCAGATATAGTCCCATGCGCTACAAACAATTATGATTGAGCTGCGATCCTAACCTAATATATGTTATCAACATGGACGCCACAATTCATATCTCAATGCCAAGAAGCTCAAAAGGTGAATTTCTTGGCATCCACATGTCTTCAACACATAAGTCAGTCAGGACTGGTGACTGTTCATAATCCTTTATGTTGTAACATGTCTTCAACACATAAGTCAGTCAGGATTGGTGACTGTTCATAATCCTTTATGTTGTAACATGTCTTCAACACATAAGTCAGTCAGGACTGGTGACTGTTCATAATCCTTTATGTTGTAACATGTCTTCAACACATAAGTCAGTCAGGATTGGTGACTGTTCATAATCCTTTATGTTGTAACATGTCTTCAACACATAAGTCAGTCAGGACTGGTGAGTGTTCATAATCCATTATGTTGTAACATGTCTTCAACACATAAGTCAGTCAGGACTGGTGACTGTTCATAATCCTTTATGTTGTAACATGTCTTCAACACATAAGTCAGTCAGGACTGGTGACTGTTCATAATCCTTCATGTTGTAACATGTCTTCAACACATAAGTCAGTCAGGATTGGTGACTGTTCATAATCCTTTATGTTGTAACATGTCTTCAACACATAAGTCAGTCAGGACTGGTGACTGTTCATAATCCTTTATGTTGTAACATGTCTTCAACACATAAGTCAGTCAGGATTGGTGACTGTTCATAATCCTTTATGTTGTAACATGTCTTCAACACATACGTCAGTCAGGACTGGTGACTGTTCATAATCCTTTATGTTGTAACATGTCTTCAACACATAAGTCAGTCAGGACTGGTGACTGTTCATAATCCTTCATGTTGTAACATGTCTTCAACACATAAGTCAGTCAGGACTGGTGAGTGTTCATAATCCTTTATGTTGTAACATGTCTTCAACACATAAGTCAGTCAGGACTGGTGACTGTTCATAATCCTTTATGTTGTAACATGTCTTCAACACATAAGTCAGTCAGGACTGGTGACTGTTCATAATCCTTCATGTTGTAACATGTCTTCAACACATAAGTCAGTCAGGATTGGTGACTGTTCATAATCCTTTATGTTGTAACATGTCTTCAACACATAAGTCAGTCAGGACTGGTGACTGTTCATAATCCTTTATGTTGTAACATGTCTTCAACACATAAGTCAGTCAGGATTGGTGACTGTTCATAATCCTTTATGTTGTAACATGTCTTCAACACATAAGTCAGTCAGGACTGGTGACTGTTCATAATCCTTTATGTTGTAACATGTCTTCAACACATAAGTCAGTCAGGACTGGTGACTGTTCATAATCCTTTATGTTGTAACATGTCTTCAACACATAAGTCAGTCAGGACTGGTGAGTGTTCATAATCCTTTATGTTGTAACATGTCTTCAACACATAAGTCAGTCAGGATTGGTGACTGTTCATAATCCTTTATGTTGTAACATGTCTTCAACACATAAGTCAGTCAGGATTGGTGACTGTTCATAATCCTTTATGTTGTAACATTTAAGTTTGCATAACAAACTTTTGTTAAGCACTCCTAAGCGCTGTTAAGGTTAGTCTCTGTACTAGAGAAGCACTTAACAAGTTTACCTTCTTTCTGATATTAAGGCCTAATCACAGCACTTTGTACACCACAAAATAATTGTACAGTAAGAGAATGCTGAGGTGGTTTATTACTTGGCATTAAAACATTTCTGTTGGCTAATGTCAAGAAGAAAAAACTTGTATTTACACTTCAAAGAGTACTATTGGTGACAACACACTCCTCAATGTATTAATGTGATCCCAGTTACCCAGGTAAACTGTTTCAAAAGTACAATGGGAATACTTATGAATGATTTATGAAATATATTATTATTATTATATAATAGCTTATAAAAATCTGATGTAGCTGAACATAGCAGCAATCATGAAGCAGATCAGATAAATGCTTATGCTGTTTTATCAAATAAAATGCCACCAGTTGAGAAATGCTTGCCATTAAGCATTGTGGCAAAACATACAGTGAACATTCTTATAAAGCTTGCTAATTGTCCAAGATTGCTATTACATGGCACTTACAACAGAATCAGTATCAGCTAATATATTAGTGATTTTTATGAGCATTGGGATCAGGTTAGTCTAAATTTTTCTTCAAAAATACATTGAGTAGCTCAATTAACCACTCCTTTGAAGATCGTATGAAAAATACATCTGTAAACCTTAATGAATGACGTATTTAAAGTTTTAGACACATTTACTATAGGTCATAAACCTGGATTTAGTAACTTTAAATAACAAACTGTCTTTTGATTCAGGAAGTTAATAACCATGTAGTTGCCAGTAAGGTAGATACATTTCCCAACATTACAAGATTCTTCTCTTTGAAATGTTGGCACTTGAAATTTGAAGTGTCAAAAACTGAAAAAAAGACCAAAAAACAAGAGAACTAATCTTGAAAATTGCTCTTCTCCTTAAAAAAACATCTTTTTGAAGAGGGGGTTCACTCATGCATCCCTCATGTGAGAGACAAGCCTCCCACACACACCTCCAGTAGTTATATATACCAACTCTGAAATTGCTATACCTTGAAGAAAAGAGACTGTTCTGAGAAATGGCTTCTCAGACTTAGTATATGTAAGCCCATTCTTTCGGCCTTTCAGTCTCCACATTTTGAGACTCACTCTTCCGAATGCTGAGATTTGAAATGGTTACCCACCTCAGGACTAGCAAATTCAGGCATAGGTTTGGGTAGCATTTAAGAGTCAGCAGATGTAGGTAGCTGTTGTAACAGCTGTTGGTCAGATCTTTTAGCATTTTGCCTCATCAGCTGTAGAGGTCTTGCACTGGTCTTTTTCCATGTCTTCGGCCGTTAAAAAGGCTTGTTGGATCCTTGTACCTGCT
Organism: Protopterus annectens; assembly: GCF_019279795.1. Classification (NCBI taxonomy): domain Eukaryota; kingdom Metazoa; phylum Chordata; order Ceratodontiformes; family Protopteridae; genus Protopterus; species Protopterus annectens. Next base: position 23,310,435 of record NC_056747.1, read on the forward strand.
GTATCTCAAATGCTGGAGCCTTATGCTGGTTTAAGTAACTGTTGGATCTTTTAACACCTCTGTCTACATTCATTTGTTATAACAGCTGTTGGATACCTGAGCCACGCTTTTCTAAGCAGGTGGCAGTTGTTGCCTTATTGTTTCTCAGAATTTTGCAGTAGAGTAAAAATTCTTGCACTTTAGTCTTCAGTTAAAATAGCTTTATTTGAAGGATGAGCTCTTTTATTGAAGTTCATCAGATCTAATAAGAAATTACCCTGCTGTTTAATTTATACACACATTATCTCAGTAAATGGATTGGGGTTGCCGACCCATCTGCTACCTGAACCCATGACTGAATTTGTTAATCCTGAGATCTCTCTTGATATGAGAAACTTGACTTGCTGGGAATTGTACCCACTTTGAGGGTAAGTTCGGCCATATGGCATTCATGAAGACCACATATTTAAGAATAAGATATCACATGGTACTACTAGGCTGTCTGACACTGCAAGATCCACTTTGTATAATGTATTCAGAAGAGAACTTCCAGCTGTCGGCAGTAGGTCAGGCTTTATATCTTGTACGTGCTTCCTCGCTTTGGGAGTTAGTCTTGCAGTTGTCTTATTTCTTACTTATTTTGTGGACTGATGAAGCCATACACAAGGCTCAGAGTAAGTAACTAAGCTCTCTATGTCAGAAGCCAGATTGCTGTGAGTCCATGTTTATAAGTTTCTACCGCCCAAGCCTGTAACCACCTGGAACTAGCATGCAATTAATCTGTTTTTTACTCTTGTACCAACCGTATAGATTTGTGGTTGTATTTTGAAAATTATTGCTGCAGCTTTTTAAGTTGTGTAGTGCCACTTTATATTATTCCCTTTAATGGGAATCCTTTTATAGAAGTTTGTGTTCAACTCCTGTCTGTCTTGACACTTTTTGCTTTCTTTCAGTGCTTTTTTGTAAACGACAAGGTGGCAGTACACATACGTTACATTTGGGTCCACCCCACCCAAAAAAAATACTTTTTTTCTCCAAATCCTCTCTCATGAACAAATCAATAAGTAAAGTCTTTTCTCTTAATAATACAATTAAAGTCACTTCTCACAGAAAATTATCCAGGATGATAGTGGATAATAATCTCCCATTACTTTGAAAAACGCTACTTGTGATGTGGATTATTACTAGGAAATGAAGAATCATTGTAACAAAATTCATTTATAGTCATTAAATCACAGTTTCAAAAAAATCAGGAGACAGGAAAACATGTTAAGTAGTACACAGATTTTATATATATATATATATATATATATATATATATATATATGTGTGTGTGTGTGTGTGTATACATATATGTATATGCACACACACACACACACACACACACACGCACACACGCACACGCACACGCACACACACACACACACACACACACACACACACACACATACATATATTATGTACGTGGGAGCCTGCAGGATTTTTTGCTGGGGGGTGCAAACCCAGTGGCCCCCCTCCATGCAGCCATTCTAGTGTCCCATTACTTGGCTATTTCTCCACAATTGCCATAAACATTGTTCAAAACTTAGTGTGCATACTTTTTTCTGCTTTACTTCTACAATGAGTAAAAATATTTGGATTTAATTTAAAACTTTGTATTTCAAGTTTTATAGCACAAGCACTGATAGACATTTTCTAAGCAAAGCAATACAGTCTCACAATGAAAACAGACTTAGCATTAAAACTTCTCTGTCTTTGAAACTCACATTCACTGAAACAGCATTGAAACCCACATTCAAAGAAAATGCATCTGCCCAGTGGCAGATTAAGTTTACCTTTGGGCTGTTTACAAATCATAGGCACCTAGCACACATTTTTATGACCATGCAAAAGTTCATTGATTCACCTTCCTGATTGTATTAAATTATAATATATAATAAATTATATCCCTTGTATAATACAGCACCACTTATTAGAGCATGTTTTAAATCTATAGTTTTGAACATTTTTCCTGTAGCAATGAAACAAAACATATGATCCAATAATGACAAAACTGCCCAATTCAGAACATTTCAACCATAAAAGGCCAGTCAAACTTCTGTCATTACAATCCACCAATATCAGTCAATGTGCACAATCTCTGTACAAATAAAAGTCGTCTGAATAATTTCACATTAAAGAGATCTGTAACTATTGAAAAGATTGCTGTTAGCAAACAACTTTATATTTCAGCGTTTCATCTACAAATTCAGTCCCTGCTGCCCTTGAAGAATAAATGGCCTATGTTACATTAAAAATAGTAAGCTGGTAATATTGCAATAGGGAATGGATGGCAAACTGAAAACATTTTCATAATTACTAGGCATCTCATCCAAATGAGGACATACTAAGGACTGCAGCACCCAACCCCTTAAAATACAGCACAAGATCAGCATTCCATTTACATGGTATGAGAGTAGAACCCACAGCCTTCTGCATCAAAACACAAATATGGTATCTGTTGTGCTACTAACACTGCTTTAAAATTCTATACCACAATAGTGATACCGTTTGCTAAACAAAACAGATGCACATTGTAAACGGACTTAGAATGAGCACCAGTAAACTTATCTTACCTTGAAGCTCACAATCCCTTGAAAAATACATCTGAAACTCGGTTCCTTGAAAAATGCAGCTTGGCATTTGGGGTAGAGGATTCAGGCTCTTGTTTCCTTAGCTAAGGTACAGGGTTTGAGAGTAAGCAAATTACTAACCACCTGCTAACCCTAACTATGGCATTTAACTCTCAAACACACACCTCAACCTCTTAGTGCAAGGAATCTAGACAAGGCCTAAAATAAATAGGGACAACTTATAAATATTGCTCTCTTGAACTTAGAAAATTACTAGAATAACAGGATTTGTGTTAGTATGCCTTTTTTAAAGGATACGAAGTCTAAAACTTAAATGTTTGTGATTACTTAACAACTAAAATTCTTTTTATGAGGAACAGAGAAAAATATGGGGCAAAAGTCTGGACATTCTGCAAAAACCTGGACAGTATTAGGTGGAATATAAATACATGCCAGTGTGATCCTCCTCCCTTTCCTGTAGCACCTTAGTTCTACACATCTGCCAGTGTTATCTGTTTTATCCTCTTCTCTCACTATTGGAGCTCCTCTTGCAGTTACTATAAGTCTTCTTTTCCTTTGTTCATAGGTTGGTACCAGGCTATCGGCCCCAGGGACTATACAAGTCTAGCCATAACAATTCCCTGAATATTTCTTTGCACACAATTTACTTCCCTGGACCCCTGTCTAGCAGGGTGACTGACGTGATCCCCGGGGTGAATTTCCTTTCTCCCATCCAATCATCAAGATTCCTTTTGAAGACGGCCAAAGAGGCACTCTGCTTGACATGTATGGGCAGTCTATTCCAGAGTCTGGAGAGTCTCTGGGTCAGGAACCTATCCCTCCCAGGTATTCCACTGAATAACCTTCCTAAAAGCCTTCCTTTATCAAATTCATGTGTTAATTTCTTTCCAAATGTGTCTCTTGTAGCATAGCTGTTTGCACTATACATTTTTTAAATATAGTTCAGTATGTTTTTTTTTGTCTATATTTATGAGATCATTAAAATTTAAAGATAATATAGAAAGTGCCATTATGTTAAAAAGTTATTATTCTCATCTTTTATTTGTAACAGCATTTGCATTAAGTATCTAGTTCCAGTTATTGTGTTATACGGACACACTAATGTTTGGTAGGTTGATATTTTGTTTCTTGTTAAATCCATTTGCGCCTATGTCTCATCTTGCAAAACTTTTTGTTTTCTTGAAAGCCCTCAAACAAAACACAAATATACCCCCAAACACCCCTGAAACATATTAATTTAATACTAACACACAAAACTATGTACATATTCAAATACTGCAGTTTTACCCTCATAATAGGAACAACTGTCCCTAAATGACAGGCACATTTACAGACTTGGGTTAACCCAAAAGGAAGCTTATCCATGCTAAGATGCATGGTACAGCCTGTGCTTCTGTAAAGTGCTGTCTGGTTTTGTTTTATCTTTATTGCTCTTCCAGAATAGGAAAACAATTAAATGCTTTCAGAAAACATTGTCCCTTAGACATTCAATGAAAGGCATTGAAAGAAAGAACTATTCTGTTTACATTGATCTTTATCAGATTGTCTCCATGGAGACATTAGAAACAGATATAGAGTTACTTCTACAAGAATTTATTTATTTATTTGCTAAAGGAAAGCTCTATTATATTCAATGCTCTTGTTTATTTATTTACTTTCTCTTAAAGTTTCCTAGATCAAGCCAAGGGCCTTTATCCAGTCATTCCCCTATGCAAGAATAAAAAAAGCACATTTGATTTTTCTTATATCATACGGTTTTGACCAGACTTTTCTTTTCTTTTCTTTTTTTTTTTTACATTGCAGTGCCTACATTTCTTAAAACTGAACAACGAGAAAGATAAAAGAAACACAGGGGTACCTGTCTACGTTAGTATCCCTGTTACATTTGAAAATAACTGAGAAAACTTTACTTTATAGCATACATATTATATCATGCACCATAAAAATATTACTGTTAAGAGCAACATTTTGTTTTACTTACTCTCTCCTTCCTTTTCTCCTCTCCTAAGTGTTCCACCAAACATTAATGACATGAAGTAGGGCATGTGGATGTTGCAGTGGTTTACGTTGTTGCCTCACAGCAAGAGGTTCTCTGGTTTGATTCTCGGCTGGGGTGCCTTCTGTGTGGAGTCTGCATATCTTCCCTGCATTCATGTGGGTTTCCTCCCATGTTATGAAGACATGCGTTTGGAGCATTTCTCCCCAAGCCTCCATTGAAATTAAATTGGCTCGTTCCAAGTTGGACTTTCCCAGTAAACAAATGTTTAAATAGGTAAATAAAGTACGGTATATGTCGTAGAGTCCCCTACAAGTTTAATAAAGTCAAAAAGTCCATATTTCCAGGTTTTCTTGTTCTGTCATGTTTCATAAATATAATTAATGATTTGTAACCCCATTTATTTGTCAATTTCTGAATTGCTGGTTTTATTTCTGTTTGTCTCCATCTTCAAAATACAGTCTCTGCTTCATTTCCAACATACACTCTGTTCTTCTAGTCAACTCGTGTGCTTTTTTCTGTCTGTGAAGCATTTTCCATTGAACCATTGGAAAAGGTTTCACTGGCACAGTCTCTCTGTGGTCTTTATTAACAGAAGAACAAGGAAGCAGAATCTCTCTTCTGTTTCACAGCTCACTTTTTGTTCTGTATCAAAAAAGTATTTTGTCCCTTCGGGAAAAAATATTCTGAAGATAACTTCGTACAACAGTTTGAATCTCACTCCTGCCTCTTAACATTCCCTTAATAGTGGAATAAATTTACTCTTTTTATGCCAGGTGTACAATGTGTAATCATTTTCCACAGACACTCTTATCTCCCACTTTTAGTACTTCGTCCTTCTGCCACTGTTTTGTCAGAATCAATTCCTTCTGCTGGAATTTTTACTATTAAAAGTCTAGGTTGCTTTCTCATGGCCAGGTTTAGAGCATACGCACGATGTGCCCTTTCAGTTAACAACTCCTGCTGTGGAATACCAGTCCAGTTGCTTATTTGTGCTTTCATAAAATTAACACAGTCTGTTCCTTCTAACTTCTCTTCCTTTTCCAGGAAGTGGTATTCCTTTGGAGAGATGATGATAACTGCAAATTTGGTTAGCTAAAGACCCTTGGCATCAGAGAAAGAAATATCAAAGAGGAGCAGGCCTGGTTCTGAATCCTTGGCACCCTACTAGCCTTTTTGGAGGAGTACGTATCACCAGCCTTGGCTGTGTCTGTCAGCTAGTGGGTTACTGACTGGGTTACACAAGAGTTTTTAAACTTAATTTGATTAGTTTGTCTAAGTGTGGAAAAGTAGTACAGGCCTTTGATAGATTAAGGTATGCTGGGTACAAATCTGACCTCATCCAAAGCCTTTGTCACTTTTCAAAGGTATTGCACTAGGTTAAACAGGCAGGATCTTATTTCATAAAACTAAACTGATTTAGGTCAAGGGTTTGTAGGGTGCCAATGTTTTTTGTATATGAAATTTGTAATGATATGATCTGCTATCTTACAGAAGTCTTTTTAGGCTTTTCAATCTGTAGGAATCATTGGTGGAGACCACCATTTTGGAGGGAGATGATCCCAGTTACTTTCCATACCTCTGATATGAAACCATTTGAGAGGCTGAGGTTGAACAGATTCAGGAGCAGGTCAGTTAGACAGTGTTTCATACTGACAAGGGAGTACCCTGTCATACTGTCAGGCCCCATAGTGATGGTATTCTTTTAACCTACAGAGAGCCTTTAAGGCTTTCTCAGAGGTAATATTTAAGGGAATGCAGACCTAATGTCTGTGGGGGAGTCAGGATTAATAAAAGTAAAAGATAGAACTGAACTTATCTGCTATTTGCTATCTGTGGCCCCTGGGGTACGTGGGTGCATCGACTCTTTGCAGTACTGGATACCGCTCTCAGGTTTTCTGACATAACTGAAAAAGGAGTCGTGGCTGCCTTTGATGGAGGTGGCAATTTACGGCTCCTACATATTTATTCATTATTTATTTTATTGACTTCTGTTTACTGTGAAAGTCCAGCTTGATTAGAGAACCCATTTTCTGTGGAGGCACTTAGACGGAAGCTTCAGGTACATGAAAAAACAAAGTGGAAACGTTTACGTGATTCTTAAGTAAGAGCAGGCAATATTTAAAATACAAATAAACAAGAAGCCAGATGTAGATGTGGACAAATGTAACAGAGTCACCAAGACAAATAGATTAGTAAAGAGACAGGGTTAATGGAGGAGAAAGTGATGGTCTAAATGTGAACTAGGCGACTGGTAAGTGTAGTGATACTGGATAGCGATGGCAGTTAGGGAATAAAGATTGGACATCTAGGCCCAAGAACATCATCGATCTACTGTATCTGTCCCTCATCAGTCCAGTCATTGAGTACAATGCCCCCTCCAGTATGTTATGTACCTGACCAGGCACAAGCAACATGTGGAAGGCCTGCAGAGTTTCCTCCCAAAAAGAATACAGGGTGAAAGATTACTTTCCTGGGCCTAGATGACATACTCTTTCTTATAAGTTTAGCAACATGGAATGATTTCCTTACTACTGTAGACACGTGATGCTTGAAGGCCAGGTTACTGTCTACCTGCAACCCCAAATCCCTCTCTACTTGGTCTAATCCTACAGGGTATGTTATCAGTGAGGTAGTTTCCAGGGGTAGCCAACTTCCCAAGGGATACTGTTATGCATGTCTTGGCATTGAGCTGTAGACTATGGCTCTGGGACAAAAATTCCTATGCAGATCACCTCAAACCTGTCTCCCTTTACTCTGATTGCTGTAGACTGCTGAGAGATCTGTGCCTGGCATACAATACATCCCTGAATCCTGCCATGATGGATCTTCTGCTGATCTACAAAGCAAATAGCATTAGAATTACCAAATGTAGGGCTTTAAACCTTGCTTGTGATATAAATAAGACAGTGTCTTAGTGACTTTCCCATCTCTGGAACAGGTTTCCCATCCATGTAAAGCAAAGTTCTTCCCTAACCCAATTCAAGTGTAACCTAGACCAGTGGATGGGGAAACAGAAATATGTATTTTTTTTTACATCAAGCTGTACTGCCATCTCCTCAGGCAGCCTGGGACACTGTTTTATGTTTCATCCAAACTGAATCATGATGATCCTTTTTTCTTGCCTGGTCTGGTGAGTGATGATGCATTTGTGTCTCACTATGGAGTCACCTATGACTAGGACAACTCTGCATACAGTCTGGCGCAAGACACATTAAGGGCTTAGTGTGCCAGCCAGGTAAGCACTTTTTGCAGCATACGTGTGTGACGGTTCTGTATCTGTAGCTAGTGGATTACTGTATGTATTTGTTGATGCTCATGTTTGCTTAGCTCAGTAACATGACTGATGCAGTTTATTACCGCACAATATTCCATTTTATGCATTTTTTATTTCTTAAGTACCTCAGCAAAAGGTTTGTCTTTTCACAACTAAAAAAAAAAACAAAACAGTGTAAAAAACGTCTCTGTGTGGAAGATTTCCAATCCATATATTTTTAGTTAATCACTGCATATTAATCAGATCAGATAATGGTAGAAATAGTGAACGTAAACTCATCCCAAGTAAAAAAAAAAAATAACAAAAAACATATAATTTAAAATATTGTACAGAATTACTAAGTATTCGAAAATAATCCGAGCAGGGTATCCAGTCTGTTTCCAGTCGAAAATCCTTTATTAAGTGCACAGACAAGTGATACAAGTAAAACAAAAATAACAGAGTAATAGTTTCCTCACAAGCTTTCTAAATATATATATACTTTTTATCAGGCAAGGGAGTGGTTTATTGTGCTGTAAAACAAAGTGTTATTGGTAGACATGTTAAATTCACATCCTTTCCCCCATCAATGTGACATTCGAGCTGGTCCTGCCCTACTTAGTAGCTATCATATTAACTAGATATATATGGATTGAAAATCTTCCATACAGAGAAGTTTCTTGCACTGCTTTGTTTTTGGACTCACTATACTTGTTTACAAATCCACCTCCTCTCAACTCTATTATACGCAGCACCAATCTTTACCCAAATCAGACAATGTGACCTAGACAAACTAGAATCATGCTACAAAAAATAGCCAAGTTTGCTACTAACACAGCCTATAGAACCCATCACTGTGCTACACTAAAAGAACTAAAATGGTTTGAGCTACCACAGCTGCTTAGCTATCACCAGCTGGGCACAGTCTACAATATTCTCAATTATACCATGCGAACATCGCAAACCCGACAAACGTGCATGCTGATTGGCTAATCCAACCAGCGTGCACATAGTAAATCCTACAAGAAGCAACGCAAAAAGTCCGGTCGCTAAATATCATGCGGCGACAGCAAATAAAAAGTAAAGTAAAGTAAATCTAATACCCAAAACACACAACAATTTAACGAAAACACAGAAAACTAACCAATTTCCATACTACACTCTTCATTCCCTCACCTCGAACACTAAAAAAATAAAAAGTCATGCAGTCGCAAATACATCACACACACACTACATAACCACCACTTATAACACAATAAAACCAAGCATTCTCATAAAACCATTCACTTACCTATATTCCCTACAATACCTATACACAGACAACTCCAAAAATGTACATACTAAAAACACACCACACATCCCTCGCAAAGTCAAAAACACACACCATACCGAACGTCCACATCAGCATACATCTAATAAAAGTGCATACAACACATGAACTACAATATGAACTGGCACCTCACCTAAGTGAAATGTTTAATCATAGCCTCACCTCAGGTTTCGTGCCCACTGAGTGGCGCAGAGCTACAGTTATCCCAATCCACAAGGGGGGATCCACCTTGGATCCCGGAAACTACCGTCCCATCAGTCTGACAAGCCTTATCTGCAAGGCCATGGAGCGTATTATCATGGAACTTATAAACAAAGACATTGGCAACCTTCAAACACTGGACCCCACCCAGTTTGGCTTTGTGAAGGGCCGATCTTGTCTCCTGAACCTGATTGACTTCTTTGAATCGGTCTCCAGAGCCATGGACAAGGGTAAGGTGGTCCACACAGCCTATCTAGACCTTGCCAAGGCCTTTGACACCATCCCCCACTCTGGAATCATAGATAAACTTACTAAGTTGGGTATTAATCCCTATGTCACCCAATGGGTTGCTAAATGGCTTACTGATAGAACCCACACTGTAAAAGTAGCCGACTCCAAATCCAGCTCCAGACAAGTGACAAGTGGAGTACCTCAGGGTTCAGTCCTGGGGCCACTCTTGTTTGGCATCTACTTCTCTGAAGTACAGGTCAACACTAAGGGACTCTGGCTAACAAAGTTTGCAGATGACTGCAAACTGGGAGCAATTATTGAATCCCCAAATGATGTGGATACTCTACAAAAGGGCCTTACAGAAACAGATGCTTGGTGCCAGAGCCATGGGCTCAAGCTCAATGCCAAGAAATGTATTGTTATCCCCTTTGGGAAAAAACATGTATCCATGAATTACCATATAGGTGGCAGTACACTAAACACAGAAAGTGTGATAAGAGACTTAGGGACACAGGTGGACAGTGGTCTCACCTTCGATAACCACATCGCCACAACAGTCAGGAAATCCTTCTATGTGGCACACCTCATCACGAAGGGCTTTTCATACAGAAAAAAGGAGGTCATTGTCCCACTGCACTCATCCCTCATTAGACCCATTATAGAATACAACGCCCCATTTGGTATGTACCTCTCAAGACATCTGCAACAACTGGAAAGGCCTCAGAAATACCTCACTAAAAGAATCACAGGCCTAAAGCAGATGCCCTACACTGACCGCCTTAAAAAACTCAAGCTATACTCTGTTGCATATCGTCTACTCAGAGGCGATCTCTGCTTAACATACAAGGCCATGTCAAACCCAGAGCTGTTGGACATGCTACACTTAAAGAAATCCCAATCCCTCAGAGCTACACGCTCCAGGGATCTAAACCTTGTCATCACAATAAACAAAACATGCTGGAGGGATAGGTTCCTGACCCAGAGACTCCCCAGACTCTGGAATAGATTGCCCATACATGTCAAGCAGAGTGCCTCTTTGGACCTCTTCAAGAGGAACCTTGACGTTTGGATGGGAGAAAGGAAATTCACCCCAGGGATCACGTCAGTTGCCCTGCTAGACAGGGGTCCAGGAAAGTAAATAATGTGGGAAGAAATAGCCAGGGAATTGTTATGGCTAGGCTTGTATAGGCCCTAGGGCTGATAGCCTAGTACCAACCTATGAACCTATGAACCAACACCACCATCTAGTGACCAAATAGTAAAAGTACATATTTTAAAAAAATTAATACAAATTAAAACTACACCACATTTCAACATACCTATAACTACTAAAACATAACTACACGTTATAAACTTCTACACTGCTTAAACTATATTATACCAAGCACCACCTAGCCCTTTCCTAACATTTCCTGAAAAACTAAAAAATAACATGTATTTAAATTAAAACAGAAATAAACAATAAACACAAACTGAAAGTGTGGACTATTTTATCTCACAAAAAGTGGAAGAATACAAAAAAAAGCAAACAAAAACATAAATAACAACAATACAAACATAATACAAAACAAACTAACACCATGGTATAATAGCAATAACCCACTTCTGGGTGTGGGTAATGCTGGATTTACCCACGGTTGTCTTTGTTTGGTGGGTAAATCCAGCATTACCCACACCCAGGCGTGGGTTATTGCTATAATATCCTGAAAAAAAACCCCTCATTATCCAACCTACTTACTGTCTATACTGCAAACCGGTACCTAAGATCCAGTGAAAAATCTCTCCTCACCATCACCAAGACTAACAGTAATGCAGGGAAAGCGCTCTACTCCCACACCATTACCAGAAACTAGAACTCTCTTCCCCTATCCTTGTCCACTACCCCCTACACATCCATATTCAAAAACTCCCTCAAATCACATCTTCGTAATACTTGGTTGTGCCCTTGTATCACATAACCCTACCTATACTACTATTAACTCCCCAAATTCCTCTCTGATCACATGCTGGATCTCTGATCCCCTGTAGGCTTGGTCATCTGAAAGGGTACTTTTAACTGTAGAATCTCACTTGATATATTTTCTTTTCTTACCAATGTATAACTGACATTGTCTTTTTACCCATGTTCTATATCTTCTTTTACCTGGAGTGTTTTATTAATTTCTTGTTATATTACTATGCTCAGCATTCATAATGTAACCTGTTTTGTGTATTATGCTGGATGTATTGTATTTGTATAACTTGATGCTAGAGCTTTGCTCCCCGGACCTCCACTGAAAATGGACCTGGTCCAGTCAGAATTTCCTGGTTAACAAATATAAAATAAATAATAACTTGTTTAGTGGGTTGTGTGAGACTTCGGGGATCCCACGAAGGTTACTTGTCTTTTCGTAAGTAACAAACTGATGTGGGTGTTGACAACATATTTTGATGAGAGGTTGGCTGCTAAATTTCATAAATGCCTACACCTTTCACATATAGAATCAACACGTGTTAAATACAAGTGGTGGCCAGTAAGCACGACGCTGTTTGTGCACTGCTAGTGGTAATAAACTGACAGCAGAATACAGAAGGGCAGATCATTGTCCAGTGGTTCCAGAAACTGATAAACACTATGTGATCTGGTGTCTAATAAATTAGCTAGAGAGTTTTATCTCCTCTGAGTCTTTATCTTGGCTAATAGCTTAAAGCTTGCCATAGTGATATTGTTATATGTCCACAACAGAGAAATTTACCAATAAAATGGGAGTACGTAGCAGATTGATTACTAATCTTATCCATCCTAATAGGAAAGTATAAGATGATAGGATTGTAGAGCTAACAGTGCATCTACCAGGGGAATTACCAATATATTGGAATTTAAAGTGATCATTCTAGCTAACTGTGGGCAGGTTTGTAGCAGTGGGGTATTACCTTGATGATATGCTGGTAAGTCTTAATGACAAAGTCATTACTATACAAAGGAAGAGCATACAACTTGTGAAGCAGAGCTTTTCTCCTTGCAGGAGGGAGGTGGAAGCTGCAGTCTTGTGTTCTAGGCAATGGGAGGAAATGAGCAACCCTGCAACTGTTTGAAGAGGTCACAGGTCAGTTCATGGGGGTGGGGTAGTTTAGGGGCCGGGTCTGTATTATATAAGCGAATGCAATGAATTGCGAACGCTATATAATCGATTCACAATCCTCGAAAACCCAAAATGTCAAACACACGGATCAACAATTTTTTTTCCCAGGGAAAAAAAAATCGCTGATCCTCAAAAAAAAAAAAAAAAAAAAAAATCAAAACACAAAATAAAGTGGGGCACTTCACCCCCCACACCCACCTACTTAAATACACCAACTCCAAAATTGCACCACAGTGGAGGAAATGGCAAAGTCCCAAAAACAGCCCAGTGACTTTTTTCCCTAGGAAAAAAATCTCTGTTCTGTGCTTTTGGTATTCTGCCATTTCGCGTAATGATGTTCGACTAAACAGCATTCGCAATTCATTGCATTTGCTAAAATAGTAGAAACCCGAGGGGCCACAGAGGTAACAGTACATATTCAGAAGCAGTAATTTGTGTCTATAGATTGCACTTTGTCAGTAATGTAGCCCAGTCAAATGGAGCTTATACACAGGTAAAGCACAGCAATTTAAACGACAAAAGGTGCTAAACAGTCAATAAGCACCAACTGTTTGCATTCCACTGGAGTGAATGAAACATCCAGAACACAAACAAATTTATCTTAGCTCACAAAGCAGGTTGACCCAAACCGCAGAACCCTTCCCAAGTAAGCAGTACGATTTTAAGAAGCACAATCAGCAGAAGCCTTACAATATTGTAAAAAAATAAATAAACTAAGAAAAGGCTTCCCTGGTCTTGGAGTGGTTAGTAACAAGGCCAGTTCTGGTAAATTTGGTGCAGAGCAGGAGTTTTGTTACAAAGGTCAATGCTGCCATAACAAGGGTTTGAAGAGTGAATTATTTCTGACCTCTGAATACTTCCATTTGAGGTGGTTGTGGGAGACTTACATTTTAAATAAGGGTGTTTTGGCCTGATGTGAACAATTGTATTTCACAATAGTATTCTCTGTAGTTCATACTATAAATTACTGCTAGACTGTGAGTAGTTCAAACCTGGCAACCTCTTAATGCAAGAATTCTTGACCAATCTAAAAATAATGGCGAGGGACAAATGTCTGTTTCTTTTCTAAACTTAGAAAGTTACTACCATGCATTTTTTGAAGAATATGAAGTTTGAAGCTCAAATATCTGTTATCATTAGTGAGTTCAGTCTGCAGTCATTTGCCAGAAAAACAAAAATTCTGTGAAAATCAGACCAAAAATTATGAGTCAAAAATCTGTTTATTCTGTAAATTTCTAGATAGTTGAGAGGGATACATAGGGATATATGAATGTGATGTACATGATTATGGCAAAGCCACCATTGTTTACATTATCTTTGCATCCTTTCAGGGCTGCTTGTGCAATAAGGAGCTTCTCATTGTGGCCGCAATACAGACCTGTGGCCAGATAGTGTTGGACCAGCACATGGGCAGAGTGAAGGATGAGCAGCTACAGTATACAAAGAGATCATGCACAAGCAGTGATTGTAGTCCTTGCACACAGAAGACAACACCATATTGCAGCTCCAGTGTTATAACTTAAAACAATATATTTCCAGACAAATGTACTATGAACAGGAAAATATCACTGACAGCTAATGGTGGAGTGTAGACTTCCTACTACAATGGAAAGCACAGGGATAGACAATGGGTTGCAAAGGGGGCTGCACAACAAAACAGGATTGCAAAACACAGTGGCATATAGGGTGTATTACTGGAGTGTAGGTTCAGCAGAATGTAGTACATGAAAGCTGTAAAGGAACAACATATACTGATCTACATACCTTATGAGAATATAACACTATGAGAATTGCACCTGTGTGGTAATGTTGAATGTCAGTAAGAAATAACAATAGGAAATGAGTGGGGGGATTCAACCCAATTAATATGCATGACTTACCATGTAGCAAATGAGTAGGGGGATTCAACCCAATTAATATGCATGACTTACCATGTAGCAAACACTGCATACCACAAAAGCACTCCAGGAGAGGTGTCTGGCGAACAAGTTTCATGATGGCATCAAGAGGGAATTACACCTGGATGGACTAGAACCCATGAATGGGCAGTGAAAATCTGTGGACCAGCGTATTAGCAAGGCATGCTGAATAAGCACATTTAGAAAAAGATGCCTGGCAATTGCATCTCATGGGTATGGAACAACAGATTTTCAGAGTGAGAAATGTACATTGTAAAACTACATATGATATATGGGAGTAAAACCCTCCACTTAATGGACTGAAATTGTACACATCACTGCGTAGTTATGCTGAGCCATGGAAGCAGACAACAGACATTATTTTCTTTTTTCATTTCACGTTGACACACACAGACGATCAGCTTACTTGTGATGGATATGTACATACACATGATAGGGATGCTTTAGTAGAGTACTACACGTTAGAACATATTGTATTTGAACCCCACCTGTGTTAGTGATGTGCTCTAGATGAGCACATTCATACATAAAGCTACAGAAGTATTTATAGTGTAGGTACTGGAAAACCTACCTTTCTCGGGTGTGTCACTACAGTGTGCAAGACTGTAAAATGATCATTGCAGATGGCATATAACCATAGAGAGAGATTAAAACCAGTCATCTAATGCATTGATAGTGAAGCATTTAGACTGTCGGCATTAGCCATCTAATGCATTGATATTGAAGCATTTGGACTGTCGGCATTAGCCATCTAATGCATTGATAGTGAAACATTTAGAATGTCGCCATTAGCCATCTGATGCATTGATAGTGAAGCATTTAGACTGTTGGCATTAGCCATCTGATGCATTGATAGTGAAGCATTTAGACTGTCGGCATTAGCCATCTAATGCATTGATAGTGAAGCATTTGGACTGTCGGCATTAGCCATCTAATGCATTGATAGTGAAACATTTAGAATGTCGCCATTAGCCATCTGATGCATTGATAGTGAAGCATTTAGACTGTTGGCATTAGCCATCTGATGCATTGATAGTGAAGCATTTAGACTGTCGGCATTAGCCATCTAATGCATTGATAGTGAAGCATTTAGACTGTCGGCATTAGCCATCTAATGCATTGATAGTGAAGCATTTGGACTGTCGGCATTAGCCATCTAATGCATTGATAGTGAAACATTTAGAATGTCGCCATTAGCCATCTGATGCATTGATAGTGAAGCATTTAGACTGTTGGCATTAGCCATCTGATGCATTGATAGTGAAGCATTTAGACTGTCGGCATTAGCCATCTAATGCATTGATAGTGAAGCATTTAGACTGTCAGCATTAGCCATCTAATGCATTGATAGTGAAGCATTTAGACTGTCGGCAGTAGCCATCTAATGCATTGATAGTGAAGCATTTAGACTGTTGGCAGTAGCCATCTAATGCATTGAAAGTGAAGCATTTAGACTGTCGGCATTAGCCATCTAATGCATTGATAGTGAAGCATTTGGACTGTCGGCTTTAGCCATCTAATGCATTGATAGTGAAGCATTTGGACTGTCGGCTTTAGCCATCTAATGCATTGATAGTGAAGCATTTGGACTGTCGGCATTAGCCATCTAATGCATTGATAGTGAAGCATTTGGACTGTTGGCATTAGCCATCTAATGCATTGATAGTGAAGCATTTGGACTGTCGGCATTAGCCATCTAATGCATTGATAGTGAAGCATTTGGACTGTCGGCATTAGCCATCTAATGCATTGATAGTGAAGCATTTGGATTGTCGGCATTAGCCATCTAATGCATTGATAGTGAAGCATTTGGACTGTCGGCTTTAGCCATCTAATGCATTGATAGTGAAGCATTTGGACTGTCGGCATTAGCCATCTAATGCATTGATAGTGAAGCATTTGGACTGTCGGCATTAACCATCTATTGCATTGATAGTGAAGCATTTAGACTGTCGGCATTAGCCATCTAATGCATTGATAGTGAAGCATTTGGACTGTCGGCATTAGCCATCTAATGCATTGATAGTGAAGCATTTGGACTGTCGGCATTAGCCATCTAATGCATAGATAGTGAAGCATTTGGACTGTCGGCATTAGCCATCTAATGCATTGATAGTGAAGCATTTGGATTGTCGGCATTAGCCATCTAATGCATTGATAGTGAAGCATTTGGACTGTCGGCTTTAGCCATCTAATGCATTGATAGTGAAGCATTTGGACTGTCGGCATTAGCCATCTAATGCATTGATAGTGAAGCATTTGGACTGTCGGCATTAACCATCTATTGCATTGATAGTGAAGCATTTAGACTGTCGGCATTAGCCATCTAATGCATTGATAGTGAAGCATTTAGACTGTCGGCATTAGCCATCTAATGCATTGATAGTGAAGCATTTAGACTGTCGCCATTAGCCATCTAATGCATTGATAGTGAAGCATTTAGACTGTCTCCATTAGCTGTATCTTATTTGATATGTTTATGGATGAGCATCTTCATTCCCCTTAGTAGTTTACTAGTATAAAGGTAACTTATTACCACACAGTGTACGGCATTTTATGCCATATAGGATGAAAATGGTCTGTTCCCTGGTACCATTTGGTAGTCCATGTTCTCTGTGAACTGTCATACAAGGGAAGACTACGGAATAATGAATATTTTTGTTTAGGAGTCCTTTTTGGACATGTGGTGCGTACATCTATCTGACCACAGTACAGGTTGGAAATAGTGTAGGACAGAGATGAAAAGGGGAAGCAAGCAGAGGGTAAAACGTTGAGTCAATAAGGAATTTGCAGCATAGATGTGGGATAGGGGCCCATATTTTTTAATGTCTTAGCCCAACAATAGTACTTGTTTAGAATGTGCCAAAACCCATGACATAACCCCATAATGTACAGTTTGATGAGAGGTGTCGCTTTCGTGTCTAGGACATGAAAAAGAGAGTCTTCCTTGGTTCTGTTTAAGCAGCTTTATTTTATACAGACACATCACCATAGAGGCTTACTGACTATAACTTAACTAACTTATATACAAACTAACAACTGAGATCATGCATGCTCACTCTCTGGCTGCACCTTCAAAATGACACTAGAGATTGCATGTGTCTGGAACTTATATATGCACGTACAGCCTCAAATGCTTTTTAAAGATGTAGCCTAGACTATGCACTCTGATTTACAAGAGGAATGTTTCATTTCAGGGACATGGAATTCATGATAACAAGAAAAGAGGCACCACTTGAATGAATGTGAACCCCTGCCTTCATCACTCATAATGCTCTAGTGTGGTGCATCAAACAAGGAAGCACTCATATGGAAGGTTTCTGGAAAGTACACACCATCATAGCAGAGCACAGAAGAAGGTAGACATATATCTGTTGTAATTGAACCCCTGCCTCTCATACTGATATTTCCTGACTGTGGGAATTATCTAGCCATGCTACAGAATCATTCTTGGGGAGTGTGCCACTATAACGCATTTCGGGGGAATGGAACACATGATAGCAATGCAAGAAAAGTGCACCTAGAGGAGTTTGAACCTTTGTCTTTAGCAGTGATATTCTCTGTACCAGTGTATTATCTGAAGCTACAGAACTTAGAGTGAAACAGTCACACTCACATAGCAAGGGAATATGTTAGAACAATGTTGAAGACTGAAAAATGAACACTACATAGCAAAATACTAACTGTCAGGGGATTAAAACCCTTTGCCAATATATTAACAACATACACTTTGCTGTGGAAGCTGTCACTTATATGTATTACCTTTACCTTAATTCAGCACAGCATGATAATTTCTTACTGCATGGTACAGCTGTTTTGACAGAGTGATACAAGTTAAACATCATTAGATTTGAACCTTTGCCTGTCTAACTGACATTCTACAGACCAGTACATCTGTAAGTGATACTACAGAAAGGGTCATAAAACACACACACACACACACACACACACACACACACACACACACACACACACACACACACACACACGCACACACACACACAGTGGCGTATGTTGGCACAGTGCAGAGATGTAAGTTTTTTTTGCAGGACCTTTGTTGGCATGTACACCTAGAGGGGTGTGGTGATAACCTGTTATTTCTGTTTTCTGTCTTACAATGAACATTCACCTGATTCTCATTGACAGATATAATATAATATAATATAATATAATATAATATAATATAATATAATATAATATGATGTAATATAATATAATATATAACTATAAGTTGCATGAGAGATGCTCAGACTGTAATACATAAAAGGATTCCTTTTCATTTTTGCTATAGACCAAACAAATGCCACATCTTTATGGTTATAGATGAACACAGCACTGCTGATTGCCAACTGTTGTGCAACATTTTATTTATTTATTTTACATTTGTTAACCGGGGGTGTCTGACTAAGCCGAAACGGCCCTTTTTCAGTAGAGGCCCGGGGAGAAAAGCTCCACATAGAAAAATTACAGCTACATTTAGTTATTTAGACATTATCAGTGTACACACAAATTACAACAGACATGTTTTTACAGTGGTATGCAGCACATCAACAGTTACAGTGGAGAGAACAAACAAGAAAATATTAATTTAGAAATAAAGGTAATTAATAGATTTGTGGTGTACAGATGAAATTTGGAACATAGGTGGAATACATACATAGTACACAGGTACAGTACATACATTGTAGATTAGCCAGTGTTTGCGAGTAAGAATGAAAATTATTATCAAGTACTTTAGGTTTAGTATGTGTACCTTATCTGCTTTCACTAGCCTGGGGAGCAATCATGGCACTGCCAACTTTCCTTGAGATGTTGCTTGATGAGGTCTTTAAAGGAGGCTTTGGACGATGTGTTTTGAATGCTAGTAGGGACAGAGTTCCATTTTTTAGCCACTGAACTACTATATAGTGCATCTCCAAAGCTATTGTAGCTGTTGGTGACTTCTAGTAGTAGTTTGCTTGATGATCTAAGAGGCCTTTTGGCTGAGTGATGTTGTACTAGGTTTTTTAGGGCAGGACTCTTATTGGGGAGGTAATAGATCAAATGACAGAGGCAGAGCTGATTGTAGGTCAGGAGGTTGGGCAGTTCAAGCCAGTGGAGCTGTCTCAAAGCAGTACAGTGATGAGTTCTATATGAGCCATTTGCAGAAAAGCAGGCAATTCTGTTATAGCAGGCTTCCATTTTGCTTAGTTCAGTTTTGTCAAGATTAGTCAGAATGAGAGATGCATAGAGTAGGGTGGATAGAAGTTGGGAGCAAGCAATGGCTGACCTTGTGTTGTTGGTAAGAAATGGTTTGATATGGTAGAATGATCCCAGTTTGGTATGTACTTTTTTAATAGTTAAGTTGAGATGAATATCAAATTTTAGGCGGGAGTCTATGATTATCCCCAATAGCTTAGCCTGTGCCACTGGAATGATTGGAGTAGCATTCGTGGAGTAGATAGTGAATTGACTATTATCAGTGTTTTTGTTAGAACTGGTTATAATCATAAGCTGAGTTTTCTTTGGATTGAGGATAAATTGGGCTTTGGTAAGGTAGTTTTCAACGTCAGAGAATGCTAGTTGAGTTGTTTGCAGGAGGGTGGGAATGTTTTGTGCAGCACAGATTAAGGTAGTGTCATTTGCATACTGAACGATAGATGCATGCTGTGTGGAGGTATGGAAATCATTTGTGAAGATTGTGAATAGTAGTGGTCCAAAGATAGAACCCTGTGGGACTCCTATAGTTATGGAAAGCTGAGGAGAGAGAGAAGTTTCCCATTTCACAGCTTGGTACCTGTCAGTTAAGTAGCTTTGGAACTAGGTAAAAGTGGAATTTGATAGGTGATATTGGTTTAGTTTGTTTAGAAGGATTTGGTGAGAGACTGTGTCAAATGCTTTGAGTATATCCAAGAAAAGAGTTGGCACCTGCAGGCCTTTGTTTTTGAGATGGTTTACTGTGTCTGTGAAGCAGAGGAGGGGTGTAGTGGTACTATGGACAGGTCTGAAACCATGCTGAGTAGGGGACAGGATGTTGCTGTCTAGGAGATAGTTTAGCACCTGGGTATGGATGCATTTTTCTAGGATTTTGGTCAGGGGAGAGAGTAAAGCAATGAGTCAGTAGTTATTAAGTTCAGTGGAGGTCCCACCTTTATGTATGGGTGTAACATAGGACGAAAGCATGATTATTTCAATATATAGGCACTTTCTGGGTATGTGTGTGTGTGTGTGTGTGTGTGTTTGTCTATTTTATCACCATGTTGAAGGTTGGAAATGTGAAGATTGGACCAAGATGAAAAGGGGAAGCATGTAGAGGGTGAAAACCAAGGGGAGTTACGGACTAAGGTGGATGGAGGTCCTATGTAACAATGTCTTAGCTCAACAATGCTAGGCAATGCATTATCTACATTTTCAATGAAAGAAAGTATGCACTGATGATAGAGTGTTTCATTTCAGTGAAAAAAACAGATGATAACAAAACCAAATGTGTAATTCATGTCATCAGATACACAGCATTGTTAAGATATGCTACTGAAGCACTCAGAGAAGGGGCATAAGTCAGTGAAATACATCGCAAGGGTATGAAATGAATAGTCATATAATGAAAAAATACTACTGTAAAACAAATCCACCCTCAGGGAACTAGAACCTAGTACCCATTGTGCTTAGAGTGGCTTTACATCATCATTAGCCATTTGCACCATAGAGACCTTTACAAGGACAACATGCATTTCACCACATTTCATTATTGCTTGGTGATGCACATGTGCTTGTCTCATTTGTTTGACTGATGGTGGGATTATTTGCCCTAGTCAAGGACTTTTGTCAGTTTTGCCATAGAATGGGAACTATCATTTCGCTGTGGTTATGGATAGCCATCAGTATTGCTTGTTGTCAATGGTAGTGCAATCTATGACCACAGAAAGATAATTTCAGTACATTAAGGTTAAGGTCTTTTTGGTCATGT
Organism: Protopterus annectens; assembly: GCF_019279795.1. Taxonomy (NCBI): domain Eukaryota; kingdom Metazoa; phylum Chordata; order Ceratodontiformes; family Protopteridae; genus Protopterus; species Protopterus annectens. The sequence goes on from NC_056747.1 coordinate 23,332,048, forward strand.
GGGAGCAGGTTAAAGGTTGGAAATGGGAATAGATGACACTGATGAGAAGAGGAAGTAAACAGTGGTAGAATGAGCCAGATGGAGATGGGATAGGACCATGCATGTCAAGTTCTTAAGTTCATAGGTTTATAGGTTCATAGGTAGGTACTAGGCTATCGGCCCAAGGGCCTACGTAAGCCTAGCCAGCAAGGTTCCATAGCTTACACAACCCAAGAAAGTTATTTTCCTGTGCCACTGTCCGGCAGAGACACAGAAGTGATCCCTGGGGTGTATTTCCTATTTCCCATCCACTCATCAAGATTTTTCCTGAAGAGTGCTAATGAAGAACTTTGCTTGACATAGATGGGTAGCTTGTTCCAGAGTATAGGAAGTCTCTGGGACAGGAATCTATCCCTCCAGTGTGTCCTGTTTATTGTGGTAATAAGGTTTAGGTCCCTAGAGCATGTAGCTCAGAGGGATTGGGATTTCTTTAGGTGTACCATGTCCAACAGCACTGGGTTTGACATAGCTTTATATGTTAGGCAGAGATCACCTCGGAGTAGGCGATATGCTACGGAGTAAAGCTGAAGTTTATTGAGACGGTCAGTGTAGGGCATTTGTTTGAGGCCAGTAATCCTCTTTGTGAGGTACTTCTGTGGCCTTTCCAGCTGCTGCAGATGTCTTGTGAGGTACATTCCAAAAGTTCATAGATGTTTACTGGGCTAATGACCACAAGGGCCTTTTTAAGCCTAGCCATGCATCCCAAATCTCTGATGAGTTCTGATACCTTTGATAAGTGTAAGCATGGGCCTGGGAGATGAGCCATTTACAGGTTACCTGTGTCCATTGGAGACACAGGTGCCAAACCAGGGATGAATGTCCAGTTATCCATTCAATTGTCCAAGTTGCACTTGAATTGGATAAGAGAGGAACTCTGCTTCACATGGATGGGGATCCTGTTCCATAGATGAGGTAGTCTCTGGGATACATTTTATTTGTTATACATTTATTTACCAGTATAGTCTGACTGGGTGTGACCCCATTTTCAGCGGTGGCGCGGGGATAAAAGCTTCACATGGAACAAAAATAAGTAATATCAAGGACATAAAACTGGGGGACATTCTCAGTAATGTTTACATATCAAGGACATAAAACTGGGGGACATTCTCAGCAATGTTTACATATCAAGGACACATACACAGCAAATTATCTGAGACCTGCAATGAGATGCAAAAACTGGGGGACATTCTCAGTAATGTTTACATATCAAGGACATATATACAGCAAATTATCTGAGACCTGCAATGAGATGCAAAAACTGGGGGACATTCTCAGTAATGTTTACATATCAAGGACATATATACAGCAAATTATCTGAGACCTGCAATGAGATGCAAAAACTGGGGGACATTCTCAGTAATGTTTACATATCAAGGACATATATACAGCAAATTATCTGAGACCTACAATGAGATACAAAAACTGGGGGACATTCTCAGTAATGTTTACATATCAAGGACATATATACAGCAAATTATCTGAGACCTGCAATGAGATGCAAAAACTGGGGGACATTCTCAGTAATTTTTACATATCAAGGACATATATACAGCAAATTTTCTGAGACCTGCAATGAGATGCAAAAACTGGGGGACATTCTCAGTAATGTTTACACATCAAGGACATATATACAGCAAATTATCTGAGACCTGCAATGAGATGCAAAAACTGGGGGCATTCTCAGTAATGTTTACATATCAAGGACATATATACAGCAAATTACCTGAGACCTGCAATGAGATGCAAAAACTGGGGGGACATTCTCAGTAATGTTTACATATCAAGGACATATATACAGCAAATTATCTGAGAACTGCAATGAGATGCAAAAACTGGAGGACATTCTCAGTAATGTTTACATATCAAGGACATATATACAGCAAATTATCTGAGACCTGCAATGAGATGCAAAAACTGAGGGACATTCTCAGTAATGTTTACTCATCAAGGACATATATTCAGCAAATTATCTGAGACCTGCAATGAGATGCAAAAACTGGGGGACATTCTCAGTAATGTTTACATATCAAGGACATATATACAGCAAATTATCTGAGACCTGCAAATGAGATACAAAAACTGGGGGACATTCTCAATAATGTTTACATATCAAGGACATATATACAGCAAATGATCTGAAACCTGCAATGAGATGCAAAAACTGGGGGACATTCTTAGTAATATTTACATATCTAGGACATATATACGGCAAATTATCTGAGACCTATGATGAGATGGAAAAACTTGGGACATTCTCAGTAATGTTTACATATCAAGACATATATACGGCAAATTATCTCAGACCAGCAATGAGATGCAAAAACTGGGTGACATTCTCAGTAATGTTTACATATAAGGACATATATACAGCAAATTATCTCAGACCTGCAATGAGAAGCAAAAACTGAGGGACAGTCTCAGTAATGTTTACATATGAAGGACATATATACAGCAAAATTATCTCAGACCAGCAATGAGATGCAAAAACTGAGGGACAGTCTCAATAATGTTTACATATCAAGGGCATATATACAGCAAATTATCTGAGACCTGGAATGAGATGCAAAAACTGGGGGACATTCTCAGTATTGTTTACATATCAAGGACATATATACAGCAATTTATCTCAGACCTGCAATGAGATGCAAAAACTGGGGGACAGTCTCATTAATGTTTACATATCAAGGACATATATACAGCAAATTATCTGAGTCCTGCAATGAGATGCAAAAACTGGGGGACATTTTCAGTAATGTTTACATATCAAGGACATATATACAGCAAATTATCAGAGACCTGCAATGAGATGCAAAAACTGGGGGACATTCTCAGTAATGTTTACATATCAAGGACATATATACAGCAAATTATCTGAGACCTGCAATGAGATGAAAAAACTGGGGGACATTCTTAGTAATGTTTACATATCCAGGACATATATACAGCAAATTATCTGAGACCTGCAATGAGATGCAAAAACAGGGGGACATTCTCAGTAATGTTTACATATCAAGGAAATATATACAGCAAATTATCTGAGACCTGCAATGAGATGCAAAAACTGGGGGACATTCTCAGTAATGTTTACACATCAAGGACATATATTCAGCAAATTATCTGAGAACTGCAATGAGATACAAAAACTGGGGGACATTCTCAGTAATGTTTACATATCAAGGACATATATACAGCAAATTATATGAGACCTGCAATGAGATGCAAAAACTGGGGGACATTCTCAATAATGTTTACATATCAAGGACATATATACAGCAAATTGTCTGAGACCTGCAATGAGATGCAAAAACTTGGGACATTCTCAGTAATGTTTACATATCAAGGACATATATATGGCAAATTATCTCAGACCAGCAATGGGATGCAAAAACTGGGTGACATTCTCAGTAATGTTTACATATCAAGGACATATATACAGCAAATTATCTCAGACCTGCAATGAGAAGCAAAGCTGAGGGACAGTCTCAGTAATGTTTACATATCAAGGACATATATAAAGCAAATTATCTGAGATCTGGAATTAGATGCAAAAACTGGGGGACATTCTCAGTAATGTTTACATATCAAGGACATATGTACAGCAAATTATCTCAGACCTGCAATGAGATGCAAAAACTGGGGGACATTCTTAGTAATGTTTACATATCAAGGACATATATACAGCAAATTATCTCAGACCTGCAATGAGATGCAAAATCTGGGGGACATTTTCAGTAATGTTTACATATCAAGGACATATATACAGCAAATTATCAGAGACCTGCAATGAGATGCAAAAACTGGGGGACATTCTCAGTAATGTTTACATATCAAGGACATATATACAGCAAATTATCTGAGACCTGCAATGAGATGAAAAAACTGGGGGACATTCTTAATAATGTTTACATATCTAGGACATATATACAGCAATTTGTCTGAGACCTGCAATGAGATGCAAAAACTGGGGGGACATTCTCAGTAATGTTTACATATCAAAAACATATATACAGCAAATTATCTGAGACCTGAAATGAGATGCAAAAACTGGGGGACATTCTCAGTAATGTTTACATATCAAGGACATATATTCAGCAAATTATCTGAGAACTGCAATGAGATACAAAAACTGGGGGACATTCTCAGTAATGTTTACATATCAAGGACATATATACAGCAAATTATATGAGACCTGCAATGAGATGCAAAAACTGGGGGACATTCTCAGTAATGTTTACATATCAAGGACATATATACAGCAAATTGTCTGAGACCTGCAATGAGATGCAAAAACTGGGGGGACATTCTCAGTAATGTTTACATATCAAGGACATATATACAGCAAATTATCTGAATTCTGGAATGAGATGCAAAAACTGTGGGACATTTTCAGTAATGTTTACATATCAAGGACATATATACAGCAAATTATCTCAGACCTGCAATGAGATGCAAAAACTGGGGGACATTCTTAGTAATGTTTACATATCAAGGAAATATATACAGCAAATTATCTGAGACCTGCAATGAGATGCAAAAACTGGGGGACATTTTCAGTAATGTTTACATATCAAGGACATATATACAGCAAATTATCAGAGACCTGCAATGAGATGCAAAAACTGGGGGACATTCTCAGTAATGCTTACATATCAAGTACATATATACAGCAATTATCCGAGACCTGCAATGAGATGCAAAACTGGGGGGACATTCTCAGTAATGTTTACTTATCAAGGACATATATATACAGCAAATTATCTGAGACCTGCAATGAGATGCAAAAACTGGGGGGACATTCTTAGTAATGTTTACATATCAAGGACATATCTACAGCAAATTATCTGAGACCTGCAATGAGATGCAAAAACTGGGGGACATTCTTAGTGATGTTTACATATCTAGGAAATATATACGGCAAATTATCTGAGACCTATGAAGAGATGCAAAAACTTGGGACATTCTCAGTAATGTTTACATATCAAGGACATATATACAGCAAAATTATCTCAGACCTGCAATGAGATGCAAAAACTGAGGGACAGTCTCATTAATGTTTACATATCACGGACATATATACAGCAAATTATCTGAGATCTGGAATGAGATGCAAAAACTGTGGGACATTTTCAGTAATGTTTACATATCAAGAACATATATACATCAAATTATCTCAGACCTGCAATGAGATGCAAAAACTCGGGGACATTCTCAGTAATGTTTACATATCAAAGACATGTATACAGCAAATTCTCTGAGACCTGCAATGAGATGCAAAAACTGGGGGACATTCTCAGTAATGTTTACATATCAAGGACATATATACAGCAAATTATCTGAGACCTGCAATGAGATGCAAAAACTGGGGGACTTTCTCAGTAATATTTACATATCAAGGACATATATACAGCAAATTATCTGAGACCTGCAATGAGATACAAAAACTGGGGGCATTCTCAGTAGTGTTTACATATCAAGGACATATATGCGGCAAATTATCTGAGACCTGCAATGAGATGCAAAAACTGGGGGACAGTCTTAGTAATGTTTGCATATCTAGGACATATATACGGCAAATTATCTGAGACCTATGACGAGATGCAAAACTGGGGACATTCACAGTAATGTTTACATATCAAGGACATATATACAGCAAATTATCTCAGACCTGCAATGAGATGCAAAAACTGAGAGACAGTCTCAGTAATGTTTACATATGAAGGACATATATACAGGAAAATTATCTCAGACTTGCAATGAGATGCAAAAACTGAGGGACATTCTTAGTAATGTTTACATATCAAGGACATATATACAGCAAAATATCTGAGACCTGCAATGAGATGCAAAAACTGGGAGACATTTTCAGTATTGTTTACATATCAAGGACATATATACAGCAAATTATCTGAGACCTGCAATGAGATGCAAAAACTGGGGGACATTCTCAGTAATGTTTAAAAATCAAGGACATATATACAGCAAATTATCTGAGACCTGCAATGAGATGCAAAAACTGGAGGGACATTCTCAGTAATGTTTACATATCAAGGACATATATACAGCAAATTATCTGAGACCTGCAATGAGATGCAACAACTGAGGGACAGTCTCAGTAATGTATACATATCAAGGACATATATACAGCAAATTATCTCAGACCTGCAATGAGATGCAAAAACTGAGGGGCAGTCTCAGTAATGTTTACATATCAAGGACATATATGCAACAAATTATCTGAGACCTGCAATGAGATAGAAAAACTGGGGGATATTCTCATTAATTTTTACATATCAAGGACATATATACAGCAAATTATCTGAGACCTGCAATGAGATGCAAAAACTCTTGGACATTCCCGGTAATGTTTACATATCATGGACATATATACAGCAAATTATCTGAGACCTGCAATGAGATGCAAAAACTGGGAGACATTCTCAGTAATGTTTACATATCAAGGACATATATACAGCAAATTATCTGAGACCTGCAATGAGATGCAAAACTGGGGGACATTCTTAGTAATGTTTACATATCTAGGAAATATATACGGCAAATTATCTGAGACCTATGATGAGATGCAAAAACTTGGGACATTCTCAGTAATGTTTACATATCAAGGACATATATACAGCAAAATTATCTCAGACCTGCAATGGGATGCAAAAACTGAGGGACAGTCTCATTAATGTTTACATATCAAGGACATATATACAGCAAATTATCTGAGATCTGGAATGAGATGCAAAAACTGTGGGACATTTTCAGTAATGTTTACATATCAAGGACATATATACAGCAAATTATCTCAGACCTGCAATGAGATGCAAAAACTGGGGGACATTCTTAGTAATGTTTACATATCAAGGACATATATACAGCAAATTATCTGAGACCTGCAATGAGATGCAAAAACTGGGGGACATTTTCAGTAATGTTTACATATCAAGGACATATATACAGCAAATTATCAGAGACCTGCAATGAGATGCAAAAACTGGGGGACATTCTCAGTAATGCTTACATATCAAGTACATATATACAGCAATTATCTGAGACCTGCAATGAGATGCAAAAACTCGGGGACATTCTCAGTAATGTTTACATATCAAAGACATGTATACCGCAAATTCTCTGAGACCTGCAATGAGATGCAAAAACTGGGGGACATTCTCAGTAATGTTTACATATCAAGGACATATATACAGCAAATTATCTGAGACCTGCAATGAGATGCAAAAACTGGGGGGACATTCTTAGTAATGTTTACATATCAAGGACATATCTACAGCAAATTATCTGAGACCTGCAATGAGATGCAAAAACTGGGGGACATTCTTAGTGATGTTTACATATCTAGGAAATATATACGGCAAATTATCTGAGACCTATGAAGAGATGCAAAAACTTGGGACATTCTCAGTAATGTTTACATATCAAGGACATATATACAGCAAAATTATCTCAGACCTGCAATGAGATGCAAAAACTGAGGGACAGTCTCATTAATGTTTACATATCACGGACATATATACAGCAAATTATCTGAGATCTGGAATGAGATGCAAAAACTGTGGGACATTTTCAGTAATGTTTACATATCAAGAACATATATACATCAAATTATCTCAGACCTGCAATGAGATGCAAAAACTCGGGGACATTCTCAGTAATGTTTACATATCAAAGACATGTATACAGCAAATTCTCTGAGACCTGCAATGAGATGCAAAAACTGGGGGACATTCTCAGTAATGTTTACATATCAAGGACATATATACAGCAAATTATCTGAGACCTGCAATGAGATGCAAAAACTGGGGGACTTTCTCAGTAATATTTACATATCAAGGACATATATACAGCAAATTATCTGAGACCTGCAATGAGATACAAAAACTGGGGGCATTCTCAGTAGTGTTTACATATCAAGGACATATATGCGGCAAATTATCTGAGACCTGCAATGAGATGCAAAAACTGGGGGACAGTCTTAGTAATGTTTGCATATCTAGGACATATATACGGCAAATTATCTGAGACCTATGACGAGATGCAAAACTGGGGACATTCACAGTAATGTTTACATATCAAGGACATATATACAGCAAATTATCTCAGACCTGCAATGAGATGCAAAAACTGAGAGACAGTGTCAGTAATGTTTACATATGAAGGACATATATACAGGAAAATTATCTCAGACTTGCAATGAGATGCAAAAACTGAGGGACATTCTTAGTAATGTTTACATATCAAGGACATATATACAGCAAAATATCTGAGACCTGCAATGAGATGCAAAAACTGGGAGACATTTTCAGTATTGTTTACATATCAAGGACATATATACAGCAAATTATCTGAGACCTGCAATGAGATGCAAAAACTGGGGGACATTCTCAGTAATGTTTAAAAATCAAGGACATATATACAGCAAATTATCTGAGACCTGCAATGAGATGCAAAAACTGGAGGGACATTCTCAGTAATGTTTACATATCAAGGACATATATACAGCAAATTATCTGAGACCTGCAATGAGATGCAACAACTGAGGGACAGTCTCAGTAATGTATACATATCAAGGACATATATACAGCAAATTATCTCAGACCTGCAATGAGATGCAAAAACTGAGGGGCAGTCTCAGTAATGTTTACATATCAAGGACATATATGCAACAAATTATCTGAGACCTGCAATGAGATAGAAAAACTGGGGGATATTCTCATTAATTTTTACATATCAAGGACATATATACAGCAAATTATCTGAGACCTGCAATGAGATGCAAAAACTCTTGGACATTCCCGGTAATGTTTACATATCATGGACATATATACAGCAAATTATCTGAGACCTGCAATGAGATGCAAAAACTGGGAGACATTCTCAGTAATGTTTACATATCAAGGACATATATACAGCAAATTATCTGAGACCTGCAATGAGATGCAAAAACTGGGGGACATTCTTAGTAATGTTTACATATCTAGGAAATATATACGGCAAATTATCTGAGACCTATGATGAGATGCAAAAACTTGGGACATTCTCAGTAATGTTTACATATCAAGGACATATATACAGCAAAATTATCTCAGACCTGCAATGGGATGCAAAAACTGAGGGACAGTCTCATTAATGTTTACATATCAAGGACATATATACAGCAAATTATCTGAGATCTGGAATGAGATGCAAAAACTGTGGGACATTTTCAGTAATGTTTACATATCAAGGACATATATACAGCAAATTATCTCAGACCTGCAATGAGATGCAAAAACTGGGGGACATTCTTAGTAATGTTTACATATCAAGGACATATATACAGCAAATTATCTGAGACCTGCAATGAGATGCAAAAACTGGGGGACATTTTCAGTAATGTTTACATATCAAGGACATATATACAGCAAATTATCAGAGACCTGCAATGAGATGCAAAAACTGGGGGACATTCTCAGTAATGCTTACATATCAAGTACATATATACAGCAATTATCTGAGACCTGCAATGAGATGCAAAAACTCGGGGACATTCTCAGTAATGTTTACATATCAAAGACATGTATACCGCAAATTCTCTGAGACCTGCAATGAGATGCAAAAACTGGGGGACATTCTCAGTAATGTTTACATATCAAGGACATATATACAGCAAATTATCTGAGACCTGCAATGAGATGCAAAAACTGGGGGACATTCTCAGTAATGTGTACATATCAAGGACATATATACAGCAAATTATCTGAGACCTGCAATGAGATACAAAACTGGGGGCATTCTCAGTAGTGTTTACATATCAAGGACATATATGTGGCAAATTATCTGAGACCTGCAATGAGATGCAAAAACTGGGGGACATTCTTAGTAATGTTTACATATCTAGGACATATATACGGCAAATTATCTGAGACCTACGATGAGATGTAAAAACTGGGGACATTCTCAGTAATGTTTACATATCAAGGACATATATACAGCAAATTATCTCAGACCTGCAATGAGATGCAAAAACTGAGAGACAGTCTCAGTAATGTTTATATATGAAGGACATATATACAGGAAAATTATCTCAGACCTGCAATGAGATGCAAAAACTGAGGGACAGTCTCAGTAATGTTTACATATCAAGGACATATATACAGGAAATTATCTGAGATCTGCAATGAGATGCAAAAACTGGGGGACATTCTCAGTAATGTTTACATATCAAGGACATATATACAGAAAATTATCTGAGACCTGCAATGAGATGCAAAAACTGGGGGACATTCTTAGTAATGTTTACATATCAAGGACATATATACAGCAAATTATCTGAGACCTGCAATGAGATGCAAAAACTGGGAGACATTTTCAGTATTATTTACATATCAAGGACATATATACAGCAAATTATCTGAGACCTGCAATGAGATGCAAAAACTGGGGGACATTCTCAGTAATGTTTACATATCAAGGACATATATACAGCAAATTATCTCAGACCTGCAATGAGATGCAAAAACTGGGGGGGGGGCATACTCAGTAATGTTTACATATCAAGGACATATATACAGCAAATTATCTGAGACCTGCAATGAGATGCAAAAACTGAGGGACAGTCTCAGTAATGTTTACATATCAAGGACATATATACAGCAAATTATCTCAGACCTGCAATGAGATGCAAAAACTGAGGGGCAGTCTCAGTAATGTTTACATATCAAGGACATATATGCAACAAATTATCTGAGACCTGCAATGAGATGCAAAAACTGGGGGACATTCTCAGTAATTTTTACATATCAAGGACATATATGCAGCAAATTATCTGAGACCTGCAATGAGATGCAAAAACTGTTGGACATTCTCGGTAATGTTTACATATCAAGGACATATATACAGCAAATTATCTGAGACCTGCAATGAGATGGAAAAACTGGGAGACATTCTCAGTAATGTTTACATATCAAGGACGTATATACAGCAAATTATCTGAGACCTGCAATGAGATGCCAGAACTGGGGGACATTCTCAGTAATGTTTACATATCAAGGACATATATGCAGCAAATTATATGAGACCTCAAATAAGATGCAAAAACTGGGGGGCATTCCCAGTAATGTTTACATATCAAGGACATATATACAGCAAATTATCTGAGACCTGCAATGAGATGCAAAAACTGTGGGACATTCTCAATAATGTTTACATCTCAAGGACATATATACAGCAAATTATCTGAGTCCTGCAATGAGATGCAAAAACTCGGGGACATTCTCAGTAATGTTTACATATCAAGGACATATATACAGCAAATTATCTGAGACCCGCAATGAGATCCAAAAAGTGGGGGACATTCTCAGTAATGTTTACATATCAAGGACATAGATACAACAAATTATCTGAGACCTTCAATGAGATGCAAAAACTCGGGGAAATTCTCAGTAATGTTTACATATCTAGGACATATATATACAGCAAATTATCTGAGACCTGCAATGAGATGCAAACACTGGGGGGGACATTCTCAGTAATGTTTACATTTTATTTATTTTTATTTTATTTATTTTGCATTTGTTGACCGGGCTAGTCTAGCTGGAGAAATTTCCATTTTCAGTAGAGGCCCGGGGAGAAAAGCTCCACTGAGTAAGATACATACAGAAAAACTATCATACAAAATATAATAATAATAATCATTATAATGAAATAATGGAGTTAGTAATAGAGTTTGCAAAAAAAACAAAAGCTAGTAACCTCTTCAATGTAAAAAAACTACTACAAGAGTTAGTTACTATAACACACAATACAGTCGAAATCACAATTAACAAGTTGAAAATACTTATTGGATTAAATAAACAAAGGAATGGAGGTATGGAGAGTAGAGTGAAAAGAGAGTAGGGGAAAAAGATAGGAATAGAAAGTGGAGAAAATAAAAGAGCAAGTAATGCAGATAACAGGCAGAGAAGTAGTGGGAGGAGAAAAGAAAGACAAATAGTATAAAGAGTAAAAAGGAGACGGGAGATGGTTTTATTTAGGTAGTAATAGTGAAAAACTAATCAGGTCTATTACAGGAACAAAGCCAGTGATTTTGGAAATGCAGTTTAATATTTTGTTTGAAAAGAGGCAATGAAGTAATCTTTGTTATGCTAGTGGGTAACAAATTCCATTTTGTCCCTACAGCATTGGTAAATAGAGAGTCACCAGCATTATTATTTGATTTTATTGAACTTGTCAGAAGTTTACTGGAAGAGCGGAGAGAGTTGAGATTTTTATAGGGGATTATGAGTTGTGAGAGTATGAGGGTATTATTAGGTTGGTATAGTATTTTATGGGCAATACAGAGTTGATGGATTATAAGATAGTTCTGAAACTCTGGCCAGCCTAGAAGTTTTAAGTTAAGACAGTGATGAGTTTTATGGAGGTTACCAGTAGCAAAGCAGGCAATGTTATTATAGCAGGTTGCCAGTTTGTTAAGGCTGTTTTTTTTGAGGTTGGTGAAGATAGGTGCAGCATATAGAAGAGAAGAAATAAGATGAGAGTGAGCAATCCTTGTTTTAGTAGATGGTGTAAGAAATGGTCTAATTCGATATAATTTTTTATTTTTATTTTATTTTATTTTACATTTGTTGACCGGGAAAGTCCGACTGGATACATGTCCATTTTCAGCGGAGGCCCGGGGAGAAAAGCTCCACAGTGACAATAATATAATGCATAGATATAGTAGATCGAGGTAAAAAATAGACAATGCATAGAACTATGGTACAAAACAAAACAAAACAAATACGTTTCCTATACTAGAATAATGCTATAGAGGAGATTTAGTACAGTAAAGTACATTGATCTTAAACATTATATAGGATACATAACTATTAATACTGCTTCTGGTATACTGATACTCCATCCAGACTATCCATTTCAGTTAAGAGGAGAGAGAAAGAAGTGAGAGCGAGGGGCTGAAACTAGGGAAGTTTCTATACTTGTATGAGAGAGGATTAGTCAGGACTTGAGCACTGGCAGAGCCAATTTAACTTTAGATGTTGATTTAACCTTTTTTTGAAAACAGATCCTATCTTTCTGTTAACTAGTTTTATGGAGTTGTTAATGTGTAGGTCGAATGAGAGATTATTGTCAATTGTAATACCTAACAATTTAGTTGATGTGTCGGGTGAGATAACAGTGGCACTGTTGGAAGAGATGGAGAAATGTAAGGGGGAGGTTCTAGATGTGGGGGTAAAAAGAAGAAGTTTGGTTTTTTTAGCATTTAGTAAGAGGAAACGACTAGAGAACCATGTTTCTACTGTACTGAACACTTTTTGGGTGAGAGAGATAAGTTCTGGGGTAGACGGTGCTGAGCAGATGAGTGTAGAGTCATCAGCGTATTGAATGCAGGTTGCTTGAGGGATTATTGTTTGAAGATCATTAATGAAGAGGGAGAAGAGAAGTGGGCCAAGGATAGAGCCTTGAGGAACGCCAATGGAAACAGGCAAGAGAGAAGAGATGTGGTTATCCCAGAGAACAGCTTGTTTTCTGTTTGTGAGGTAAGATTTAAACCATTTAATGGCTGGGATATCAAACGAGAGGGATTCAAGAGTATTAAGTAATAAGGGGTGGTTTACCATATCGAGTGCTTTGGAGAGGTCAATGAAGAGGGCAGAAGAGAGTAAGTTGTTGTTTCGGTTCTGATTAATAGTATCTACAAAAGAAAGCAGGGCAGTGGTAGTACTGTGATGTGGTCTAAAGCCATGTTGGCAGTTTGCTATTATGTTATGATTAGAGAGATATTGTACAAGTTGAAGGTGGATACATTTTTCCATAATCTTAGCCAAAGGTAAGAGGAGAGCAATGGCCCTATAGTTGGAGTAGTCAGTTGAGTTTCCACCTTTGTGAAGTGGGATAATATGAGAGACCTTCCAAATTTCAGGGATGATTCCTTCTTTAATTGTCCTATTTATGAGAATAGATATAGGATATGCAATAACCTTGGCAGCCTTTTGAAGAAAAAGAGAAGGGAGCTTATCGGCACAGGGGGTACATGGTTTTAGTTTGAGAAGAAGTCTGTGAATGTACGATGTAGAGATAGGTTGTAGTGAAAAGTTAAAGGAGGAGTTAGTTAGGTTACTTAGTGGACAGTAGTTGTTGGCATTAAGTTGTTTAGCTAGTGCTTGAATAGTTTCTGTGAAGAAAGAGTTAAAAGCATCTGCAGTCTGTTGTGGGGTATCAGGGTCTGCATTTAGTGGGGAAGGTGTTTTGGAAGTTCCTGGGGAGAGGAGTTTATTGATTGAGGACCAGAATAGTTTAGAATTATTAAGATGAGTTTGCTGTAGTTCAATATAGAATTTCTTTTTGTCAGCTATCACTGCCTTTTTAGTTAGATTTCTATGCTGTCGGAAGAGTAGAAGATCAGTGTTAATTCTGTCGGATCTCCATCTAGCCCAGACTTTATTCCTAGTGAGAATAAGCTTTTTGGTTTCATGGGAGAGCCAAGGGGCTGTATTGGATTTCATTCTAATAGTACGTTCAGGAGCATGTATATCAAGAATGGATAAAAACATTTTGTTAAAATGTAGTACTGCATTTTCAAGAGGGAGTGTTTTTAAGGGGTTCCAGTTACATGCACTGAGTTCAGCTTGAAATAGGTCAAGATTAAAATGTTTGACGCTGCGTATTTTTCTAGTAATGTGGGGATTTGGACAATCAGTTTTTTCTCTTGTTATAAAAGTTAAAGAGTGGTCACTAACATCGTCTGGCAAGGTTCCTACTTTGTAATCATTTTTTACTCTGTTTATAAGTAACCAGTCTAAAATGCTTTCTCTATTAGTATGTTTATCGAGCCTAGTAGTCAAGGTAATGGTTTGGGTGAAACCGTGAAGGTTGATATGAGATGAAGGATTTTCTGCATTAATACTATTCCAGTCTATGTTCAGGTCACCTAGTATGATGGTTTCCTGTGGATAAGTAGCTGATATGCAACTAAGATAATCTTCAAGGATTGGTATATTGTTACCAGGAGGCAGGTACATACAGATGATATATATGGATTTTTTGGAATTTAATTGGAGTTTGATAATGATGGCTTCTATCTTGCTATCTTGAGTTGGTAAGGCTGGAAGGGTAGTGATATTCAGATGATTTTTAAAAAGAATTGCAACACCACCATCTTTTCTTTTGGGACGGTCAAGTCTTACTATGTTATAGCCTTGGGGAATAATCTCAGTGTCTTTAGTGCTAGGTTTTAGCCAGGTCTCTGAGAGGCAGAGAATATCAAATGAGTGTGTGTGAAGGAGGGCATGTAGGTATGGTACTTTGTTGTTTAAGCTTTGGGTATTAAGATGCCCTATTAAGAAGCTGTTATTGGTTTTAGGCATAGGCACCGGGGGGGAGAAGGGCCAGGGTTAGGGTGGATATCACCATCTTGAAGGGTAGGATTACTACATTTGATTACAAGGTAGTGCCTTTGTAAGGTTAGTATTTTAGTTTTGTTATCAGTTGTTATGACATAGTTGAGATGTCTAAGTCTGTGGAATTTAGGTAGTTGATAATTGGGGGTAGAAGAAATAAAAGGATATGAAATAAGTGGAATGATAAACGTTGAGGTGTGTTTGTGAGGATGGAGAGATTGGACATCAAGTGATTTCTCGTAAAAGGACAGGAGATAGACTGAGCATAGGGTAGAGAACAGCAGGAATGAGAGTAGATGCTGGCTTGGCAGGTAGGGGGCCATTGTAAGACGAGTATGAGAAGTTAGAGAAGGATGTAGAAAGTATGAGAGGCAAGATGTAGAAAGGGGTGTTCTACTGTTGAGTAGATATATAAATATAAAAGGAATAGGCAAAGAGTGGATAGGAGTAATAGCAAAGTGGTAAAGGTTAAAGTGGGGTGGTTAAGTAAAAGATGTAGAGAGGAGGAGTAGGAAAAATACAGTGGGAGTGTGTAGTGTAGATGGGGTGTGTGTGGATGGGAGGAAGTTTGAGCGGGAAGGAGAAAGATTGGACGGGAGGGATAGGGGTGTGGCCAAGAGCACTATAGGGTTAGCACCCCTGGGGGTGGATGAGAGTTGGGGGTAGGGAGCGGGTAGAAACAACAGAAGGCGGAGAGAGGAGACAATCAGAAATGCAGGTAGGTATGGCAGGAGCAGAAAGTATATAGAAGGAAGGGTAAGAAAGGAAAGCAAAGTAGACCAGTGGAATAGGAAAAGGTATGCAGGAGTAGGTCAGAAGACAAGCAGTAGGAGGTAAGGAAGAAAAGGGTGAAGGTGGAGCTGAAAAAGTCAGGCAGGGTACTGGAGCAGTACCAGCACTATTAGCAAGGAGATAGGCAGACTGTAAGGTAGAATATAGAGGTTAAAGGAGATAGGAAAATCAACAATAACTTTAAGGGCTGATCCTAGGCATGAGAAGTAGCGATGAAGAAAGAGAGTGAGGAGAGCGCCACCTAGTGGCTAGGGCAGGTAAAGAGAGGGAGAAAGGGGAAAGCAGAACAAGGACAGGGAAAAGTCACAAGGAAAAAGAGAGTAGTGTAAAGGCAGGAGAAGGCGAGAGTGAGGGGGTAGTGGAGGATAAGAGAAGGAGAGGTACTGGCTGCTAGGCACACAAGCACAGGCAACTATTGGACTCTGTAGGTAGACTTGAGCAGAGGCTAATAAATCATCAGTGCAAAGCCCATAACCTACTTTCAGTTCCTCGAATGAGGAGTAATAAGGGAGGCAGATAGTCTTTCAGTCACTGTAGGCAAGGCCAGGAATCGTCCGACACCAGTAGGGCATGAGGCAGGACAAGATTCAGTAGGGAGTGAGCTAAGAAACAGAGTAAGCACACCAGGGCAGGAGCACACAGCAGCCAGGGACCTGGAAAGGTGAGATGCAGAGAAAGGCTACATACCTAGGACATATATACAGCAAATTATCTGAGACCTGCAATGAGATGCAAAAACTGGGGAACATTCTCATAAATGTTTACAGTTAGAATATACACTACATTTTCTAATAGGGATTTCAAAGTGTAGTGAGCTGGCTAATATGAACTGTTAAACAAAAGCATAATTAAAGGTAAAGACTTAAAGCAGTTTAAGAGAAAAGCCTGTCGAAGTTAATAAATAGCATTCTAATGACAATGAAAGATATTGTGGCATGTGGTAGTAGGAAACTATATAGAAACCATAAACTCTGGAGTGAAGGAGTTGCTAGCAGAATGTAATGAGAGGTAGAAGTGATCTAGCGGAAGTATTTTATCCAGGATCATTACAGGAGCAGAGCCAACTGTTAGTCAAATGTTCCTTAAGCAGTTTTTAAGTTAATGTTAAGTCTAGAGAGAGAGAGAGTAGAGAATTCCAGATTTTGGTTACACAGTCAGAGGGAGTCAGTGGGGGATTTGTGGCTTTGGTAACTTTTATAAAGGATTTGTTGAATGAGCGTAATAGTCTGTGATTAGTATATGGTTCTAGTAGGTTTTGCAAGGCAGGCATTTTATCTGGTTGGGTAAATTGTATGTCATTAGCAGCTGGTTAAAATGTAAGAGTTGTGGGAATTCAAGTCGTGATAGCTTTTTTGGTACATGGCAGTGGTGTGTTGTGTGTGGGGAGGCAGTGGTGAATTTTCCTATTTTATTATAGCATATTTTGAGTTTTCCAAGGTCTGATTTTCTGAGGTTTGTGAGTATTGGTGAGGCATAGAGAAGTTTTGAGAGTAGGTGTGATGTTGTGATGGCGATTTTGGTACTATTAGTTAGGAAATGTTTATTTTTGTGTAAGGTACCTGGCTTTTTGTGTCCTTTTTTAACACTTTTGGATATGTGTTGATCAAATCACATATTATTGTTGATAAGGACACCTAGTAGTTTAGTTTTGTTTGGGTAACTGGCATGATAGTTGTGTTGCCAGTGGCAATTATGGACAATGTGGGTGGGGGATTTGTGCGTCTAGTAGGGTGGAAGATTTTCAACTTGGTTTTACTAGTGCAAGTATGAGTTGCGAGTCAGTGAGCCATTGTTCAACTGCTATGAATGTTTTTGTGTTATGTCATGTAGCTGTGAATGGTTTTGTGTTATGTCATGTAGCTGTGAATGTTTTGTGTTTTGTCATGTAGCTGTGAATGTTTTTGTGTTATGTCATGTAGCTATGAATGTTCTTGTGTTATGTCATGTAGCTGTGAATGTTTTTGTGTTATGTCATGTAGCTGTGAATGTTTCTGTGTTATGTCATGTAGTTCCTGAGTGGAGTGGGATGCACATATTAGTGTGGGATCATCTGCATATTGGACTAAGGTGGCCAGGGAGTGACTGTGTTCAGTTTATTAGTGAAGATATTAAAGAGAGGGGGTCCAAGGATGGAGCCTTGTGGGACCCCTAGTGTGACTGGGAGTAAGGAAGAGACATCTTACAGTCACTTTACAGCTTCCTGTCAACTGGTTAGGTAACTTTGGAACCAAGAGAGAGTTGATGAGCTGAAGTTTCGGTTAGCTAGGGTAGTTAGATGTTCTTAGCCCAATAAGCCTGGTCATTTTCAAATATAGTCTTATTTACTGATTGAATTCTTTGATTTGTGAGTCAAATACACTTCTTATGATGAACTATATAAGCCAATTATGAAAATGAGAGGTATAGGTGGGGGTAATATTTTGTGAGATAGGCATCCTTTTTAATTTTTTTTAGAGTGGAAAGTTGGGGACAGAAGTCAGGGAAATAAAAATGAGCAATAGTGGGAGGGTAGACATGACTGACAGAGTGTGGATTACCACAGTGAGGGAGAGGAAATACAATGCTGACAGAGAAGTCAGACAAACCAAGAGGATACAGACATGACTGACAGAGTGTGGATTACCGCAATGAGATGGAGAGGAAATACAACGGTGAAAGAGAAGTCAGACAAAGTGAAGACAGTGGTTGGGGGACTCTATAAAGAAACAGGGATGGTTATGGACTCTCAAGGTAGGGGGGCACTGGGTTTGGGGATAAGTATGGGTACTCAGAGATGCAGTCTCTGCCAGCTTCATCACAGTGGGAGATGTACCCTTCACCCTGAGAAATGTCACCAGTAGACCCTGCCTCAGAACCTGGAGGAAGCTCTGGGCAGGGATGTGATTCAGTGAGTTACTGGAGCATGTTCTCAGTACAGTCAATGCAGGCATTGACCTTCCTGTCCAGTATCTCTCCCACAAGCTCTGCCCACTCTTGAAGGATGATAAAATAGTCACACCCCCCCTTACACTGCTGCCTGTGAGTTCTAGTGTGGCACAGGAGAGGTAGGAGGTGTGGAGGCAACTCTGGCAGCCTGGGATCAGAAGTGCTTGAGTGCCTCTGGTGGTGGTGCTGCTGCCAATGTCACCTGTAGGGGGCAGCGTAAGAGGCCATGCTAGTGTGGTCGGTCCAGGTTACTGTACTGCTGCATACAATAGTAACAAAAATGGAGGGGCATAAAAAATGAATGAATAGGGGAGAAAGATGGGGAAGGAAGAGACAGAAAAGCTATAAAATTGCATTCTAAATTATTTTTGGTTCATACTCCAAATGCAGTGAAGAAAATAAGTTTTTAATAACAGGGAATACACAGTTATTTGTAACATATTTACTTTTTTATTTTAAGTTTATTAATTTAATGATTTTAATAGTTAATATTCCATAACAACAGCAACTTGTTTTGGGGGGGGGGGGGGCAAGGAACTGAACCCACAGCCATCGCAGCAATCTCAGTGCACATTGAGTTAACATGATGAGCCACTTGTTCAGCTCTACGTTTGTAGGTGTAATATATAAGCCTTTATTTTACATGCTGTCATAGGTTCATAGGTTGATACTAGGCTTTCTGCCCTAGGGCATTTATAAGCCTAGCCAGAGTGTGTTTGGCTTTCGCCACCCTTTTAGATTAGTTGACTGTGTCTCTGTATAGTAGGTCACAGTACGTAGCCATATTAAGATTAGTTTACTGTACCTCTGTCTAGCAAGGACACAGAAGAGATCCCAGGGGTAAACATATGGTCTCCCATCCACTCGTCAAGATTTCTCTTGAATAGGGTCAGTGAGGGGCTCTGCCTAACATGGATTGGGATTTTGTTCCAGAGTGAGGGGAGCCTCTGGGATATGAATCTGTCCCTCCAGCATGTCCTGTTTATTTCTGTGCTGAGGTTCAAGTCTCTGGAGAGTGTAGCTCTAAGGGACTTGGATTTCTTGAGGTGGAGCATGTCCATTAATTCTGGGTTGGACATGGCTTTACACGTCAGACACAGATCGCCTCTGAGTAGGCGGTATGCAACTGAGTAGAGCTGGGAGCTTCTTTATCTGAAGAGCATAGGGCATCTGTTTGAGTCCCTTGATCCTCTTGGTGAGGTACTTTTGGGGTCTTTCCAGTTGCTGCAGGTGTCGGGTAAGGTACATCCCAAATGGGCCATTGCATTCAATTATAGGTCTGATAAGTGATGAGTAGAGGGGCACAATGACCTCTCTTGATCTAGATGTGAACTTTTTCATGATAAGGTGGGCTATATAGAAGGTCTTTCTAACTACTTTGGCAACGTGATTGTCAAAGGAGAGATTACTATCTACTTGGGTCCCCAGGTCCCTAATTACTTCTTTCATACTTAATGGATTACCACCTATGTGGTAATTTATGGGCACTTTGTTTTTCCCAAAGGGGATGACAATGCACCTTTTGGCATTTAGCTTTAGGCTGTGGCTCTGGCACCAGTTATCTGTCTCTGTGCGACCCTTTTGGAGGATGCTCGTGTCAGCCGGAGAGTCGATTATGGCACCCAGTTTGCAGTCGTCTGTGAACTTTGTCAGCCATAGTCCACCCGTGTTAGCCTGTACCTCAGAGAAATATATACCGAACAAAAGAGGTCCCAGGGCTGAGCCTTGTGGGATGCCACTTGTAACTGGTTTAGAGTCTGACATGGCACCTGCAATTCTGACCATGTGGGTTCTATCCCTAAGCCAGTTTGCAACCCATCTTGTGACATAGGGGTTGATATTTAAGCTGGTGAGCTTATTTATGATGCCCGAGTGGGGTATTGTGTCGAAGGCTTTTGCAAGGTCCAGGTAGGCTGTGTGGACAACCTTCCCTTCATCTATGGCTTTGGTAACAGTTTCAAAGAAGTCAACCAGGTTCAACAGGTAAGATCTGCCCTTAACAAAGCCGAATTGGGTAGGATCCAGTGTCTGGAGGTTCTCAATTTCCTTGTTTATGATTTCCATGATGATGCACTCCATAGCCTTGCAGACCAGGCTGGTCAGGCTTATAGGGGGATAGTTTCCAGGGTCTGTTGTGGCACCATCTTTGTGGAGCAGAACCACTGTTGCTGTACGCCATTCCTTTGGTACATATCCTGTAGTAAGGCTGAGATTGAACAGTGTCTTTAAGTGAGGGTTTAGTTCTTTTTGGAGCTCATGTAAGACACAGCCCGGGACACCGTCTGGTCCCATTGATGCTGTGTTTATGCAAACAGATGCATCTTTCAAAACAGCAGCTATATCTATCCTGGCACTCTCTTAGGCACTCTAGTCTTTCCACAGGCATCTCCCGGTTCCTTCTGATCTCTACTACTAAGCGACAGAGGCAGCTCCTAAACGTTTTTGCCCATGCATGGATTCCCAAAAAGTATCTATGGTATGATCCCAGTTATTCTCACTGGGGGTAATATATAATCATCAACCATGGAATGTGTAAGGTCAATCTCTAACCCAGTGGAATAGGTTATTTCTAGAGAAAAAAGGGAAATTGGCTAGGCTTAAAATGGCCAGAAAGGGCTGCTAGCCTAGTACTTACCTGTAAACCTATAATGATGGCATATGCTTATTTTATGGGAGCACTTTATAAGCTCAAAATACTGAAATGCCGAAATTCAGAATCTGAAGCTCATAAAGTGGAAGGATCGGAAGATCACAACCCCAGAAGTGCGAAATTCAAAATCTCAATTACCGGAGATTTTGAATTAGCGGTTCTGGTGCTGCTCTGTGTTCATGGATTCAGGTAAGTGTTTATGTTTTGGGGTGTTGGGTTGGGGCTGTAGTGTGTGTTAGTGTGTGTTGTTACTGTGATGTGTGTGTGAAGGGAATGTAGTTTATGTGGTGGTGTTTCATGTGTGTGTGTGTATGTAGCGTGAACTTGGAGTTAGAATATTTAAGTAGGGGGGTGTGAGGGGCACAGGGGGGACTTGCCCCCCTGCATATCATAAGGGTAGGTGTGTGTGCTTGTTTAGTTGTGTGTGATGTATTGGTGTTTGAAAGTGTTGAGAGTTTGAATTTCACAGTTTTGCAGTTTCGGGATTTAGGGTTTTGTGGTTTTGGGTTTTTGGATTTTCCACTTTATGGGCACGAAATTCTGAAATTCGAGATTTCAGAATTTTGAGCTTATAAAGTGAATCCGTATTTTATATGTCATATGTATATTAAAATTTGTATTCATTAATTTATTTGCAATATATTGACATATGATGTTAATTTTCACATATGCATATGTAGTTTCTATTCTTTTGTTTGTGGAGCTTTTTTTCCGAGGCCACCACTGAAAACAGATAAAATGATACAGTTGGACTTTCCTGGTAAACAAATATCAATCATAAATACATACATTCATACATACATACTCCATGGCATGCTACTGTATGTTTTAAGGATGATTTCAGCTTTTTACGTACAAGTAATGGCAGTGCTTCTACTTACCTTGTTTATTTTAAAGTTGGAAGTTTTTGTAACTTTGAAATACAAAGATACAGGAATGACAGTTCATCTTCGCACCCAATGTTTTGACATCCCGTAGTGCCCAGATACCTTGAAAACAGATGTTAAGGAGTTATTAAATATCTCTTAATAAAATAATTTACATGGCTGATAGATGAGCAAAACTGGTATCAAATACCAGTTCCCCTTCACAAAGTCGAACGGCCACAATCTCGAATTTCATATGGTCGAGACCATATGCTCAAAATTGTGGAAGCTTGTCTCTGTAAATGGGGAATGGCATACAGTGCAGAACAGGAGATTTCCCTTTCTGTGCTGTAGTGCGATCTTGGAGTTGGAATAAATAAGTAGCGGGGGGTGTGGGGGGTGCAGGGGGGCTTGTCCACCTGCAAAAACACTTTGTTACTTTTTTTTTTTTTAGCACCCTTTCACGAAGTTAAGCTTCAGAAAGTCGAGCATATGGCTTCGGCCATATGCATTTCGAGTTTCTGAACATTCAACTTTGTGAAGGCGAACCCAAATACCATATACTGGTATCAAAATTCTTCTCTGCTAAATGGGAAAATGTTTTGTTTTGGTGCTTGTGAATTAGCATGGCTCTGGATAAACTTTCTACATAATTAGTCAGTAGAATTTGAGATTAAACTTTTCACATGGAAATTGTAAGGAAAAGTGCAAACTGGCAGTAAAATTCTGTTAGCTAGTCCGTAGCTATCAGATCACTTACTTAGCATTTAGTCTGCCCAACTGGGTGTTTATCATAAACTCCACAATTTTAGCTTACTTCGCTCACACCACTACAACATTTATGAGCCTGTCCAAGCTGTCTTCATTGCCTGTTTTCTGTTTTTCCCCACAAGGTCTTCATTCTGTTTGCTATCCTGTGTGAGTAAAAATGATTTCTCGTTTCACTACCTGCAATACCACTTCAGTCTCGTGTAAAATGGTTCCTCACCCAAAAGAAATGTATTGACTGAAACTTGCTGTTGCTTCTGTACCCTGTTTACACCTTTTACCTGTATGATTGTTCCTGTCATAATTATCTCTCTCACCTTTTTGCTCTTCCCATCTACATCAACACCCAAGTTCGCAAAATGAAGATACATAATTTAGGGCCACCTGTGAAAAATGCACAAATGTGATTCACACTGCTGAAAGTTGGCAGGTGATAACCTTTACCTCTGATCTCCTCTCAAACTCAAGCTGCTTTCACATCAGTAGAATCCTGGCTTACCACCAACCAACTTATCCTAAACCCTAAAAAAAACAAACTCCTTCTCTTACTCCCAAAACCTCTTATTCATCTCAAATCTACATTTACTATAATGTCTCTCAACAAAACTCCAATAGTAGCTGATGCCAGTACCAAAGTCTTAGGTGTCTCTATAGATGACCAATTTAAATTTGGTTTGCGCATTAATAACCGCATCAGGAAGACTCATCAAAAATGAGGCCTTCTTTATATAAATAGAAAGTTTCTCACCTATACATCTAAAGTAACCCTATCTCATACCTACCTATTACCCAGTCTTCTCTATGGCTCTCAAATACTTACAAACCTCAACACCACAGTTCTAGCAAAACGTAACTTATATTAAGATAGCTAGAGTCTCTGTCTCATCACTGTGTCTCACTTAAACTGGCTGGAACTACCCAATATGCACTTCTTCTCTCTCAGTTCCAGATTGTACTCACTATATTATGTCAACCTTTCTACTGCCCTAGCCTATCCTCCTGTATATCCCACTACTCCCCCACTCGATCACTTTGCAGCTCTGACCAAGATTTACTATTTATCCACAAACCTAGGACAAAAATGGGCAGTAACCTCTATAGCTATCATCCTACCATTGCCTCGAACAAGCTTTCATTCCAAATCAGACAAATAACTCAACCCAAAACATTCAAATCAGCTACAAAGCAATACTTAAAAACACTCTGGTCCTGTCACTGCACACATCCCCCATAAACTGTCCTTCCACATATAAACTGCCCCTTAGTTGACCACTATCCCTTACTTTGGCTTTCACTCTGCTCAGCTTTTCCTGTCCTTTAGCTTAACTCCTACTAACCTCCCCTCAATCAGCTCGAGTAAGTAACTAAAGTTTATACTGAACTAACACTCATTTTACTATAAGAATAGAATTATATCTTGCATTACCTGCATTAGAAATGATTACCTTTAAATATTTGTAACTTGCACAGTGTTGTTAATACCAGCAAATATTGTAAATATTTTAGTTATCTCTGTAATTGCTTTTGTTGTGTTTGTATCTTTCTGTGGAGCTTTTCTCCCCGGGTCTCTGCTGAAAAATGGCTATTTGTAGCTCATAGAGAGTACTCCCGGTCAACAAATGTAAATAAAATAAAATAATAAATAAAATAATACCTCATGGCTCTGAGGATTGGAGGGTAACAGTAATTAGTAACAGGGACAAGGGCTGCAGAGTAACAGTAATTAGTTACAGGGATGAGGGCTACAGGGTAACAGTAACAGGGATGAGGGCTGCAGGGTAACAGTAATGAGGGCGGCAGGGTAACGATACGTAGTAATAGGGACAGAGGCTGCAGAGTATTGATACTTAGTAACAGGGACAAGGGCTGCAGGGTAACGATACGTAGTAACAGGGACAAGGGCTGCAGGGTAACAGTAATTAGTTACAGGGATGAGGGCTACAGGGTAACAGTAACAGGGACAAGGGCTGCAGGGTAACGATACTTAGTAACAGGGACAAGGGCTGCAGGGTAACGATACTTAGTAACAGGGACAAGGGCTGCAGGGTAACAGTAATTAATAACAGGAATGAGGGCTGCAGGGTAAGAGCAATTAGTAACAGGGACAAGGGCTGCAGGGTAACAGTAATTAGTTACAGGGATGAGGGCTACAGGGTAACAGTAACAGGGACGAGGGCTGCAGGGTAACAGTAATGAGGGCGGCAGGGTAACGATACGTAGTAATAGGGACAGAGGCTGCAGAGTATTGATACTTAGTAATAGGGACAAGGGCTGCAGGGTAACAGTAATGAGGGCGGCAGGGTAACGGTACTTAGTAACAGGGACAGAGGCTGCAGAGTATTGATACTTAGTAACAGGGACAGAGGCTGCAGGGTAACGATACGTAGTAACAGGGACAAGGGCTGCAGGGTAACAGTAATTAGTTACAGGGATGAGGGCTACAGGGTAACGATACATAGTAACAGGGACAAAGGCTGCAGGATAACAGTAATTAATAACAGGAATGAGGGCTGCAGGGTAACAATACTTGGTAACAGGGACGAGGGCTGCAGGGTAACAGTACTTAGTAACAGGGACAAGGACTGCAGGGTAACTACTTAGTAACAGGGGCAAGGGCTGCAGAGTAACAGTACTTAGTAACAGGGACAAGGGCTGCAGGATAACGATACATATTAACAGGGACAAGGGCTGCAGGGTAACAGTAATGAGGGTGGCAGGGTAACGGTACTTAGTAACAGGGACAAGGGCTGCAGGTTAACAGTGATTAGTAACAAGGACAAGGGATGCAGGTTAACAGTAATTAGTAACAGGGATGAGGGCTGCAGGTAACAGTAATTAGTAACAGGGATGAGGGCTGCAGGTAACAGTAATTAGTAATAGGGACAAGGGAGAATCAGACATAGGCATGTGGCAGCTTTGCCTCATCTCACAGTAAACAGACATTGTGTCCATTTGTGGTAAAAAGCAGCAAAGCCCTGACTATGACCTAGGTGACCAGGATCCAGTTAGTGGTCCTGTCCACTACAATGGACAAGAGAGGAATGAAAGGACAAAGCCCATTCACCTCCCACAAGGGACCACCTTCACAACCTTTACTGAGGCTCTGATGGGACATGCACAAATAGTTGGGTGGCAACTACTGACACACCAACCTGAGGAGGAGGATGGTAACTATACCTCCAATGAGCACTGCTGTCTAAGCTCTCTTGCCCAACAGTGGCACAGCATTTGGGGGGGTGCTGGCAGAGAATTCCCTACACTAAAGGAAAAGAAAGGAGTCTTGTTTTTCAAAGATTGTGCCTAAACAAATATAATGTACATTTTTTCTTTCAAAGAAAGAATGTTTTATATTAGTTTGGGTAAAATGAAGCAGGCCAGCCTGGTAACACCGGCTTTGCACAGCATTTCTCAGAGGTTTCCTTTCATTTTACTGTGTATGTTAGCAGAACATTGTTTACTATCAGAAATCTGTGGCTAGGTACATAGGTTCATAGGTAGGTACTAGGCTATTGGCCCTAGGGCCTATACAAGCCTAGCCAAAAAGGTACCTTGGTTTTCGCCACCCAAGAAAATTATTTTCCTGTACCCCTGTCAAGCAGAACCACAGAAGTGATCCCCGGGGTGAATTTCCTATTACCCATCCAATCATCAAGATTTTTCTTGAAGAGTGTTAATGAGGAGCTCGATTTGACATATATAGGTAGTCTATTCCAGAGTATGGGAAGTCTCTGGGACAGGAATCTATCCCTCCAGCATGTTCTGTTTATTGTGGTGACAAGGTTTAGGTCCCTAGAGCGTGTAGCTCAGAGGGATTGGGATTTCTTTAAGTGGAGCATGTCCAACAGCTCTGGGTTTGACATAGCTTTGTATGTTAGGCAGAGATCACCTCTGAGTAGGCGATATGTGATGGAGTAAAGCTGGAGTTTTTTGAGACAGTCTTCGTAAGGCATCTGTTTGAGGCCAGTAATCCTCTTTGTGAGGTATTTTTGTGGCCTTTCCAGTTGTTGTAGATGTCTTGTGAGGTACATACCAAAAGGGGCGTTGTACTCTATAATGGGTCTAATGAGTGATGAGTAGAGGGGAACAATGATCTCTTTTTTTCTGGATGAGAAACCTTTTGTGATGAGGTGTGCCATTTAGAAGGATTTCCTGACCTCTGTGGCTATGTGATTATCAAAGGAGAGACTACTGTCCACCTGTGTCCCAAGGTCTCTTATCAAACCTTCGGCATTAAGTAGACTACTGCTTATGTGGTAGTTCATGGGTACAGAGTTTTTACCAAAGGGGATGACAATGCACTTTTTGGCATTGAGCTTGAGGCCATGGCTTTGACACCAGGCATCTGTCTCAGTGAGGCCCTTTTGTAGGATGTCCACATCATTAGGAGTTTCGATTATGGCTCCTAGTTTGCAGTCATCTGCAAATTTAGTTAGCCAAAGACCTTCTGTGTTAGCCTGTACTTCAGAGAAGTAGATACCAAACAGGAGAGGACCCAGGAATGATCCCTGTGGTACTCCACTTGTCACTGGTCTGAAGTCTGATTTGGAGTCTGCTACTTTCACGGTTTGGGTTCTGTCAGTAAGCCAGTTGGTAACCCATCTTGTGACATAGGGATTTATACCTAGTTTAGTGAGTTTATCTATAATTCCAGAGTGGGGGATGGTGTCGAACGCCTTGGCAAGATCTAGATAGGCTGTGTGAACCACCTTACCCCCATCTATGGCTTTGGTGACTACTTCAAAGAAGTCTATCAGGTTTAGGAGACATGATCTGCCTTTTACAAACCCGAACTGTGTGGGGTCCAGAGTTTGGAGATCTCCAATGTCTTTGTTTATGAGTTCCATGATGATACGTTCCATGGCCTTGCAAGCGAGGCTCGTCAGGCTAATGGGGCGGTAGTTCCAGGGGTCTGTTATGGCCCCCCCTTTGTGGAGTGGGATAACTGTCATGGTGCGCCATTCGATGGGCACAAAGCCTGAGGTGAGGCTATGATTGAACATGGTACTTAGGTGGGGTGCCAGTTCATGTAGAAGGCAGCCTGGGATGCTGTCAGGTCCCATGGATGCCGTGTTCTTGGCTTTGGAGAGTGAGGTTTTTACCTGTGCAGCTGTGATTACAGGAACTTTGCATTCTTCCGGTATAAAGATGGGCCCTTTAGGGGGTGAGAAGGGGGTAACGTTAGCACTGAACCTATCTGCCAGGATGTTGGCAATATCAGTTGGTTCTGTGTATTTAGTGTTATTGTGCTGTAACTCAGAGCAGATTTGAGTGTTGTCATTGAGATCCTTGACATAGCTATAGAATGCTTTGTGGTTGGCTTTAGAATCAGTGGCAATTTTGTTTTCATAAGTAGCTTTAGAGGATTTTATGAGGGATCTCAGCTTCTTACTGAGGCTGACCAGGGAGTTCCTCCAATTGTGGGATTGTACTCTTTTTTGCAACAGTTTCTTTCTTCTGTTGTAGAGTTTGTTTATGGCAGAAGACCACCAGATTGGCTTCCTCTTTTTGGAGGATAGCATCTTGATTCTGTTAGAGATAGCATGATCCATGCACTTGTGTAAGTGCTTATAAAGTGCATTTGTGTAGGATTCAGCAGTCGTACCTCTATTGTCCATCTGCATGGGTGTCGTGAAGTTTGCCACTTCTGTCTTAAGAAGCGTGAAGTTGGCTTTGGAGAAATATTTTACGGTTGTTTTCCTAATAGGGTGTGGGAGCGAGATGTGGATGTCTAGGGTGATTAGCTTGTGGTTGGATCTGACCAACGAGGAGCTGACCTCTGGTGTGGAACACTGGTCACCCATGTTGGTGATGACCAGGTCTAGGATATTGCTGCCCCTGGTGGGAGTGTGGATAAGTTGATCCAAGGCATTGGAACTGATGATTTCCAGAAAACGTTGAGCAAAAGAGTTGGTACATGAGTAGTTTTCCCAGTTAATGGTAGGGTAGTTGAAATCAGAGTGTTGGGTTGTACCTTAATATTTCCAGTGTATCAAGAAAAGAGGAGTGGGAATCCTGGGGCATGGTGGGGGGTCTGTAGCAAGCTACAATCTGGATTGTGGTTTTGCCCAGAGTTAGTTGAACTTGGATAATCTCGGATGCATTATGCTGAGCAACTAGCTTGGAGGGGTGGATATCCTTAATGAATATGGACACGCCTCCTCCTTTAGTGTTTCAGTCTGGGTTTGGTGGCTGAAAGGTGTGTCACTGCACAGATGTCAATGTTCTCCATTTTAAGGAGTGCCTTGAGTGAGTGCATTTTGAGGTTTAGATTTCTAGCATTGAGTAGCATTACCCTCAGATTTTGCTTGCTTGTACCTGTTACGGTAGTGAATTTGTCATTTGAACCTTGCCTAAAAAAGGCACTATAGGAGTGGCAAGAGCCTTTGCCAGTATCCAGAATCCCAAGGGCGACAGGTGCAGGCCATCTCTGGCAAAGCAGCGTGGTCTGTCGATCATGTCATCCCAGGCAGACAGATAATGGATTCCCATAGAATGACATTAGCATATGCCCTGTCTGTGGAAATAACATAAGCAGAGTTGAAAATAATTTGTGGTACCAGCCAACCCCCCCCCCCCCCCACACACACACACACACATACAGTACACATACACACACACCTTAAAATATCACAGTGGAATTAAGATTTTAGTCTTAAAGGGAACTTCCATTTCCATGCAGGTTAGTTGAAATGCTTACAAATGAAAACCTGCCCTTTAGTATCAACTATGTACAAGGGTGAATCATGGGAGCTTTGAATGAGGAAAAAATGCACATTTCCCTAAGCAATCCCTTTAACAGTCTGATCAGCTATGCACAGTCACCAAAATGAAACATTTCCACAAGCGTGCACAAGTACCAAAATGAAACATTTCCACAAGTGTGCACAAGTACCACAATGTAACATTTCCAAATGAAACATTTTCACAAGCGTGCACAAGTACCAAAATGAAACATTTCCATAAGCGTGCACAAGTACCAAAATGAAACATTTCCACAAGTGTGCACAGTCACCAAAATGAAACATTTCCACAAGCATGCACAAGTACCAGAATGAAACATTTCCACAAGTGTGCACAGTCACCAAAATGAAACATTTCCACAAGCATGCACAAGTACCAAAATGAAACATTTCCATAAGCGTGCACAAGTACCAGAATGAAACATTTGCACAAGTGTGCACAGTCACCAAAATGAAACATTTCCACAAGTGTGCACAAGTACCAAAATGAAACATTCCCCCCGCAGTGCCTTCAGTAGTATATTCAAGTATGTACAAGCATCAAAATGAAATATTTCCCCCAATGATCCCTTCAGTAGTTTGCGCATGTCTGCACTTCACTTATACCAAAATTAATCATTTCCCCCTATGATCCCTTTATTGGTTTATCCATGTATGCAGAAATGATAAAATGCAATAAAAAAATTCTTTACGTAAATTCAATAATTGTATCTCCTTTTAAAATGTATGACAGTACATATTACTTTTCCTTCGCTTCACAACTCCATATTCATGTGCTAAATTGCTGCTTACTGGCATACGTTCAGGGCCGTTTGCATTAGTCTGCAGATGAGGTCCTTTTAGATTCATCTCAATGACTCCTACTGACATGTAATGGCCCTTATCTGAGCATTAGCGGACCCGTGTCGCTTATGCCTTAAGCATGCTAGGCTTTTGAAAGGAGCAGGTATGTTTCACAAAACACCTGCACGTTTTTGTAGTCATTGTGAAAGATGTGATTTGCATAAGTACAGACCGCCGCTCTTCACACATTACCGCTATGAAAATGTGAATGGCTGGACTGTGAATACGGGCCTAGAATTCTTCCTGGCTTCGTCTCTGAACTCGGGGCAGGCATTTGGGTGCCACTGAATGTTTTATAATGCACACAGTGTCACCAGTGCTTTTTCAAGTTAAAAAATAGTCATCACTTGCTAGTCTGTTTTATTTTTTTTATTTATTTTACATTTGTTTACCGGAAAAGTTTGACTGGATGACAAATCCTTTTTCAGCAGAGGCCCGGGGAGAAAAGCTCCACACAGAGAAGTTAACAGAAAAAGGAAATTACAATAGTAGCCTAAGGGAAGCAGTAAAAATATACAAAATAAAGAAATGCGCATAGTGTACAGATTTACAGATAGCAGCAAATCTGGACAAATAAAGATACAACTGGAATAAAATGCACTTATACAGGGTAACAGAAAATGACATCAATTTATATTTACACATTTTTCATAAGTTAACAAGAATTCCACTTGAATGAATACCTATAACATAACAACAATATAATTTAACAGTGAGTCCAGGGCAGAAGGGTAAGTGTGAAGGAAAGGTTATGTAAGAGGAGTGAAAAGTCTTAATCTTGGGCAAAGCATGGGTACGGCCATTTACTGGTAAGGTGAGTTTTTAGAGTTTGTTTAAATTTAGTTAAAGCAGTGCTCAATGTAATGTTAGTAGGTAGAAAATTCCAAACCTTGGCAATATAACGCAAGTAGATGTTTTGCCTGCTGACATCATTTGAGTGTACGGTGATGATAAGCCAAAGCAGAGCTACAGGATTGTAAATCTGCAGGTGGTCTGCCTGTGTGAGACCTCGTCACAGCAAATGAGAACAAGCTTCCTCTGGTTTGGGGCTTTTCGGAGGCTCAGCAATGTAATATAGTTCATTATGGATTGTGGTCCCCCAATGGTGTAACACTTGAATTCGTACGCCATGGACCACCTTACAATTAAGCAGAATCAGAGCCATAGTAGCTAGAAACGTATTTCAGCACTAAGCAGGGAATGTTATTTAAAGTCATATGGATATAGTGTCAGTAACAGACTAATCCCTGACATTGTTTAAGGTACATTGATCAATCTTATACACCCACACACCTTTATCTTTCAGCGTTCCCTTCTACAAAACTGGGAATGCTAACTATACGTTATACAGTTTGTACGTTTTTAGATTAAAGACACAGTCAGTGTAAAAAGAAGAGCTTGGTGCACATGGCAGAATAGTAAGTATCCTCTTTGGATTCATGTCGATCTAACAAATGCATTTTTTCCAAATAGTTCGTTAGAGAACTAAAGGTAGAAAAATATTTTACTGATCAGAAAACAATTTTTTTTAGAAGAGCTAAAACCTCCGTTGCACCTCCAAGGGTGGGGGTACAGGCAGAGGGAAATCAACTTATAAATATTATTTTTGAGGTTGCACAATAGTCGAGAAAAGTACAACTTCAAAGATCACTGAAATGTGTTTTTGTTGTTTAATCAAACAGTATTTGGAAAGAGTCTGTTTGACATATTGACATGCTCAACAACAAAATAAAAGGAATAAAACCGGCAAACCAAACCACTTTAATCAAGAAAATTGATTTTGTTATTTACAGTTTATTAGTGCATTTTTTACCTTTGGATATTGACATATTCCCTTTTATTCCACCTAAGTAAAAAGCTATACCACCAGCTCAGTGTAGAACCTCAAAACAGGAAATCAGATGTTGAAGCAAATGCTGGCAAAACAAGGCCAAGTCCATGTTTTTGCATATGGCTGAGAATGGCATGAAGATTTTCTTCCATGTTACAAGGTAATTTATGGCACTAACAATGATGGCTGTATTTTGCTTTCATGTGAACATGCTCTGTTGCTCCTGAAGCAAACACAATCCATTTAAGATAGACAGGAGCGCTCTGGGACATGGGTGAACTGAAAATCATCTGTGACTGATGTCACTTATTTAACAATCCCCTAGCAAGGATGAAAGGATGAACAACATAGTTGTGGGAGTAGAGGACCTACCAGCTGGCATCTTTACATTTTGGGGGTGGGGTGCCCTAAAGGTCTAAAAATTTATTATATGTATCTGGAAACAAAATAAAATTCCAGAGGACTTGAAATTCCAAGTCTCTTTTTTTATCAGTATTGGAAACTTTTTCAGTGTGAAAAATGCTGGGCCATTACTTCGATTTTCACCACAAAGGAATAGTCACTTCCATATTCTTCTGAGTCAACCTTTTTTCTGCCACAGGAAAACTTCTGCAATAACTTATGAGGATTCGTACCATGAAAAAAAGGCAAGCGCATAGACAACATTGTCTCATGTACCGGCAAAGCATCAAGGGCAAGAGTGAGCATTTTACATTTTGCTTTCATCTAGACAAAAGCTGCTTTATACTCCAGAATTCATGCTGCCTAGTGGCAGGTGTTTACTAGGGTTGGTTATCCTGAAAATTCATTAGTGGCTTCTGTATGATCCTTGCAAAGGCAGTGGTTTAGAGACAGGTGCAGGCTTTCCCCGGTGTGGGGTAAAGCAGAAGCGGTGCATCATTTATCCAGTCTTACTGTCTGCAGTTCTTTGCAACACCAGTGACTATATTCCGACTGGAATTTGTGTTAAAGACATAATAGATGACATCATCATTCATCGACTAAAGTTTCAGTGGTATTCGTCACTAACCCTAAATATACTGCTGACGCCAGCTTTGACTTCCAATCTGTGCTCGATCCCTGGGAAGTTCATGAGGCCTAAGAGCCCCCATAACTCTGCTACTGTATTTGTCTACTCAACTAACTTTGTGGAGACTGAAGTATCATATTAGCCTGCACAAGTGTTTGAAACTCATCATCAAAGGACAGAGCTTAAGGGCTGTCCAGCTATGTGTGTGCAAGTACTGGCTGTGAGAATGTACAGAGGACTGAGTTTAGCACAGCAGTGCCTTTTTATGGAAACTGTGCTGGCATTCTTTGAGTGGCCATAACTTGTGTTCTCATATACATGTTGGTTATCTGTTACCTGTCTTTATGGGTAATTTTAAAACCTGAATAAACAGACCAGGGTAGATGTTCATTGTGCATACAGCTGCAGTCATAACAGATGGGTTCTCCTGCCATCAGGTGGGTCCTCGGTCGGCCGAATTCCAAAGTCTAGATCCGGCGTTGGTTGTCGTCACTTCTTCCCTGACGTCAGTGCGACAGGGGTATAAAGGAACCAGCTAACGCCATTTTCTTCAGTCTTTCTTGCCGCGCGGTGCCCGAAGCAGAAGCAGTTCGCAAGTGCCGGTCGGCCAGCTCCTGAGATTATGAAAATTTGGAAACCGAAGTCTTCTTAAAAGCTAAGTACCCCGTTGGGGAAATTTTACTTGCCTCAGACCGATGTCAGACAAAGTTAATAATTGTGTTTCTTGTGGGAAGCAAATACCGCATAAGGATTCCCATTCCCTCTGTATACCTTGTTTAGGCCCAGACCACGACGTCTCGGTCTGTCGCTTTTGTGCTACATTCAACAAATGCACTATTAAGCGTCGGGCGGAGTTCGCCCAGCATTATTTTGGGAAAGCATTTAACTATACTATGTCGTCGGATACTCCGACTCCGGTTTTGTCTAAAAAATGCAAAGACAAGGACCGACACACGAGGTCCGCGGCCTCTACCGACACCACGCCAAAGCCGACTACACGTGGTCCGGTTCTCAGTGAGGCGCCTACGCAGCCCCTGACTACTGACGACCCTTCTTTGACGGTGTCTCCTGTGCCCGAGGTCGCAGGATCCTCGGCCCACACCCCGACTACAAATACCGAAGCCACTCTTGGCGTTGAATCTCAGAATGTGGACAGGTCCACCTCCACTCAAGGTGTCTTCAGACCTTCCTCTTCTTTCTCCATCAAGGCTTTCTCAAAGTCTAAAGCAACCATGCACTCTAAGAGACCAGCTACACAGGGCCCATCTCCAGGCCCCATGCCTAAGAAACAGATGCTTAAAATGGCTGAGGATTTAATTACTCTTATCAGAGGTTCTCAGCCCCCACCGGACAAAAGGCCCAGAGTGGAGGAAGATTCCCCCTCCTCTGATCAGGGCTCCATTATTTCAGAGCACTCTGATGATCAGGAACATTCTTACTCCCCTTTTGAAGACTCTGATGTGGAGGAGTCCATTCCTTCTGTCTCCCCCCAGAGGATTACTCATTTGGGGAAACTTTGCATACCTTAAGGGAACACTTCCACTGGGAAGGCCAAGATTATTCAGATTCCAAGAAAAGGCTCAGGGAATTTCTCTTGCTACCTCAGCACAGGCCTCTGGCTATACCTCCTGTCTTGGACATTCTAGATGATGTTTACTCGGAGGCTTGCCTTAACCCGGACTCTCTACCTCCAGCTTCAGTTAAGCCTGACAGGTACTACAGGGTTCCTGACTCACATCAATTTCTATACAAAAGCCATGCTGCTGACCCAGAAACCATCTCACAGGGCCCCAAGGGAGTTAAGGCCTCCATTGCTAAAAATCCATTACCTTCCGAGAGAGACTCCAGATCCTTAGAAAGGTGGGGAAAAAAGGTATATACCTCGGCTACCTTATCCATGAGGGCCTTAAACTGTCAATTTCATATGCTAAAATACCAACAGTTTTTGTTATCACAATTGAAAAGTAAAATGTCACAACCTGAACAACCAGACTTGAAGGAGTTGCAGGATTTGATGCATAGTGCAGAACAAGTGGGTAAGCATACCTTACAATGTGGTTTTGATGCTCTAGAGGCCTCATGTAGGGCTGCTGTTACAGGATCAGTCATACGTAGGCATGTCTGGCTCAAGGAACAAGCCTTGCCTGATCATGTCAAAGCTAAATTATTAGACGCCCCTCTTCAAAAGGATGTACTATTTGGTGCTAATGCTGAGGAGGGGTTAAGGAAAATGGAGGAAAAGGCTAAATCAATGCAAACTGTGAAAGAATTTCTACAGGTACAACCCCCACATTTTAGTAGAAATTGGCCTTCCAAAAACTGGTCCTTTCCTGCCACGGACAGACTCCAAAGAGGGAGATACAGGTGCCTGAGGGGCAGAGGACAATCCCAAGGATCGTTTAGAGGCAGACAATGGCAAGCTCCTACACAAAGAGGTGGTGAGGATAACTCGCAATCATTCAGAAAGCAAGCCCAATGACTTCCCCTTTGCATGCCAAGCAAGACTCAAATGGCAGCCCCCTTAGGAGGAAAGCTGGCATTATTTTCAAAAAATTGGCATATTGTCACAAAGGACAAATGGATCCTGGACATTATAAACAGAGGCTACAAATTCCATTTTCACACCCTTCCAAAAATGAGAGGCATGCCAAACCTGCCACACAATCAAAGAGCAGAGGCACAAAGGCAAATTACAGATCTTATAAACATGAAAGCTATTCAAGAGGTACCTACGCACGAACAAGGTCAAGGTTTTTATTCCAGGCTATTTCTGGTGCCAAGGAAGGGAAAAGATTGGAGACCTATTTTGGACCTATCCATCCTAAACGCATTTCTACTCGTACCAAAATTCAAGATGCTCACTCTACAGCAACTTCTTCCCATTGCTGGGCAAGGAGTCTTGGCTGGTAACATTGGACCTCAAGGAGGCATACCTGCATGTCCCAATCAGACAAAATTGCAGAAGGTACCTCAGATTTCTTGCAGGTTCAACCCATTATCAATTCTCTGCATTGCCCTTTGGCTTATCTACTGCACCCAGAGTATTCACGAAATGCCTGGCATCAGTAATTGCCTACTGCAGACTTCAAGGGATACAAATATACCCCTATTTGGACGACTGCCTGATTCAAGTGGACAGCAAGCACATTCTTCTGAAACATCTGGCTTATGTAATAATGTTGTTGAACTCTCTGGGATACACAGTCAACAAAAAGAAATCAAGGCTAATACCCTCTCGGAAGATAATTTTCCTGGGTGCCAATTTGGACACAAACACCCAGATGGCCTACCTCACGCCAGAGAAGCAGGGGCAACTAATTCAATATTTCAGAACACTAGCAAATTGCACCAGGCTGACTGCAAGGAAAATCCTGCAGGCTCTGGGATTCATGGCATTTTGCATCTTACTAATCCCATGTGCAAAGCTGCATATGAGAAAACTACAGTGGTACCTAAAAAACATATGGTCTCAACACAGCCACAGTTTGGAAACAATAATACGACTAATTCCATGTCTGCAAAAGGAATTTCTGTGGTGGGCTCAAGCATGTCAAACAAACACAGGTCTCCCATTCAGCAAGCCTCAAGCAAATCAAGTCATCACAACAGACGCCTCGGACTATGCCTGGGGGGCGCACATGACAGACCGGTGCATTCAGGGCAAATGGTCCCAAAAAGAAAAGCACCTACACATCAATCAAAAAGAAATGCTAGCAGTAATAAATGCTATTATAGCTTTTAAGGACCTTCTACAACAAGATCAACTATTGATAAGAATGGACAACACCACAGTTATGTGGTACATAAACAAGCAGGGAGGAACACATTCTTACCCCCTATGCAGACTGGCCATGTCACTTTGGAACATGGCCATGGACTTACAAATGGAACTACAAGCACAGTACTTGCCAGGCAAGGAAAACACGCTGGCAGACAACCTAAGCAGAAATATGACAGATCCACACGAATGGAAATTGCATCCAAAAGTTTTTACAGAAATAATCCAAGAATGGGGAAGGCCAGACATAGATCTCTTTGCTTCCCACAAAAATCATCAATTGACAAAATTCTGCTCAAGGATCTTCCATCCAAAGGCCTGGAGAGTGGACACTCTCTCTTTCAGTTGGACATCAATGACAGTTTATGCCTTCCCACCTCTTCCTCTGCTGCCCAAAGTTCTATTGAAAACCAGAGCAGACAGACCAAAGATGATTCTCATTGCTCCAGACTGGCCAAGGCAACACTGGTACCCACTCCTGAGGAGCCTGACTCATTCGCCACCATGGACCCTGCCTCTAATTCCTCTTCTTCTGACTCAGCACAGCTTCAAAACTCTTCACAGCCAGCTAAAAACACTCAATCTAGCCGCATGGAAGATTCCTTAGCATCACAACAGGCCCTACTCTCCAAGGAGGTGCAGGATGTCATTTTGGAGGCCAGAAGGCCATCAACTAGAAAAGCTTACTCCACAAAATGGAAACGTTTTTGTGTCTGGAATGAGAAAAAGGGCCAGTGCCCTGGAAAACTGAATTTACCTCAAATACTACAATATTTGGCTGAACTGCTAAGCAGTGGACTTTCTTTCTCCTCCATCAAAATCCATGCCTCAGCCATTTCTGCAGAATACAACACTGATCCTCCTTTATTCTCTCACCCTCTCTTAAGACAGTTCCTCAGAGGGGCTAAGAATTTAAGACCTCCAAGGAAACAACCAATACCTGCTTGGGATCTTAATTTCATTCTGGAAAAACTGACCTTGCCTCCCTTTGAGCCAGCTGCCTCATCAAATTTGCAATATTTGTCCTGGAAAACAGCTTTCCTTCTGGCTATCACCTCAGTTCGTAGAGTTTCAGAACTACAGGCTCTCATGGCTGTCCAGCGTTTTATCATCTTCCATCAGGACAGAGTTTCCTTACGAACCAACCCGTCCTTTATGCCTAAAGTGGTATCCAGGGTAGCTTTAAATCAGGCCATACATTTACCTACTTTTTATCCTAATCCTCAAAACAAAGGGGAGAGATTACTACATTCCTTGGACATCCACAGACAACTGCGTTATTATTTGGACAGAACAAAGCCTTTCAGAAAATCAGAACAGCTCTTTGTGGCCTATGCGGTAGGAGCTCAAGGAAAGCCAATTTCCAAACAGACAATCTCAAAATGGATAGCCCACTGCATACGCTTTTGCTATTCCTTTCATGGCAAAACTGTACCTACAGGCATTAGAACTCATTCCACTAGGGCCACAGCCACCTCTGCAGCCTTCCTCAGAGGAGTTCCTACCAAAGATATTTTAGAAGCAGCCACTTGGAGTTCTGTGCATACCTTCTCCAAGCACTACAACCTACCATTATACTCCAAATCTAGAGCAGGCTTTGCCACTGCAGTCTTGCAGGGCATTTTGGCTCCTCCTAGTTCCACCTAGTGACTACCAACCCTTTCTTAGCTTTGGGATTCTACCCATCTGTTATGACTGCAGCTGTATGCACGATGAACATAGTACAGTTTTGTACCTACCATAAATGTAGATGTTCGAGTGCTAATACAGCTGCAGTCCAGGTTTCCCTCCCTCCTTCCCCTCTTGGGACAGGCCTATAGGCTAACACATCCTCATACAACCTGATTGAGGTATTCATTTATGATGTATTTGCTTGCAACTACTGTATTTTGATTATATTGCACTGCATTATTACACAAATTTATGTATTGCCTTCCTTCTGGGGGCACCTGACATCTGGGACAAGAAAAACTGAAGAAAATGGCGTCGGCTGGTTCCTTTATACCCCTGTCGCACTGACCTCAAGGGAAGAAGCGACGACAACTGACGCTGGAACTAGACTTTGGAATTCAGCCGACCGAGGACCCGCCTGATGGCAGGAGAACCCATCTGTTATGACTGCAGCTGTATTAGCACTCGAACATCTACATTTATGGTAGGTACAAAACTGTACTGTACCACCAGCATTCTCTCGAGAGAAACATCAGCATCAAACAGAAGTACCACTATGTTAAAAAATAGCGTTTTCATCAAAACCAGTGTCATCAGAGTTAGAAAAGGTTCATAATAATTTAATTAATAAAGCTGCATTGAACTGCAAAACAATTTAACACATTGCAACGGACAACCCTGGATGAAGTTTATATCATATGGGATCTGGGATCACCCATTACTAACAGTTCAGAAAATAGATATGAGAAAAACAGATGTAATAGTCCATGAAAAAGAATATAAAAGTTGCATTGATCATTGAAATTGCTGCACCCAGTGACTGCAGTGTCTTATGTACAGAGAGGCACAAAGTCATAAAATACCAGGACTGGCAGGCAGAAATGAGAACAATGTGGAAGAAGGGTACCCAGACAGTTCCAATAGTAGTAGGAGAAATGGGTCTTATAAAAAATAATTTGTAGTCATATTTACATATGTTACAGATACATGTAACGCCATAAGAATTGCAGAAGGAGTTATTACTGGGCACATTGCGGGTGCAGCGAAGAACACTTTTGGCTAATGTCAAAGACTTAAGCAACACTAATTTCACAAACTTTAATCACATCTTGCCTTAGTAATGGGGTCATTCCTGTCATGGTACTACAAACCCAAAAGACTTGGAGAAATTAAATCGGGGCAACCCTGGCTTTAAGACTAGTACAAAAACAAGTATTTTTGCAGGGGTGCAAGCCCCCCCCCCCCCGAACCCCAATCTCCATGTCTGAATATACAAAGTCCATAACTGTGCAGCAGTGTCTCATAGTTTTAGGATTGTCACTCATGGACTCATCCAAATACATATTTGCAGAAATGTTTCTTTAGCTGAATGCATTTAGGCTTAGTTCTGTACTGTAGCAAAAAGTATGCAATGTTAGGACAAAACACCATATTAGATGTGTAAGTTTCTTCAGTTCAACCTTAAACAACTCACCATACCTTACTTCTTAACCACTGTTACATCTGTCGAGTGCACACTTTATTTCATGAAACGTACTGCCAGTATCTCTTACTGTGCTTTCTGTAATTTATAAGCGAAATATCTTCGGGATAGTTACTGCAGCTTGTGCTGCCATTTTAAACAAGAGAAACACTTTCAACCATTATAGCTGCCTCTACAGCAATCATAACTACACAGTTCATAACAGGTCCCAAGAAACTGGTTTTTTTATTTTATTTATTTTTATTTATTTAACATTTGTTGACTGGGAAAGTCCAACTAGGTTCCACAGATCCTGTTTTCAGCGGAGGTCTGGGGAGAAATGCTCCAGAAGCATGTCTTTAGAATGTGGGAGGAAACCGGAGTACCCAGAGGAAACCCACGTGAACGCAGGGAGAACATGCAAACTCCACACAGAAGGCACCCCAGCTGAGAATCGAACCGGAGAACCTCTTGCTGTGAGGTGACAGCATTAACCGCTGCACCACTATGCCGCCCTATTACTATACATTCTTTTCCAGAATCCACCTGAAAACTC
This sequence comes from Protopterus annectens, assembly GCF_019279795.1. Taxonomy (NCBI): domain Eukaryota; kingdom Metazoa; phylum Chordata; order Ceratodontiformes; family Protopteridae; genus Protopterus; species Protopterus annectens. The sequence continues at coordinate 23,373,394 of NC_056747.1, forward strand.
CCATGGGTGTAACAACGCTTGTCTGGGCACATTTGTTCAGTCCAGCTGGCACACAGTCTTAGCTTTGTCTCTAGCTTTAGCCACCCCATTGTGTACTAAACTTTTAATGTTAACATCAGCTGATGTCCACTGTATGCCTTTTAATGTACTAATTTTCTCTGTTCCATGGAATAATAAATTGTAGTTACCCAAAGAACCACACATTTTCTGCTGAAAGATCAGCACGTACGTTGTGATAAATTTTATGTTCTTGTCAATTCTGAGAGGTCAGCAGAACCATTAATGAGAAGCTTTGTTTTTGTGACAGTTCTCTGCCAGGTCTGCTAGTGTGTGCAACCATTTCAGCTACAACTGGCATTTCTTTCAAATAATCCTAAAGTGTTTCTATATTCTGTCACACTTTCAGTTATAGTATCTGGTTCCAAAATCTTAGAGAGGCCCCCCTGCATTCCCAATGCCTTTGGCATTCTGTATTACAGTAAGGTAACCTCACACTGAGAAGGTGATTGCCATCTCTAGATATGAGCTGTTATAAAGGACAGCTCTGTTAACAAAGCTATAGCCTCTTTGAATATCTTGAGCTGGAAGAATTGTTGAAACCTTAGTACTTAAAATAAAATGTTGCATCTTAGCTGTAATACCTTGTATCACATGCATGTGTAACTGATGCCTTCCACAGAAACCCAGGTGCTTGTCTACCCAGTAACCTCTACAAACGCAAGAAGTTCTTGTGTAAATGGTTGGTACTGGTCACGATCGACTAACATTTTATTACTAACTGTACTTTTAAAAAAACATTTTGTTCCTGCCATGTTCACTGCCAAGGAATCACTACCTTGTACATCCTATGCAAAAGACACGGTGCTTTACTTTGGTTAAGTACAAAGTGTTCAGTGTTCACTAAAAGGTTGTAACCCATTTATAAAGTGTGTGCGTGCGTGCGTACGAGCGTGCGCGCTTCTTCATGGACGTGCACTGGGGAGACGCATGAACGGCTTTGACCTTCGTAGCCGAACAATAAAAGAGTTTTTTTTATCGAGCACATGTTCCAAATAGTCTGAGACAAACTCACATTTTGATTTTTTCTTTCTGAAACTAAATTCCTGCCATTGGTGTTAGTTATTACAACTTCCTGATGTGCATGTTTAATCATTAACTAGTAAACCATGAAGGTGTGCAATCACATTTAAATCTTTAAACAGATTTTTACACCTCTGTGAACAAATGCAAGGTGCATAACTCCCCTGACTGATCATCTCCTGTACCAGAAACAAGCCTCTGTGTGTATTAATGTTTATGCGTTTCTTTCAGCAGCAGTTGCTGATCTGTAACAGGTAAATAAGGTTTTGACGCCCCACTTTCTAGTTAGCATGACCATTTACTGTTCCATTCTTGGGGTAACATTTATTTTCTTAACATTTTGCCAGCCCTTTCTTTCATCACAGATGACAAGCGATGGCAATTACAGCACTTTGGCAAACTATTAAAATTCTCAAAAAGTGGAAGATTCTGCACCTTGCAGTATATCCAGCCACTATGAAACACTTCAGCAAGCATTTCCAGTGCCTTGCACTATATCCAGCCACTATGAAACACTTCAGCAAGCATTTCCAGTACCTTGCACTATATCCAGCCACTATGAAACACTTCAGCAAGCATTTCCAGTACCTTGCACTATATCCAGCCACTATGAAACACTTCAGCAAGCATTTCCAGTACCTTGCACTATATCCAGCCACTATGAAACACTTCAGCAAGCCTTCCCAGTACCTTGCACTATATCCAGCCACTATGAAACACTTCAGCAAGCATTTCCAGTGCCTTGCACTATATCCAGCCACTACGAAACACTTCAGCAAGCATTTCCAGTACCTTGCACTATATCCAGCCACTATGAAACACTTCAGCAAACATTTCCAGTACCTTGCACTATATCCAGCCACTATGAAACACTTCAGCAAGCATTTCCAGTACCTTGCACTATATCCAGCCACTATGAAACACTTCAGCAAGCATTTCCAGTACCTTGCAATATATCCAGCCACTATGAAACACTTCAGCAAGCATTTCCAGTACCTTGCACTATATCCAGCCAATATGAAACACTTCAGCAAGCATTTCCAGTACCTTGCACTATATCCAGCCACTATGAAACACTTCAGCAAGCATTTCCAGTGCCTTGCACTATATCCAGCCACTATGAAACACTTCAGCAAGCATTTCCAGTACCTTGCACTATATCCAGCCACTATGAAACACTTCAGCAAACATTTCCAGTACCTTGCACTATATCCAGCCACTATGAAACACTTCAGCAAGCATTTCCAGTACCTTGCACTATATCCAGCCACTATGAAACACTTCAGCAAGCATTTCCAGTACCTTGCACTATATCCAGCCACTATGAAACACTTCAGCAAGCATTTCCAGTACCTTGCACTATATCCAGCCACTATGAAACACTTCAGCAAGCATTTCCAGTACCTTGCACTATATCCAGCCACTATGAAACACTTCAGCAAGCATTTCCAGTACCTTCTTCTGTTGAGTTTATCAGACTCATCACGTCACTCACAAGCTTCCTTGGTTTCCTTTCTATTACAAATTTTTTTAACCAATTCCCTCCCACACCAAGCTGGTCCATGTCTTTTCCTCCATAGCTGATACACACTCTACCTCTTTCTTTTCCTTGCCTCCTACAGCCATAATCTGACCATGTTCTGGCAAACTTTCTGTAAGATACATCCACAGTGTGTTTTGATGAAGAAACATTGGCTGAAACATTATTTCAAGTATATTCAGCACTGTTGTCCCTCTATCAATCTTTATGCTACTTTTTGATGATTTATCAGAAAACAAGACAAGCAATTCTTGTATATTGCTACTTATCTGTGGAAACATTTAATGGCTCTGTTTCTCATTCTGAATATATGATTCTTTTCTTTTTATGATGATTGTATTCTTTACTTGGTGACGACTTTACTACAGCATGGTCATTTATCATGTCCTAACTTCCCACTTGATGGCATTTTGTTCTTTAAAGTTTTTTTTTTTTCATCCCACCATTGCTGATTTTGATGGCCTGCAATCCCTGCTGTGCAGCTCCGCAGTATGACCCATTCTGGAAGGGTCTCTGTGCTGGGATAGCACCTACACATGGAGTCACTTAGCTCTGGGACAGGTTTTTATGGAGTTGCACTTGCCAGCATTGCAGAATGAAAAGGGGCCAAGCAAGGTGATGCCAGTTTGCAAGGGATTTTTCAACAGCCTTATCTGTATCCCCATCCCCATGTTGCTGCATCCGTATCCACATCCACATGTTGATTCATTGCTTTCACATGTGCTGCATGACCCATGAGATATAGCCTCATGGTGCACCCTTCTGGCAGTTGAGCCCATGTATCCTGTGGCTTCCCCCACCCATCAGAGCACAATGGTCCTTCTCCGAGTCTCTCCATGGTTCCACAAGAGGATCCATCCAGCATCACCCATTCCATCCAGGACAGATGCACCTGTCCTTGTCCACCACACAGTCAAGTGTCCTGAGCCGGTAATTAAACTCAGGTCACCTGGGCTATAGTAAGGGCTTTATCCTTCTGTACCACTGATGTGGTCATTTTGCTTCTTCAAGTTGCAGTTTTGTGAGCTATGATGTTTGTTACAGTGGTATCGGAATCATTTACTTACCCTTATGGTTATTCATCTGGGCTTTTTAAAGTACCTTGTGCTTTGTCATTTGCTGAATGTCTTTGTCTTCCATTCCTGTGCTCAGTCCTGTCTTCAGTGTTTAGAAATGCTAAATTCAATTCCGATAGCTCTGATTTCAAGATGGTGATTTCTGTGATTGCTGTTAATGGGTCTGTCTTACTGCTTCATCCAGATATGAATCAGTCAGTGGTCTTCTGGTTGCATCACTGGTTTGATTTTAGTTTCCACCCAGGATTTCAATGATTTGTTTGTAGCATTTATCTTTCAGTTTGTGTGGCTGAACCAAGTTTTCCAGTAGGCGGGGCTGGGTGGAGTAGCCCATTAAACGGAACGTCACCATGTGCTTATCTTTGGGAATGTTGTTCTTTATGAAAAACTGTTTATGCTGACTGCCACCCTGGGCGGCACAGTGGTGCAGTGGTTAACGTTGTCACCTCACAGCAAGAGGTTCTCCGGTTCGATTCTCGGCTGGGGTGCCTTCTGTGTGGAGTTTGCATGTTCTCCCTGTGTTCGCGTGGGTTTCCTCCGGGTACTCCGGTTTCCTCCCACATTCCAAAAACATGCATCTGGAGCATTTCTCCCCGGGCCTCCGCTGAAAACAGGCTCTGTGGAACCTAGTCGGACATTCCCGGTCAACAAATGATAAAAAAATAAATATCTGGATTCATTTTTGTTCATTATTTTAACTCTGTCATTGTTCAACAGAAATCAGCACTTTAATCGCATTAACACTTTTTCTTTCTGCTGTATTAAGGAGGAAACAACAAGGACACAAGTGGGCTTCTAATGAATCATTGCATTCAGACTCACAGCTCATTTAAAGACCGTTCTGCAGTGGGTGTAATGGGGACATTACCTCCACCACCAAAGTGGGCTTCTAATGAATCATTGCATTCAGACTCACAGCTCATTTAAAGACCATTCTGCAGTGGGTATAATGGGGACATTACCTCCACCACCAAAGTGGGCTTCTAATGAATCATTGCATTCAGACTCACAGCTCATTTAAAGACCGTTCTGCAGTGGGTGTAATGGGGACATTACCTCCACCACCAAAGTGGGCTTTAATGAATCATTGCATTCAGACTCACAGCTCATTTAAAGACCGTTCTGCAGTGGGTGTAATGGGGACATTACCTCCACCACCAAAGTGGGCTTCTAATGAATCATTGCATTCAGACTCACAGCTCATTTAAAGACCGTTCTGCAGTGGGTGTAATGGGGACATTACCTCCACCACCAAAGTGGGCTTCTAATGAATCATTGCATTCAGACTCACAGCTCATTTAACGACCGTTCTGCAGTGGGTGTAATGGGGACATTACCTCCACCACCAAAGTGGGCTTCTAATGAATCATTGCATTCAGACTCACAGCTCATTTAAAGACCGTTCTGCAGTGGGTGTAATGGGGACATTACCTCCACCACCAAAGTGGGCTTCTAATGAATCATTGCATTCAGACTCACAGCTCATTTAAAGACCGTTCTGCAGTGGGTGTAATGGGGGACATTACCTCCACCACCAAAGTGGGCTTCTAATGAATCATTGCATTCAGACTCACAGCTCATTTAAAGACCGTTCTGCAGTGGGTGTAATGGGGACATTACCTCCACCACCAAAGTGGGCTTCTAATGAATCATTGCATTCAGACTCACAGCTCATTTAAAGACCGTTCTGCAGTGGATGTAATGGGGACATTACCTCCTCCACCAAAGTGGGCTTCTAATGAATCATTGCATTCAGACTCACAGCTCATTTTAAGACCATTCCACAGTGGGTGTAATGGGGACATTACCTCCACCACCAAAGTGGGCTTCTAATGAATCATTGCATTCAGACTCACAGCTCATTTAAAGACCGTTCTGCAGTGGGTGTAATGGGGACATTACCTCTACCACCAAAGTGGGCTTCTAATGAATCATTGCATTCAGACTCACAGCTCATTTAAAGACCATTCTGCAGTGGGTGTAATGGGGACATTACCTCCACCACCAAAGTGGGCTTCTAATGAATCATTGCATTCAGACTCACAGCTCATTTAAAGACCGTTCTGCAGTGGGTGTAATGGGGGACATTACCTCCACCACCAAAGTGGGCTTCTAATGAATCATTGCATTCAGACTCACAGCCCATTTAAAGACTGTTCTGCAGTGGGTGTAATGGGGACATTACCTCCACCACCAAAGTGGGCTTCTAATGACTCATTGCATTCAGACTCACAGCTCATTTAAAGACCGTTCTGCAGTGGGTGTAATGGGGACATTACCTCCACCACCAAAGTGGGCTTCTAATGAATCATTGCATTCAGACTCGCAGCTCATTTAAAGACCGTTCTGCAGTGGGTGTAATGGGGGACATTACCTCCACCACCAACCAATTCATTAATTAATTTGTCTTTGTTGACCGTTACAGACTATGTGGGCAGAACCCATTTTCAGCAGAGGCCCAGGGAGAAAAGCTCCACCACAGAACGTTTATAATAACAAGTGAATTTCAGCTAGTCCTCAGGAAAAACAAGTTACATTTCTCATGCAATAAAAATAATTATAAGACAGCTGTATACAGTAAAGTATTTACGTCAATGATTATAAGTCTCTATAGTTCCAGCTGTAGAATCCTGCAGAAGTAAATAGACTAATACTGCAGAAGGGAAACATTATTGTAAAGAAGTTTAGTGTTCTTACATTTTAGTAAAAAAAGGTTTGAGGGGAGTTTAAGATATGCAATGAAGTTAGTTATAAAATTATGTAGGAAGGGAGATTTTAGTGTTGTATACATTTGTAAAACGTTTGAGAGATATATTGAAGTGAGTTATAAAATAATGTAGGAGGGGAGAGACAATATTAGTATTATATAGGAAGATAGTGGTGATAGCATAAGACAGAGAGCAGTGTAAAGGATTGTTTCTGTTTAGCCTGCCTGCTCCAAATTGGATTATCTAGGATGTTTATAACTTAGGTATATAGGGGAAGCATGAAAGAGGTAGAGTGGTATTATCCAGGATGTTTATAACTTAGGTATATAGGGGAAGCATGAAAGGGGTAGAGTGGTAGGTGGGGGCAGTTAGAAAAGAGCAAGATGGGACGTGCTGTTTAAGGGGGTGTGAAAGGGGATGTATTAATTCAAATGCAGGAGGGAAAGTTGTTAGAGTTATAAAGATTCAAGTAGAGGAGGGGAAATGTTTGTGATGTACAATAAGGCTGTGGTTTTACTGGAGGTCTCAGCCTGGTGATGAACATGAGCAGGACCAGGACTGGGTGAGGTAACCTGGTGATGAACATGAGCAGGACCAGGACTGGGTAAGGTAATCTGGTGCTGAACATGCGCACGACCAGGACTGGGTAAGGTAACCTGTTGATGAACATGAGCATGACCAGGACTGGGTGAGGTAACCTGGTGCTGAACATGAGCACAACCAGGACTGGGTAAGGTAACCTGTTGATGAATATGAGCATGACCAGAACTGTGTAAGGTAACCTGGTGATGAACATGAGCAGGACCAGGACTGGGTGAGGTAACCTGGTGATGAACATGACAAGGACTGGGTAAGGTAACCTGGTGATGAACATGAGCAGGACCAGGACTGGGTGAGGTAACCTGGTGATGAACATGAGCATGACCAGGACTGGGTGAGGTAACCTGGTGATGAACATGAGCAGGACCAGGACTGGGTGAGGTAACCTGGTGATGATCATGAGCATGACCAGGACTGGGTGAGGTAACATGATGATGATCATGAGCATGACCAGGACTGGGTGAGGTAACCTGATGATGAACATGAGCAGGACCAGGACTGGGTGAGGTAACCTGGTGATGAACAGGAGCAGGACCAGGACTGGGTGAGGTAACCTGGTGATGATCATGAGCAGGACCAAGACTGGGTGAGGTAACCTGGTGATGAACATGAGCAGGACCAGGACTGGGTGAGGTAACCTGGTGATGAACATGAGCAGGACCAGGACTGGGTGAGGTAGCCTGGTGATGATCATGAGCATGACCAGGACTGGGTGAGGTAACCTGGTGATGAACATGAGCAGGACCAGGACTGGGCAATGTAACCTGGTGATGAACATGAACATGAACATGACCAGGACTGGGTATGGTAACCTCCTGATGAACATGAGCAGGGCCAGGACTGGGTAAGGTAACCTGATGATGAACATGAACAGGGCCAGGACTGGGTAAGGTAACCTGATGATGAACATGAGCAGGACCAGGACTGGGTAAGGTAATGTCTGAGATGTATTTTGTAGCTTAGGAGCTTGTTAGTCATTTTTACTTGTGTAGTACCATGTTTCAGACCTTTGAGATGTAACAGGAGTATAAGGAGTCCCCCCAGTGAATGATTTGCTTTAGTAGTGCTTAGTAGGTATTTATCACCAGAACAGTTGCCCCATGTGGGGGTATAGGCAATAATATATATTTTAATGCAGGGCATTCTTAGGAACATACATCAGTTTGTATGCCATAACTATCTGAAAGTGTGTTATGTAGTTGTTAAGCTCTTGACAGTTTAGCTGCTTTAAGGTTTGGCAGTGGTGAGTTTGGTTTGCAGTGTTGGTAGTAAATTTAGTTACATTGTTGTAACAGGAGGCTAGTTTGGATTTTAGTGTAGAGCTTAGATTTGTAAGGATAGGTGAGGCTGGCATATAAGATGATTGGAAGCAAATGGGATGTAACTATGTTTTTTCTTGCTGGGTTTGTAAGGTTTGTACCCAAGAAGGATTGTTTTTGATAGAGATAATGTTTTGTGGGGACCAGCATCAGTTTTGTTTTATCAGAATTAAGGAGAAGGTTTCAGTTTTTCATCCAGGTTTTGATTCAAGAGAGAGAAATGTTGGTGAGTTCTTGTAGTCTGGATATTGTGGGGCTGTACATATTAAAGTTGAATCATCTGCATGTTGTACTGTATTTGCTTGTCTATGTTAGTGTGAAGCTTGTTTACAAAAATATTAAAAAGGAGGGTCCTAGTATAGACACCTGAGCAACACCTCTGGTAACTGGAAGAGAGGATGAGAGGTCCTGTTGTCATATGACTGCTTCTTGCCTTCCAGATGGATCACTAAGGACCCATTTAAGGGAGGACTGACTGACACCTATAGAAGAGAGTTCAGTGAGTACACGTGGGTGTGATTCCATGTCGAAAGCTTTGGATAAGGCTGGGGACACAGGTGACGCACGTTACCATTGTTCACAGGCTGGTTTATAGTGTTGGTGAAGTGAAGGAGGGCAGTGGTTGTGCTGGTTGGGGTCTGAAACCATGCCATGTATCTGAGAGCAGATTGGATGATTTTAGGTGATGTACAAGCTGTGTGCATGAATACATTTTTCATATATTTTTGACTAACTTATATAAACAAACTCCAGATCACACAACCAATGGAAAAGGGCAATAAAGCAACTTATAGAAAGTCATTGTTTAATCAGTCGTGTTTGAAATAAGTTAGGAAATTATAAGTCTTGCTGTTTCCCAGAAACGGTACTTTTATTGCTCGTTACTGAGCGACCCTAGTATCAGTCACAGTTACAATTTATACAGGTTCCGGGTACTCAGTTAGTGAACCCTGGCAGAAGCATAGTACTATAATTAGTGACTCCTTATACTTCAGTGAAAACTTTTAACAGGAATCATGATAGAAGCAGCTGTTGGTTTCATACTCGGATTTAATGCTACTTTCTACTGTATTGCTTTAGAGTCACTGTTTTGCCACTTACTTGCATTCTTTTTCTACAGAAATGATAACGGATATGAATACAGGGCCTATTCTGAACATTTACTTATAACAGAGACAGCATTCCCAGAGCAGCCTGAACAACATCATGCGGGATGAGAATATTTAACCAGCTCAAAAGCACAGATAAACCAGTGTTGTAAACACAGATGTAATTAAAATTGTGTTTATTTATTTTTTTTATTATTTTTAGGTTGATCCTGACAGTGAATATTCAGATCCATTTGACTTCCAGAATGAATCCGGAGTGGAAAGAACTGAGGAAGGCAAACCAGAAAGTAATGGTTACATGGAGCCATATGAGGCCCAGAGGGTTTTGACAGGTGAGGCTGTGTTACTCAAACTGAGTGGTGGATTTTAGGTTTTATGCCATTAGCATCATTGTCTGTACTATAAGAAAGGAAAATCCCTTTTAATTAATGCTAACTTGTGTCAAAAGTTAGAAATCTTATGGTTAAGGATCCTGATTCTTGATTACAGCCAGAAGAAGCATAAAATAAAACTCTAAAAGAGTAAAGTCTATAAATGGTTAAATATAGTTTATGAAAAATGTTTCATCCTGCTGCATGCATTTACAGTGTTTAACCGTTATTTTAATTGTAAGGAATAATATTTTAGCGAGAGTACCATAAGCAAGCTGAAGCTTAATTTTATAATTGTAGATGTTTCTTGTCTTATGTGATAATTCATTTTATTGGACGTTTGCTATGATGGGGCTTTGCCCCTTGCCTTCTTCATGTAGATGTATGTACTCTAATATCCGAAACTAAAGGAAATACCCACCCCCAATAAAAACAGCCCCTTACCTTAACTAAAGGAAATACCCACCCCCAATAAAAACAAAAGCAATCGTAGAGTTGTAGTTTATTTACCTTCTTCATGTAGATGTATGTACTCTAATATCCGAAACTAAAGGAAATACCCACCCCCAATAAAAACAGCCCCTTACCTTAACTAAAGGAAAAACCCAACCCAATAAAACAGCAATCGTAGAGTTGTAGTTTTCTTCTTCTTCATGATGTATGTACCTATTTATAATAACTAAAGGAAATACCCACCCCCAATAAAAACAGCCCCTTACCTTAACTAAAGGAAATACCCACCCCCAATAAAAACAAAAGCAATCGTAGAGTTGTAGTTTATTTACCTTCTTCATGTAGATGTATGTACTCTAATATCCGAAACTAAAGGAAATACCCACCCACAATAAAAACAGCCCTTACCTTAACTAAAGGAAATACCCATCCCCAATAAAAACAAAAGCAATCGTAGAGTTGTAGTTTATTTACCTTCTTCATGTAGATGTATGTACTCTAATATCCGAAACTAAAGGAAATACCCACCCCCAATAAAAACAGCCCCTTACCTTAACTAAAGGAAATACCCACCCCCAATAAAAACAAAAGCAATCGTAGAGTTGTAGTTTATTTACCTTCTTCATGTAGATGTATGTACTCTAATATCCGAAACTAAAGGAAATACCCACCCCCAATAAAAACAGCCCCTTACCTTAACTAAAGGAAATACCCACCCCCAATAAAAACAAAAGCAATCGTAGAGTTGTAGTTTATTTACCTTCTTCATGTAGATGTATGTACTCTAATATCTGAAACTAAAGGAAATACCCACCCCAATAAAAACAGCCCCTTACCTTAACTAAAGGAAATACCCACCCCCAATAAAAACAAAAGCAATCGTAGAGTTGTAGTTTATTTACCTTCTTCATGTAGATGTATGTACTCTAATATCCGAAACTAAAGGAAATACCCACCCCAATAAAACAGCCCCTTACCTTAACTAAAGGAAATACCCACCCCAATAAAACAAAAGCAATCGTAGAGTTGTAGTTTATTTACCTTCTTCATGTAGATGTATGTACTCTAATATCCGAAACTAAAGGAAATACCCACCCCAATAAAACAGCCCCTTACCTTAACTAAAGGAAATACCCACCCCAATAAAAACAAAAGCAATCGTAGAGTTGTAGTTTATTTACCTTCTTC